>NC_072459.1:20170554-20770554 GCF_027596085.1 Anoplopoma fimbria | reverse complement strand
GTTCCTTTGTTTTTCTACGAGCAACCACAGTAATGATGTTAACAAATAAATCAAACGATGCATGGGTAGTTTAGTGATATATCCCGCAGTAATGGTCCTGAAATAAAAACCCTGACTCCTCCTTGTCTGAAACCTTAGACAAGGAGGAGTAAAACGTGATGTGTATTCCTAGACGAGGACGAAACTTTCAAACCACCTGCTGGAGTAAATAAATATTGCTTGATAATAAAGCAAGGATCAGATGTAACTACACAACAGGTACACTACGATGTCCCGACAAGTTTTTATTCTTTCATCCATGTTTGCCCACACTAACCAATCTGTGTCACTTAGTATAGAGTGTCTGCAGGATCCTGATAGTTTCCAACATAACAGACATAAAATCAAATGTGGACATGCATTAAGTGAGGCTGCTCTTAATGAGGTAGGACTATGGTCACGACATGGCTTTTCAGAAAGGAATTTCTTTTTTTTGGTCTGGACAAAATGTAGAAGCCTGCAGGAAAACACAGGACACACACACACACACACACACACACACACACACACACACACACACACACACACACACACACACACACACACACACACACACACACACACACACACACACACACAGCATTTTTAGTAGGTCTGTGTTTGGAAGCCATGTGCCCTCAAAACGCAGCCTGTCTCAATAAAACATAGTGGTTCCTTGTTAATCTTTAATAGTTCTGTCCTTGAGAATTAAGCCAGATGAACACACATTTAGGGCACCATCCACACACACACACACACACACACACACACACACACACACCCCCTCCTCAATCTCTACCTATTTCCTTCCCTTCATCCACTTTCTGACAGTCTTCCATCTGCATTCCTTTCCTCTATCTCTCTTTTTGTCTTATTTTATTCACTGTCCTCTATTCTTTATGGCCTTACCCTCCATTTCTCTTCCTCCTCTTCTCCACTTAAAAAAACATCAGGTGGGTGAAGAAAACGAGGAAGTAGAAACAACAGTGACCAAACGGAGGTGTGGAAGAGGTCGTCTGCAAATCCCCAAAAATCCTTCAGGAGAGGAAAGAAGGGAAGGAGACAGGAGGAGAAATAAATAAGGTCGAGGAGCAACAGGAAGTAGGGAAGACGACAAACTTGGCATTGAGCTATTGATCAGGGGGTAATTAAATAAAATATTCATGTTGCTATGCCTGCTGGGAGGTTTGGCTGGGGGGGGGGGGGCCAAACCGGTCACAGCCGGTGCACATGTATGTGTACAATATTGTGCGTGTGTGAATGAGTTATTTGGTGATCTGGGTCAAAATTATTGTTATATTATGATTATCATTATGATTAAATCATGATTATTGCAGCGCTCACACGCAACTGCCACAGTGCTAATGTTAAATGCTATTTCCACTGTCCATACAATAACAAGAATAGATGTCCACATGAATGAGGATGGAGCTATCATTCAGTTCAATGTCTCTCAGCAGGTGGAGCTGCAAAATCTCATTCACCTATCCATCCACCGACCCGTCTATGACATAATAATTACCACTGCGGTGCTCTCCATTCTCCTAACAGATCGAGTTAAACACATTAAGCATCAACCAAAACAACACAACCAGTGACACATACTGGTTATCATCATTTGAAAATCTCTCATTGTTTTCCCCCTGCCTTTCTCTATGAGTTGTCAAACTCTGCCCCCTGCTGACCGCACCAGAGAACTGCATGGATGAAGTGAGTGAGTGTGTGTGTGTGTGTGTGTGTGTGTGTGTGTGTGTGTGTGTGTGTGTGTGTGTGTGTGTGTGTGTGTGTGTGTGTGTGTGAAACAAATGTTTTTTTTGTAACACCCACACACACACCCACACTTTTTAAAGAGCCAGGTAAAGATGTTCAAACTAACTCCGAAACACATTTAGATATGGATGAAACATTTGGTTTCCATGGTGACAGCAGTTACATCAAGTTATTTTTTAAACTTATTGGTCTGGATGTTGAAGCAATTAAAATTACAATACATGCAGCTAAGCTGATAGAATATAGAGGTTACCAAAGACCTGCTGGTGTTGTCATTCAGTGGTTAAGACTATAAGAACAATCTCAGTCTCTCTGTGTCTACTTAATACAAAAAACAGCATACTAGTAAAGAGATTCTGATCAGGATTCGTTTAAAATAAATCAGGAATTTAGGTAAATCTTCAGTTCTACATTTTGGGAAATACTCGATACAACTTCAAGATGACGACAAGACTACAGGAAGTTACTACTGATCCCTGCTAAGACACAGTCCACCACATAACCCCCCGGTAAAATGTCAACTTGTCATTTTTACGTTTTGGCTTGAAAACGGATTCAACAAACAGAATGAAAAGCATTAATGAGCTTTTTTTTTTAAAGTTTGGACAGAGCCAGGCTGTCACACTTTTCCTTACCGTATACTATGATCTTCTGTGAAGAGAGTAGTCTTTGGTCATCATACTGCAGCTCTTCCTCCCCCAGAGGAAGACAATCTGAAATCACTTCCTATTGCACTACATGTATTTTCTATGACTGAGTCTATGACTGTAAACTTTTGAACACTATAGTGCAACAAAACAATGGAGTGTCCATAGTCAGTACACAACTCTTTGCAATAAATACTGCAATGGAGTTCTTCTCCTTTTACTCAGTACACCTATCCGTGACAGCACAAAGTGTCAATATATTGCTCACTTTATTGAGCATGTGGGGTTTTGGGCCCCTTAACATGCACTGAAATGTACGTTTATTGATATGGCTTTTGTCAAAAAGCGACGTATAAATGGTGCATGATCCAGGCCACGGCAGATCCAGGCGGAGCCATGGACAAACATATGATTCATGACAAATTACTACAATGTACGTTGAAACTTAATGGTTTCCTGTTATTGCAACGTACTGTACAAAAGACAAAAAATCATTAACTGATTATATACTGTTGGAGGGCGTGGCTGTTCGGAGCTGCACGACTGCTTGGCCCCCAGAAGAGCTGCTTGCAGCGTACAAGGAAAAGTGAAGAAGAGTGTGGTTGTCCAGCAACCATCAGGAAAAGTGAAGTGCAGTCAAAGTGCCATGGCCTGTGAAGGCCCGCTGGAGACGACATGCTCGACTCAGCCCGCAGAGCCCTGAAGCCCCACTGCAACACAGTTTGCTTGTTTATTCAAAGTTTATCGATATTGAACGTGTCAAGTCCAAATCACACCAAAATACGACATGGCACGTATTTGGGTCCCAATCGATACATCCGCTGAGTGTGAAGTAGATCGGACGAAGAGCTTTTGAGACATGCGAAGGACACACAGACAGAGATTCCTTGATTCATAGGTGTACCTGAAATGTGTCATAGACCAGTTTATTTCTATACAGGTATTTCATTGAGTGTTGTGCAAAAACTCCAGAAGAAGCAGTAGACAAATTGTTTTTTTTATAAAAAGGGTCAATAAGGTGCAACCACTGGCTTTATTAAATCTGACTGGGCTTTATTGAAATCGTCATCACTCTCCTGTTAAGTTTGTTGCACTAATTGGGGCGGGACAACACTGTTATCATCCCCATTGGTTCATAGAGTTTTGTGACATCACATTATTCCCATCATAGCTCCACCCAGCTATGACCAGACCACAGGGCCAATCAACCAGGGTGATTGTAAACACCTGTGTGAGTGTAAAGGGCTTTTAACATAGATATGTATATTTTTAAAGATATTAAGACAGAAGAGTTGCCTTGAATTGATTCCATCTACATAGCAAGGTGGATTAAATATTCCTATGTGTGAGTGTAAAGGGCTTTTAACATAGATATGTATATTTTTAAAGATATTAAGACAGAAGAGTTGCCTTGAATTGATTCCATCTACATAGCAAGGTGGATTAAATCATTCCTATTCATCATGTTATCCTTTTGGCTGGATGAAATGTTAATCCTGACACTCATAATGAGATATTTGGAATTCACACATCGGACAGTTGATTAAAATGAATGTGCTTTCATTTTTCATTATATTCTCAATAAATATGAATGGTTATAGCGAGGCTGTATTTATACAAGTCCAAATGTAAATAGATAAATTAAATTGCTGTTCGAAGAGGTCATATTAATAAACAAATTGAAGAAAGAATGAAATAATTGTTCAAATCAATCTAACAAATGCAAACAGCAAGAATATTTTAAAAGGACTTCTGACAGTATATATATTGAATTATTGTTTCAGTGCAATCATTAATCATTTAAGTGCATTTTTAAGTTTTCTACAATAATACAAGTCAAATGTACCCTGTTAAAAGTTAAAAAAAACAAAAAACTTACCATAGTCGCGTCGTCCAGCAGGAAATCTCGTACCTTCCAGCAGGAAATCTCGTACCTTCCAGCGGAGCTTGAGCTCTTCTCGCCGCACCGCTCAACTTGTCACCAAAGATGGCGATTTGCTGAGTGCTCATGGATACACACATTTCTTGGCTTGTCGTTGTCTCAACAGAAAACGCCAACTTTAGCAACACACTTAGTGCTTAGCGAGCGACTATTCCTCCGCTTGAAGCACCTCAGCCTCCGCCACCATGCAGATCACGCTTAAAACGCTGCAGCAGCAGACTATTCAGATCGAGATAGACCCCGAGCAGACGGTGAGTGGCTGTTAGCTAGCGTGCTAACTTTGAGCTAACAGTACCAGCTGCGGGACCTGTGTTTTAACTTTTACGTGTAGACCCAACTGTTGTATTTGATATTTCTAATGTGGAAACATGTCATGCAGTCACGACGGACGGGTGGCCCATTAACAGCACGTGTTACGAGTTGGGCAACACACAGGAAACGGGTGCTAAACAACGCGAAAGCTGACCAGCAAACGTTAGCCAGTTAGCTAGCCGAGCAGCCCGTTAACAAAAGTCCGCGAACGAATATCTGGTTTCAAGTTATCGTCGCTGTTACTTTGCTGCTCTACAGAAACATCTGATGTGAAAGGACATGTAATGCTAACACTTATGTGACGAGCCCAAGCTCCCCCACCACGATATGATAGTCATTGCTAATGCTAACGCTTATGACACTGCTAATTACGTTTAGCCTTATTGGTAGCTGGCTAAGTTTGTTAGCTTGTTCACAGATATGACATGCAGCCAGCTAGGCCAACGTAAAGTGAACATTACATCGTGCTGTTGAATAGTACTCACTTTATCCATGATGGATATCATTCAGATATTTCGCTCTTATCTTATTCATAGTTAGCTATACATGTGCTGCCATGCTATGTGATACAATGTGTGTGAATAAAACCCTTTTCTAACTCATCATACTTTTGCAAGTCAGCCATGATGCATCCCTGTGTGTTGATGACATTGTCATTGGTCCATCTGGACGGTTTAATTAGTAGGTGCTTTAAGGTCGAACAAAAAACAATCGAAGGTCAGAGATCATAAAGGTGCATCTTACACAGAGTATGGTTATTAATGCGTGGAGACAAAAAACACTAGAAGACAAAATGTAAGTCCCTGCATGTCGATGGTTACTGATTATGATTTCTTTCCACTTTATCAGGTGAAGGCCTTAAAAGAGAAGATAGAAGCAGAAAGAGGGAAAGACAACTTCCCTGTGTCCGGGCAGAAGCTGATATATGCTGGAAAAATCCTGCAGGATGACACGCCCATTAAAGATTACAACATTGATGAGAAGAATTTTGTGGTGGTGATGGTTTCAAAGGTAAGATCTTAATTGATTGCAATACCTCCAGATGACTTTGGGTTTTATAGTGTGGTGGTGTTTTGACTTTTCTGAGCAGGTAGCATTTCTATTATAGTGCTTTCTTCTGGTTGAAGGCACAATTAGTATGATTTTCCTATTAAATAATGTATACACTGCATTAAAATAATCCCACTTAGTCATCACTTACGACCCAGTAAAAGTGTGTGGCGGTGTCTGTATTTGTATATTTCTTATTTTGCCGTGTTCGGGACGCTCCTGGGCGTCATCTTCTATAAAGAACGTAGGGGCCAGATCATAAGCAAGCATCCAAAAGGAACACAACGGCCAAAAATACTTAAGAATTGTGAGCAAAGTGATCCAAAAAAGCCCCTAGTTGAGCCAGGCAGGAGGGGCCAATTTATATTGTTGTGTTTACACAACACTAGTTTAACAACACCTTCTCCTTAACTGGCCAAAAGGCTAAACCCGCAGCTGCCGCCTCGACCCCGGCCTCGGAAGCCCCCAAGCCCCCTGTACAGGACTCTGGCTCCACGTCAACAGCTGTCCCGGCCACAACCACAGCTTCAGCCCCGACCCCGGCAGCTGTCCCCGTTCCCTCTGAGGAGGCCAAAGAAGAGCCAAGTGCCGCAGCCACAGAACCACCACCACAACAACCAGCCAGGTAGAACCTGTCTATTATACAACATAGAATGTTATTAAAAGTACTTTGGACATTCTACAATGTTGGGAAGTAGTGCTGGTGAAGTCATTTTACAATCCATGCAAAATATTTGTAATCGGACCCAGGTAAATCTAAATTTATGTTTCTTTTGTTGCACCCGGTTTCCTAAAAGTTAGAATTTCTTTATTGGATCAGTCGACAGTAGTCTAGTATGCCCAACATTTTTGTTCAATGTTTATATGACACAGTGACTCCCTGAGCAAATGGGCTGGCTCCAAACCCAGAAAAGACAATGAATCAGTCAACCTATATGCTCACTATATGGCACACGGGTTACTCAATCATAACATTAAATTACTCGAATACCTAAGACAAGTATTTTAATTTCAACATATTACATCTCTCTAAAATGTAGAGTATTATTTACCTAATGGAATAAATGATGATATCTAAATGTAGTTCTTGTCCGTTCTCCATACCTTGGAGTGTGTTGTATTGTCTGACTTACCTTCTTTGTGTTGTAGCTCCAGCGGTGGGGGTCAGGGCTTGGATGCCTCCTCAGCACTGGGTAGGTAATAAATGAATCTCTGCCAGACTTCCATGCTGTGCAGCTTTTAAGTCTCAAAGCAGTAGGTGCTGTTTGCTTAATGTTGGTAAATGTTAATTGTTGTTTCAGACAATTGAGTGTCATAAAAGGGTTAACATCACAGCAATATGATTCTTGTGTAAAACTTGGGCTATATTTGCTGTGCCACAAATTGTTACCTCTGAGTCAGGGACTTTACAGGCTGCAGTGCAGTACATGCCGTTTCTATATTTAACTGTGACAAAAGTACGCCATCCCTTATTGTGGTGCCACAGAGAGCAGTGGGGATTCCCATTGGTCCAATTATAGAGTATGTTGCACTTACTTGTAGAGAACATTAGGAGTTGGCTGATATTTGAGCATATTTTGTATGTTATAATGTGTAATGTGCGTTTTCAGTGACTGGAGCAGAGTACGAGGCCATGCTCACAGAGATCATGTCGATGGGCTATGAAAGGGAGAGAGTGGTGGCCGCGCTACGGGCCAGTTTCAACAACCCCCATAGAGCTGTGGAGTACCTTCTCACTGTGAGTCTCCCACACACACTATTCTATCAATCCTACATCTGAAAAGTACCTCTGTGGTAACATTAAAAAAAGGTAGTAGTAGTGTTTTATACATTGTACTTCTTGTGCCTACTGACCGTT
The DNA here is from genome assembly GCF_027596085.1 of Anoplopoma fimbria. Taxonomy (NCBI): domain Eukaryota; kingdom Metazoa; phylum Chordata; class Actinopteri; order Perciformes; family Anoplopomatidae; genus Anoplopoma; species Anoplopoma fimbria. Next base: position 20,762,957 of record NC_072459.1, on the reverse strand, counting down.
ATGTTGTCTATTGTGGTAATCCACTTGTAATGTCATATCTATCTATCTATCTATCTATCTATCTATCTATCTATCTATCTATCTATCTATCTATCTATCTATCTATCTATCTATCTATCACACACACTAGACGTAGCTTGAGCCTTGCTGTCTCCAACCTCTTCACTCACATTTCGTCTCACAAATCACCAGCTGCCACCTAGCTTTGTTCGGTTAGTAGTGGTGTAATTAATCAATGCTCTATGGGCTAAAGCCTTTACCTGTGCAGTACATTTAAGGAGCTATATACATAATTTATAGGGTATCCATGATTGAGGAATTGCATCCAAATCCAAACTGGTGTTGGCCGAGCTGGCCGCTAGCAGCTACCTGCGCCAACAAGGCTGACAGAGCTAACAGGGTTAACCTGGAGGGAAACCAGAGGATGGACACTACGTTTCTGTGATAATCGCGGTATGAGCGTAGTGCAGATGTTAGCCATTAGCCAGGACACACAAACACTGATTAACATGCATGTGTGGCTGGACCGGCTGTGTGAACAAAGCACCAGAGAAGCTCTGTTTACAACACACACAGAAAAAGAATGCGCTGAATTATCAACTTATACGAACCAAATGATCAGTTACCCATGGGCCTCGCACTTTTATGATTTCTTCATGTTCTTGGCAGCACGCAAAGAGAGTGAGAGAGAGATTGACACTTGTGTTGTGTTTCCAGGGTATCCCCAGCAGCCCAGTCCAGGAGAGTAATCCCCCAGCACAGGCCCCTGCGTCTGGACCCACAGAAGCCCCGTCTCTAGCAGAGGGTGAGGCTCTTTTAGGTCCAAAAATATCATGCAGTCAATATTGTTTCTGTCTCTACCTGCTGTGTAAAAAAAAAAAAAAAGTACTGGTGGTATTGATCATAGTGGATTAAAAAACTTCATCCCATATCTAAAAGCATATTTACCAATTGTGTAAACTCCAATTAATAATGGCCAAAGCATGGCTGGCAGGCAATGACTCATCATATGACTCAGTCGTCTCGGAATGTTTTTCTGCCGCGGTCAGTAAATTGGTAAATTTTTGTTCGAAAAGTTGTTCGACTTGTTGGTTTCCACCAAACCTGCACCTTTTTGTTTCTTCACACTGCAATGAATCGTTTTGGAATAATGCCGCTCTCTGATTGGATAAAGGCTTTTTGCTCATTAGGACTAGAGCTGCAACGATTATTTGAAAATAAATTGAGTTGATCAAAATAGAATTAATATTTTGACATCAATTAATTGTTTATTTCTTATTGTACTGCATATAATTGATTGTTTGCTCTTGTGCTAATGGTTATTCATTATGTATGCCTTTTTCAAGGAGAGAACCCACTTGCATTCCTGCGGACCCAGCCCCAGTTTCTGCACATGAGACAGGCCATCCAGCAGAACCCCACTCTGCTACCAGCTCTACTCCAGCAACTAGGCCGAGAGAATCCTCAACTTCTACAGGTAACGCAGTCTAGTCTCTCACACTGGGAAACTCAAACAAGTTTTTCTTTCCTTTGATGGAACTTCGCTGCGTTTACACATGTCGGATAATAACCTTTACCTCTTGCTTCTCCTCTTCCCCCCCCCCAGCAAATCAGTCAGCATCAGGAGCTGTTCATCCAGATGTTGAACGAGCCAGTGGGAGAGGGAGGAGATGCGCCAGAAGTTGGAGAGTTGGGGGCAGCAGGGGAGGAGGGCGCACCTGTCAACTATATCCAGGTTACACCTCAGGAGAAGGAAGCCATCGAAAGGGTGAGTCAAAAAGGAGAATTGAGTATTGGCAGTTTTTTTTTTTTTTTTTTTCTGTTTTGAATTGTTGGACTAGAAATTAATTTTCTTTTCTTTATCCCTCTTGTCTATAACAGTTAAAAGCGTTGGGTTTCCCCGAGGCTCTGGTGATCCAGGCCTACTTTGCCTGCGAGAAGAACGAGAACCTGGCCGCCAACTTTCTCCTCAACCAGGGACTGGAAGACGACTGAGCGGCGCTGCCTTCCTGCTCCTCCCTCCCTCCCTCCCTCCCCCTTCCCCTCTTCAGCTCAGCATAAAAAGACTGCACCCTCCAATTTTATTGTACAGCTACCAACCTTGGCTCAACCCGACAGGAGGGGAGGAGAGGGAGAGCCAGCGGGGGGTGGGGGTGCGGGTGGGAGGGGAAGGGGCGAACGGCTTGGGGCGAGGTTGCGGCAGGGTTACACGCTTAACGTACACAAAGAGGGGGTCGTGTGCAGGAAGGTCGGGGTGTAAAGGTGTGGAGGAATGATAAAACCCACGTGAATTCCAATGGAATGTGTGGGGTTTATCTAGGGGAGATCTATAATTTGATTTTAGACGCGCGCTTTGTGACATTAGGGAGGAGGGAGGGGGAGGGTTTGCGACAAGAGTGTGTGTGTGTGTGTGAGTACATGTCTGTGTGCCTGTGCAGATGGATGCGATACAGTCAGGCTGAAACAGTAATCAATTTTTGCATTCTCTTAAGTTTGTAAATGCCGTAGCCGGATCGTATGGAAGCACATTCTCCTCACTGCACTTCGACAACATTATCAGTGTGTGTAACTGCTTGTATGTAAGCCTCATGTACGTACGTCCAAGAGAGGAAATGGCAGAGATAGACTGGATCGTGCTGCACCTATGTATGTGTCTGACCTGATGTTGCTGGGGGGGGGGGGGATCTATCAGTCTGTTTGGGGGTGGGGGGAATGGAAACTAAACTGACAAAAGAAGTATCTGGTTGTTCTGTTCACTTTGTACCACCCTCATCTGTCCTTCCATGGTGGCTGCACAGATGACAGTCCCTACAAAAATGCTGTGCCTGCCTGTTTAGGTTACTCAAATGAGGAACTATTTTTTTTTTTTTTTTTTGTGTCTATGCTGATAGCTTTTGGTGCTAATTAACACTACCCATACAAGTCTTTTGTGCCACTTAACATCATTTAAAAAACACACAATAGAAGTAGAAATTTGAGCAGACACTGGTCGCTAAGGTGAGGTAGTTTTACAGCCTTATTCAGTAAAATTCTTGTCAATTTTAGTTGTCGGTAGATCTTATATCCGACACATTTTTTTCAGTTTACCAAAATAAGTTTATTTTATCAGGACGGCCCACCCTCTTAACCGTATCTCTTTTAGTTTGCCAGCATTTGACCGCATGGGGGAAAACATTTTAGAAGTTAACCAAAAAATGATTAAATATCCAGAATCTTAAGTTCTTAGGTGTATATGCAAATATTTGCAGATAAATCTGTTTGCACTGCTTGGTGAGGTCTAGACCATCTGCATGGGGGTTTAACAGTGTCGCGTGGTTGAGTCATCAGGACCATGCAACTTCTACTGTTTCTCTAAGTCAACACTTCACATGTCCCAACAGATGCGTTAAGAATAAACTACTTTATACAGTTATATTGTAACTACCATCATATATTGTACTAACATGTCTAGAAAAGCATTTTTATTTTGCCTTGTAAAATCTTTCAGATATTCAAAACACTTCAGGGAAATAAATGGAAACCAGGTTAATCTACAATTACCTTTAAAGTAAACTTTCTGTAACTTATCTTCCCAACCTGGGGGAAATTGTCTAAATCTAAACTATTCGATTTGATTTAATCTGAGTTCTCTTAAGGCTTAGATTCAATTCTGAATAAAAGAAAATAACAACTTCCCTGTTGTTTAAATCCTCAGGCACTGTGTGCAGCCCTGCATTTTATGATCCCAGTTGAGCTCAACTTAAATACACTCGTATACATACTATAAGCGGGCTGGGCTGGTATATTAGCTCAGGGATCTGATTGGCCACTCCTAGTAGTCAGAAGGTAGCTGGTTTATTAGTACATGCCCATGGGCCTTTGCCAATATTTCTGTATGAATTAAATATGTGATGGAAAATCAAATAACAAAGCGGCGCAGCACGACTTCAAAGAGAATATAATGAGATGCAGAATGAAATCAGAGATGTAAAACTACATAGAGACGCAGAACAAATTCAAAGAGATGCAGAGTTACTTCAAAGATGGAAAACAACAGAGATGCAGAACAACTTCAAAAAGAAGGAAAACTAGACAAAGAGATTCAGAAAGTCCTCAAAGAGATGACAACAAAGACACAGAGGGACTTCAAAGAGAAGCAAAACTTCATCAGACAGACGCAGAATGACTACAAAAAGTATACTGACTTCAGAGAATGAAGATACGCGTAATGACTTCATAGAGATGAAAACCTTAATCAGTGAAAAGCCACACGACTTGAAAGAGAGAAACTATCACAAAATGCGAAATGTTGCAGCTGTGTCGTTGGTTGTCATTTTGTGTCTCCTTTAGTCTTGGGGGGGGTCATGCCTGTTTCCATTTGCTCGTTATTTGGAGTACAAATAGCAGCTAATTGTTGATATGGTTATATCAGAATATTTAAAGAACAAATTTGGCATTTATTTATTACAAGAACAACACTCCCCGTGTCTTAAGCATTTACTCATTTTAGAAATGTGAATTAACACATTTCTAAAGAATTAAAACCAGCCCCTGACTAACTTATCTTGGATTTACATATAGACACAAATGCAGGGAAACACATTATACATATATAGGCTACATTATAGCATATCAAGGCTTAACTACACACAAAACAGCCAGTGAGACATTGTACATTGATGTGCTCATGGTCCACTACAGTTAACTGTATTATGAAGCTGCTTATGATAAATCCATAGCTTCTGATCTTAATGTGGGTCCATGAACAGACAAAAAAATGTCTCCAGTCCCATTCTGTGTGTGAAGGTAATTCTTACTGAACGTCAACATGACCTCAGACTATGCTGCGCTACATTAAATATCATTAAATGGAAGTCTTTCAGGCCTTTCACTCTTTGTTTTGTAGATTCAGACTGTGAGTAAGATGCACAAGGATGCTAATGTGTCACAAATACTCACCATCACAAACAGGAGCCCTCTAGTGGTTTAATCCAGCACTGCTATTCCAGCATGCAGTGGATAAGATGCAGTGGCTACTGTAACACATTTAAACCTGCTAGGGTTTCCAATTTACTTCGTCAATAAGTCTGGACTGTTGGAGGGAAACCCAAACCAGCTGCTGAGAACATTCCATCTCTACACATAAAGGCCAAACTCCATCAACAAATAGATACAATGAAAGGATTTTTACAATAAAATCAGAAGACCTAAATAAGACATATAAATAGGTAATGGAAGAATTTGTGAACTCTTGAGAATTTGTGGCAGAACTTTAATCCAACTTCAAATCCACCATGTAATTGTGTACCTGGTTCTGTTCTAGCTAGCTAGTGCTCATATTTGACACCTTTAAAGTTGTCTGAAATAAATGTGTACATAAAAGAAAAGAGTTGGCAAAGATATTAGGAAACTGAACATCAAGAAGTAAATCTAAATGTTAATTTTAAGAATAAATCTCAAATTAGAGTACAATAATGTATTGTGTTCACCAGGTGGTCTCTAACTGTCCGCCGTTGTTCATCATTAAGAGTGACCCCTTCTTATATTACATATATCCTAGTCATTCAAACCCTTGAACATATAAAAATATAAGTAAATTCAGCTTTAAGAGAATAATCTACCTATGAGTAGGGCTGCTACTTCAAAAGGTACCCATTGGCTCTCAACATGTCGACAGCTGAGCTGGCGGCTAACGGTGCTAAAAGCTGTAACAGTGTAAAGAAATGGCAACAATGCCGACAGAGCTAACAGTGTTTACCTGGGCGAGAACCAAAGAGTTGGTGCCATATTTCTCCAACGGCGCTGTCTGTCGGCATGGCGTTATCAGCTGTAACCGCAGTATGAGTGCAGAGCAGAGCGGCGGCCGTGAGCCAACCGGTGTTCACGTGCTTTAAAAAGAGGAGAGCGGCCGGGCCGGCTATGTCTACGAAGATTGAAGAAGCTCGGATTACAACACACACAGAGGGAGAGCGACTTCATTCTTTGCTCAGTTAAACACGACTCCACTTTATCTTTACATCGATAATAGTTGTTTGCTGCTATATTAGAATGTCGTATATTGCATCTTTAATCCAGCAATTGAGCTCAACTAGTCGAAGGTCACAATTCACCACAAACCACATAACAAAAAGAGGTATCTATGCAGTTTATCATCCCCCATAAAAAGAAAAAAATTCTGATGAATTGGTAAATTCCCTCCTTGAATAATAACTGATAATTGTTTTAATAAACAGCATTTTTAAGTTGGTTAGAATACAAACACATTCGAAAATATAGTGAGAAATTGCTCTGGATTGTCAGCCATTTCCTTTAAAATTAAGAATAATCTATTAATAAGAAGGAAGACTGATTTGTGTGATGCTGACAAACGACCGAGGAAGGTTAAGAGTTCTCAGGTCAGTCCTGAGGGCTGGTCAGTCATTTTGCATCAACATGGAGGCAATGAAAACAGATCCAGGATCCTGAAATTCCTTTCACCTGACACACGTTTCCTTACACAGCGGGTAAAATAAGTATTGAACACGTCACCATTTTTCTCAGTAAATATATTTCTAAAGGTCCTATTGACATGACATTTTCACCAGATGTCAGTAACAACCCAAGTAATCCATACATACAAAGAAAACCAAATGAGTAAGTTCAGAAATTAAGTTATGTGTAATAAAATGGAATGACACAGGGGAAAAGTATTTAATACTTCGTACAAAAGCCTTTGTTGGTAATGACAGCTTCAAGACGCCTCCTGTATGGAGAAACTAGTCGCATGCATTGCTCAGGTGTGATTTTGGCCCATTCTTCCACACAAACAGTCTTCAAATCTTGAAGGTTCCGTGGGCCTCTTCTATGAACGCTGATCTTTAGTTCTTTGCATAGATTTTCTATTGGATTCAAGTCAGGTGATTGGCTGGGCCATTCTAGCAGCGTGGCCAGTTTATGGTGAAATTATGTTCTTTCCACTTTATTATGGCCCCAACAGTGCTCACTGGAACATTCAGAAGTTTAGAAATCCTTCTGTAACCAATGCCATCAGTATGTTTTGCAACAATAAGGTTGTGAAGGTCTTGAGAGAGCTCTTTGCTTTTACCCATCATGAGATGTTTCTTGTGTGACACCTTGGTAATGAGACACCTTTTTATAGGCCATCAGTTGGGACTGAACCAGCTGATATTAATTTGCACTGACAAGGGGCAGGATTGCTTTCTAATGACTGATAGATTTCAGCTGGTGTCTTGGCTTTCCATGCCTTTTTGCACCTCCCTTTCTTCATGTGTTCAATACTTTTTCCCTGTGTCATTCCATTTTATTACACATAACTTAATTTCTGAACTTATTTGTTTGGTTTTCTTTGTATGTATGGATTACTTGGGTTGTTACCGACTTCTGGTGAAAATGTCATGTCAATAGCACCTTTAGAAATATATTTACTGAGAAAAATGGTGACGTGTCCAATACTTATTTTACCTGGAGTATATGCACCTCTAGCTGATTTGCCAAGAACAAGTAGAGAAGAAGAAGATAACAAAGTGGATGCTTGTCTTTGAAGGGAGGTTGTACGAGCGGATCTGCCGTTACCCACATGTATATAATTTAGTCTTTAAAAGGAATACAAAGACAAGAATGGCTTTGGCCTCCTGGCAAACAATGTTATGGTGCATATAGAAAGCTACGTGGTGACGGATTTTTGGAGGCCAACCCTGTAAATCAGCATCGTCGGGTCAGTTACGACATTTCATGTCAATGGCACCTTTAGAAATATATTTACTGAGAAAAATGGTGACGTGTTCAATACTTATTTTACCCGCTGTATATAACAAAGACATACAGTATAATACTAGAGACAATAACACTGTGTACAAACAACCCACTGCAGCACATAAAGTGGTTAAAACTAGCTCTCTCAGCTACAACAATAAAATGTATAATAAAAGAATGAATACTTTTACTTTCATTATCTTAGGTGCTTGTTTAAAGGCAGGACTTTTCCTTGTACTAGTACGAATACTTTTACATCTGCACTTTTTTACCCAAGTAAAGGCTCTTCTTCCATCACTGCCCCTGGAGCACGGCCATGTTTGAGACACAGCTGCTTGTCCACCACTGAAACGACACGGTAATAATCACAGGCGAGATGGGCGGGATACAGCCAAGAACATCCTTTTATTCAATCAAGTAAAGGTGTTGCTCTTTTCAAACTGTTTTTTTTTCTTTTATTATTATTATGGAAAAGAAACTGTAATTAACACATGCATTTCACCATGGGCTCTGGGGGGTGTGTGTCTGATGGAGGAGGAGGAGGAGGAGGAGCACTTGTAGAGGGAGGAGGAGGGCCGAGGCTGGCCAGGGGGGCTCAGTCTACACTAAACACGGCCCAGCATCCTACAAAAACGTGTTCAAAACAAACAAAGAAAATTTCAAAAAAATAATAAATTTCAAAATAAAACAGCGGACGGTTCGGCCACAAGGTTCGACTGGGCTCTCTGAACGGTGCAGGGGCAGAAACACACACACACACACACACACACACACACACACACACACACACACACACACACACACACACACTGCCCCGTGCAACCTGTTCGTCTCTGCTATGGCTTCTCAAACTGTGGCGCTTTCACTTATCAAAGGCTTGATTGATTGATTGATTATACTGCTGCTGGCTTCATTTGCATGATGAAGAAAAAAAAAAAAAGTTGCATATATATATAATTTTTTTTAATTTTCTTAGCTGGACAAAAATCTGTAAAAATCGCTTGATTTTGCTGGTGGAATTTCCCCGGTGCTTTTCTCTAGAAAGCACCAACTAGTTTTTTATTTTATTTCGTAGGCCTTTTTTGGAAACGTTCCGCTTTGGTCAATCAGAGGCTGCGGTTCGGATGCGTGACGTCTCTCGTGATTGTGCTAAACCTGAGCCCTTCAGTCTCCGTGCTGTGGAACCGGTCCGCTTATAAGGTGCTTCTAGTCCTTAAAAAAAAAGTTCTTAAAAAAGTTTAAATAAAAAAAAAAGAAATTGCTGGTCACAATCAACCACTAAAAAAGGTGCTTAATTGAAGTTCTCAACGCAGTAACAATGACAAAAAAAAAGAATCATAATCCAAATTCAATTATAAAAAAAATAAATAGATAGAAACAAGGACGAATAAACCTGCCTAAACTAGCAATACTACTGGTCATCTACCTCTCTAACAGCCGAAACCCAAAACGTTCCCTTGAGTGCTCTCCTCCTGCCCACGGATCCGCTCCCCTGGGAGGGAGAGGGACTATTTCTTTGCTCCGCCACCGTCCTCAGCACAGCCCAGAGCCCCGTGGTGTAACTTGTTCACTTACATTAGCTGTTGAATGGAGAAGCTGAAGAAGATGGGTATGGTAATACAATGTGAAAGCGTACAGACAAGAATAACATGTGAGCTAACTGCATTCTGCTCAGACAAAAAAAAACAACTTTGCGTATTCTTTTTTTTTCCAACCCCGCCGTTCAGAGAAAGGGAGAAAGGAAGGGAAGGGAGGAAGGGAAGGGGGTTACGCGGCTACAGACTACTCCAGTGTCCGAGATAGACAGAAGACAAGATTACGGAGGAAGAGAAGCAAGACAGAAAATATCTTTTTTTTTTTCGTTTTTTTTTATGCTTTTCTTAATTATTCAACAATAAAAAGAGGAACTAAATCACACCAAATTTCCTTTAGTACTATGTATACTGCTTGTAAAAAGCTCCAAGAAGAGGAAGAGAAAGATATAGAAGGATGAAGGAGGGGGACGTTTTTTGTTTTTTTTGTTTGTTTCTTTCGAGATGGGCACTCAGGATTACAAGATGGAAATCTGTGAACAAAAGGCACTTCTTAGGGACAACCTTTAAGATGCTCTGAGTCTATAACACTACGTCACCAAACATATATTTATAATCATTTACAGTGGGAGATTCGGTGGGGGAGGGAGGGAGGAGAAGGGGTTCACTTGAATCGATGACGATACGGGTCAGAGGTCACTGATTCCCTCTCCCTGAGGCCAACTGGACATCTTACACCAAAAACGGAATCAGACCAGCTATTGTATTCATTGTTTTTCTTTAGATCCATAATTGTGCATCTCCCAAATTTGGGAAGATCTTGTCTTTTGTCCCGCACTAGGATTACTTGTGTTAGACACAAGATTTTTGTTTTTATGCTATGGATTTTTATTTTTTGGGGGGGGAATGCATTTTGTAACAACAATCTTTTTTAAAAACAATGAACCCCTCCCCCTCGGTAAATACAAAAAAAAAAAAAGAGAAATAGAATAATGCATGTTTTCCTAAAATTTGCTTTTATGATAACACTTAATTTTTTTTGTTTATTACTATTTATGTATAATAGATTGACTGTACTTTATTCTTTACGAAAGCACCAGGTGATATATATTTTTTTTTACGAGTTGCAAAATTGTTCCTTCAGCCCTCCCACATTTTGAAAACAAAATCAATAGAAATGAAAAAAAAAAAATCTTTAAAAAAAGAGTGATAAACAGAAGGAGAAAAAAAAACAAAAAAAACAACAATAAAAGGAAATTTAAAAAAAAATTCCTCAAACTTACTTACAAAGACTTGGATATTTTTCTCGCCGCCCTCGTATTTAGAGTCCCGGAGCATGTGGACTTGAAAAAAAATAAAAAATAAAACACAACAAAAGAAAAAACAACCTTAGAGGGTTTTTTTCCCTCTTTTCTCATGAAACCCTCACAACAATCGCTAACAAACAAACACAATTCCTCTACCAAGGCATTGCACATGGCTCAATCGACATACATCATTTAGTTTCAAGAACAATACTTCCCATCAAAACAAGAAAGAAAACAAGAAAACCTAATCTTTTTTTATTATCATCCTCAACTACATTATCATCACCGTCTATGTATCTATTGTCGTGTTTGCCATGGGCTTTCCTTTACGTCTTTTAAGGTGGGGTTAGAGGCTGGTACTTTAGGTGGGTTTTCTGAGATGCATCCTATGAGTGCGCCATGCTTCAAAAAATAACTAGACTGCCACAGAGCTTATCTTGCAAATAAAACAAAAAAAAAATGTATATTTCTATAAATATATATGTGTATTATATATAAAGATGCTTGCGATTATCTAGTGAGCTGTCGCCGTTTCTTTTCCTCCCTCTCCAGACATAACATTTTTTTTTTTTTTCACCATTCGCTATAGCTTATATGTGAGAAAAAAAGAACCTGAATTCATGTTTGACAAATTGCATAATGGGAATACAGAGGCACTTCCATAGACTAGAAAAAGAAATCGCGGAGCTGGTTCTCTCTCTCTCGGTTGGCCAACTATGTCGTGTTTCCCTGCAGTGAAGAACATGGCCAGGCAGTCCAGTTATTTTGTGAGGTTGGATGGGTGGGGTTTTAAACTTTTGATGGGAAAGAATCAACGGGCTGATGGCGCAAAAACGATTAAAAGCATAAAAGGCCTCCTCAGATTGTCTGTTTTTATATTTATTTTAAGACTTCCCTTTGAATTCAGTCGTGTGTGGGGGGTGGGGGGTAATAGTGGTCGGTGAGTTTAAAATGGGGCGATCTGTGCTCTGCAAGTGTTATTCCATCCCAGTGATATACATCCACTGGTTTGAAAAAAAACCCACTTAAATGGTGGTCAATTTAATTCTTATGAAAAACTCAAGGTTGGCTGGTACGATTGTTTTAGTGCAGTTTTTGATCATCAAGGGCTCATCGATTCACAATATCAAAGGGGGGACTGCTGGTGTGTGTGTGTGTGTGTGTGTGTGTGTGTTGGGGGCATAACCATAGCAAGATATCCTTTACCTGATCCTGTGCACCAAAACAAAAACAAAAACAACGTGGGTGATCGTCCTACTGCCGGCCTTAGAGGCCCCCTCGGATACAGCCGGATATGTCACATATTCATTTTGCTCCGCAGTGTGGCCTCTCTGCTCTTGGAGCAGCGGCCCGTCTGGGAGTGTAAACAACAGGGTAAACTTTAGGGAGACTCCGGGTCCCATCTTCAGCAACCTTCCCCTCCTCGCTTCTGTTTTTTTTTTCTTCTTTTTTTTTCTATCACTCATGTATCGCCACCATCGCCAGTGGCTGTACCTGGGCCAAATAGTAGACGAGGCTAGTTGGGGTTTTATTTCTATTTGAGCTTTTCTGTTGACCTGTATGGTTCAGCAGGTATGTTTGTGATTGTCAAAAATCCTGCATTGTGTGGTCCTCCAAGTACAGTAGGTCGCAAATTGGTTAATCTGGCACTGAGAACAAAAGAACCAGTTTGACATTGTGGAAAACAAGCTTCATCGTTTTTTGTAGCTGAGCTTTAGACAAGAAGATCGACACCACTCTCATTTCTGTCCATTAAAGATGAACCTATTGCAAGCAGCCATTTAGCTTAGCTTAGCACAAAGACTGGAACCGTGGGGTAGGGGGAGACTGTCCAAAGGAAACAACTCTACCTACAAGCACCTCTAAGGTTACCTTTGCAGGGCAGCTGCTCTCATGATTTCATAAGATCACACGGGAACAGCTGGATCACTTATCACACAAAAATCCATCTTGTTCAAAACAATAATGGCGGCTCCTAAAGATGTTGGCTTAGATGCTACAGTAGCATCAGTCATTGGGGAGAATTTCTTCATTGAAAGAAGAGCAACAAACAAACTCCCGACTCGCTTCGGTAAGGATTGACAGCTAGTTCATCCAATCACCTGCAAAGTATTTTTTTTGAAACTGCTTTTTTCCCCCAATCAGTATTCAATGACGGCTTCTTAGATGGTTTGGTGTAACCATCTAAGAAGCTAATTGGCTGCTTGCAGTATCTGCTTATTTCATGCATATACTTGAGAGTGGCATCAATGTACTCGTCTAACTCTCGGCAATAAAAAGAAAAACAAAGAAAAAAGCGAATTTCCCCCAAGAAACGTCAAACCTCGTCTTTACGTTTTGGCATGTACTATTTGGTCCAGGTCAGCTGACCACCCTGTCTACACCGCTTCAACATCCCGCTGTGTTTCTCTATAAGGTGCTGTCATTCAAATACAAAACAATTATAAAATAGTACAAATCCAAAAAGGAATAAATTCAAATAAGAGAACACACAAGAGATAACAAAATCAATCATCTACATCACAAGAGGGCAAAAGGGGGGAACCAATAGCTGCTGTCCGTATTCGTGACAACTGTCAATTATGATGTGCTCACACGTTGTGATGTTTGGATATCTAATCAAATAGGTAGAGTGAGTTCACTGGACTTATTGTGTTTGCATATCAAATGGAAAAGAAAAGAACACAACACCACCACCTATGAATACTACAATCTAAAAATGTCCGACTGGGCAAAAGTGTGCGTGTTGTCAATTGTACCACAAGCGCTGTGGTTGGGCACAGATTGTGCTAGTGTGTGTGTGTGTGTGTGTGTGTCGCGCAGGGGAAGGGTGTGTGAGAATGAGCGGAGGCCAAATGATTTGTCAAACTGAACGACGGGGGGGGGTCGAGGACACGCAGAGGCTCCTTGCCATCTTGTTTTTTTCCTCGTTTAAACTGTTTTTAATAGGCAAGTCTGGTTCACCTACCATGCCCTGTAGGTAAATAGTGCACATCGTTAAGATTAGTGTTAATTGATTCAAGCTTTCTAGTGCAACCCTCAATCAAGATATGTTTTGGCATGGTCTCTCTCTAGTTAGTAGTAGGCTAAAAAGGGACTTTGTGGAGTCTTTCAGACGGAGAGGAAACATCATTGGTCAATTTGATTTAGTTTTGGGGTGATGACGGACATCACAGGAGCTCGGACTGCAGCTTTCATTGGAAACCAAATAGAGTCTTTGATTTGATCAAGGCTGCGGATTCAATGCGGGTGTAGCTTAAATGTGTGAAAAAACATTTTTGTTTTTGTTGCGACAGTTGATTCATTCATTACACAATGCGTCCTCACGAAGTAGGAGAAGTTGGCCGCTTTCCTCCTCTTCAGGGTTCCTCCTGCGTTGCTGCTGGTTCGGTGTTTTGTTTTTTGAAGGAGAGAGCTGCTTGCTGCCGTTTGTCCCCTTTACCCCTTCCGTATCCTGGCGTCCTCTTCGTCCGTCCTTTCATCTTTTCCATCGATCCGTCTTTTCGCTCAAAAAACAAACAAAAAAAAAAACAGGTCCTCACCTCTGACTGGAGAAATGAGTCCAGAGTTCCTCTAAAAAAGCGTAGTGCTGCTGTAGTTTCTCCTGCGTTCCTTGGGTGTGTTTTCGTGTCGGGGTGAGACGTGCTGTCGGGGGCCGGTCGGTGGGTGGAGTTGGTTGGAGGACGACTGATATCCTGCGGGCTGGTTTCTCTGCTTTTTCTATTTCCGATTGTAAAGAAAGAACTCTAGTTGCTGGTTTGTGCACAGATCTTGTCAGAGGAACCAAGACTGGAAAAGAAAAAGGGGAAGATGGGGGGGAGAGATCATGTTAGTATCAAAACCAGTAAAATGTTTGTAAATGTTCACACAAGTGGTGGACAAAATGATGAAAACATCTGAAAACACCTGCCTTTATTTCTACTTTACTTAGCTTTTTTCTCTTGACACTGTTGTACTAATACTACGTTTATCGTCGAGGTTGTAACCGTTGGTGGTGTCGTGCTGGACTTCATTATATTGAGTATGTTTCTGATATTTTGTAATCAGGAGCTAAGGATATTGAAAACTAACTTCCATATAACTTGTACAGGCGTGTATCTGGCAATTTTGCCATAAAGCTTGACAAAAGTGAGACATTCATGTTCCCCAGAGGATTCATCTTCTGGGGAACATGAATGTCTGTACAGCATTTTCTTATAATGTATTGCATAGTTGTCCAGAAAAAACGCAACGTCCCGGGTTCAATTAAGTGTCCTCTGTCAAATAGAGGCAAACATATATAGACATATGAAGTATATCAGAAGTCACTGATGGAGGCAGCCCTCTGAAACCATTGTTCTGTAACTTATCTTTGTTATTTTGTCCCTGAAAACGACTTTTGGCCACTAGCGGTTCCTACAGTTCAGAATAGTGACAGCCCAGCCACTAACATCTACTCTGTCCATTTCTGGAGCGAAGTACGCCATGTCTCCAACTTGGCCCGAGCAGCGAATGGCCACTAATGGCATCGTGGGGGGTTGGGGGGGCAATAACCTCCGCCCTCTTCACGTTTGGGTCTCTCCCGCTCGGCGTGAGCTGGGAGCAGAAAGCGGGTCATCGTAGTTGGCTGCCCTGCTTGGCCTGCGGGATCTGGCGCCGCCTGCTAGTGCGCCAACATTCTACTAGTCGAGCCTTGGAAACTCCACGAGCCTCCGGGGAGGCGGCCTTTTGTTTTGTTTGACTCTAACAGGTCGCATGACTACCCCCCTTCTGCCTCCTGCCCTTCTCAGCTACCATACTCCCCTGGGCACTGTCCCAGCAGGCCTTGGGCATTGTAACTTCTCCCTTCTTAGTTACTCTCCCTCTCTCTCTCTCTCTCCTTCACACACAAACACACACACAATCCATCTATCTCCCATGAAACACTCCCACTAAATCCTTGGCAGCAGACAGTGACCAGCCTCTTTTCTTTCCTGCACCCCCCCTCATCTCAAATTCAAGATCAACTGGCTATGACATCATGTCTGGTTGCTGGGGGTAACGAGACGGCCGGGACGTGACTTCTGCCGGGGGCCGAAACTCTGTCCGCTCCCTCCATCTCCCCTCCTGTGCTGCCCCCGTCGGTGTCTCGTTTCCCCAGCCTTCTCCCACCCTGATCGCAGTGTTTCACATCTGCCACTAGAGGGCACACAGAGCCCACTGTTGTCAGTGTGTAGAGAGAGAGAGCTCCTCTGGCCCCATCCCGGAGTCACCACATACACACTTGCTGACACACTCTTTTGTCTGGTGATCTATCATGTCTTTTAGTGGCTCATCAATCTTTTTCTGGGAGGCACATGCAAACTATTAATGCTGTGTGTTTTGGCTCTGCCTCCAAAAGTAAAACCAGACTTTATGTCGCGCTCAGTGCCGAGCATCAATGAGCGGATTTAGAGAAAGCATAGAGGGGCAGAAAGTATGTAGATACTCCATATTGTTGTGGTGTCGGGCTATTTTTCATGGTTTCGGTCGGTAGCTTGCTTCCAACTTTGTGGGGCAGTTTGAGGAGAACGTTGTTCATCCTGTTTCAACACGATATGCCCCCCGTGGATCTCTGACAGGCCTTATCATCCAAAATCAGAGTCCAACTTCAATGTGACACTCTTGCGGCTGAATGGGTGGCGAATCCCTGCAGCCGGGTTCAGAAATCTGTTGGAAAGCCCGAAACCAGAAGAGCGGTGACGGAAACCCGTAAGTTTTTGGAACAAGATGTTCCACGATCACATACACGTAATGTAACGTAATGTAACATACTGATGTCTGGGGTGTCCGCCTACTTTTGGTCACATAGTGTTTTAAGTTGTGTATGACATACCAGGGCAGAAAAAAATATCTATTCAAAGTGAAGAGTGAAGGCATGTGAGTAACTATGAAGGCAGCGGTTCGAGGAGAGTGAAGAAAAGTGGTGCAGGGAAAGAAGATATAGTTTGGAACAGAGAGAATGAGAGAGAGAAAGGGGAATAACGTGTGGAGGGGCAGGGGGGGAAAATGGAGAGGGAAGAAAAGTGAGAGGGGCCGAGAAACAAGGGAGGGGATCGGCAGAGCGGTTTCAGATGGTTTCCATGTGTTCCGGAGCGGAGCGGAGCTGAGCTGGCTCCAGGTGGGTGTGGTTGGATGCTAATGAGAAAAGTAGCAGTGGTAATGGAGGAGGCACATGAACGAGGCGGGGAGCGGGTGAAGGGAAGGGAATGGAGAAGGTGAAAGAGGGAGAAAGTTCGTGGCAGAGCGAGGAAAAGAGGGATGCTGAGAAGAAAGAGGGAGGGAGGGGGGGGGCAGAGGGGGAGGAGGACGAAGATGAAAAAAAAAGGGAAAGTGAAGAGGGAAAAAGTGGGAGTTAGCAAGGAGAGGGAGTGAAAAAAGGCAGCGAAGGAGAAGGCCTGAGGCTCCATATGCGCCAAATAAACAGACCAGCACATATGGTAAATCGCGCACGTACAGTGAAATACAGATGTACGAATGCACGCGTTGACGGTGCGCTGTGGGACGGTGTGAGAGGAGAGGCAACAGGAAACACAGCAGCAGATTTCAGGGATTGCGGGAATAAGAAATATTTTGGCCAACGTCCACACGGTTAACAAGTGAGTTCGACCAGAAATCACGGCTCCAAAACAGACGAGCTTCCCTCGCCCCCTCCCAGTGTCCCAGACTCCTACCTGTGTCTGCTGCGGGATGTTCAGAAAGTTGTTGTCCCGTGATCCGATGCCGACAAACCTGTTGGGAGCTGTGGCGCCTGGCGTGGAGTATGCTGGAGAAACAAAAGAGGACCAAATGGAGGCGTCAGCGCATTGCACGACGGCAGCTGGCAATTTTAAAAGTAATAGTTTACATTCTGGGAGATATGCATATTCACTTTCTTACCAAAAGCTGGATGAGACGATTGATATGTCTCTAATGTCTGCACGGCGAACACAACGCTACCGCTAGCAGCCTATTAGCTTAGCACAAAGAGGGGGGGTAGCTAGCCTGGCTTTGTCAGACGCTAACAAAATCTGCCTCCCAGCACCTCTAGAAATCACCAATCAATACGTTATAAAATTTGCTTAATTGGTACAAAAACAATATGTAAAAAAGTTTTCACACATTTAGGTATTTGTACAAATTAAACAAACCAGATATATCGTGGGAATCAGTTAGCTAGTAGGTTGATGTTGTTATCTTTAAAGACAGAGCCAGGCTAGCTCTTTCCCACTGCTTCCAGTCTTAATGCTAAGCTAAGAGGCGGCTGGCTGTAGCTTTATTTCTATTACACAGTTACTAGAGCCAAGAAATATGTCAAACTATTGCCCTAACATGTAAAAAGTATACCCTTAACCCACTGGTTCGCTGTTGTATACCAAAAAAACAGATAAATCAGTTTAGAACTACGGAAAAGTATTTAATTTAGGTCATCAAAACTCCACACAGAAGTCTGCCAAAAACTGGTGTGCAAACTTAGATCTCCCCGAGTGATTAAATCCTGTTGATAAACTCAGCTGGAAGTGATTGAGCGCACCAGATCCTGACATTGAGGATCAGTCAGGGACATTTAAAAACCCCACTGGCATCAAAGCTTCTGACAAATTTAGGGCAGTCTGAAACACCCTACGGACTCCAGCATCTTAATCTCACCCAGGGATTCAGGATGCAGTGTGCAGACTTGTGTTTGTGCGGAGGAAAGTGAGGGGAGGACAAGAAGGAGAGAGACAGAGTGAACGATAATTTGGAGATTTATGTGTATGGACATGTACAGTATACGTCCATGTGTTTCTAAGAATTGGAATAACATACATAAGACATAAAAAGACTTTGAGACGCTGACTTGGGGGGTAAAACGAAAACACTAAATTTGAAGGAAAGCTTAAAAAACAAATGAAAAGTGCTCCATCCAGTGCCCCTCCTATCACAGGTGAGGAAAACAAATGTGTTGCGAGAAAACCCGACGCTTGGACTGACACCCCATCATCTAAAAGACACACACTATTCTGATTAACAATCACCAAGCAAAGAAAAAAATCCTAACTAGAAACTTAAATCAGCTCAACCAAAAACTAGTATGACTACATTTTTTTTCTTCCAATGTACCAATTTCTACCAGAATGTTTTGGAGTCCATTTAAATTAACTGCCCTAAATTTGTGCTCGTAACAAGTTAAGAATCAATAAATAATCCCAAATGTATTGGTTTGCTAATGAGTGCATCAAGGGATGAAAGGAGGATTCAGAAGGAGAAGAACTGGGTTGGTGGTGCGACTTCCACACCAGACAACGCAGGGGGGGGCTCAACATGTAGAGCCGCTCAAACTGAAGGGACCTAATACAGAACCCTGATGAACACCTTGGGAGTCCATTATTAAAGACGTGTCTAACCAGACCTCTGGTGGCCTTCATCTACTCTGAGCCCCACAGTATATCCTGTGCTGGCTTCCGTAGCCTTCCAAGGGTTAAAGGAGGTGAGATGTTGGATTACACAGGAACAATGACGGCAGTGAAGTTGGAGGAAGAACAATGGCAGGGGTCTTTTCACTGGAGAGGGTTGGAGGGGTTCAGATTTAGTTTGTTGCTGGTTTGGTTTCGAGAACGGTCTCTGCGGGGGTCACTTACACGGAGATGCGGGCGAGGAGAGTCCGCCGTCAGGGGGCGTGCTGTTGGGTTTAGAGTCGGGCATGGGGAGGGGCACTGGGCGGGCCACTGGGGGAGGTGGAGGCAGCAAGAAGGAGCCTGGCATTTTGCTCTGGCCGCTCCCGTTTGGCTGCAGACGACACAAACAGGGTCAGGAGGGACGACATGCGACAATCCGCAGACACGGAATGAAAAGGAGGACGCAGCTCGGGAGGCCAGGTCCCAAAAAAATATCCATGACGGAAGGGGTGGGAGGGGGAGGCGATGGTGGAAGGAGGGAGAGGAGGTGGTGGGAAACAACAACCAAAGGAATGATGTATGTGGACGGCATCTTTTATGGAGGTGTGAAAAAAATAATAATCACCACAGGAGTGGAAGCTGGAGCTTGAGGTGAGCGGTTCCACTGGGAGGTGGTGGTCCGTGGTGGGGTGGAGAAGGGAGGTGAGCAAATTATTGACTGGGTTCGCTCCAGAAGATGGCAAGAAATCAAAAACCATGGGAGAATACTCGTCTACACAAGCACAACACCACCAACGATTACCAGCACCAAACAACCAAAACTCCCAACTAAAATCGTAAAGGCTAGAGATGGAAACAGAAACACGATGACAACACAGGGCGGGTATGCTGGACTGAAGTGAGCCGTGACTGATTCACTCTCGTGCGGATGGTTGTAACTTCTGAGGGGTTGGGTGGAGCAAAAAAACTTAAATCAAAGGGGGGAGGAGGAGGAACGTTGGGGTCTGAAACAGCAAACGGCAAAATGACATCGACAAGACAATACAAAGATTTGTGGACCAGCTGAGTAAACAGATGTCTAGTGTGTTCACTTGTGTTGTGTGAAGTGTATTTCTGTGAGTTTCTCTATATCGTATGTAGACAGACAACACCATATAATAAGCTTTTGGCACTGTGGGCACTAATAGTGATGATATTCATGTATTATAGTAATATTGCAAAATTAAATAAGATAATTATAAAAAGTACCAATAGCATTGGAATATTTTACTTTGGAAACCATCTGTTTGCTGGTTTAATTCCCCTTAATGAAATTTATGAAGCTTTTTTCCAAGGGTTTTCGATTCAGAAAGTGTAAGAGAGAAATTCAAAAACGTTGATCCATTTGTTCCATCAAATTCTGATCTATAAATTCATGCCAACATCAAGTTGCTTTTAAGGAGATCCGTTAAATTCTAACACCATAATTCATAAGAAAAAGTTAACTATTGAGGATCAATCAAGCCTGAATAAATTGATCAGAACCAGTTCTCCTCTCAGCTAACGTCACGACTAAAAAAAAAAAAAAAAAAAAAAAAAAAAAGAACTTGAACTTGAACAGATGAATGATTGGAAACATTGGACACTGGAATTTTATGAATTTGTAAACCAGATAAAAAGTATTTGAAATTTAGACTTTGTAAAAAATCCTCTGGAAATTTGAAAGAGGGAAAAGTCAAACATGGTTTTTTAGAGTAAAATATTTAAATGGTATAAATTCAATACTTTGTTTAATTTCACAATTAGGTTAATAGTTGCTTAAGAAAATTAAAATTATTATTGTGTCTTTTTTTTCTTCCCTTCCATACACATATTTTCCCACTAATATACTTTAATTGCCAACGCTTCGCACCCTATTACAACTAGTAAATCCAGCAATACTAATGCATAAATGGCACATTTTGAAAGCGATAGTAATTCCCCTCTGTGGCGGCAAGCCTTACCTGTCCGGCGGACTGCCCCGAGCCATCGGCACAGACAAACTGCACGAATTCCTTCAGGGGGTCCTGTCCAGGGTGGTGGTGGTAGCGGATGGTTGGGTGGGTGAAGTAGGGGCTAGACTGCTGGATGATGGAGGGAGACGGGAAGTGCAAGGCCGAAGCTGAAGCACGGGGACTCCCTGCCAACAGAGACATTTCTGTTAGAGGAACACAAGCGGAGAAGGATGCTGAGAGGCGGACTCGAACAACTGAAATCCTACACATTCTTACAGATGGGAGAGATGTGTTGAGTGATTAGCAAATGATAGCAACCATAACACATAAAACGGTAAAGTATAAATCTGGTTTCAAAATGTCGAACATGAAAAGAATGTTGTTTTTCCAATAGCAGCTGATTTGAAGTTAATAGCTTTTGTGGGCACTGCCCATAACGTTTTATGTTTTATCACTCCAATAAATCTATACAGCTTTATGGCGTAGAGATTAACACACACACACACACACACACATTGCATTCATATGTGCACAACCACAGAGACTACATAACGAGCCAACGCCACTCAGTCTCTCAAACAAGCAGACACTGCACACGCTCGAATGTGCACAAATTCAATCGACGCGAGCGCCGTATTTTGATGATCAGATTCGAAGCAGCTTGCGAATAGAAAAAGCACAAAGAGATCATTGAGCGCCGTCTTAAAATTAGCCGGCCTTAATGCCTGCATGCCTGTGTGCTGTTTCGAGGGTGTGATTCATCGGCGCTGATGCAATTTGGCATCCAGACGGTGAAGCCGTTTGTCATCCGACACATTTTGTTTCTATGACAGAACTAATCTGTGCGTTCACACCGTATATATCTAAATTGATGCTTTTCTGTTAGTACGCTTTGAACCCTCATATCTGTATGTATATATATATATATATATATATATATATATATATATGTGTGTGTGTGTGTGTGTGTGTGTGTGTAACGATAGGTGTGGGGATGCAGAATTTATCAGCATCCCCACGGCTAATAAGCTTATGGAAAAAAAGCATTCCCTTTTTTTTGCTTTACAAGAGAGTAAAATAGAGGAATTCGCCCCAAACAGAGCTGAATATACGTGTGAGGCGTGAGAGGGGAGCAGTTGGTTGAGCCCAGCGACCAACACAAAGCCCTCTCTGTCAGACCTATATCCATCACTAAATCTCCTTGATTTGTATTAGAAGCCTGTTCTCCTCTTTGCTGTGCCAGTCTGACACCCACCCCGTCCAATGTCAGGCCCCCCAGCTGCCCACGTTGGGCTGCCAACACTCTTTGGTTCTTGCATCTTATACATTGTGTGTGTGTGAGTGTACTTTATAAGAGTGCCAACCCCCCCCCCAAAAGACGAGGGGCCTATGCCTCTGAGCCCAGCAACACCTTGCTTCCATGCCAGGCTGCCTGCTTCCCCAGTGGAGCCGTCTCCCTGCTTCTATTAGTCCACTACTAATCCCATTAGAGAATGGGTGAAGGCCAAACACTCTAGGGGTATGGGGGCAGGTTGGGGTTGGGATGGGGTGTTGGAGGGGGGACAGGATAAGAGGGAATCCCTACACCCCCTACCTACTTTGCTCTCACCCTAGAGGAGAAGTTCCCAACCGTTTTTTTGTACCCCCACAGCCCTGTCAGATGAACTCCATTACCCCTTCTACAACACCAACCACCATTCTCCAAACAGGTTTATTTGAATTGACTTTAAACGCTATTAATACTATTGATTATACTGTCTAAAAAGGCATTATAATAATTATTCCAACCAGTTATCCATCACTTACATCTAACTATTCCAACGGTTTATCCGCTAACTATTTCAACCCTTTTATCCATCACTTATTATATCATCACTTAACTATTCCAACAGTTTATCCATTGATTTTAGCTAACTATTTCAACTGTTTATCAATTTGTATTTTAGCTATTTCAACTCTGTAGCTATTACTTATAGCTAACTATTCCAACAGTTTATCCATTCCTTTTAGCTTGCTACTCCAGCCATTTATAAACATTTTCTAGCTAGCTCTTCATACTTCTCTGCTTGCTTTCCAACTAGGTTTCACACACTTTCATCTCAACAAGTAGTGTTCAGGTGACTTACTACAGTATGTAGATGTATTAGAGTGGCACAGTGGGTAGCACTGCCACCTCACTCTCAGCATTTCTGTTTGGGTTTGTATATTCAGTGTGGGCTTTCTCCATGTGCTTAGGTCGTTAAATTGCCCAGTATGTGTAGACGTAAACATGAGTGGTTGTCCGTCTCTACTCCTCAGCCCTTTGATTGACTGGTGGCCTGGAGGGACAAACCCTACCAAAACCACTGAGAGCAGCAAAGCCCTAGCGCACTCCTCAACTCCACTTCGCCAACTTCTTAATCCTCTTGGATCGTGTCTTCCACACAGAAGAACAACAACGCTGATGATGTGGTAGGCAGTTTCACGCTAGCGCAGGAACAGTTCCAGCTTGTGCACCAAGTTAGTGTAAAAAGAAACAAATCAAAACTGTATAAATTACAGCTTCTGGCCACAACAAGGATGGGATATTGTGTATGTGTGTGCACGTCCGCGTGAACATGTGTACGAGTGTGTTTGTGGAGATTGCCTTTGCTGTAGCTACATCTCAAGGGGCAAAGGGTCTGTCAACAACCACGGAGGAAGGTTTAATAGCACGGCGGTCAACCTCATCGCTTCACATCTGCTTGCTAGCTTAAAGCCTTTGATGGAACCTAGCTACAGAACTACAGCACATGGGTAATTATCTCCAGTGAGCTCCTTCACTGGGTGAATTCACAGTTGGGAACTCTGCAAAAAGAAGAGGAAGTCCCATTTTTCGATCTGTGCCATGGTGATAAAATGAAGAGTGATGATTTATTGTCGGAGCTCCTGGCTCTGTTTGATAGCTGATATTATCAGGAGATGCTTGTTTCAGCCTGGTGGAAGATCAGCAGGTTCACACTGGTTCTGCCCTTGCCAGTGTGAATAAAAATATGTGCTCACCCACATTGAAATCAATTTGTTCACACTGTGTGAGGAAAATCAAGTCACTAAGAATTTGGAAAGATGCAGTAAAAGAAATATAGGAAAAAAGATAGGGATCAGTGAAGAACCAACTGTTCTGTATTAGTAACACCGTAAAACAAGATTTTGAGACAGGGACCCAATAAGATGGGGTCTCAAGACCCACTTTATGGGCCAGATAAAGTCAGTCGATATTGTGCTTTAGTGGTCCACACTTACATATTCCCAAGCAAAAGTAAAGTTCATGTAATTACCACAAACCAACTGCCCTACAGGCAGTAAACCTGGATATCTGGAGTCTCAGGCAGCTTCTCCACTTCGCCTGGTTGGTTATCCAGCCTTATTAAGACCCACGCTGAGATTTGAGGCCAAAGTGATGTGGTATCGTACTTCCATAAAGATGGGGGATTCACGAGTCAAGAAATGATCACAACCAAAGCAGGAGAAGCCGAGATATGTTGACTTCTAGTCTATCTTCAGTTGTGAATCAAGTTAAAAAAAAGCTGTGTCCTACTTTTCCAATAACTCAACACATTAGTGCTCCTCCGTGAACCTTTTCAAACTCCACCTTCGAGTTTGTAACACAGGCTTAATGTTAAAAATGACGATATAACCTTGATGACATCATCAGGGTTATTCTTTTTACTTTGGAAAACTTTCTTTAGGGCAACATTAGACATTACATTACATTACAGTCATTTAGCAGACGCTTTTATCCAAAGCGACTTACAGTCAGTAGTATATTACACATCATTCACCCATTCACACACTGATGACAGGCTACCATGCAAGGTGCCACCATCAGACTCTAACTAACATTCATCATCCAGTCCACACCGATGGAAAAGCCTTCAGGAGCAACTTGGGGTTAAGTGTCTTGCCCAAGGACACATCGACTGCCGAAGCCGGGTATCGAACCACCGACCCTCTGATTGGAGAACTACCTTACTCTCCACTACGCCACAGCCGCCCACTTTAGACCTTTTTCACTGTAAACAAAATGTGTAAGACTTATGCCCCTTTAGTTGCAGGTGTAGGGTACTAAAGTGGTACAATTTATACAATTTTCAACTTTTTCACTCAGAAATTCGACCAAAATTCGAAATTTAAAGATGCTGGTCAACTTTTTTGCAATTGTTAAATATTTAAAATCTTGTGAAATGTACATAAAATAACATATCTTAACTTGTTTTGATAATAAATATTTCATTTGAAGTTGGTTTGTTGCATTTGAGGCAACTTTTACAAGAACTACAAGAAATATTGTTAAAACAAATGTAAATGGTCATAAAACATGACAAGGTAATCCAGGAGTCAATGAGTAAACTTGAATCACGAACGTGAAGTATAATTTACAAACAAAATAAGAGCATGAAAGCATTACAATCAGCTGATATTTTTGCAATTGAGGACAGAATAGGCAGCAGCAAACCCCTCTGGTCCCGTTCTACCACTCTAATAATAATAATAAGAAGAAGAAAGTCTATTTAGATATTTAGAGAAGTTCCACCACCAGACAGACCCACAAAAGACACCACACCCAGATTCCCCTAGGAGCTCCATCACCAGCTTGACCTGCACCCTACCAGGTCAGAATTCCAAGCCCCTCATCTCCCAAAGACACTGCTTCCACCTCAGCGCTGGGGGAGGGGGCCCTGAAGAAGTGGTTTGGGGTGGGTAGGAGGAGATGGTGAGGGGGAGGTGGGGGGAGAGGAAGGAGTGGGGAGGTGGGGGCGATCAGGGTGGGATCTGGAGCTGGGTTGGTCTCACCTGGTCTCACTCCCGCCAGCATTGGCAGTGGGTGGTGGGTGAACGCCATGCGGGGGGACCTCGTCTGGGAGGACAGGGCGCTGAAATCGAATTTCCCCGGCTTCTTAAGAGAACCAGGCGATGAGAGTCCTGGCAAAGAGGGGATCAACAAAATGGCAGAACAGAGACGAGGTTTTAATCAAACATGCCTGTTTTTTATTTAGGTTTTAAATTTTTTTTTACTTCGACTTCTTTACTCTTTAAAAATAAATAAATCACTTTTTAAATTTGATTGCAAGAATCTAATGATTATGATTAAAATCAATGGATTGATCGATCGAGTCATTCATTGATTTGTTGATTGGCTTAACATAGAGATGGGTTCTCACAATCCGTCTGTCCAATACTCTATGTTTGTGCGTACAGTCGGCGGGCTGTACCATGTCCGTCAGATTAAGGGGGATAGGGGGAGCGGGGTTTGAGGGTCCGGGGGTAAAGGCCGTGTTTTGAAGCAGCAGGGTGGTTCAGAGCAAAGGGAGGTGACGGGAGAGAGGGTGGGGGCTAGAGGCAACAGTGTCGAGAGAGAGAGAGAGAGAGAGAGAGAGAGGAGAGCCGGGAAATGCTATGGCGGTCCAACTATGGTCACCAATGGAGCGTCTGAACAAAACCCAGCAAAGCCCTACTGGTTTCTTCTTTGAGATCCGTATCATCCAAACTGCCTCGGTAGAATGAACGGGATCCCTGATGGCCTTGTATCTGGGGTAGACTGTGTGTTTCAAGCCCCAGACGGCGTGAGCAACGCGGCTACGCATAGCTGCGGAGGAGCACGCCAAAATCCACATCAGTGGCTCTTCTGATGTGGCGCCCTTCTGCCATATCTGTCGGCCAGGTATTTTATGTTACTGCCTTAAGTTAAGACGCACAGTATTTCATAAAGGACCGCTTAAACTCACACTCACACACACACACACACACACACACACACACACACACACACACACACACACACACACACACACACACACACACACACAGAAGTTCAGGCTGGGTGGTGAGGGTCGGGCAAACCGCCAGCGAACGCTCAATGGGTAGAGAGAGCGGCAGGAAGAAGATGGAGGAGCGGTAACGGCTCGGCCGACACACACAGACAAACACATTAAAGTGTCCCCCCCTTATGTCTATAAATGTCAGGGTTTGAGGCTGAAGGGCTGCATGACATATCCCTGAGTTTGGTTCAAAACGGGCTCGCTAAGTACAGGCCGGCGCTCGCCAGCGTACCAGAAACATGGCCAAAAAGTGTGAGAGCCGCAGAGCAAAAAAAAGGGAGGTTCTGTGATCAAGGCCTCATGTGGTGGGCACTGAGGGGAATTTATTTTGATGTATGGGGATCCAAAGGCACCATTTAAGACTTTTCAGGGTTTGAGGAGCAGCGCCAAGCGGCGTATCTGACCTCTGACGGGGACCGCAATGTTGAATATACGCTGAAATAAAAACCCTGGTTAGAGCAATCCATAAAACAGGCCAATGACGAGGAAGTGAGAGTAGAGAAAAGGACATCGGCGTGGACACACAGACCGCCGTTGCTTTTCCTCAAACTTGCCCCACATTTTGTTGCAAGAATACAGTGATAAACAACCTTGGCGAGTGAAAAAGCCCCCATAAAGTACTAAACGACACAATATTCACACATATAAAAACAAACGCACTCGAATAAAGACGTGGGTAATTTGGACATGGCCCGGGGAGACGTGAAAATAGGTTTTACGAGCGAGGCTTATAAAGTCGCTGGGAGCAGATTTCTGAAAAGCTTTTTATTTCAATGCCACACCGGGAAATGTTTTTATCACTATTTACCCACAATGCTCATAGGGCGCAGCTGTGCGACGGTGTGTGGGCATCGACAAGTATATAAAAAAAAAAGGTGGGCTCCACCACTTATGTTCAAGCGAGGCGCATCATGTGACTCTGCACGTAGGTGGAAGGAACGGATACAATGAGGAGGGTGAGATTAATATATTCACGGGTTGAATTCTGGAAAAAAAAAAAAAAAAAAAAAAAAGCCAGTGTGAAGACAGAAGGGCACAAGATGCTTTTGAACCAATTTTACAGCGAGAGGAAAATAAGGCTGTCATTGTTGTTCATGTTTGGCTCTAATTGTGCGTGTATTTAATTAGGAAGATAACAAGATATATGGCCAAGTCGGAAAAAAATAAAAAGTGGAGTAGAGGAACAGATGAACACTCTAAAAAGGGTTCATAAAAAGATCCAGAAGATAAAAAGAGTAATCTGTCGCTTCAGTCAGCAGAACTTTTGAAGCGTAGGCTTGTCATCCAGCTGGCTCTGATAGTTTACTTCCGATGGTTGCCTGGTGATATATACACCAACCAATCGATTTACTGCACAGCTACTAGTGTTAGATGTAACCAGATGCTCAACTTAAAGCTGCTACAATAGATGTTTTCACATTAATGAAGGATCACATTACTTCTTGTTACCATTTTACAAACCTTGATAGCTTTGTTTATCTCGCTTTTTGGCCCTTAACCTTTCTGTTGTGATTCACTCTCACGGCTCTCATCAGCGTCGTTTCAGACGCTGATTCGTGCTACGCGTCTGCTGGACGTGTAAAATAGGGAGTCAAAGTCCTTCATTCAACATTTTACTTTAATAAACTACTAGTCAGAATCATATTATTGCATCATAATTGTTAAATGTGGACGCATTAACATGTAATCAGCATTTTATTACTATATTTGTATGTAAATATTTAATCGTTTAAGTAGATATATAGTATACAAGCACAATACTTGCTACTGACGTGGAGTTGAAGTATAAAGTAGCATTAAATAGAAATGATCAAGACCACAAAAATGTACTATGGAGCACTGCTACTTCTGGTTCAGTGAGTATGACTGGATAAAACCTGTGATTTATTCAGGAAAAAGTAATAAGCTAGCTATCTAAGGAGCTTTGGCAAGTCCGATATGTTTCTCAAATCAGAGCTTTGAGACAGACAGTTATTTGCAAGTGATCAGATCGAATTTCTGTAAAGACATCACCAATCTGCATGGGTTGCTGTGGCAGCGACGTGGGTGTCTGTAACTATGTATCTGCACTGGTGAAACTGCTTTCCAATGCAAAAGCATGGGAAATGAAGGTCCATCATTTTGTCACCCAAAGAACCACTCTGTCCATGGACTGTTGTCCTCCTCCATCATAGTCGTGTGCTGCTTTGCAAGTGAGGCAAAAAAAATCTTTGCAATCCGACTTAAACATTTAGAGCGTCCGGACCGACACATCTGTAGAAATCTGATTGGAAGTGCATTCTAAACCAGCTCTCAATCAAATTTAATGTTTGTTTTTTTTTGGCTTTCCAGACTTTCTTTAAATCATCTGTATGTGCCAAAGAAACTGATTGGAGTGGCAGTCTGGACAAGGACTTTGAGTTCAACAGTGCTATCTTACAATTTATGGCTCTCGTACATTTTTACACAACAAATTGAGTGTCAGGGTTAAAATAATTTCAACTGGCACTTTGGATTCCTTCCTCACTCAAGACTATTAAAAACGGACAAGCCGCACCCGAAACATGCCATGGATTCACCCCACCGCTCCAACCAAGCCCGCTTGGCTCCGCTTTCTCTGTGGTACATATAGGGAAGATTGCGTGCCACCGCCGTGCAAGTTCAATTATAACCAGCTCATTATGCATAAAACAGCCTTTAAATTATACATATTGTTTTTTTAGTCTCTGCGATTTCCCCCTAATTAGCCTGCGTCTTTGCCGACATATCTGGTGCCGCATGGCGTCTCGTTGAGGAGCGGCAAACGAGGCCCAGATGCCCAGTGAAAGCTTTGTCTGATAGAGCTAACAGAAGTTACTCTGATCTCTCCCTTAATCTGTGTGGGTGTGTGTGTGTGTGTGTGTGTGTGTGTGTGTGTGTGTGTGTGTGTGTGTGTGTGTGTGTGTGTGTGTGTGTGTTAGAGTCCACGTCCACACACACTCGCACACACACAGTTGTTTGTTCTACATTATTTCTATGTCCTGCTCCTGGCACGCTGCGCAAGCAGACTGGCGGCCAATTGCTCCCATGACCCTCTAGTCTTGCCGCGCTAACAAGCTGGCGACCACACAAGCCCCTCCCGCCCCTATAACTGTCAGAGAACTGGTCCGGTAGCATTTGCACCAGCACACACACACTGAAGAGAGAGAGAGAGATAGAAGAAAGATAGAGAGAGAGAAAAGAAGCTCACACACTCGTCATTCAGGTGAGGCAGAAACAATGTTCATGAACAGAGTCGCGTCCCTCATTAACGCCCTCACACATCGTTAGCGCTCGTAAACACCAAGGTAAGAGGGAGGACACCTTAGCAACACCGCTACCACACAGACACACACACACACACACACACACACACACACACACACACACACACACACACACACACACACACACACACACACACACACACAAAACTGTTTTTTAAAGCCCACAACACCAAATAATTAGCTGGAATTCACTGTCAATATCCACCCCCACCACAGCAGGGTTTCCCACCCCTGAGCAGCAGGAGCATGCAGGCAGGAGGAGAGGACGGAGGAGAGGACGGAGGAGCAGAGCAGAGCGGGAAGCAGCGTGCTCGATGATGAATTACATGATCACCTGTGATGCCCTCTGAGCTTTCTCATTCAGGTAGAGGATCACCTCCGGAGCGGGGAGGAGGCCGGGAGGCCCTCCCTCCTTTTTCCTCCCTCCCCTCCTCCGCCCCCTCCTCTCCATCTTCTCATCTCTCACTCCCAACACCAGCACCACCATCACCGGAACAGATGTCTGCTGTAACCCAGTAGCTCCCTTTTCACTGTAGACACATGGAGGCGCCATCTGGAGCGGAACGCCGCTCCTCTCCAGATTGCGAGAGTGTGTGTGTGTTTTGACGTGTGTGCGGATGTAAATCAGAGAGAGAGAGAGAGAGAGAGAGAGAGCTGAAATGTGTGTGTGTGTGTCGTTTGTAAATGTGCATTTCCAGTGAGTAAGCATGTCTCGGAGACAGAAGGTGCCTCGTGTGTCGATGACACACCTGAGCGCCTTCGGTCGTGTTTGTTTGGGTCGTGTGTTGTTGTTTTTTTGGTCGCGTCAGGCCCACGGCAGGTAGGACGCCATTCAGCAGCTCCGTCTTAACAACCGGCTGCGTGAAGCAGCTAACGCTCGGAACTCGACAAACCCCTCATTCACAAACGCACGCACACGCACACGCACAGACACAGAAACACACACCTCCTCTGTGTCTTTCATCACTTTCTCTCTCTCAGGGCTCGACAACAACATTGCAACACCCAGAGCACTTAGCCGAATGCTGCTGACAAATTCACACCGCCTTGGAAAAACTGTTTGTATGCATGTGGTGTGTGACAACAATGTGGTTTTTGGGGGATATGATAATGCACATAATTACACATTGAAAATACAGTGGATTGTTTGTCAGACATTTGTTCTTTTTTTCTGGATGCACCAGGGATGTCTGATTTCGTCCACAGATTTACAACAACATCTCTGAGGCAGACAGGCGGTGAATGTTATGGAGCTACTGGGCTACCAAAAGGCTTTGGTCAACCCACAGCGGACAACAGCAGACATCTGGCAGGAACAACCCCACCCAGCGGCCAGCGTAGCCAGAGAACAAGACACAAGAGAAGAAGAAGAAGAAGAGGAGGAGGAGGAGGAGGAGGAGAAAGGACGAATGGGAGATGCAGAACAGCTCACAGGAAGTGCAAACAGACTTTGAAGATACAAAAAGACAAGGTGTATACAAGTTGAGGGTAGTGTGAGCTTAGGGAGAGCATGTATACATGTACACAATATAAGGTTTAATGTTGTTCTAACCATGGTAAGGAAACTGCACTCCATCGCTCTCATGCTTAATCTTCCTCTCCTGCACACTGGCCAAATGGTGTTGCACTGAAAGGCCAAACAGGGGAGAAGGGAAGAGTTAACAATGGAGGAGAGAAAAAAGACAGAGAAAGACATGGAAAG
Source organism: Anoplopoma fimbria (assembly GCF_027596085.1). Classification (NCBI taxonomy): domain Eukaryota; kingdom Metazoa; phylum Chordata; class Actinopteri; order Perciformes; family Anoplopomatidae; genus Anoplopoma; species Anoplopoma fimbria. The sequence continues at coordinate 20,731,237 of NC_072459.1, read as the reverse complement.
AATGAGAGGGGGAGAGAGGGAGAGAGAGAACGATGGTTAAATAACGGGCAACAGGGGGATTACTAATGTTATAGAGTGCAGCAAGTGTCTATAAAATAGTTACATCATTACTGCTTGCGGTATTTAAATGGCAGCATGTGAGTGGGAGTGACGGTTAGAAATGGGAGAATACATGAGAACTTTAGCGATTTAGCAGAATCAAATACCGAACCCAAGATATATACATTAAGTTGATTTGAAATACATTTGACATGGTATGCATCATGGTGGTTAAAAATGCTTTAAACCCAAGGCTGCTCTGCTGTTTGGGAGGTAACTCAGTTGCTTTTTTTCACCGATAGGTAGATGAATTGATTGATACCACTGTCATGACTGTACGGTTATATATGAAGCTACAGCCATAAGTTGGTTAGCTTAATGTTAGCTTAGCACAAAGACTGATAACAGGGGGAAATTGCTGGCCTGGCCCTGTTTGAAGTAAAAAAAAAAAAAAAAAAAAACTACCGGTACAGTACCTCTAAACTCACTAATTAAGATGTCCAAACACTTTAATCTGTACAAAACCCACAGTGTAAATACAACAATTTTTGGTTTACTGCTGGAGCCAGAGGCCGGTTAGCTTAGCACAAGGACTAGAAGCGCTGCTATGACATTGTTTCGAAACCTCAATAATCCCCCAAATTTCCCCGGTTAACGAAAGCTCATTTTTCCTACAGCCCGTGACCCCGAAAATAACCACCCGATGTTCCAAAGGCCCATGACGTCATTGGACCTCCCAGTTTATTTTTCTCATTCCAGCAAGGGCATGACCCGCCCTACTCTGCCTCTGATTTGCTTACCCTGATATTCTTACCATCACCTAATCAACCCCACTCCTTATGACTCAACCTAACCAACCCAATCAAATAAAGGCAACGATTACAAGCAAATCAGAGACAGAGTAGGGCGGGTCATGTCTTCGCCATCTTAGGAAAAAAAAAACAGGAAGGAAAGATGACGTCATTCTGATGACGTTATTCTATGAAGGAAGAGTTTTTTGTTTTTTTTAAGCAATGGGCCTTCAGAACAATGGGTGTTGATTTAAGGGTAGCGGGCTGGAGGACACATGGGCTTTGGTAAATGGGACATTTGTCAAACTCTTGGGTTTTTTAGAATAATGGGCCGTCAGAACAAACTGCTAGCCTGGCTAGAACGTTATACCGTATTTGTTTTATTGATACAAAAACTAAAGCTTTAATACTACATGTAGGTTAGTCGTTTCCCCATGTCCAGTCGTTGCTAATCTAAGCTAAGATAACCATCCGCCGGCTGTAGCTTCATAGTTACTGTACTTAGTGGTATCAACTTCCCATCTAATTCTTGGCAAGAAAATGTCTAATACATATAATATGATAAAAAAAGATCCCACCACTCTAGCCTGTCATAGTTTTTTTAAAAGAGCTTATGTCTAAGACTTAAGAAAATAAAACACAAAAGGGGTTTGTACAAACAGAGTGATGAGAGTGATCTGTGTTTTATCTACAGTATGTGGATTTGACATTCTCAGACACACAAACACACACAGTCCACAATGTGAACTCTATGATTGTAAGCGCTAACGCCATAACAACTAACTCATCAAAATGTATCCATCCCTGACACTCTACACAGTGACAAGCCAGACAACAAACACGAGGATTAAATAGTTAAATGCATTAAGTCATTCTTCTGATCAATGGGTCACTTCAGTCTAGTAAACATGCAGATAGTTCAGGCTTTATTTGCAGAGGTTTGGAGATGTGGGTCAATGAGACTTGTGCCTCCACCCCAGAACAGCAGAGGTGTGGTCGGTGTTCGTTTCAAAACTTAATACTGGAAAAACTTGATGGTACCGTCTCGTTTGAGAAACAATGTCCAGGCCACTCAGGATAACCCGCAGACCTCACTAGCGCAGACTTTACAGGTCTTTTTAAGGTTTGAAAATAGTCCCCAATGAAAATGATTCTAAAATAACAGACATTTTAGGACTCTGTCTAAAAATAAGTGGGATATTGTCTCAAGATAGACAGTTTTTCAAATGTTGTGTTTGGCGTTTCACCACAAATGATATTTCCCCTCACTTTCATTGTGCTAGGTTGGTATTAGAAGTTTTAACTCTGCAAATAAAACCAAAACCCTCTGCATGCCCACTAGGAAAACAGAGGAAATATAGTTTTTTGGGGTAAGCTGGCCCTTTAAGTCCCTGCTGCGTGAGATAAAGACTGTAAAACTGGCATAATGGTGGTCCTTCTACCTCAAACAGGTCTGTTCTGCTCGATGGGAAAGGGTGTGCAAAGTTGTAAGTAGAGGTTGTGAATTGAGGAGGGTGAGATAGAGAGTTGGCATGATGAGGGGGGGTCAAGGGGCATGGAGGAGGGAAGGAGGTGAGCTGTGGCTTCTGGTCCATTTCAAGTCAGTTAGTGTCAAATTTATACCTCGGAAAATTTGTAATAAACGCCCTGAAAACCAATTTTCTCAATCAGCCTGTTACTGTTGTCTTTCTAGTCATGAATATTTGAAAAGAATAGTTCAAGATCTTGGGAAATATACTTATTTGCTTAGAGAGAAAGAATAAGACTGATACCACTCTCACATCTGTAAAGCTGGTTAGCTTAGCTTACCGTAAGACTGGAAACAGGGGGAAAGATTTTGTCCCCTTTGGAGCTAGGTTAACGGTTCCCAGTCTTTGTGCTAAGCTAAGCGGTTGCTGAAATAGGATATTTCCCAAAATTTCAAACTATTTCTAACTAGTTTTCAGGGGCTTTAAAATGTGATGTAAAGCTGCTGTAAGTCTGTAAAAACACTAGAGGAGCTGCTTTTTTTGCAGCCTCCATCGAAGCATTATTTTATTTTTTAACCAGGTATTACACATCAAAAATTCGAATCAAATAATCTGAATTGATTTGGACCTCAGCCCATCTCCAGGGAAAGCATGCAGGGCGTGATGGGGGGGTTATATACCTGCATCCACGTCATTGGGCCAACCGCTGGACTGGGAGCTGCTGCCCGCCGCTGGGGAGCGTCCCGAGTAGAAGACATCGTCCACCGGGCTCTCCATCTCGCTGTCGTCAATGGACTTGCGCTTGTTGGAGCTGAGAGAGAAAAAGGAGGAGGAGGTTTGTTAGGTTCTTGAAGAAGAGGGAGAAAAAGGGAGTAAGAGGGATGTCTTTTTTGTGGGGTTTAATAACATTGTTTTTTTTTCTTATGTCAGGCTGGTTTCTAACTGGAACAAACAGGCACTGCTTAAGGATATTTTGGGTCTCTAGTGAATGCATGCATATCATTCGGGGGACATTTAAGGACAATATATGGGGGAGGAACTTTCCCCGTAGTCAGGCGTGTGTCTGCATGAAATCAAGTAGTAAAAAAAAATAAAAACGTCACAGCTTCCCTTCGATGTTTTGTTGTCACATTACGGTTTAGCCAAAGGGGACAAAGCAGCACAACTGGAGAGACAGCGAGACAAACATGAGGCCAGAGTTTATTTGGCGTGCTAGGAGCCAAGCACGGAAACGTGCATGTGACGCTGGATCGCATTTGTGCGTGCGTTAGCAGATTCCTACCGACTCTTACATCTGTGACCGATAAAATGGTGGTGGTGGTGGTGGTGGTGTGTGTGTGTGTGGGGGGGGCATACGTTTCAGCGTTTCTATACGGCAATCCAACAACGTTTAACTGTGCGTTTGACGCTCGTGTGCATATCTGTGTGACATGCGTGTTTTTGGTGTGTCTTTTGTGCGTGTGCGCCGCCGCCTGTGTTACATTAGTATCAAGGGAGACATTCTGTAATGAGTGCGACTACCTCCGTGGGAGACTTGCATAAAGCTCCATTTCAGTCCTGCAGCGGGAGACGGGCAGAGAGAAAGAGAAGGACGACAGAGGGGAATGACGGGAGACAAAAGACACAAACAGAGAGACGGACAGATTGGCGGAGGGGAAAAAATGAGAGGGGACGAGAAGGATTAGCAGTGAAGGAGGGAAGAAAAAGGGGAGAAAGAGAGAAAGACAACAATCAAAAAGCAGAGAAAGCTAAGCATAAAGAACACGGCAGCGTTAAGAGGTTATAGGAGAAGTGAAGAATATTAGTAGAGGAGGACAAAAAAATACATTTTGAGTTTGTTTGTATGTGTGTGTGTGTGTGTGTGTGTGTACCTGGTGGAGGGGGTGGAGGTGATGGAGCGCCGTCCCAGGGTCACCTGGTTGATGTTATAGTATCCGGGGCTGTCCAGGTCGGCCAGGGAGAAGTTGGGGCCGGTCGCCGTTGCCACCGGAGCTGAGGAATGCACACACGCACACGCACACACACACACACACACACACACACACGTACACACACACACACACACACACACACACACACACGTACACGCGCACACACACACGATATAGGATTTTATTGCCGAATGCAAATCAAACCCTCACAGTAGAGTTGATCCCGGTGAAACTTTCTATTATCAGGATAGTCATGACTATCCTCACAAGAGTGACTTGAAAAAGATGTGTAGCTCGCTATCATGGTCGAGAATGGAGAGATCGAGCTCGATTGAAGAAATACAGGAATTGACATGTCATTAAGAAAGAGCAGACTCACAAAATGTATTTATTTGAATAAAAAAAATAAAAATTAACTTTAACTATGCAGGGGGAGCTAATAATTTACACTTACCCTATAAGTGTTTGTTTTTCACCCTGTCCTGTCTGAGATGCAGTAAAAGTATGTATATTTTTAACTATATATTAAAGTTATAGTGATTCCAATGCATATAGTTTAAGTGCATATTCTAAGCATATTTTGATGATAATCGGGATAATATTGTGAATCATAATTTTTTGGCCGAGATAATCGAGAAATGCCTAGTTTTGAGTAAAATATGAAACTTGACGCATGTGTTCATGCTCCACTCAGGATGAATTTCTGGACTTTGGTGATCCGTTGACTTTTGTTTCCTGCCACCAGACTGCTCCTGATGATGGAACAAAAAGCTCAAAAGCTCTTATCTTTCTTTTTTGGACAGTCACCTCTTTCAAATGTTAAATATCAGCGGGGCTCCTACCATTACTCAACGCCTTCTAACTTCCCTAGTTTGCATGTGGCATCTCGTTTGGTTTCTATTGAAGATGTCGAACTTTAAAATAAACAGGTCCAATATATATAGTTAAATGAAAGAAAAAAGCGGTGACTGACAACAGCTGGCCACTGTAACTTCTAGCAAATGTAATTTAAAGAGGAATAAATAGTAATTTGTTGGTAACTATTTTCATCTGCAGATGAAAACACAGTTAGTGCTCTGGTGAATATTTCCAGGAGCAGCAGGACAGTGTATGTGGGACTGAGACAAAATAAACTCCAGTGTGTTTTTGTGCATTGGTAAAATAAAAAATAAAAACAATATGAAAAACATTGAATAACACCAGCCTTATGCTTTAAACGCCTCTTGGTGTAGGAGGGATGCTGCTATGTGTGATTTTCACCATTAAGGTGTTACAAGAGAGCGACCATATGAAGTGTACGAGGAATGACAGGGCGAGTGTGTCTGCGTGGAGACGGACGGGGGGGAAATTATAGCCGTGACTCACTCTGCGACACGCGGACCAGCTCGGCTACGTTCCACACCCCAGAAGTCACAAAGCAGTCCTGGAAACTCAAGTGGCCTGGGAAGAAGAGAGAGGGAAAGAGGAGTGTGTGAGAGAGCCGACTGCATGTACTAAACATAAAGGAAATTACATATGGACACGGATCAGCATACACACACACACACACACACACACACACACACACACACACACACACACACACACACACACACACACACACACACACACACACACACACACACACACACACACACACAGGAGCTGAAAAACACATGTATGGAAAAGCTTGACACAGTGCCGGTGTCATCCAGTGGGACCATGTGTTTTCTGTAAGATTCAACAGGCTGTTTTTTTAATACTGTAACATAAAACCTAAAAAGGGAAAATTCTGGTTTATTACAACTTGGGTGTTAATTTCACATCTTTGGCCGTTTGCTCTATCAGAGCTGTACAACATTCAGACAGCTTGTAAACAGGCAAACTGTGTAGCCAGATTAAAAAGGGACTGTTCTCCTCAAAATCAAAAACACATATTCTTCCTCTTATCTGCAGTGCTATATATTTAAATCTAGATTGTTTTGGTGTGAGTTGCAGAGTGATGGAGATATCGCACATAGAAAATGTCTGCCCTCACTCTAATATAATGGGACTAGATGGCACTTGGCTTATGGAGCTCAGAGCACTGAAAGAATACATTTGGAAAACTCAACACGATTGGCTCTTTGCAGAAATCATGACCCTGTGAAGATATCCACAGACCCTGATGTGAGCAGTTTCACAACTCTCAACTTCTCAACTTTTTTCTTTCAATCGAAACAACACCCGCCGACTGTTATCCCTGTGCAGGAGAAACTGGCATCTATACATGATACTGCTAGCTTAACACTAAGCTATCTAAACACTAAGCTATCTAAACACTGAGATATCTAACCACTGAGATATCTAACCACTGAGCTATCCGACAACTAAGATATAAAATCACTTTGCTAGCTAACCACTGGGCTAGCTAACAACTGCACTGGCTAACCACTGCGCTGTCCAACCACTGAGCAACTAACCACTGAGCAACTAACCACTGAGCTAGCTAACCACTGAGCAACTAACCACTGAGCTGCTAACCACTGAGCTAAACCACTGAGCAACTAACCACTGAGCTGTAACCACTGAGCAAACCACTGAGCTAGCTAACCACTGAGCAACTAACTACTGAGCTAGCTAACCACTGAGCAACTAACCACTGAGCTAGCTAACCACTGAGCCAGTTAACCGCAGCATTAGCAAATGTTTAAATCTCGTGGATGATCCTCTTGTCCATGATAGATGCACGCTTCCTTCTGTGTGAATACTACGACTTAAAATAAATGTATCCTACATTGTAACTGCTCACAACAAGGTCTATAGATTATCTTTAGTCACCAGGTCATGATTTCTGGAACCAGACAGTGGCGCTTTGAGCACAAGCCGGGTGACCTGTCCCTTTAACCGTTAAGCCTATTCTAAACTTGTTCGCAAGTCTTTTCCTAGACCTATTTTGAAAACCTACAAATGAGCTAGCCAGCTAAAATCAGCAAAGAATCATCAAAAATATCCTACAAAATTGTATTCTCATAAGGACAGAAGTATAAAAACACCACGGCCTTAGTTTTAATGTTGACATTCAAAATATTATAGGTGTAAGTTTCGTTAGCCACTTTGTTCACCCATGCTCCATAACGTCCATGAAGTGTGTGTATGAAGTACATCCTAAGCTTCAGGGTTGATTGAACTCTAAATCCACACCATTCCTCCTCCATTTCATCCCTCTCTCCATCTGTCCATCTTTTTCTTTTAAACCTGCCTCCCCTCACTTTCCTCCATCTCTCCCATTCTCCGTTCGCTCCATCCCCGTCCGGGGTTAACCGCAGCGGGGACGGTGCATGAGGTCAGTGCTCGGCTCAGTGGCGGCCATGTGGTTCCCATCTTCCAATAACGTCAGTGTGATTTATGAGCGCCCCGCCGCAATCCCAGCGCAGGCCCCCCCCCACCCGCTCCCAACGCAACGGTATCATCGACTCTCCTTACCATAATAAACTTACTAACTGCTTGTGGGGGAATAATGAGTGTTCGTACTGTATAGGTGAGACGGCATGTAGGCGGCGCAGGTATGTCAAACGGGCGCAAACGGGACAAACTCACCATTTGGCGGGGGCTTGACGTCTGTGTCTCCTTGCTGGTTTGAGTTGTCTGATTGTCCTGATTGTTCTGAAAGACAAACAGAGAAAGAGAGACAGATGTTTAGTCAGGTGGAAAGACGTCTGGACGCCACCCAAGGTGAGGGGGCAGGTTAGCATCAGAGGGAACTCTTTAGATGGGAAAATGGCGCCTTCTTTCATTCTTCCCACTTAAGAGAGACAGACACAGAGCCTGATATTAAAGCAGCGTACTTTTTTTCTTCGCTTGCGATGAAAGTCATAAAAGGGCAAATCAAAAACGTCATCACTTTTGGGGGAAAAAAAATATATCTTAAAAGAGTTGTACGGAGTACAAAAACAAAGTACTTTCTTTCTATTCTTTTCTTTCTGAGTATTGTTTGGATTGCATCTGTTTGTGCTCTCATTTTATATGCCTTTTTTCCTAGCTTTAACACACATACACACACACGAACACACACAAAACACAGTTTTAGAAAAGGCCTCTGACAGTGTAAAGTGTCCCAAGAACCCTCAACTTCCCCCGCTGCTGACTCCAGAGTTGAGAGTTCCTTGTAAATTGCACACTTGTGTTCTCCAGGCATTGTTTGGACTGCATCTCCTGTGTGTGTTTACCTTAACGTCTATAGGGGCGAGCGGGCACAGAGCCACCTGCTCCAGCTAGTTTTCTTTGGCCCCGCTGGCTGCCATTCTTCTTCAGATGTGTAATGCGGCCTTGTGGAGGTTTATAGTCGTATCATATACACCATTCAGGCCAATTACCCCTCACAGAGCTGAAGCTTTAAAGGCCGTCCCGGGCCCGGTTTCCCTAGCCTGAGCTTGAGAGAGCCCCCCCCGAATCTCAACCGTCCCCTTAGCCCAAATCGTGACCTAATCTTGGGTGGCATTAGTGGACAATGTGCCAGCAAAAAAAAGACAGACAAACAAAATCATCACTCTGGGTTTTGAAAAAGAAGAGGACCGTAAACACACATGGAATAGAGTTTTCCTTCTTTTTGACGCAACTCTCCTTCCCTCATTCTCAGTCCACCTTCAAGTCTTTCTCCCTAGTCTCCTCTCGCGCCTCGTCCCTGCTTCCCCCTTTTTCTTTCTCTCTCGCGCTGTCTCTCTCTGCTGAATCCTGGCAGCCATCTTAGCGCTTGGCAGCCATCTTAGCTTTGGCGGTAGCCATGCATTCCTGCTAGCTGACGGCACACCCACACACACACACACAAACACAAAAATACACGTGCTTGCAAAGCACACACACACACACACACACACACACACACACACTCTCTCTTTCTCTTGCACTCAGACGCAATGGTCTTAAAAGATAAAAAGACCTACAGAGGATATGCAATGCAAATGAAGTGAGGATGAAAACCAACCGGGACGTTTGTCTGCAGTCCTGCAAGGGCCTGGTTGTTACGGAGACGAGTTCAATAAAAACTAGACACGATCACACACACACACACACACACACACACACACACACACACACACACACACACACACACACACACACACACACACACACACACACACACACACACACACACACAAAGTATACAGGGAAATAAGGGAATCACTCAAGGCAGATAAGGCGATCGTGTAGGATGAACCGAGAATAAACGAAGCCGAGGCCTTCGGCGGCGCTCGTCCCGACAACAGTGAACCGTTAAAAACCTTTTAAACCTGTGTGCCTCGGAAAAAATAAATTGAAAAAAATCTTCTCTCACAAACACTGCGTGACGGTTTTCAAGCCAAATTTGGGTGCCTAGTTGTCATGGCGACACGGATGGCACACCGCAGCCCCCTAATGATGAGTGGTTGTCGAAGCCCGCGTGTGCATGTGTGTGTCGCTGGCCCGACAATTAGTCGGAATGAAGGTAATAATATAGTCCGCTGGCGCGCGTTCAATGTGTTGTTTTGTTTAAGTATTTCTTGGCACCGAGCGGGCCGCTGCCGCTGAGCTGCTATATGCTACTACTACTACTACATCAGTGTTTCTATGTTTTTAAGGTGTTGCATCCCCTTCGGTTGCTTTGTTTTGAAGCAGGTTTTCAGAACTTTTCAGTTTTGTGAGCAGAAACTGATCTCTACAAGTTGTGACGGGCATAAGCTGTACTCTTCTCTATCAATATTGTAAAAGATGGACATAATCATACACTAACGTGGTGGTGCAGCTGATCGATCGGTGCATCTCTAGACTCCTGAGGGAATTATCTGGCTATTTAGCTTCTCCAGAGCTCCACCATGTTCGCCAGCTAGTCGCTAACTGTGTCCGTCTGCAGGTAACGACCGAAAACCCAATGAGAGCCATTGGGTTGAATCAAAAGGGTACATTTGAGGGGCAAACCCCCCCCCAAAAAATCAAGCGAACAACGCTGAAACGAGTCGCATGGTAGTTCTCTATGGGTTTGTTGCTACGAGCAACCTACCCTTATGGAATTCTTGTGACATTTACTTTTTTCTTTATTTATCATGCCTCATTTCGAACGTCAAACCACAGCTGGATCTCAAAAGAGGAAGAAGCAGTGTCTCCTGGGTACGAAACATTTTCTGAATGTGTCAGTAACAGTCCTTTACATACAAGAAAACCTTGCCCCTTCCTGTGTTCTGAGTGGGACCTTATTTCGCCCTACCTAAGCCTAACCCTAATGGCAAAAGATGAATATAGTTTTTGGATCCCATTTGAATTGTGCCATGAATTACACATTTAATGTTTGTCCATTTAAAAGGACAATTTTGCACGTCTAGAAAGTTGTAGATTTGTCGTCGTACCATTTAGTTTTGCGTGACCGTGATGTACATTACCAACCCCAACGCGGCCGTTAATTTGGATTGTTAGCGAGCTCGCTTAACATAACTACATCCAAGCACAAAAGTAATGATACTTAACCTGATGTGTTTTTTCCAGCAACTTCTTTTATCCGTAAGTAAGCAAAAAAACGAGAGAGACCCTGTTGTTGGTGTGAATGCATTATGGTTACAAAACACACAGGCATCTGAGAGAGAGAGAGAGAGAGAGAGAGAGAGAGAGAGAGAGAGAGAGAGAGACGTCCCTTACATGACTTTTGTAGACTTTGAAATGACGTTTTTTCACAATCTTTTGAACAGTTTTATTATTATACTTTATTATACTTTATTATACTTTCTTGACATGCAAAAATCTTCTTTTTAAATTGAAAAACATCAAATGTGTAATTGGTGGCACAACTCAAACAAGATTTAAAAAAAAATGTGTTTACTCGCCATTGACTACTGATCACATTTTTTTTTCTGAAATAAAGTCCTGTAATGGTCCACTGGAAGGGACTTCGCCTCTCTTTACAGTGTGTAACCAAATGAGCATTTATTGACTTGCTGGTTTGAATGCTTGCACTCACACGCGCCAAAAATGGGTACACATGCCTTCTTACTCTTACACACTAACCCACACAAACCCACACTAACCCACACACACACACACACACACACGTTTATACACGGATGAATCAGTCTTATCTCCTAAACACAGTTGCCCCAAGGCCCCCTGCATACGCCTCACCAGAGATAATAGAGCGCGCACACGCACACGCACACGCACACACACACACACACACACACACACACACACACACACACAGCGTGCTATCGCTCTAATCACACACAGAGCAAGTTCATTTTGTTCCTCGGTCGGCTGAATGATATACTCCCGTGTGAGCGTGTACACAAACGGTAACACCGGCCATACATTTATCACACTGCAGAGGCAGACGGAGGCCAATAACTCACACCCGGGCTAATGTACACACACTCAGAGATCACACTCACTTAATCACTCCATTCATCATACACACAGGCACAAAAAAAACAACACATCGCAACACACACAGATGCAAATCATTAAAAGACACTTGAAACGTGAAATTGCACACACATGCTCGGTCTCTCGGCCGCGCTAATGGACTCGAGCGCATATTCATATACGGGTGCACGCCGCTCAAACAGGCGGTAATTTACCGAACAGCTCAGAGTGTTTTGTTTCAGCGACGCAAGCACATGCATAAGCAGCTCCGTAATCTAATGTCACTAAGTGAAGGGGGGTTCCAAGCAGACAGTAAAACCAGCACCGGAGATGAAATCTAACAGCCTTGGGTGTTAACACTCGATGACCGTTAGAAGGTCAGTTGAGCGTGTATACGATCATAAAAGTTTTCTCATATTCAGTGTCAACAATGTCTTATTCATTTTGATATTTCCCTGTGCGGCTCTCCAGGCACACACACACACACACACACACACACACACACACACACACACACACACACACACACACACACACACACACACACACACACACACACACACGCACACACACACACACACACACACTTAAAGCATACATAAAGGGCCTTGACAATAACCATCTCATATTGTATCTGTACTGTAAACATGCATCTAGCAACTGGTTAGCTTAGCTTAGCATAAAGACTGGAAACAGGAAAGGAAACGGCTAGCCCGGCTGAGCAAAACAAAAAAACAGGTTTTAAAAAATCCAAACTTTTATCTCTATGAGAAGAACTACTCTGACGTCTGTCATAGTGACATCATCAGGCTTGATCTGGGAGACAACTTTTCTTAAAAACAGATACCCTTTATCAAATACTACAGACCAGGAGTTTGAATGGCGAGGGGCGTTAACCAGGCAGGGAGGGCCTCATTAAACAAACTCCCTACTGGAGGGCATTATGGGAAGTGTAGGATTAAGCATTTTGGAACGTGACCTATACAAGGGACTAAAAATAATGAAGAGTCACATATGACAGGGATTCAACCATTCTTTTTTTAATTTTATTTCCCAAGTTTCCCAAACTTTATGACATTGCCGTACTAAATCTCCTGAGCTCCGGTTCAAACGAGGTAAATGCTTATGATCGTTTTAGAACAAATGGTGGCTCGCCCATGTCCGGATCCTCGCATCTAGAAGGAAAACAATGCTGGAAAAAATGTTTAGGACCAGCAGTAGAGGGCCGTAGTATAAATACACTCATCCTTACAGCGTAGGCGCGGCCTATACGGCCCGTGACCCCTGTGACTCCACGTCTCCGCCTCCACCCGGCCGCGTGCGGTGTCGTTTAAGGACAGACGCGGTTCAGTTCACAGTCAAATGATAGGGGCCTCTTCCTCCGTCTGCTCTAGAGCCGACAAATCTAGCACTGTTCTCTCCCTCTTCATCTCTCTCTCCCTTTCACTCCCTCATGTTATAACCCCCCCCTCCCATGACTTCAGCCTATACGAGAGGTGGCGTTCAGGTCCAAACCCCGTCATTTCTGTGTGTGTGTGTGTGCGCGAGTGGGTGCCAGTGTCAGATCAGTTCACGTGGGAATGCAGCTGTGGTGTTGAGTCCGTGTAGATGTGGGGGCTTGGGGAGGGGGGGGGGGGGGGGTGCAAGCCCCTTATTGGATTACAGTGCACATATGTACAGAAGTACTAAATACAACGGAGCATGTGTGGAGAGGGATGCAAAGCAGGCGGCGTACAGGCAACCAGCGCTGATTGACATATATATACACACACACAAGAGTGTGCGTTTGAGTTTAAGTGTGTGTGGCTGCACGGTCTCGCCCCCTCTCTCCACCCCCCACCCCCCACCAGCCTCTGGATAAAGAAACCAAGCAGCCTCCCCCAATTGGGTTTCGCTTAAGAGGTTTATCGGTATGTTGCTAAACATTCTGACCTTTTTTTTAATCTTTAATGCGCTTAAAATGTTCCAACCCCCCCCTTAATCCACGGCTATCCCACACAGATGTTCACTCGGCTCTTTTATTGGACTTCATTTCAACCTCTCTTTCTTTTTTTTCCTCCTACTCCACCAACACCCCCTTCATCCACCCCACGTCCCCTCTTCTCTTCTCAAACCCCCCCTCCCCCGCTCCTCCGTTTTCATTCGTAGATTTGTTTCCGGTTTTGGAAGAAAAATTAAAAACACTCATTGCCTTCAATCTTCTACAAGCAAAGCTCGTCTTGGCCCTGCTTTTCCTAAGCTGGTGGTTCTTATTGGACACTGAAGTAGTTGGTACAAGCAAAGCACATCTGTCCCATGAATGACCCCAGCTCGCCGCCAACGACGAGAAATGAACATCGTTGCGACAGGACACCACTTTTTTTCTAATTAGATAATGTGGAGTGTGAGGAACGAGATAATGACAGGGGATTTTTGGATCAAATCATCCTTGTGGTCACACAGTGCTTCTGCTGAGTCATTAGGACCCCTTTGACTTAAGTCTTTCCATTTACTTATGTTCTAAAACCAAATCTTATTGGGTTATCTTTGGTTTTTTTGTCACATTTAGATGTTTTACGTTGGCTTTTTTCAGGCGTGTGTGCGGGGGAAGTGTTTCTTACGTATTTAAATCTGAAAATTCTAATTTTGGTTGAAGCACATATGTTTAAGCGTCATAAAGCTTTTTTCCAAAGCCTATCTAAAAATGTTTTGCCACGTGACCTGCCAAGGTTTACCTATGATGCTGTTGCTACATATACACATATACACAGTCAGTGTTTTTGATTCGTGGCCTATTCAAGTGTCTTAAGGACAATATTTACTGTAACTAGCTAAAGGTAGAGATTCAATTTTTCGTTTTTTTTTGTGTTCCAAATATACATAGAGCAGGTAAAAGTTTTTTTCTGTGGGTGAGCAGGTATTCCCTTCAGGTGCAAACAACCTGTGGTTGCATAGTCTTTTGAGCTCGGGAAGGTTCCTAAATGAGTGAAATGACCCGTACATATTTAAGTGTCAGCCGTGATAACAGCTGGTTTAATTCTCTAAATGCTGAGAAAAGTCGCTTCAATGCTTCCTTTCCTATCAGCATAGGGTACACTGGGCCATCCTTTACCAAAGGAAAGGAGATAATGCCGTTCCACAATTCGTTGCGGCAGCAACATTTAAAGCGACGCCCCATTTGGCCTACAATAACATCTGCCGTCACTATTTAATTGAGCACTGTGAATAGATTTGACAACATCCTTCTTAGGAGGAGTGATTTGGTTTTGTTTTACTAACTTGAATTGCACAGCATTGAGTTTGTCACTGTACTCATTTTTTGTGTTATAGATAAAGTTGCTTAAAAAACCAACAACCAAACAGCCGGTGTAAGTGCAGTTGAATTTTCCCACCATCATTGTTCTCTTATAAATTCTCCTTCACATCCGTCCTTCACCTCATGACGTTTTCCATCGAGGAAAAGTGGTCAGCAACAGCCCAAGTGGGTAAGGCTTTGTGCTGGGGCAGAAAAAAGTCCTCCATGCACTCATTGGTACTAACTGAAGGTGACTCGGATTAGTGGATCATCCACATTTTTGCCAACTCCTCTCTGATACCGAGTACAGTGATTGAATCGACCTGAAACAATAAATAGTTGAAATGAATACCTTCACCCATGCTGAATGAGTAACTAATGTCGCCACATGAATAAACTGCCTGAATCCTTCTAAAAGTACAAATGTCCTGTGACTGGAAAGATGGCCCATTAACCATCAACGGAGCAGCTCATTCCGCCTACAAATCAGGAAGAAGCGTTCAGAGACTCTAGGAATAACACTTTTTTTCTGTTTAAGGATGGATTTTCCCCTCCGCTATTTTTGGCGCTCTCTGGGGAGGTTTATTTAGCCTCCAACGTCCGCGCCCTACCTATTAAACTTCGGCTTCAAATTCTGGCGATTCCTCTAGCGCTACGGCAGCATCAACCACCAAAACATCGATCCAAGTCCCCAATCATCGATCTTTGTTCCCACGTACGGTGTGAAAAAGTGAGGACGGCGCCGCTCCATGCAGTTCACTGAATGCATGGCGTGTAACTCCAAGTGACAGCGCGGCGTGGAGCGACGTGATTAATTGTGAAATGTGTTTCTGTGCTGGTATCGTGTGTGTGAACGTGTGGGCGCCAGACTATAAATACATCACTCGGGCGGCTACGGATGTGTGATCGTGTCTTACACATATATATACGTTCATGATGTGTGTGTAAAAAAAAAATGTTTTGTTTTTGAGTGGAGCACATGTTGAGGCCTGGTTGGAGATAAAACGTGTAAACATCTGTGAGTGACAGGCCGAGCGGCCGAGTGTGGGAGGGAGACAACGCACTTTTTATTAAAATGCATAAGCGTGCATCGGCCTGCATACACCATGAGTCTGTGTGTGTGTGTGTGTGTGTGTGTATGTATGTATGTGGGAAATTCAATAAATTGAGAGAGATAATTCCTGCGTTGGATGCACATCTGTGTTTTTCCGTGTGTGTGTGTGTGTGTGTGTGTGTGTGTGTGTGTGTGTGTGTGTGTGTGTGTGTGTGTGTGCGCCGTGGCCTCCTGGACCCCCGAGCCTTGTGCCAGGAAGGAGCAGGTGTGGCGAGGCAGCCCCTGCGTTGCCCCGTTGCCCATCTGCGTGGCCGTCTGTGTGCCGCCTGCGCCCTCTCGGTGCCAACGCCACACAGAGCCGGGGGTGGGGGGGCCTGAAGGGATTCAACCGTGGGAGAGAGAGGAGGGCAGAGGGGGGTAGGAGGAGGATGGAGGGGGTGTTGGCTGGCTGGCTGCCCATGTATACCCCTCCTCCCCCCTCTCTTTCCCGTTTCTTTTATCTTTTATCTGTGCCCATGCTGATGAGCTGTGATGTACAGGGAGGGAAACGCAGACGGAGCAATGCCTCTCTTCACTACGAAGCGTTGATATGAAGCCGCCGTCTGACTCGCTCTGTCAGAATACACTAGAAAAATATATTTCAATTCTCTTTCCCAGTGTGTCTTATGCTTTGAAACCTCTCCGCCGTTACGTCTAAAATCTCCCTGTCGAACTGCACCTGTATGGGGAGGTGCTGTTGCTCCAGTTGGCCAGCAGATGTCGCTTGTTGACAGTGGAGGGGAGGGAGGGGAGGGAAGAGGAGGGGGCACAACGCTGCAACACATGCTAAAGAAATCTGCCTCTCGCAGGGTTGAAAAAAGAGAGGACTGGGAAAAGATTTCAGCAGTTGAAATTCCTAGAAATATATAAAATATACGTGGCTCCAAAGAATTAACTTGACTTTTGTAACAACAGAACTCCTTTGGTGATTTTTTGTATACCGGACATTTCCATTCCAAAAAAAATGTATTTCTGTGTCCTTGCTCCCTACTATAATATCACAGAGTCACAGCGGGCCTGACCACATGGACACACACTGAAAAGAACCAGCCCCGAGACAACGGCAGGCTGGTTGAAACCGCACTGATGACTTGTGTATATCGAGTTTCATGCAAACAGAGCCGAGGATAAAACGTATAGCAGTGAAAGACGGGAGCCACCCTGAACTACTCCTACATTTTCCCATGTTGTGATATCTGTGTGTGTGTGTCTGTGAGGGGCAGGGTCTGGGCACAAGTGGGAATGGGGGGGTCATGTGATGCCAGTCTTTTGCCAGGGAAAGGGAGGAGAGAGAGATAGACGAGGAGGAGGAGGAGGGATACAGGGAGAATAGAAGGCAACAACAAAAAAAAGAGGGAGAAGAGAGGCAGACAAGAGGAAGTGGAGACAAGAAAAAACAAAAAAGAGAGAGATAGAGGGAAAAAAGGGAGATGGTGAGAAGGAAAGAGTGATAGACTGAGAAAGAAGGGGAGAGGGGAAGGGAGAAGAGGGTGGGGGGGTGTTCGAGGGGGGGACTGTGAGAGCTGTGGGAACGCTTTGCCTCGCCAAGAAAGACGTGAGCGGAGAGAATAAAAGGAGGAACGAGAAAGAAAGAGAGACTTGTTGGCAGAGCGGAGGAGGAGAGAGGAGGGGGGACAGGGGGCCAAAGGCAGCGTACAGGGGGGCACCAGCTAGGGAGCAGGGCGGGATCAATCCCAGCACTGCACTAGGGGACACACACACACACACACACACACACACACACACACACACACACACACACACACACACACACACACACACACACACACACACACACACACACACACACACACACGTTTTTTGTAACAAGCCAGTTACTCTCAACTATCCTCAGTCGTCGACCCCCCCCCCCATTGACAAACCTCACAACCTGTCTGCTATGATGGTGGCAACCTGCCACTCCAACCACGACTCTGTGTCTAGACTGGGAGCTGAGAACGTGACCTTGTGACCTTTTTGGCTGGACGTTTTTTGGACCATTCCCCCACATATCACCAACCCTTCTACGGCATTTTGAAATTGGGGGCCTTACCCATAAAGGTGCAATACGATATGGCGGAATATCCTGGTCATTATATCAACAAGTATATTTTCCACTGTTAGTGTATGAAACAATATGTCCCATTTATGCCCAATCAATTAGCACTCCACACTTATGCATTAGATGAGAAAAACTTCACGAGTGTTAATCAAAAATCCAACACAAATCATAATATCATCCAAACACCATATGACATTGCTGAAAGGAGTATGAAGTGTAGAAATAGTACTCAATGTCATGAACATGGACTTTACTTTCAGCACAGCTTTCATGTCACTCCTCTCACATTTGAACAAAATGTCAACTGAATATCCACTCCACTGACACCAGCAGGCCTCCTGGTCCGATCCGGGCCCTGGGACCGGGGAACACTAACGGTTTATTTTGGGTTTTGTGAACTATGCAAATAAATGCTCCAGAATCTATCTGGGGCTTGGAGGACGAGTTTTACGAGGGCCGTAAAACTCCACACAGGCACATAAAGCCGGCCCGTAAAAATAATGTGTGCTCTGCACAAATGCTCATTTGGACTAATGAATTAGGGGAGCGATGAATGGCCGTGTAAAAAACCACCACATCCTCCCTGGGAGTTGCCAACGGAGGCGTGATCTATGACGGGGACGATTTGTGAGCTGGTCTGCGTGTTCGTTTTAGCCGTTTGCTGCGTTTATACGTATCTTGGCGACGACTCTACAGTGTGTGCGTGACTTATGCCGCTCATCTTTAGATCAGTGTCAAATAAGGACACACACACACACACACACACACACACACACACACACACACACACACACACACACACACACACACACACACACACACACACACACACACACACACACACACACACACACACACACACACACACAAGGTGGCATCAAAGGTGGCTAAACACCGACTAGTGCTGCGGTAAACTTGGGAGCTGATCTGCACACATCCTCCTGATGTGGTGGGGGCTTGTTTCCCCCCATGTAAATCACAAAGAGATCCAAAGTGGAACAGCCAGATCTGCATACCTACAGCATGAACTGAAGATTTATTCTTCCAGCTGACACAGAGGAGGAAGAGGAGGAGGACAGAGAGACAGAGAGTAGCAGATGAGGCCTGAGAAAAAACAATCAGCCAAATGAGGGCACAGATAGAAAGGCGACCTTTGACCACCAGCTGTCTGCGAGTCGCCGCCCAGGCAGCATTTGTTGCTCTGCGTCCCCGGGTGAACCCCTGGCCCGAGGGTCCTCCCGGGGCAGATGAGGTGACATGCTGGCTGACAAATACTTCGGAGGGCACTGGAGCAAACCATCCAGGCGAGTCCCGGCTCTGGCTACAGCCACGGGACTGAGAGGAGAAGCCTGCTACTGGAATATAGTGTAAACTATTCCTATAACTCTGTGTTACAATGATATATATATAAAACTATCATTTTCGTGGGCTGACACCATCATATAGACAGAACAAGTGAAATTCACGTCCATACATGTTGGACATGCAAGATTGGCCAAGTTGGGACAGCTTATAGCTCTCTCTCTCTCTCTCTCTCTCAGTAAAGCTGATAATTGGAGATTTATTCCGACCATCTATCAATCTATCTATTAACTTATTAACCCAGATAAAAAAGCTTTTACGAGCTTCCCTCCCTTTCCATCGGAATTGAAGCGGCATAGAAGGATTAAACCGTCGCCAATCCACTTAAGCCAGTTAAAAAAAACATATTCGTCAATGAGCGTGACTGACCTCCGCCTTATTATCTTATTATCTCCCAGCAGCACGTCTCTGTGCTTCTTAAAATCTGATCTCGTTTGAAAAAAAAAAAAAAAAAAAAAAAAATCACATGCACTGGGAGTGAATAAATAAGAGAAAAGAAGTCAAAATTATAACTTGGAAGAATTTGAAAATAGTGGGAATTTTTTTTATTTTCATGCAATTAAATAAGGAAATATAATGAAGTTAAATAACAAAGTCCTCCTCTGTCAAAAAAAGCTTACAATACAGATATTTGTGATCATGACATCTGGCCTAAAAATCCCGGTGTTGTGTTTTGGCCGGCGCCATGGTAACACATCAGATTCACGCATTCCATCTTTGCAAAAACATACCGTAGCAAAATGACCATCAGGTATATTGGAAGGAACAGTGTGTATGATTAAATGGACTGATGGAGTTCCTACGGTAGCCCCGTATGGACAAACCAAACACACTCTAGAGAGGGCCTTTTTGCGTCACCTGAGGGTCTCTAAAGGGAAATGTGTTCAGTTGGCTGCAATCTGCAACCTCACCACTAGATGCCACTGAATCCTGCACGCTGCTCCTTTAATTTAAATGGGATACCCCTGTCAGTCTGCTCTGCCTCTGCAAAAAAAAAAAAAAAAAAACCATGAAATGCCAGTGCCCTGCTGCCGGTGGCTCTGCGCTGTAAAAACCGAGAGGATGTTCAAATCGAGGGGCCCGACCAGAGGGGGCCTGCATCTGTTTGGCGGTCGCTCAGAAACGTCTAGTGTTTCACGCTACGGCTCGGGGAATCGCTGTCAAAGCTCAGCCAGAAGTTTATGAAAAACAGAGAGAGAGAAGGGACCAGGAAGGAGAGAATAGCTGGAGAGGGAAGGGAGGGTGGGGGTCGATGGAGCACGAAGGAGAAGAAGAGGAATGAGCGGGATGACATGAGAAGACAGGAAGAGAGATAGTGAGGAGGAGGAAAAGGAACCGGGTTTAGATGATGATGTGATGTTTTCCATTCTGCTTGCAGCGCGTGTGTGTGTGTGTGTGTGTGTGTGTGTGTGTGTGTGTGTGTGTATGTGTGCAGGGGTACTCCTGAGGCCCCCGGGGAGCCAGAGGGGCCCCCAGTCGGGTTCTCCGAGTGGACTCAGGTGAGGAACAGGTGGGACTACACATCATGCCTGTGACAGTGGCAGTTACACACTGTGGACAAAGGACAATGGCTCATGACTCAACGATCAAACGGTGCCAAAGAGGATGCATGACCGTGTATGTGTGTGTCTGATGTACTGTCTGGACACACCAACGCCTGTGTATTCCTTGGATTAACATGTGACAGGCAGCCCTGCCTTCAGTCAAGCCCCCGGTCCTCCACAACAAACCCGGTCCGTCCCCCCACCCGTCTCAGCTGTCACCACGCCTGCCTCCTGTCAGCCTCGCTGGGAAAACACTGGGCGATTTATAGCCATAACACAGTGGGTACGGACACACACACACACACACACACACACACACACACACACACACACACACACACACACACACACACACACACACACACACACACACACACACACACACACACACACACACACACACACACACACACACACACACACACACACACACACACACGTTAGTACGGCTTTCTGTAACGGGCAGACCAAGCAGTGGTTGTGATGAAAAAAAGAAAGAGGACATATGAGAGGGGGCTAAGATGTTTCACACATCCGCACAGTTGGGTGAGGTCGAAGTACTTTGAATTGTTTGTTTTCATGCGACTGCCTAGCGGAGTACTGACTGACCGTAACATTTCAAAAAGCCCAGAAAGATATATTACGAGTGAGGCAAATATCTTGATTTGAATTCAACTCGACAAGGAAACGACCCAGTCTTTAGTGTTTTGAATTATTTTTCATCTTCATTTAAATTTCAGGCAGACTGATGTGCATTGCTGCCTCCGGCATCTTAAAAACACATTTGGGGCCTTTGCAAAGCGAAATACTTGCACGTTTGACGCCGTTTAGTTTAAAGCAAATTAGCTTATTCACCTTTGTAATTCAAGTATATTTTGTTATTTTTTTTTACGGAATGTGATATGTGATGTCAGGTCAAATGTGTCAACCAATATTCATAGTACATCTGTTCCTCTTGAAACAAAACGTGTCACATGTTAGCGAGCTAATGTTACCTCTGTCAGTAAGCTAGTTCCGTTAGCTTAGTCACAGCTCACCTGGCACAAACAGTAACGCCTAATGTCAACATAAGAACTAGCTTCTGTGATGCGTCCGTTCTATTTTGATTTAATGATGTGTATGTAAAAACACACTCATAAACACTTGCAACACACTGACTATGATTACATGCCATTTACATGTTGATTATATTTTTGATTAGTTGTTTGTTCAATAGTTTTGTCCATGACTCAAAGATACTGTCAGAGTAAAGAAACATGGAATCCCAATTTAAGAACCTTGAATCAGATAATATTGACTTTATTTTTTCTTAAACTAATTACCAACTATATAAATTGATTATCGGTTTGAGTCATATTTTTATAGTTGACAACGAATTGGCCAATCTTTGCAGATCTTATTCCCTTTGGATATTCCTAATTAGGTCTTATTCCGAATGTAGCATTTTCCAATTCACACGTGTGGGATATGCTAATATATATATGTTTTCAAAGCATAATTTTGGACACGTATACGTCGCTATTGGAATATGTGTCTCAATTTGGGTTTGCCCGCAGTTTACAATGTCAGAGTTTGTTCTCACGCATAGCCCTAAAAAGAAATCCAAGAATTGTTTTGCAAAACTTGCAGAAAAGTGGCAACTATGGTACACCACAGGATCAACATGACTGCAGATGGAAAAAAAGAGGGATATTTAAGGTATTTAAAAGGCGACGCCATAGGACATGCTATCATGTGGGTGTTTTACGTTAATCTGCATATTCACAGCTGCCTGTAATCGGGAATATTAGTGGAATATTCATTTTTATTAGATACATTGTCGCTATTATCACTCAGCTCAGTATACACCTCCGAAGAGGATTTTTATTTTGTAAACATGAAACACATCCGATCCAATAGTATAGACAAAAATGTCTGGTGTACTGTGTTTATGTAAAAATATATGAGTATCAGAATCTTTAGAGCATAAACCAAAACACCAGAACGCTTAGACGACCACTGGAAAGAATTCAAAATGTAATTTGCTTTACTCCTCTGTGAATGTCGACCCTTTTTGACCCAAACTGAATGTAATAATCTCCACCCATCTGGTATCCGAGGCAGGTTAAAGCACACGCTTCGTTTACATATATTATTATACGCTGTACGTACAAACCCTCACAGCTCGGATTTATAAAAAAAAGAAACTACTTCTTTAGGGTTGAGGGCTTTGACTCAAAGGGCTGCCATCTTTCTGCATGCGGCCCATTAGTTCAACTGTTTTTTGTGGAGGCGCGTTCATCCACTAAAACAATCAAGGTATTTATTTATTTTGAAAAGGCCTCTTCCGTTTAGGTCTGGACCCACCTCAGCGAGAATGTGCAGTGAACTCAGGCCTGCAGCAGGGAGGTGGCAGCGTGTTTATTTTACTGTGGGCTGTATCTGGCCATCATTATCTCACGCTGCAGAAGGAGAAGCTGTAAACAGATGCTTGCGGCCCACTCGGCTGCAGCGGCGTGTCTGGCTGTGGCTGCGGGTGAGGGGGGGTGGGAGAGGGGATCCTGAAGATGCTGGAGTCGGAGTCATGGGATCGAATCCCGGGAACGGAGATGGAGCCCATTTTGAGGTTTTACGAAAGAGTGACTGTTATTTCTACAGCTGGTGATGGAGGGAAAAAGGGAGCCTCGACCACGGGGCCGAAGGCGGGGCCCGGCGCTCCGGCCTCGCTGTGGCCGCCCAGAGAAAGATTGTTTTCGCGACGGTCATAACACAGAGGGAAGCCGTATCAGTTCAAGATGCTCTTGCCGGAAAGCTCAACAAACACTGGCGGCGAAGTTTTCTCTGAGCCGCGTGGCCTAAACAAACTGCTGTGGAAAGAACGGAGACGGGTGGGGGGCAGGGGGTGAGGGGGGGGGGGGGGAAGAAAAATGAAATGGCGTCTCTGTTAGTTACAGTTGCGGGAAAGTGAGAGGGAGAGCGGGATCGGCTGCCTTTTTTTTCTCGACTTTAATCGAAAGCAGAGACGCTGCGCAGTGGAAACAAAAAAAAGCGTGACGAAAAAAGCAAAGTTCACATGAGCTAAAGGCAGAGAAGGAGAGGCAAGGGGGGAGACGGGGGAGGCCGAGACAAACAAACAGACAACTACTGACGAGCAGCTGCACAGAGCACTACACTGAGAGAGGGCGAGGGAGAAAGAGAGAAGGAAAGAGAGGAGGGAGAGAGAGAAAAAGAAAGAAAGAAGAAAAATGGAAAGTCCTCATTTTAGTGCGGCATGGAAAATATGGTCCTCATTTCATGATTCAATTCCCGCTCCCTCCCTCTCCAACTACCCCGTTCCCCTACCATACTCCCTTGCTCTCTTTTGCAGCTGCAGCCGGGGTTATAAAAGCCTGTTAAAACACAGGAAGACCAGTAAAACGCATTGAGAAAAAATAGCAGGAGGGAGGTCCCGGGCTGAGCCGGGGAATGGAGCAACTATGAGAGTGTGAAAACTTGATAGGCGAGAATAAAAAAAACGAAAAGGCTAAAAGGAGAAGTGGTTTTAACTTCAACTGTGGGAAACTTTGACAAGTTTTCTTTTACTTTTACACAAAAAAAAGAGAAAAAGTTTCTTACAAACCTCTGAGTTTTTTTAGCAAATGTAATCTTGCCTCTAAGATTGTGTCGTTCAAAGTCTACGAACGTTCACACGTCATCTGCAACAGACATTCAGTTGAACTCCCTCTGCTGACTTTGCCAAAAACACCATGTCCATCCCTCACTTTAATCTCCAACTCATCTTCCCTTCATCTTCTCCTCATCCCTCTGTTGCGTGTGCAGTAAGACGTGCAACACACAACGTTTCAAAGCCCCCTTTTTAAAAAAAAAAAAAAAAAAGTGGCGAGCGGCGTGGCCTGCCGCGGTCTCTGCGAGGGACCTCATCCCTCCCCTTGTCTTCCCCTCGTACAGGCCCTAATCCTGGTGGCTTTACATCTTAACCCGCCCCCCCTTACCAGCTCAGGGCCCGCGCTAGGGAGAAATTAAAAATGTTGCCCTAAGACGCTGAGGAAAAAGCCGGCTTTTTCCACGGAAAACACACATTAACCCCGCTGACATTACACATCCCGTAACGCCGAGCGTGTCCCCGTCACCAGCTCTGCCTACACATGCTCTTCCCTACTCGTCCGTTTCTTTTTTCTTTTTACTCCACTAGCCGTATAAGTTGTGTTTTTTTCCCTCCACTTTCTCCCGCTACGTCCTCCTCCGTCAGGTCGTACCCAGCTCTCCTCCTCCGCAAACTTGCCTCCCCTCCCAGCACCAAGTCCGGGCCAGGCAGTTCATTATTTCAAATTTACGGCCTGTCCGTTTGGCCTGCCTCGAGGAGGAATAAAAAAATAAATAATAATAATAGTTGCCGTGGTGATTTGGGGCCAAACCCCCCTAAAAACACCTCCTCCTCCTACAATTTTACAGTTTTATATAAAGTCATATCAAATTAAATTTAACAAAAGCTCTCCTACACTTCTTTACACACACCTCAACTCAGCACATGCAGTAAAAAAAACACACACACACACTAAACTGCCCTCTTACTAATAACTCACTTTGGCATGTGTTCTGGTGTGTGGGGGGTAAAAAAGAGACCGTGGATCATTCATTTAGTGGGAAACTTGGCCACATTAGAGCAACACATATGAGCGCTCCTGCTATAAAACCTGAAATAGACAGTCACATCATGTAACTGTATGTGCGTGTGGAGGAGTACCATGAATATGTCAGCGGCTGCGTGCATTGAATAGAATAAGAGCGGGCTGTATTTTAAATGGATCATGGCTCCACGGTAATACAAAATAATGACGGTTTGCGCTACATCGCGACCCTCAAAGCCTTCCTATCCCTACACGCTCATAGGCCCTTTGGGGATTTCAGTCATTTGAAAATATTTTAAAGAGGCCCGATTGCACCCCCCACCCCCACCCGCCGGCTCAGCGGCTCAGAGAAGCCTTAAAACCCTGCGGCTAAATCCTGGGGTTATGTAAGGTAAAGCCCTAAATCTCACCACGCCTGATGTTACATATTACTGTAATTGCAAATGGGGGGAAAAAAAGAAGAAGAAGAAAAATACAGGGTGGGGTGGGGGTGAAGAAACGCAGGGAAAGTGGACTTTAGGGGGCTTTCGGAGGGCGGACAGAAAAGGAAAGGAAATGAGCGAGGTGTGAGGGGATGGATGGAGATGTGGAAAGAAGGAAGATGGAAACAGGAACCTATGGGGGGGGGGGGGGGGGAATGAGAAGAATACTTCTTTAACACACCGGAGTCCCTGATGTGTACTCTCTCACTCTCTTTCTCCTCAGTTCTGAGACGCTTTGTCCTCTAGGCAGACAGAGCGCACTCAGAGGCAAACATAAGAGCACTGGGCCAAAAAACGTGGACTAAAAAGGAAATCTAAAAAAAAAAGAAAGAAAAGAAAAAGCATTTATCATCTGTCCACCTTACATCATCCGTTATCTTCCAACCCAAACCTCAAGGGGCAGATAGAAACCGGTCTACACATGTAAACACAAATGCAAACCATGAGAAACGGTTAAAAAAGCACCATTAAAAGAAATCCCCCCGTGTCACTTTCAACTCCAATACTTTTTCACGTCCGCACATGGTTTGCGTGCGTGTTTTCCGTGCTTGCATCTCTGCATGTATGAATCGGGAGATGTGTGCGGAGGCGGGTGAGGCGGTTTAACATTATGATCGGGGTGCATGATGCAATGCAATGTCTGAAGATGTAAACGGGCTTTAGAGTCGCTCACATGAGGAGTTCCTATAAGTAGGGAACCTTTTACAGCTTGCGACGCCTGGAGGCAAAACACAGTCTGAGGTACTTGACTGTGATAGTAAATGTTAAGCATCTCCTTCCAGTCTGCCAACGCAAAATGTACACAGGAGCTGGTTTATTTCACAGTAAAAACAAACATTTGTGTGAAAATTGATTGATTCTTGAGTTATGGCTAAAAAATGTGTCACAGTGACCTTTGATCACCAAATTCTAATTATTTCATCCTTCAGTCCAGATGAACGTACGTACGAACAACCCATAAACATAAGGCCTCTGGCATAATAGGTTTCCGAATCAAAACAAAGAACAGCTGAGGCTGATGGGAATGTCAGTGTTGCAGCTAATTTGTATTGGACAAGTTTATCCTGATGGTGGCTCTAAATGTAAAGTAAAGGGATGACCATCATCCAGAAAGGAACACAAGTTTCTTTACCAAAATACACAGAGATCCATCCAATAGTTGTTGAGAAATTTCACCCAAAAACCACAGATGTCAACCTATTGGCAGCACTAGAAAAAACGTCTGAAGATCATTGGTATCATTAGGGTCTTCCTCTGGGGACCATGAATGTCTGAACAAACTTTCAGGGTAATCCTAACGATAGTTGTTGAGATATTTCAGTCTGGACGATGCATGGTGATAGACTGACACTATCGTTCTTAGAAGCCTAGCTTCGGCTTATAGTTAGCGGTGCAAAGTAGCGGATGGGGGGTCTGAGGTGAACTCTGCTGTGTTATCACTAGCCCTAGCAGCCAGGGGCCGGTTAAGAGCAGTGAGTGAGAAGTCAAGTGGCAGTCAATGGCCTTACAAAACAAGCAATAAAAGATGTTTTGAGAAAGTGTGAGTCACCGCAACCACAAGAGGTCCTTGAGCTTGCAGCCATAACTGGGCCCTCAAAAATATTATGCAGTCTGCTGCAGCATAATGCGAGCTCAGCCGTGGACAGACACAAAGGTGCTTGTTCACTCACCCACCCAACCACCCACCCACGAACGCAACCGATCACATGATCCCTCCCATAGAAATGTGATGTAAGGACTGAGTTCAAGTCCACAGAGAGCAGACTTAAAAGAATGCCCCCGGGGAATCATCCCCATCGTGGGACCCCCACATCCTTACAGCCATGTAACCCAGTCTGTTGCTATGCCCATTAAACATCATAATGAAATCAAGCCTGCATTACCGCTGGCACCAGGGACGGGATTATACCTCGCCGTGGATTAGAGGGCCGTCAGCAGTGCAGACTCGAGGACGGGCCGAGAGAGTGAGTGAAGACGATTGTTGAAGGAGGGGTGGCTAAATGCCGCTCACGTAGATCACTCACACCGTCTGTGGCATTGGCTGCCATCCAAGTGGAGGCCAGTCAACAAAGGGGACTGTGAAAAAGAGGAGAGACTGAAATGCGCTCTTGCTATGTAATGGCTGGGGCTGTCAGGTAAAATGAGCCGCCGGGGTTTGTGCTGCTGCAGTGTACAAGTCAGGAGATCAACGGAGGTTTGTGTCAGATGGTACAGGACGAACTGACAACAGACGGACTGCGGTGGCCCGACTGAGGGATCGGTCATGAAAGATGATCATCGAAATCCTGTTACTGGTTTCAATCTCCAGACATGGCTGCCAAAATTTCGAGTAAGTAAATCTCTGTTAACAGTGATTAAATGTTTCCATAGGCTTCATGTTAACTTCTTATAACACACCAAGATGTGTCCTTCGTTAACGTCTGAAAGTTGTTACGAACTACCGTACTGAAAGTGGGGGCAAAGCGCCTACCGTCATGGCCTACAACTGGCTGCCTCCATGGTCCCCCTCTTAGAATTCAGTGTGTTTTTAACGTCTTAGTAGTCTCAACAGAATGAATCCTACAAATGGGGATAAAGGAACACCTGGCCAGTGGCTGCGTAAATTGGGCCCTATTGTCCAATTTAAAATGTGTCCCAATTTAACACTTGCCCCATATTACGTCTTCGGAAAGGAGGTTTCAGACCCTGCTTGACAACCTTACAGTCTACTTTATTTGGAACATACCGAGGCTCTAACTGTCGCCAGTTGTTCAGGCCAGAAACTCTACTTAAACTTCACCGTTTGTGTTCAGTATCACTGCTCACCGTTTTCCCCTCCAAAGCTCTAATAAAGCCATTGTTCTCTATCTAGCCAGTTCCAGAAAACAGACGGACAAAGCTAGCCACCAGCTGGTGAACACCTAACATTTAACATTTAGCTGCTATGGAGGCAGACATGGGGGGGGGACCATGGATGTATATAGAGAAGAGGATAAGGTGTCGGAAGCGGGCCACTTGCAAGTTTTTCAGTGGCGTATATAGGAAAAAAAAGTTCAACTTCCTGTACAAAATTCAGATAAAAATCACCCGGATCTTCAAGAGATCTTCTGCATCCATTTTGGACTGTTTTTGACTGTTGTAATCAATAATAATAAAGAGCTGCTCAGCTCTGTTCCTCATATTGTGCATCACCCTGAAACTCAACCCTCTTCTTCTGCTCAGTCTTTTCCACTAGAACTCCTGCCAACATGTGATTTCACTTATCTTTCAGTGAAATTAGAGTGGAGAGGAACAGACTAATGGTCATCTCACTGTCTCCTTCCCTTCTCTCTCTCTCTTCACATTGGCAGGGCTTGATGAAAGGACCTGTGTATTTTTGCTTAAGTTTCAAATTCCGCTGCACCGAAAAAAAAAAGAAGAAAAAAAAAGTACAGATGTGGGCTTCGCGCCACACCTACACAAAAATGCCATAGTGAAAAAAACCAAAACGAAGCAGTACGGACAAAGAGAGGAGCAGGACGATCTGTAGCTCCCCCTACGCTCTGCTGTAAAGACACAAGGTGAACTCCTGTCTGTTGCATGATGTCTTTCGATCTGCAGGAAGTGGTCCTCTGGTTGGGTATCGAACACAGCAGACATTGTGTGCGGTAGGGCAAAGTTTTTCTCTTTCCC
The DNA here is from genome assembly GCF_027596085.1 of Anoplopoma fimbria. NCBI lineage: Eukaryota > Metazoa > Chordata > Actinopteri > Perciformes > Anoplopomatidae > Anoplopoma > Anoplopoma fimbria. The sequence goes on along the minus strand of NC_072459.1, from coordinate 20,701,588 downwards.
ATCGACTCCAAAGTTTGCCCGTGAGCTTGAATGCCTCCAGCCATGCACCATGTGTTGTGTTCACAAGGCTCCCAAGTTAATCACCACCTCTGTCGTGTTCCCAGATGTGCAAACATGCTGAGCCAGCACGGTCCGGTCACGAGTCGCCAGATATCATCTCTGCCCACGAATGATATCCTGTCCTGCATTCTATTGGTCCCGCAGAGGGTCTGGTGCTCTCTTCAAGGTCCAGTCATGGTGATCAGAGAACCCCACTGTGCTCTGGGTTCTCTCTGTCATCTCCTATCCGTCCCTTTGGGGCGTTTATGAGCCACGGAGACAGAGTCCTACATCTGCGGCAGCCATCATCCCCCGAGTTAAGGGTCCAAAGATGTCGAGACCGGTTGGAACGATCCACGAGAGGAACGGCTGTGATGTGGGTTTTTCAGAAATTTTATGTAATACAATCTATTCTCGAGAGATGGAATTTCGCGTTGCGAGCAAACGCTGGCGTTTGGGCAAAATGTGTTTTTCCCCCCAAATGCATTCAAGTCGAGTGAAATCTCAGCAGGGGTAGAGGATTGTTTTGGCTGAAACAATTCGTCCCATGAGAGGGCGAACAGACAGCAGAACAAGACTGAGCCAAAGATCTATTCTTTGGAGCCAAGAGAGTTTGCTAGTCCACAAATGTGAAGAATATATATTTTCTGAATGTTTTTTTTCCTGAATATACATAGCTGTTAGGAGATGAACAGGTGTAACAAGAAAAATATGTAAAAAGAAAAATAATATTTGGGCCATCTGGACCTTCCCTGAGTGGTGTGCACGGAGCTTTAGTTAGACTGATACTCTTTTTATTATGTTTGGAGGCTTTCTTTAGCCTTTTGAAAACCAAAAATGTAAGATATAAGTGTCAGTCTACCCTAACTGGCAATTTTTAGGAATACTGGCGAATTATCTTAATACCTAAAGAAAAAACCAAGCGTAATGTCCAAGAAGTTCACCCAGTAGACTGAAGATCTCTGCCAGGTGTGTGGCTCACTCCTCCCATCAAACCTTTCCATTACAGTCAAGATGGTGGCGATAATAAAAGATGTTAGATGTGTTTTTGAGCCACAGAGAAGGCCAAAAAGTAGCCTGCAGACTAGGTAAGTCTTGTTTTTAGCCTAGGCGATTGCTGAAAATGCCTTTTGATACTGAAGCAGTTGTTGATCACTTTCGGCCCTTGAGCAGTCATGAATGAGCACAAAAAGAAGTAGGATGGATCCAGTAGTATGCTGGATAAGCAAAGGACAGAAAAACAGATGCACACACAACCCAACGCATGATCTCCCCACAGGCCTACGCCTGGCAGATAGAACTATATCATTATATTTCTCGTTAGGTTACAGGACAAGAGACAAAAACAAGAGTCAATCGTGAATGCTATCCGGGAGATAAGTCTAATATTAGCGGCTGTATTTTGCCTTAATTTGTATTTGGGGAAGCTAACGCTACCAGAGGTAGCTTAACATTTAACAGTCCATCAGTCAGTTCTCATCCAAAATACATTTTCCCTTTGTAGCAATAAAGAGAAAAAATATAGGCCTTCTGTTTAAAAACAACAAACAATAAAACTGCATCTTTATTTAGCATTACATGTCTTCTACGTGGATCATCAAATGTGAAGAGGCTGACTTTTTGAGCTGAGATATGTAGTTTCATCCTTAGTATCTTATACGTAAAAAAAAAGCTGGTGACAGCGTTTTCCACCAACACAAAGGGCTAACATTAACTTAATTAGCTTATTTACAGCCAATAAAATCTGCTTCTGAAAGTTATCCTTTTAGCTGTCATATAAATGGTTGCCGCCCATAAATTCGGGGCCTGCTTTTTTCTACCTCTGTCTTAAATCAAGGACTAATTGTTTCACACATCACGCAGAATTTGATTGGGAAATGGTTAGTGAGCGCCAAGTTGTCGAGTTGGGTTACAAACATGAATAGCATTGCAGCTTGCTGTTCCTCCAGAAGGCAGCAACGAGTCCTTGAATACTCCAGTGCTGGTTCACAGCTCCCCGGGTGTTGTGAGAGAGAGGCTCCCACACTGAAGGAAAACTTACAGCAGGAAGTACCTCACCAGTGGTAACCCCACTGGGATCGTTAGATGAAATGGAAAAAAGAAAGAGGGAGGAAAGACGGACAGAAAAGTACGGGGAAGAGATTGGAGAACGGCTGCTAATGCATTCTGCAGAAACTGGCTCCTGAATGTTCCTATAATTGGTGAGATCTGAGAAGTCTGATCTTTCCATTTCACTTCTCCCCATCTTTCTTTCTCCTCCTCTGTTCCTTTCCTTCTCTCCTTCTCCTCTTTCACCTCTTCCCCATCCTTTAACCTACGGGAATCATGTTGGCAAGGTTTTTTTTTCTCTCTTCTAATTCTGTCTCCTCCATTTAGCAAACCCAAGTCCAAGAGGAACCACAGAGTGGGAATGGTAACGTCGAACAAGAGCGCAAAACAACTCTGCCCTCGGAGGAAAGACCCTGATTATTCCAATCAAAATGTTAAGTCAGCGCAGCGCTAAATGAAGGGCAAAGCCAAGATCAACGTCAGTGAAGAAACACAGGTGGCAATTTCATGAACGCTGCCTGAGAGATTTTCCACGTTGGCTCTACTTTTAAACTTCCTTGATGTGCTGCTTACATAGTCAGCGGTCTGTACTGGTCATCCAGCTGCAGTGGGCATCCTCATAGGCACTGATCCAGGACTGTAGGACTACAGTCTGGTCTCCCTCTCGGGTCCATTTCTCCTCTTAACTCTGCCTTGTCCCAGCCTTGGGGGGGGGGGGTCTTCACTTGGACTTTGGTCTCTGGTCTTCACCAAGTTCAGCAAGTGAGAACCTGAACTACCTGCCTTTGCAGCCCAGTGTTGATCTTTATAGAGTCCGCTGATTTTAGATCAACTTTAAAAAAAAAATGTATTCAACAGTTCCCACGTTACGTAAATCCCAGTTAAGTATACTGTACTAATGCGACAACCTTCCCAGTGTTCCCCTGGGGGTCGGACTGAGAGGGCCCCCTTTAGGTATGTGCACCTTTTAAGACCTGGTGCTTTACAGCTGAAACAGAGGCGATAAGCCCGCTTAGCAGAGCATAAAGACTACCTACACACCACTCTCAGGAGAGGACGCGTCGACTTAGATGGATTATTCACCAGCTATATGATCCATTCATGTGTGTGATAAGCCAGTCCACAACGAGCTACACTCTCCTTCCCTCACTGAGGGACCTGGGGTCTAGGGAAGGCCATTGGCTGGGGTTTCGGAATACCTGTGTACATACCGGATTTTATGTACCAATTCCCAAACTTGAGTGTGAGAATATGTCCTCAATTTTTGCCAAATGTATTATCGCGTAGCATTTAGCAGCTCTGACCCGAGTCTGTCGGCTCTGCTCCATAGACTCTCATGCAATAGTTTCAGACTTTCCTAATTTTCAAGCTAGTGTAGTGGAGTCGGAGCGAGTCATGGTTAAATGTTTTGTAATGGAGATACTCGTTACCCAGAGAGGTTATACATTTCTAAAACGTTACGCTTCTATGTCAAAAAACAGTTGTGCTAACATTAGTACGTTAGCACATCACTAACTACTATTAGCACTTCTATGTTACGCTAGCTGCTGAAGTATACTGAATGTATACATATGCTGCTTTTGCTTTTGAATGATTCTAACAGTGCCTTACACAGCTTTACAGGAACAGTGCTGTTCATTAATTGCATTGTGATGATATAATGTTTCACTTTTACACTGATATCTGTAGGCTGACCCTTCTATCTTTATCTTCGTTTACCATTTTTCACTGCTGAATCAGTTCGACATCCTGGATATATGCTTCAAACTCATATTTTTCACTTTTCTGTCTGCTTCATTTTCAACAACAAAAAATTCCCCGAATTTGATAATAATTATTCAGGTAGTACAGTTAGTGACAGTGTGGGCTCTGTGGTAGCTCTGATGGAGTAGAAGCGAGGGGGGGTTGGGGCTTAGCTAAGGGTCAATTACAACCTCCTCAGTTCAAGTCCAGCTGGGGGTCCACCTCTCTACTGTCCGTGTTTAAATAAAATGTTGCTATGCGTCCCTACAGAGGGAACAATCTGGATTGTGGGACATTTTAGCTTGCGTGCCTGCAACTCTAAGTGGATCTCCTCTCTCAAAAAAGGATCATCCAATTCCAAACAAGCTAGTCCTGACCTCCGGCTCAGATTCTGTCCCCAATCAAAAAAAAAAAAAAAAAAAAAGCACAACCTCTCCTTTTAATCCAGCTCCATAATCACAAATTCTCTCGTTCACATCAGCCTGGCCTCGCTGGCCCCTCGGCGCTCTGTACAGAGTGTACAAATCCGAGCGGGCACCCTTGTATTAGAGCAAATGAATATCTCCGCTGATTAAATCATTAAGGAGCTTTTTTTGTGTGTGGGACTAGCCCCACTAAAGCCCTGTCCGCTAAATTTGCCTCAGATTGCCCCTCCCTCTGCCGCTGTAGATCAGGAGTTAGTGAAGGGGATGTGGTGGGGGCGGGGATTAACTTGTTTGGGCTGTCCGCGGGCTCAAACACTAAGCGCTCAATCACTCAATCACCGGGATCCACACGCTCGCGGGGACTTAGCCTCGCAGATCCCACTGACATTGACCGCGGTCGGACTCCCGAGCTGACCCGACGCGGCCTGCCGGTGAGCCTGTATCTCTATCTGCGTTGCTGTGTTGACCAATTTTCCATTGCCATCAGCAGCTTGCCGCGAGTGATGATATCAAACAGATAGGGTGGGGGTGGGGGGCGCAGAGGTCGAGCAGGTAGGTGCAGGATTAGAGGCGGTCTTTGTTTTTCTCTACTGCACGTTTAAAAAAAAACAAAAAACTGTAATACCCAAAAGAGACAAAAAAAAGGGTCAAAATTGGCAGATTGTGATGACCGAAAAGAAACTTTGGGGATTCGTCAAAGAGTCCTTCCTACTAAGGAGACCATCAAACTTCTTGCACTTCTAACAAGGCTTTTATACCCCCTCCCCCACTGACCAACATATATTAAGAGTGCTTTGTACTGCCAGCTTGCACACTTGTTTCATTAAAAAGACGGGAATAAAAAAAAAACTAATAACCTCATTCCCTTGACTCAAGTTTTTTTTGTACTTTCCTTTTTTTTTCTTCCTATATTCTCTCACTAGCTCACCCAAATAAATGGACGGGGCAGAAGGTCGTTGTTTGTTTTTTTTTCCCCAGCGAGAAGAATGGCGTGTCCGTGAGAGGGAAAGATAGAAGAGACAGAGTGTCAGAGAAGTTAACTTCGCACACCTCATATGTATACTTTGTTTTTCTGCAAGTCTCTCTTCGCTTCGTTTCAGCCTGATGAATGCTACCCTTTACGAGAAGGTTAACATATGTGAGATGCGACAGTTGCCATAATTGAAGTCCCTACAAAGGACGCACAGAGTGAGAAGTCAAACGAGAGCTTCCTGGTTCGGCTTCAGCAGAATGCAAATCTCTTTCTATATATATGTATAATGTGTGGATCATTTCAGGCATTAAGTATTAAAAAAAAAAAGGTCTGATTTCATTGTTTGATATTTCTGCTAGGAGTTGCCGAGCAGGAACCACAGCATCCCTACTTCGAGTCTTCATGTCATCTCTCTCTATTGGCCAAGACCATTTGAAAATATTAAATAAAGCTGCCTTTAAGGTAATGACTGAAAGCATCCAGTACGAAGTAGTTGTAGAAACTTCTCCTGTCAACAAAACCTTAATTTGATCCTTTTATATACCCAGATCTAGGAGAAAGATTGTATGGTTTAATGTGACGTGATGTACTCACTACTGTGGCAGCGACAACACACACGAGTAACCTACAGAAGGAGATGGTACACCGGTAGATAATCCTGGACAGCAACCAGCAGAAACACCCTGAGGCAGCAAGGTGCCGTGCCAAAACGTGCCAATAAAATCTGAAATATCAAAAATGTTAAACTCTCAAACCTGCCAGTTAATTGGCAAGGTGAGCAAAATAACATTTTATTTTTGTTAAATTGGTATATTAAGGCAGATTATAACAACAAGACAAATGTGTTCATAGAGTGGCCTATCCTCTCCATCTAACACTACACACACCCACCCACCCACGAGCATAGAAAACATCAGGCAGTGATTAAACTAATGTAGCTGTCTAACAAATAGAAATACTGAAAGCCAGTCAAATGTGTGACGGGTCTTTTTTATTGTCCAAAAGTTTTATTGTCCAAACCTTGAGGAATAAAAATATTTGCCTCGATGAGAGCGAACTGTTGATTCAGGACTCGGGCCAACCTCGCCAAGTAGAACAGCCAAGCTCTGCCTTTATTTATTCAGAGTTATTCAATTTTCATTTCATTAAAACTCTGCCTCTTTAAGTGTTTGCTTGTTCTTGTATTTAAGTGTCATTATCTAAACATCTCATCTCTATTGGCCGATTACACAAGCTACCTTCTGCTGCTGTGGAGTGGCCTTTTTGAAATATTTGTTTCAGTTGAGCTGATTTTACTTGTGGCTTTGTGTTACTGTGGGAATTATATTTTCCTGTATACGTACTAAACCTTGTTCTGTGAGTTGCAGCGCACTTTTCAAGAGATGAAAAGTGAAGAAAAACGATGGAATGAAGAGGAGAAAGCGGCTCGAGAGACGAAAATTCTCGGGAGAGGCGGAGGTGAGAAAAGATAACGTTGAGGGTTTGGAGGAGGAGGAAGAGGAGGAGAGCGATGGCGAGCAAACGGAGCGGCGCTGGTGTCTGTTTTCCCCTCTGGCTGGCGATGGCTGACTGCAGCCAGCATAAACACATGCCTTCATGGCTCACACATTTCCTGCTTCGCTCCACATCCCCAGTGCTGGGCCACACAGGCTCAGGACACCACAGCGACTGGTGTGTGTGTGTGTGTGTGTGTGTGAACTTGCACTTGTGCGTGTACGGTATGCGTGTTCTCTGCTCTCGCCGTCAACGTGGACTCGCGCCGTTTGCACAGATCTTTTTTGTTATCGCCGCGACACGGAGCATCTGCACATACCAACACTCAAATCACTTTTAGCCCTCTGAACCCAAAGCAGATTTGTTTGTTTTTGTTTCTGCTCCTGTCACTTTTAACTCTCTGTGGCCTTGATTTTCACTGCAATATAATGATTTTTTTGCCGCGTGACTTCCTAAATTTGCGCGAAAGAGTGCAGAATTTTATCTGGTTACTTCAAAGGGGGTCGAGTATTTAAATGAGACATGTAGAATGGAATGTTCGAACTATCACTTATTTTTGGTTGCTTGTTCTGACGGAAGCGTTTGATTGACTTTGATAATGGCTATGATAACGATGTAGTTTTGGCAATTGTTTAAAAGAAAACATTCTTTTCAATCCAGCCGGCGGGTTTGGGGGTTCACAGACAAACAAACATCTCGGCTGAATGTAAAGGATGTATTTCGAGGACTTTGAAGGGGGGGTGAACTCGGCTTATTCCTGTCTGATTCTAACATATGCGGTTTAACCGGAATTAACACTATTCATCTTCCTTACTTGTTGGCGTTCCTCTCCTCCCACGGGTGAGATATCTTAATGCGTAGTGCTCTCTCTTCATAATACATATGTGTGAGTGTGTGTTGCATCATTCTGTTACTTTAGGGGGGTTGTAACAGCAAGGTTGTCTAATGTGTTGAATCTACGCAGCTTCTTTCATCTATACAGAGAGCCTCTTTTCATCTATAGCGAGAACCTCTTCTGTCACCTTTCAGGCAAAATCAGGCGGAAAGAGAGCGATTTAAGACACAATGACGACGGGTGGAGAGGAGTAGGGGGAGTGTGCGAGATAGATAGAGGGGAGAAAGGGAACCAGGGGAAAGTGAGCCGGTGGAGGGGGGACGGCGAGGATGCGATTTATCATCCTATAGCGGGCGCTTCTCAAGAGAAAGGACGGGACTTTATCTTCCGGTCTCTCTTCTGTTAATCAGGAAGAGAAATCACCAGTCGACTCCAGCTGCGTTCTCTCGCTTGGCTTATATATGCGTGCTTCGTTTCTTGGGGTGTTTATTTAAGAGATGGCGGAGTAAGAGCACTTCTCGCCCAATCTCCATTCCTCCGGCTATGTAGATTCAGAGCGAAAGGGGTCACCGAGGCAAGTCGCTCCCTCTCTTCTTGGTAAATGGGGTGTAAAACAGGCCCGGTGCTGAGAGTGTCTGAAGCCCAGGAGGAGATGATTATCTGGGGCTAATTTCACCCACAGTGGGGCTCTGAGTATCCCTTAAGGATCATATAAGGGCCTTATAGACACAGTATAGTACTGGATGAGGCATCCCTGAAGTGCTCTAACAAGCCGATCATGTGGACATTGTGCTTCCTCGGTGGATGACTTGGTGTTGTGTTCTCGTAAATTTGGAACAAGAAGTTCCACATGTGTGCAATAAAAACCCCACGGGACCTGATTCAAAGGCTGTAAACACGGAAAAGACCCTGAATATACTAATAGTTCATGTGCTGTGTGGAGCCTTAACACTGTCTCCGATAGAGCCTGAAGCAAGTGGCTCACACTTTCATTCTTGCGAATGTCCAGCAGGGGGCGACTCCTGTGGTTGTATAGAAGTCTATGAGAAAATGACTCTACCTCTCACTTGATTAATTCCCTCAGTAAACATTGTAAACATGAGTTTATGGTCTCAATCTCTAGTTTCAAGTCTTCTTCAATACAGCATGATGTTCATTTAGTAAATGATGCTCCATTTAGAGTCAAACAGACCATAGAGCAGGGTTTGCTTTAGGGCGGGGCTATCTTGTGATTGACAGGTTGGTTTTCACTTCACGAAAGGTAATTGTAACATTTTTGGTCGCCTTAAATGTCTTATTCAGCTTTCGGATGTACTCCAACCGTCGCCAAAAAATAAGATAGCGACGCCATAATGTCAGACTTGAGGCTTCAAAACTGTATTCCACAAACCAATGGGTGACGTCAAGAGAACGGGATACAGCGTTGGAGGCGGGGCCCGGTTCATTTGTATGAAAGTTTCTCCGTGGTGCAAGAAGCGCAAAAAGTTTGACTGCCGAGGATGAAATGACCCGTATCTTCAGCATCCCTGGGCCAAAGAGCAAAGGCACTTGTGTTCCTTCAACTCCGCATCAAAACCGCTAAAGTCTCGGCTAATCCACATTACCGACATTTTACAGTAGTACATTTTCTTTTCCATTGAAAGTCTATGGGGAAAAGTATTTTTTGGGCCCCACGGCATCACATGACAGACCCGGAAAGTGAGATTTCACGGTTTGACCACTATTTGAAATTAACTTCAAAGCCCTGCAATCTTCCTTGGGGATTGGTTTTGACAGGGGAGGAGTAATGCAGAGCCACTTCCCTTCACCTCCAGCCCCGTACAATAATCCCTTACACTACCTACTACTTTAAAAAAAATGTAAGCACAAGAAAGTAATGCGTTACTGCCGGTCTGTGTCGAACACACACTCGCACAAAAAAAAGGCTGTGTCTTCATGCATAATCATCAGCGGGCCTATGAGCTTACATGAAAATGTATATGCGTCACACAGACTCATGTGACATGTTGTCTCCCCCCTCTGTCCCCCCCACCTCTCCTTTTCTCTCTGTCTGCTTTCCATTCTCCCTGTAGCCTCCTAACAGCTCAAGTGAGGTAATTCTTTTCATTTTTTTTTTTTTTTAGAACAAACCGAGTAACCCCTCTCAGAGTGTGTGTGTGTGTGTGTGTGTGTGTGTGTGTGTGTGTGTGTGTGTGTGTGTGTGTGTGTGTGTGTGTGTGTGTGTGTGTGTGTGCGTGTGTATGCATACATACATATGCACACTGTATATGTCTGCGCATGCATAAAAGTGTGTGAACATGTGTGTGTTTCTCTTGTGGGCCCCGGAGCTGCTCTGAGCTGAGCAGTGGGGCTGTTTCAGGCTGCGGTCTAAGTTCAATAAGCCGGGTTTGACATGTGCGAGCATTCTGTACAAACACTGTCCAGTGGTCGGGCCTGCACTCTAACCCTGCTATTAGGACTGCTGTGCATGTGTGTGTGTGTGTCCTTGTTTCAGAAAGAGCAAAGGAAGAGACCGAAAAACAGAACAGCAACTTAGAAAAAAGTACAGTAGAACCAGAGTCAAGAGAGGATAGCGTGATCTGGCGCTAAGCGGGCCAGACCTCAAAAAATAAATGTTAAATGTTGCTTTACAACAATTTAAATATAAATAACGTGTCAGGGTAGAAGCAATGTAAATCAGCCCAGCTCGTGGCCCAAAGCATCAGGTAGAGAGACAACCACACCTGCTTTGTTTTGTCTGCTCAGCGTGCATCGTGGGTGATATCTGCCCCAGACGACCCCAGTCAGTCCAGACAAGATTAGTCAAAAGGAATAATAATGTATCCTTCTCAGATGCTTTGGAAAACCAGACTTGTAAGAAAATTACCAGCTCTTCATCCGTACACTCACACACACACACACACACACACACACATAACCAAACTTGCTGTTGGGGGAAAACAGCCTTGGATCTTGATTTACTGGGCGATGAAATTCACAGAATGGAAAAAGCAAAATTGGTTTATTGGTTGGAGAAACCAGCGATGATGTTAATCTGGAGAATTAACTGTTCTTTTCTGTGCCGCGCTCTAATCTAATTTGCCAGTGAAGGCCATCAGATAAAGGCCCGTCCTGTGTGCCTCCACGTCCTGGGAGTGAGTACCGTCTGCCTACGTCCTCTCATCCTCCCGTTCTAACCCCCTACCTTATACCGGTCAACCATGCTTCCATCATTACACCCTACCATCCTTCCATTCTCCCATCCTTCCATTATCCCATCCTCTCGTCCACCTATCCTACTGTCCTCCCATCCTTTCGTCCTCTCATCCTTCCATCCTCCCATCCTACTGTTCCCTCATCCCACCATCCTTCCGTCATCCCATCTTCCATTTTACCAGCCTTCCATCCTACCTGCCTGCCTTTCCATTTGCCTTACTTACTTCCCACCTAACAGACCGTTTGTCTGACAAACCTCCTGCCTGCTAAGTAAAATTTAGCATCGCTGCCGGAATGAAACTAAATTTAGCATCGCTCCGGAATAAAACTATTCGAACGTTGTGAGTACACTGTAGTGTACTCACTTTATTTTTTTTGTGTGTTGGGTGTGTGTGTGTGTGTGTGTGTGATTAATTTGCACGTCAGTATATGTTTACTTTCATGCAGAATGGGAATATAAAATATAAAAGCATCAACCAATAAAAGCTCAGACACCGAAAAAAAGTAGCCTTTCGTCTGCATAATATTCCCATTCTGCATGAAAGTAAACATATACTGACGTGCAAATTAATCACACACACACACACCCAACACACAAAAAAAAGAAACGCCCCCAGAGTTTAAAGGCCTCACTTGTCTCACTTACTGACTACCAGACATCAGCTACTACTGTCTTAGCGGCGGTTCCCCCACACAGAGCTTCAGAGCGTCTGCCAGCTTGCTGCTCCCATAAAGACGTAGGAATGAGGGACCAATCTCATTAGGGGAAGATTACGCCAAATCTGTTTGCTGTCCCGCCGCCGCCACCACCGCTGCAGCAGAGTTGTGACGAGTGGTTATGCTACTGTCAGGGTATTGTACCAGCCAACACACACACAAACACAAACACACACTTTCCACACAACCTAAGCTGTTATGAGATACTAATCACCGCTGTCATTGGCTGGGAGTGGGTTAGCGGTGGCCTGACCATGAGTGTGAGTGTGTGTGAGTGTGTGCTCTACTGTATGCTCCAAGCCCACAAACAAGTCCCAAAACACCCAGGAGAGATGAGTAACAGACCGAAGACGGAACCCGAAAAGCTATAATGTTATGAGAGGGAGAGAGAGAAAAAAAAGCAACAAGTGAGTAAGAGACCAAACTAGGGAGGGAGGGAGGGCGGGAAACACGTGAGGAGGTTAAATGTAACAGAGGGTTTATTGTTTGTGGTTCTTTGGGGAGGGAATGAAGCAAGCGAAGGAGGGAAAAGGGAGCAGGGCGAAGGGGAGGAGACGAGGAGGAGGAGGAAGACCTGCAGACTGAGGCCACCCTACAAATAAGCAGCGCTATCATGGAGCTAACGCTGCGCACTGGAAACCAAACTGCTACCGAACAAGTCTAAACACTAGAATGAGGAGGGGGTCCACACTCAGGTCGCCCACGGACTACAACAACACAAGCATGTGTGCCAGGCAATGCCCTGGATAGCCATCCCACAAACACTTTAATCTGATGGATGCACAAACTGGAAGAATAGCGGGAATAAAAAGAAGTTCTAGATTTGACTTGTTGCATCTTGTTTTTTAAATTCGTATCCAAGTAGAAATGAAAAGATGTAGTTTTTAACTGCATATGTCAAGACAAATTAAGTTAAAATGAATAAGATAGTGTGTTAGGGTGCCCTGGGAACCGTATTTTTGAATTTTGGAGAGAGCTAGGTCAGCCGCTTCTTTCTGTTTCCAGCCTTTATGCTAAGCTACATGTAGGCTAGTCCTGGCTCTAGCTATACTCAACCCACAGATATAACTAGGGCTCTATGGAATACTTTGAAACTACGTTCTTACCGTTGACATCTACACTGCGCTCCGTATTTCTACACATTTACAGATAAATATTAGATTACACTAATATTATTAGCACTACACTACTATCTGTAGAATCAGATTCTGGTGGTTGCTGCATAGTAATGATGCACGGGTTGGCCCACAATGGCGATTCGGACTTGGTCTTCAGTCCACACCTACATGTATTTATGTCGATGAAACTGACAAGTTCAATACATTTTATTGAGATGATTTAGTAAAAAAAATTACTTATTTAATGCAATGAATCACATTATTCAATTATAATTTTTTTAAAGGCATGCAACGCTTAATTCGTAAAAAAACCTCAATAGAAGCTTTAAATGTAAAAAAAATAAATGACAAGGTATAACTCTAGATACATCTTCACATCTAACTTTCAACAACTGAGAAACTTTTTCCCAACTTATCAAACTATTCTTTAAAATCTGAAAAAACACTTTTATGTAACAAAAAAATCTACCATTAAAGTCAATACCAACCATGTAAAATCAAATCTAGTTCTTATTGCCTTAAATGGAAGACGGCTCTCTGGAAGTGTTTTTGTTGTATGACAAAACAATCTTATCTCAAGGTCCCCTTATTAGCTTTTTTTGGAGCTTTCAACCTCATCTCAAGGTCTTCCTCAGCAGATGGAAATGGTCCGCCTGACATTTCTTTTCTACCTTATTATTCATTAAAAAGATTGCTCCCAGAGGGTTTGTATTGACTTTTGTGTCCCCGTTTGGTTACTACAGTCCTGTAAAGCGACACACACACACACACACACACAAACAAACAAACAAACACAAAAACATATGCACACACTTCGCCCAAGGCAGCAGCAAGACAACCGGCAGATAATGATCTGTGTAGGGGGCCGAGCGGTCCCTCCGTCTCTCTTACTAACTCTTGCACTTACTCGTTTTCTCTCTCCGTCTCTGACAGATTTCAAGTAAATACCAGCAAACAAGCAATTACTTCTGGCAGCCCGGGCCCCCCATCTCTCCTCCAGAAAGACGTGGAGAGCAGAGGGAGAGGGGGTGGATGAAATCACCCTAACAGATGTGATTTAAATCAATATTACTGTATATGTGCCTTCATTTATTAAAAAAAAAAAGTAACTCGGGGAACCCAAACCAAAGCGGGCCCTGTGATGACTGCTGCCCTCCGCTTGACGGAATAATTGCTTTTAATACAAGAGTAGTTTCTCATAGTTTAATTTCCTTTTACCCCCTTCTTGTCCTTTCTTCTGAGTTCCTCCAGGTCTGAGCAATCTCCCCCGATGTTAAAATAATATCAGGGATGAAAAAAAAATAAAAAAATCATCCGAGCTGTCAAACGCAGAGTTTTAACACAAACCATCTGGTGGGACGATGGAGGTAAACAGGCGCTAAACAGAACTTTGGCAGGGAGGGGAGGGGAGGGGAGGGAGTGGAGGCCGCGTCGAGGGAGGAGAAGAGAGGCAGGGATCTTTAGAAGAGGGGAGACTGGGGTGAGATGAGCCGCCGAACTTTACGGTGGGGGAGTCGGGGAGTAATGGGAGACGGAGCCGCTAAAGGGCAAAAAAACAAAAGTGGAGAATTTGGATGCAACGAGAGTGGAGAGGTGTAAGATGAAGAGGAGGAGGCGGAGAGACGGATGATTGGGAGGTGGGTGGGTGGGGGGGTTGACAGAAATGTAGTCCGGGAACAAATGAAGGTGTTGCAGTGGAGACTTGACAGAAGGAGAGGAGGAGTGGGAGCCTCAGACTCTTCTGTGTTGTATCCATTATTACAGAATGCGGGACAATGGGAGGGCTTCGTTCCAAAACGCTTTGAATATGGTCTGAATTTGAAAAGTTAGCTCACACTAATTGTGACACGGTTCCAAGATATGTCTAATTAAAATCACTTTAGGACGTGCCGAGCTTATTTATTGATTTTCATAGCACTTTCATTCAAAGCTTGGAATGTTTTTTCACTGACTCTTCTGCAAAACTTCAGCTCATGTTAAACAATTTTCAAAAGTAGAAATGTTTAACAGCATAACTACAATTAATCTGCCAATTATTTTCTAGATTTATGGAGTAATCGTATCAGCAAAGAGGGAAAAATGTCCATCACAGGTTATCAAAGTCCAAAACCCCAAGGTATTCAAAGGAATGTGATATTAAACAGAGAAAAGCGGGGAATCGTCATATCTGAGAAGCTGAAAACAGCTCTATCTGCCATATTTGCACAACAATTTACTTTAATGATAAATCAATTATCAGAATAACTGCCGATTATTTTTCTGTTTGATCAACAAATCAATTGGTTGACTTATCGTTGCAGCTCCAACTACAATATCTGCAGATGGCAAAGAATGGTTGGCTAAATATTAGAGTTATGTCAAATAAGCTGTGGTTAAAAGTGTGTGATACACAAGATTTGGAGCATTTCGATTGCCTCTCAACGGCTCACAACATGGCGGCACCCTGAGCCAGTGGCTCGTAGCTAACGGCGCTAACAGAGCTGAACTAGAGCAAACGTGCTGACAGAGCTAACACTGTTTACCTGAGGGGGGCGCTGTGCTGACGCTGCTGGTCCAGGACGGTGTTATCAGCTGTTACCGCCGTATGAGAGCAGTGCAGAGCAGCGGCCAAGAGCTAGCAATCAGGTCACGCTCACGTGCACTAAAAGCACGAGCCGTTGGCCCAGTCATGACAACAAAGCACAGAGAAGCTCGGATAACAACACGCAGTGAGGGAGTGCGACTCCATTATCTGCTCAGAAAGTCATTAATCCACTATATCTTGCCTGCTGCTATATTAATGCTCTGAATGTCGGATATTGCTCCTTTAAAAAAGCACTGCAGAGCGATGTTCTTACTGGTGGGTCCCTGTTTTGTATCACGCTCACCCACAAGGAAACCTCGGCACTGTTCCCCTCATGGTTGGCAGCAGTAGCATTAACAGAAAGGTAGCAAAGTCCAAAACAAAGGAGGTGAAAAAGAAGACGACTAGCTCGTAAACATCCACGCCAGCGAACAATGTAGGATCTAAAATATTTCAAAAATCTGTAGAATTGCACAATAATGTGAAATATCGTAAGCCGTGCCCACACCATGTGTCTGCCTCTGTACAGTGATGTGGAAAAGGCTTTTTCTTTTATTTAATGAGTAAATTGAAGAACGTATGGTTCAAGAGGAGACAGGGAAGTTGTAACACATATCAGTAGCGTGGTTTCTTACCTTTTGTTGAGACAGCAGCAGGGCAGCAGCAGAAACATGGATGGAGAAAGAAAAAAGACTTCAATTAGCATCACGGGTTTCAGTAAAACTCTTCAGTCTGCTAGTCTTATAGGGGTCATGTTGTGGCAGTGTATGCTGACATGGTTGATTAAAAGGTCAAAGGTGAAATGCTTTACTCCAAACATTCTTTCCCTGTGAAGAACCGCTACGGAAACCAAATATTTTGTTTTTTGTTCGTATTCTTATAGTGCAAACGTATGCCCTGCTCCAACAGTTAAAACAAGTGCTGGTTCAGGTTCATAAAAAATAAAAAAAGATATCGTCCCGGCTAGCATAGCATGGCTAGTTTGGCCTGGCAAGGTTAGCATAGTAACGTTTCAGACAACTAAATGAATCGAACACGTAGGCCTATTGTAATTTATTCCCACCATATTCAGAGTTAAAACAGTGAAGTGCTCTTCTGCCGACAGCATGGAGTCTCTCCTTCGCACAGTCCTGCCTATAATGAGCAAACAGCTAACATACTATAGTGCGTTCAAGCTCCAAACAGCTCAAATTAGCATTGGGCGAAGGTAAATTAGAACATTATCATGATTTGTTCAAAAGTAATAATGTAAAATTTAGTTTTTGGCGACAAACTTCTAAAGGAGATTTTATCACAGCAATTTAAAAAAAGATATCAGAGAGGGAATTATGACCTGAACTTATAAGCAACACAAGAAAATGCCCCTCAGAAATGTTTATTCAAAGAAAATATTTAAGTCAAATATAGTCATCTCTTTTCAGATTTTTTTTCCAATTGTGTGTTTTTATGCAAAATAAAAATGTTTAGGTCCAATTATCCAAATCTCTGTATATTTTATAAATTTTTAATAGGCCTACATTTTAAATTTTGGACTAGTAAGTTATCGCTATCGTGCATAAAAACAGCTCAGCTACATGCCCTGGACCTAATGTCAAGCCCTGGTGTGTAACAGTATCCGTGGTTGAAATAGACTGGAAACAGGACTTCCCATCCACCCGTTGTTAGCTAGGAATGGCTGAAGGAGCAAGTCAGAGCCCACCAACACGCTCCTTTGTGATGTCAGTGACTCCTCCCCCCCTCTCTCGCTGTGTATCCCTCCCCCGTGGTGGCATGGCCCCTCTCAGGTGACACGGGAGCTGATGAGGCCTGACAGCGAGGTCAGCGACCTCACTTCCTACTCTAATTGGTCCTGGGTGATAAAGCTGCCCCCTGGGACTTACGGGGGTGAGACGTGGACTTGGTTGGAGCAGGGAGGAGCGAGGAGTAGTGGAGTGGGGGGTGGTTAACGGGGGAAAGGGTCCAGCGAGGCCTCTTCTAGCACTCAAGCATTTGGTAATGCGCTAATTAATTTTAAGAGTTCGACATCAACCCCCCTTTCCTCTTCTGGCCCTCACCAGAAACAGATGCTAAGCTGAGAGGGAGGGGACAGGGGTGGGGCAGGGGGTGGTGGTGGTGGGTGATACGTCGTAAGCCACTGAGAGAGACCCAGATACAGACCTCCAGAAGAAGAGAGGCTGACAGAATAACAGAGAGGAGGAATGTTCCAAAGGATCCGAGTCACTTTGCCTCTCTCTATGACAGGTGAAGCGCATGACGGTGCAATTTCACACCTCGCGGAGCAAAAGACAAGATTCTTCTGCTAGCGAGGAGGAGAGAACAAAACATCCTCCTGAGAACGTGCCCGCTTGTACAACACACACACACACACACACACACACACACACACGAAGAAAGATAATGCAATACACTGCATAATGTTAACACTCGTAGGTTACACCCTGAGGGAAAAAAACCCACAATGGCCTATTCATGAAATATGTGTGTTTACAATGACATGTGTGTCTTTGAAGAATAGAATGAGGGGGAGGGAGGGAGGGGGGGGTTCAAGAGGCATTTGTAACTTAATAAAGATACAGCGACACACACCAAAGTTGTCAGCAGTGAGTGAAGGATAACAGGAGCAGGAGTTTTTTTTTTCTTCCTTTCTCCTGCCTAATGTGTCAGGGGAATCTGGAAGTGATCCGTCGCCCTGACATGAAAACAGGAGGGGGGGTGTGTGTGTGTGTGTGTGTGTGTGTGTGTGGGTGTGTGGGTGTTCAAGGGGGTAAAGGGGGTGTGGGGAGGTCCAGTTGTTGTAACCTCTGACCTTTCGGCACGCTCCGGGGCCTCTCAGAAGCCACTTCAAATGCATGGGAGCCCCGTGCCACGGAGAGAGAGAGAGAGAGGTAGAGACAGAGAAAGAGAGGGAGAGACAGACAGACAGACAGAGAGAGAGAGAGAGAGAGGGGGGTCTCAGCTGTCATCGCTGACGAGAGACTCATGTTCAGTAAAAACCTACTAACAAAAACAAGCACATTATTTGTTTCTGCTTGGTTTCAGCTAACGTGAGGCTTCGTGTGGACAAGTTGCTGCTGCGTACGTACGTTGGTCCTCACAGTGGTTTGGCTTTTATCCTTTCAACTTCTAGCTTCCCACCTTTTACTTCTCCATAGTAAGCTTCACCAAATAGCTTTAGGTCTTCGGAAAAAACATTTTTTTAATCTTATTCCACACACACATTTTTTTGTGTATATATATATATATATATATATATATATATAAATATATTTTTTTTATTGCTGCACACTTTGCATCAAGTGAAACCTATTCTAGATGTCTTAAGCATCATTTCACATGTCAGATTGTCAATAATCAAATAATCACAAGAAAGCGAGTGTAAAGGGAAATAATAATAAAAAACAAATAAGAAATGAAAAAAAGCATAAACAACAATATATTGATTTTCTCTTCAGGGCTCTGACCGACTGCTTATAATGTTGTTTTGCATTGTCACCTGTTGCAGATTGCTGTCATAGTTTTGTTAGTGCTTTTAAGGCACCTGCCTGATTAATCCCCCAAATAATAATAAAAAAAGCTCCGTAGAGGCAGAGCTCTACTTTTTTGCTACTTAATCTTCTCTTTGGCTCGGCCCCTGTTGAGTTTTCTTTGGATGTGCTTTCTTTCTTCTCTCCACAGTCTAGCATGACACTTTTGGTATCTTTGGAAAACTTCAACAAGAGATTTAAAAATCATGTCCTGTGACTTTGTATTGTGGCAGAAACACTCCAGCCAGGCAGTATCCCTGAGGTCGTAAACCTAATCACTGTTTTCTTTAGCTGTCTGTCTTTCTTCGTCTCCCTCCAAAATGTCTAACTCCCTGCTCTCGGATCCTCGCTGATTTCCACACACCCACACAAACACTGCGTACTGTACAAGAACCTCTGACTCTGGTCTAACTAGTCAGGCCTCCCCCCGTGGATGAGCTCTGACCCGAGGGGGAGGATGCGGCGTGGTGGGTGAGTGGGCAGGGAGGCGGTTTCGACGAGGGTGATGTTCCGCTGTGAGGGAAACCCGATATCGTCCGTGAGCTGTCGACCTCTGGTGAGAAAGACGACCCTCAGCGGTGCCGTCCTGCCACACTCATCCCCCAATTCTTCACATAGCCTCGTGGCTATTTCTGACCTATGTTAAAAAAAACAGCCGACAGTTGACGGGAATCTATCATCAATCTTCCTGACTTCTGACACACACACACACACACACACACACACACACACACACACACACACACACACACACACACACACACACACACACACACACACACACACACACACACACACACACACACACACACACACGAAAAACAAGTGTACTCAAGAAGTACTACCCTGAGCCTTCCACTTAGCACTTATTGTATTCGTATTAGTTTGTTTCTGCACTATACTTTTGCTCTGGTTTATGCTCTCAGATGCTGGTTTAAGAAAGGAGATGCACTTATGACTTCTGGTGACTAGTAGTTCTCTTGAATACCTATGTTGAATACACTAATGTAATGTAATGTAATGTACGATATGGATCCAGTACACTTAGTGAATTCCCTTCCAACTTTAGCCTCCTACAACAGTAGCACTCACTTCCACCAAGAGACAGAGCCAAAGCAAATGAGCAATCTGCCCTCAGTCAGCAGGCGGCAGACACCTCGGCTGAGCTGAGGTCTGTCCCGGCCCACAGAGCACTAACAAGTCACAGCTACAGGGGGGGAAAAGGGACATATTCTGCTTTTTACGCCACTACATTTATTGGACAGCTTTGGTCACAAGTTACTAAAAACTTTAAGCCATAATACAAAACTGACAGGGGGTCACTCAGCGTAATGGGTTCTTGTAATTGTAATTAATTAAGTCTATTTACATTGTGGCAGGGCTCGAAAGCTATAATTTCCAGGACATGTACTTACCGGCTGCAGTTACAATTCTGAAAAACAAATATAAATTTGTGTGGCACAACTATGTTTTGTCTTTTTTTTCGGCCCCCTTTCCAGAAAGTCGAAAAACCTCTAGGTTTGGAACCACTAGGGCTGGTTATCATTTTTAAAAGGTTACGATGCCAGTACCAATACCAATACCCTTAAAGTGAGGATGATCAATACAGTACTTAATACCCATTGTGTGACTAGGAGCACTGTTGCCGTTGTTGGGCGCTGTTTGCACTGTTAGCTGTTAGCCGCCGGCTCAGACATCTCCGTAGCTGTGTGGAGGCATCCCAGAATCCCAGTATGGCTTGTGGCTGTTGGGGTAGTGGGCCAGTCACATGTCGCATTCAAAGGCTTTCAGTGATTGGCTGTTAGCAAAACACTACAAATAGTCATACATTTTCTAGATCTGGGCCCAAAAATGATCGACTGCAGGTATTGTTGACTGGAGGAGGTTCGATACTACTTTAAAATGGTATCGAGTACTAATACCATGCTCTTGGAACCAGTGGACTAAACAAGCTAACTGTATAATATTTAGTTAAAAACTAGCTCCACCTCCAGCGGCTGCAACAATAACATGCTGTTTACACATTGATTCACAATCAAATACTCCCATATATGATAATAATAACCACAGGGTCCCTTTTTACTGCAGACTTAATACTTTTACTTTGAATACTTAAAGCATATTTAGTTGATAATACTTCCGTACGTTTATAGGATTTTCATATCATATTTGTTCTTTTACTTAACTAATGGCTGTGAGTATTTCCTTCCCCACTGAAGAATACAGATAAAGAGGAGAGGCCCTGCCAACCACCCACTAGGCTGTGTCCCCGCTCACAGTTAATTTGAAAAGCACCCGTTCTCCAGCCAAAGAGTAAAAACACATGATGCAGATCATTACTTTGGGCTAAAAAAGGGAAAGAGTGAGAGCTGTTCTCGACAACACACGCTCGTAATGATGTTATCGCTCTGAGGGGTATGAATGCCGGTCCAGGGTCCGGTTGAAAGGGGGTTCAGAGGTGCTGGGTTGGTGGGGGGATTTTAGTCACTCAGTCCTTCATTTCCTGTGAAGGCACGCAAGAGAAATCAGCAGTGTGCCGCACATTTTCACAAACAACTGCTGGCCATATTGGTGATCACAACTGGCAACATTCCCCTTTTGGGCTCGACACACTCAACAGATTGAGCTGTGCGAGTCTCTGTGTGCTCACCATCGCACATGTTCTAACCATCACACCAGTCGTCTGCTCGGGAGCGCTCTGCATACACTGGGCACGCACACACACACACACGCACACACACACACACACACACACACAAACACAGAAAGTGAAATATTGACACAAGCTGCTGGGAGCCCGGGCTATTTTGTGCAGCAAAATGCAGGAAAGGCCTCGTCTCTCCATCGTCCAAATCTTGGCCCACTGTCGGCTCTGTTTTGGTTAATGTCTTGTGGTTAGCAGGCCTGAATGTGTAACACATGCTCAACGTGTGAGCGTGCTCGTGACAATGCAAGGCAATCTCCATGTTTCCGTGCATGAATTAAGCTTGCAGAGAGCCTGGGATGCCGATGTAGGCTCCAAGAGATTTGGAAGAAACAGGTCTTCAGCTACGACCTCGGGATTATTGGGTTCTCCGTGAATGCGGGCCCTGGAGAACATCCCTAGAACGACAGACACCATGAATTCTGGAGTCAATGAGCCTAACAAATGTTAACAATGCAGCCCCGCTCTCGCCCTCGCCCCCTTTTCAGCCCCCCAACTGCCGGGACCATTGTAGCAATTAGTATAATGAATGTGGTTTTGCTGGTAGGTAATCACATACTGTATGGCGCGGCCCCCTCTCCCCACATACAGGCTCTCGGCTATGAATGCTTTGGTTTCATTAAAGTCCTCCCTTCAAAAAAAAAATATAAAAAAATCCACTCACTCCCACTTGCTTTCCCTCTCTCTTTCTCCTTCTCTTCCTCGCGAGCTCGCCTCCTAACTCCTACACCCTTCCTTTCCGCTCCGTTCAAATCTAAACAAAAGACACATCTGGTCTGTCTCTTACCCCCCCCCCCCCCCTTTTCTTCCCCTCTCCGCTTTCTTTCTCTTTAACTCCCTCCTTGTCTCTAGTCTTTTTCAACTGTTTCTATCAGCACAAGAGCAGCACTTTGTTGGTGAGAAGAGCCGGGTGAAGGAGCTTTGTTGAGGGGGTCAACCACTCGACTTAAGACTGTCGCTGGAGTCCGACTCACTGTGAAAGACGACCACTGTATCCCACAACCTCATGTATACAAACTCCTAACCGACTGTGTATCAAGCGGCCTTTGTAGAGTTCTCAAAACTGTTTATGTATACCAACATTAGTCAACTACAGCTCATTTTGTTTGATGTGCCCCCGCAGCCTGTCGGATGAAGTACCCCCTTCATCAACACACTACTTGTCACGTTCCAGATGTGTTCATTTGAATGGATTTCAAACAGGATATTATTATATTTTTCTTTCATACAATTTAACTGTCAAAGTTTGTAGTGGGAGGAGGTTGACTTTTCAAACATTGATTAATTACTTTTAGTTTACCATTTCAACAGTTTGTTACTTTTAGCTAACTTGTTTCTACTGTTTATCTGTTACTTTTAGCTAACTTGTTTCTACTGTTTATCTGTTACTTTTAGCTAACTTTTTCTACTGTTTATCTTTTACTTTTATGTAACTTTTTCTGCTGTTTATCTTTTACTTTTAGCTAACTGTCTCAACTGTTGATGCGTTATGTTTAGCTAGCTATTTTAACAGTTTTGCTATTTTTTTTGCAAACTATTTCAAGTGTTTATACGTTACTTTTCGCTAACCATTGAATTGCTAATCCGTCTCTTTTAAATTACTATTTAAAAAGTTTATTCATTGCTAGTAGCTATTTCTTTCAGCTAATATTCAAAGCTATTGTTTGGACTTTCCTATAATTTTGCCAAACAGTTTTGACACTTTCAATGGCTGTTACACATAGTTGTTACAGCTCAAACTGTGACTCAATATGTGAATAGATTTTTTTTCTTATTCTTATTTTTTAATTAGTCAAGCTTTCCTACAAAAATTCCACCTAACCCCTGGTATCTGCAGAAGTAGGGTACCCCCCCCCCCCAGGGAATCACTAAACTACAGGATTTTCTAAACCTCCTGCTGGGGAAGCGAGCAGTGTAGCATGAGAAAAGTAGAGCTTCAACACTGGCTACGTCTGTTTAAACTGTAGCACAAGCAGAAATGGGAACAGGTTGCTGCTCAAATGTAGAAGTATTGATTATCTTCTCAAAAGATAACCTCTTTCATCCGTTGTTGCCTAGTCAGATCCCTCTGGGGCTCTCCGGTCTCCATCCAGCCCACTGAGAACTTCTCACAGACACACACACACACACAAATGGAACTGCGGGTGGGCAGAGCGAGTTAAAATCAAAGGCTTTGACATCTGTATGTGGGTGTTTGTAGTTTGTCCACAGTTGTGCATACACATTTTACGTGTTTGTAGAAAAATCCATTTATGTGAGTGCGCCACCTTCAACCCTTAGCCCCCGTAATCACACACTGATTATCAGATTCACTTCAGGGTTCAATTATCCAGCTGCCTGTCTTTCACAACATGGCCATCCAGGTCACCATGACTCCCAAACCGCCTAACTTTTCCCCCCACGAGCTGTCAAAACTGCAGCGGACAGCTTCACATCTGGACCCAAGGTGCTATCGTCGAACCGCAATCATCCTCTTTTAGCCATTTTTGCTTGCCTCACACTTTTTCTTAGCCATATATATATATATATATATATATATATATTTTTTTCTCACTCTCTTCCCAGCCCCAATTTCTCTCGATCTCTCTCCCTCCCTCGGTTTTATATGGAAAAACATTCCTGGTGTTCTATTCGGCTCCAGTGAAACCTGGTGCTTATTTTCAGTGCCCTAAATTGATAGCAAATGTGAGGACAGATCCCTCCTCTCATTCTCCACTCTCCCCCACCCCCTCCTCCCTTTTTGGCATTAACAGTTAGGGATACGTGGAACATTTTCGTGACCATACTGAACCCTGGGGTTTTTATGTTTTTGAAGGTGTTCCCCTTTATATTCAACTGCATGTGTTTTCGTTGAATTTCTCGGGAGAGAGAAAGTCGACGGCCTGAGAGTCTCCTTGAGAGCAGCACTGAGTCATAGACTTTTTGTTTTTCAATAACTCCCCCCCCACACACACACACACTGTACCGTGGAAACCAAACCTGGTTAGCCTCAGCTGTCTTTACCCATAATTCAACAATCCCTGTGTGTTTGTTTTCTCTCTTTGCCTCTCTCTCCCCCCTCGCTCTCGTTCTCCTACTCAGTAAGTGAAACCCTAACTGCTCCCTTCATTTTGATGCAGCCAACTGAGTTCTGCTGGACCAAAATGCCCTCTATTGTTATGGATGTGTGCCGGGGAGGGAAAACTGAGCCTCATGGATCGTCCCTCTGTGGGTGAAGCTTATGGTGGTTTTGATTAGAAAAATGGGGGGGGGGGGGGGAAGAAAACCCAGTCAGCTCCCTGTGAAGTCTGGTTTTGTTTTCGCGATGCAAACCCTTGGACTTTGTGGGTGAAGGCAGAGGTGTAGTCTATAACTTTTCATGAAACCATCTTGTAAAACTTACATTTTCTTTGCATATAGTCTGGTTTCCCTTTTTTTTTTTTGCCATGTATGCACACGATGCACAAATCAAGCGACTAGCCACATCGAAGACGGCGCAACACCCAGTTCAGCTGTTTTTGATAGTTGCCAGTCACAATGAGTCATCCTATCATCAGCTGCAGCTCGTCATCTGCATGCCAAAATCAGAACGCACATTGCAGCGCAGAAGGGACTTGCTGCACTCTGTGTAAGCTAGCTGCTGAGATAGCAACAGCTAGCCTAAGCTAAAGCTAAATTTACTTTCGCTTCATTGTAGCAAAATATCCATTTCGACGAACTGACTGGTTGGAAGTTAGTAATTCAACGTGACTTAATAAGGCTAGTAACTAAGTATGTAGGAAAGGAACAGCTAATAGTTTCCTTGTTATTTGATGCGGTTCTAAAACATATTTGCATATGAATAGGATTTAGCTTTTTATTAGCTTGGCTAATGTGACACAATCTTGTCATAGGCGTTGTCTCACAACTCCATTCTCGCGTCTCAAGTTATTAACTTAACTGTAAACAATGACCAGTGCACGGGAGAAGTCTTGGCCGGGGTATTCGTTATCCGCAAGCTACTAGAGTACCCCGGAAATATTGCAGGTTGCCCCTAGAGGCTTAACTGTTGCAAGATGGAGAGCCACTGGTTCCGATCAGCAAGCAGCAGCTGCAATAAATCATTTTAGGAGCCTGCCACGTTCTAAGACGAAATGGCAAACATGTTAGTAATTCAGTCATCCAACAGTTGAAGCTAGAAATCCGCTGAAGAGTCGTGTCATAATTCTCCGTGGCTTCACCATTACCAAAGGCCTTTTTACTTTACATACAGGAGTCATGTGATTCATTCTAAGATATATAACCCCTTAAAATGTTAGCTATTAGCACTGGATGAGCTGAACTGCTTTTTGCTTTGGATACTTTCTAACCCAAAAAATTCACTTGGTGCAGCCTTTGGTAGCTCCTGGGCCTAGCAGGAGGACGGTGGTAGGCCAGCGGGTGGCTGCTGAGCTCTGCTCGGATGGAGAGCCAGGCCTGCCTGTTTGTATTGGCCGACTCTCGGCATTCCACATGTCTTTGTGATTTTCAGCTCCCTGACCTCAGGAGACCCTCCACGCTACTGTAAGTTATATTCTCACACCAGGAGCACAGATGGATCAGGAAGGAACGCTCCAATCCTATTGGTGCTCGGCTGGTTTCTACGGCCACGAGTAATGAAAAATACAGGCCACGCTGCAGCTGCCACAGAAAATCACCTTTAACCCCTTAAATATAAGGAGAAAGATGATTCCTGTAAACTTTCTAAAATGATGGTCATTAGCCTTTCCCTTTTTTTTTTTTTTTTTTAAGTCAATGAACATCTGCTATAGTTTGAGCTGTATATGAAATGTCAGCATTGGAAATAAAGCCATTACGTTATGAAGTTATCCCTGAAATATGGAGAGCTTCTGTCCAGCTGCTCCCCTTAATATTAACTAATACAATAAATCAGGAGGCTACTGCTAAGACCCATGGGGGCTGTATCTTTTTGCTCTTACGCAATGCTAGCAGGGGAAGTCATGGGGCTTCCAAAGAAAATGAAATTAGGAGCTAACAAAGTTAGAGGTGCTAATTACAGGCTATCACTAACTGCCTGGTCAGGGGGGAGGGAAAGAGGAAGAGCCTGATTCCATCTCACTTCCAACGGCTTCCACACAACAGTTTATACTGTGTGTGTGTGTGTGTGTGTGTGTGTGTGTGTGTGTGTGTGTGTGTGTGTGTGTGTGTGTGTGTGTGTGTGTGTGTGTGTGTGTAGCCTAATCAAAAACTCTTCAGACAAATATGTTCGGATGCCTGAATACATTTCATTGGGCCTCATTCACCTAATATCTTCCAAAGTTTGAAAGAGAAGAAGAGAGAATGAAGTCAAGAATGCCAAAAGTCAGTCTAAAAGGCAGGTGGAGCGCCGGACCAGAGTTTATAATATTTGGTAATCGGCAAATCAATTAAAATGAAGAAAAAAAATATTATAAATGATGTTGCAATAGAAAGTGTGTATGAAAACACATTTAAATACACACAAAAAAAAAGACATTGCAATATTATATTAAATATCGCTATATAAACTCTATTGTTCTTTCGTAGCTCCATACATTACCTACATTACCTACTGTCTGGAGGACATTGCAAACAAGTAAAAAACCTTTTTTTGTTTAGGGGAATAGGTTAAAAACAAGAAATTAAAAATGTGAGCCTAAAGTTTGCAAATTAAAGAAAAAAGTTTAAATCAGGTGGTAAACAAACTGTATAACATGGATGTATGATTATTGTGCAAGAAACATTTGTAACTTTATCTTTATGTAAACCTAGTAGTTAAAGGCTTAAGGCCTATTGGGTAGGAATAATAGGCTTCAGCCTTTTCAGGCAGTATTTATTTGTTTCCCCTTTAATTTAATGCCTTATTGTTATTTATTAATTCTTTTTGGAAAATTGTCAATAAGGACCGAACATAAAAAAAAAAAAAAAAAGGTACAGGGAGTGAATGCCATGTTTAGTAGTATTATATATAAAATAACACAAAGCGTTGAGGTGTAAGTGTAGTGTTTATTTAATGAAAAAAAAAGAAAATAATGCTTTGTAAAACAATTTTATATAATGAGGATTTAGATAATATGACTGTAACATGTCGGTGCTAAAAATGTGTAGCACTGCGCCTTATTCCTTAAGAATAAATCCCAAATAAGAAAACTTGGTAAATGTCAGAATGGGTGTATTTTAGGAAGACATGTCATTTTAATAACGGCTGGTGAGTTAGGCCTATTGACTGTACGAGCAGAGCCAGTCACTGCATGTTGACATAACAGTGTCAGTGTCACCTTGCCCTACTACTCCACGTTCGTTACCTGGACTGACCCGGCAGAACGTTTAGCAACATGGAGGAGGACAGCGACACGTTGAAGTGGGTGTGCAACAAACAGCTTTTAAAGGTGCGGAGAACGTAGAGAAAAAGATAAAGGAAGAGAACGCGGCAAGTTACAAAACGAAGAAACAGTGCATGCTTGAGATTAGGATGAGGCGCGGAGGTGATTAGGGTGAGAGGGAGGGAGGGAGGTGGGAGAGTGTTTATAGTCAAATTAAGGAACAAGCAGCGCCTTGGGGCTGATCTGAACAGGATTTACCTGTTGGCGTCCCAGGTGACTCGCTTCACTCATTTACCCGCCGCCGCCGCAGGGCCCTAACTCCCAAACATCTCGTTAATTAAAGGTGCAGACAGGCAAATCAATGTGTGTGTGTGTGTGTGTGTGTGTGTGTGTGTGTGTGTGTGTGTGTGTGTGTGTATATATCCTTGTACATAACTCTCTCCGTTTCTTTGACTGAATAATCCGACACTCTCACCTTTAATCAGTGTCTCCTGAAACCCCCGTAAACACACAGTTAAAAGTTTTAAACATTCTCATATGTGTACGTTGAAGAGAACTGCTCTAACAGAGAGGTCTCTGTTACGCCTACGTGAACCCCATCACCCCTTACTGTATCGTATCCCGAGGGCGGGGTCTTGCTGTTCGCTCGGCCCCGGTTTATTCAACTTCCGTCAGCGGAATAATAAATTACGACCTACGATAAACAAACCGTGCTGTCATAAATCCTTTAAGCAAAACAGTGGGCTGACAGGTGGGGGTGAGGTGGAGGAGCGAGGGGCAGAGAGGGGAATGTTCCAGCGCACGTCGGGCCCGTCCCAGGTTGAACTAGTTTACAAGTTACTCGACATATGAACATACACAGGGGCGCAGGCGTCGGGGGAGGGGGGGCGGGATATGACCCTTTAGTTACCAACTGTATTATTCAATAAACCAAAAATACGATAACTGTCTGCCACAGTTGACAACAGCTTGGAACGACGCCTGGACCGGACTTCATCTACCAGCTAGTACCCTCTGCAGACGCAGACCAAACGTTCTACTGCTCCCCACCAAAAAAAAAAAAAAAAAAAAAAAAAAAAATATCCGCCCTTTGCCCTGGGGATGTGTGTCAGGATGGTTTACACACTAAAAACAAACAGGCGTCCCGCTGAAACAGCGAGAAGAGAAATGGATGTGGGTTTGGACGAGGCGGGAGAGGGAGGGATGGAACGGAAAGACGGAACAGGACGGAGGCAGGGATCGGGGGGGGTACGCATGACTGAGAGAAAGGGGGAGGGAGATGGGAGATGGGAGCGTAGAGCGAGAGAGCGAAAGTTGTCATAAAAACGACAATAATAAGAGGCCTCGGTGCCACCCAGAGACCACATCAGGGCTTCTGTAATGACAGGCTGCGCGGAACACATGTCGGCCTGAGTGAGGGAGTGTGTGCGTGTGTCTCTGCGTGTGCGCCCTTCTGTCAGTGCTAAAAGAAATATATATACGGATTAGTTAACCGAGTAATATTATTCCCAGCATTGACTCATGCATGGTACGTCGTACGAACAGCAAAGCAACCCTCAACAGGCACAGAGTGAACACATGGAGCCGTTAAATTTAGACTGCACCGGCTCTCCGCTCGGCCAGGCAATGTAGGCACATGTGTAGTTCACCCCAGTGTTTGTTTAAAGGGGACATATCATAATCACTTTCAAGTGCTTACTTGTATTCCGGTTGTCAACAAGAAAATGTTTACATGCTTAAATGTTCAAAAAGCTCATTATTTTTTCCACACCTGTATTCACCCTCTGTCTGAAACGCCCCGTTTTGCTGCCCGTCTCTGAAAGACACCCTTCCCGAAAAAATCCCGGTCTGCTCTGGTTGGCTTGAGAGAAAATAAATATGGCATACCTATGCAAAGGTAGTTCTTAAGCCGTGGGGTGGAGCTACTAAGATAGGAGGTGGCGGTATATATTCTAATGAGCCTGCATGTGACATAGGAAGGGGATCCAAATCTGATTGGCTTGTTGAGCCCAGAAGCCCACCAAAACTGTCTGGGTTCTCTTATTTCCCAGTTAGTGGGTCGGTTGATTTAAAGAAAGAAAGCAATCCAATTTTTTGTGGCAGAAAAGCTTGATATCTTACTTATACGCTTTTTATTTTTTTTTAATGGTGCTCTTTTGGGGGCCCCAACCCACCACTAGGTCTGGTATAAGGCTAGACCGGAGGCTCAGTCAGACACGCACCAGTCCCTGGGAAATATTTGTTCCATCTCTAAATCACTTTCGAGAAAGCTCATGTGCCCGACAAGTCCAAGACCTCGTTTCAGTCCAGGCTCCAATGTCAGACCATGACAGCCCACCGGCTGAATGTGGGTCAGTGGATCATTTTCATGGCAGCGGACTGACTCAAGTAATGTGCACCACGCAGCATTGTCTATCTAAAGTTTGCTAACATTAGCCACCGTTAGCTAGTGATGGGTCAACACCAAGTTAGGCTGTAGCAGAAGTGAGACGGGTGTTTTCTATTGCTAATGAATCCAGCTTTGCATGGGAAAAATATAAATATATATTTTTTTTTCAAAAGCTACATAGGTTGTGTCCAAAATCATGCTATTTACTAGATAGTGCATTGTATTTCCTGTAAGTCATTGTATTTGGGAAGAACGATGTATATGTATCCATTATAAAATGCCTTAAAAAATGGCGCATTCTGCTTACAATCCCACAATGCAATATGGCACATTATACAAATGTGAAAAGTACTGTTGCACAAGTCTACACCTCTCAATGATGACACAAAATGATGATAATCAGTAAGTGTCCTAAATCTTAATTTACTGCTTACTCTAGGTTGAACTATCAACTGAATGAGTGGACGAGGGAGTGATTTCAGAAACGGACGATTTAAATGCTAATGTGCCGCCACAGAGAGTGTTTTCCATCGACCAGCTGTGACATTACTGATTGGGGTGTGGCCAGAAACTGCTTGAAAGTTTCCGCCCATAAATAGAAGCGCCACAGCAGTTTTACACTTGTGCCGTCTAGTGTGGTATTTTGTAGCATAATGTTCAAGCTTGAGCATTAGCTGGGGCTCAAACACACTAGCATAGACGCATCCAGCGCCGCTAGCATGTCTGTTTAGTGGGTTACCATGAAGAGAAAAAAAAAAAACGAAAGAACGAAAGAAGCCAAGGAACAGTAAAATATGTTCCAAGAAAAACTTGAGCATTTCCAAAATAAAATCAGCAAAGTTTCACCCTTGAGTGTGATGAACAGTGTGTGTAGGACACGGCTGTTTACCAGAGCAGACCTGGACAAAGAGAAACCAGACAGGCAGCAGTGGAGAGATGGCGGGACCTGAGCCCACAAGAGAAAATCCTGTTCTTTTTCACAAACACCTTGTAGGAAAAAATTTTTTATAAAAAAACTGAAAAAAGCCTGACCACAAAAGAGGCTCTGTGCTTGAGGCTATTTCAGTTAAGAGTTCTAGCCAGGACAGATCCACAGAGAGCACAAGTGAGATGGAAAGACAGAAAGAGAAAAGGGAGCTTTATTTGGTTAACAACCTCCACGAATCAGTGCGGGGGGAAGAATGTGTGTAATTTGGCTCTGTTTGTTTTGCATTAGGGTATAAAATATGTCGGGATTACTTCATCACACATCTAAAGCCCAGAGAAAAGGAGATGGGCGCGAGTCGAGAAGGGGGAACCACAGTTTTTTTTGTGAGTTGGGTTTTGGGTAACGTATCAAATGTGTCTCACTGGGACGGCGGCTTCAGGAAAGCAACAGTGAAAAAAAATGTGATCTCCCAAAAAAATTCTATAGTGCCAAACAGACAGCCTCAATCAACGGTTACACAAAACTATTTGGCAAGAAGATAGAGATGTAGAGCAGTGGCTCACAATCTTAAGAGTAAAAAGTACCACACAGTCCTGTCAGATGAACTCACATACCATTTATTTCAACCATTCCTCCCTTACTTTTAGCGAACAATATCAACTGTTTATCCATTTTCTTTAAGCTAACTATCTAAACTGTTTAACTATTACTTTTCCTAACTATTTCAACCATTTATCCATAACTTTTAGTTAACTATTGCAACCATTTATCCATTACTTAGAGCTAACTATTTCAACTGTTTATCATTAACTAGCTATTTTAACATTTATCAATTATTTATTTGATTTGTGCAGACATTCCTTTGGCTTACTAGGTCACCTGTATTTTACTTTTAGTCAACTCTTGCAACTTATCTGCTAGCTTGATAACTATGTTTCATGTGCTTCCAACATGTGCTACCTGCACTGCTCCACAATCTTTCCATGTACAGTGTATCCAGAAGTACCACTGATGTTTAGTATCTGGTCTTGAAAGTATGAGGTAGTATCTTGAAAGTATATCTGAATTGTTGCGTCTGAAAGTGATAATATTGACTGGCCATGGAGTTTGCTGAAAAACTTTGAAGCAGCCTCTCTCTCCAAGTAAGTCATCTTTAGTTTACCATTACCATTAGGTTTGTAGCTGCCAGGACCATGTAGTTTTGAATCA
Organism: Anoplopoma fimbria; assembly: GCF_027596085.1. NCBI lineage: Eukaryota > Metazoa > Chordata > Actinopteri > Perciformes > Anoplopomatidae > Anoplopoma > Anoplopoma fimbria. The sequence goes on along the minus strand of NC_072459.1, from coordinate 20,669,384 downwards.
ACGCCCAAAGACGACATCTTTCAGTCCATCAGAGCGGAAAAAAATTATAATTTAAAGCATGTTTCAAAAACAGAAACCTTGGCCTTGGAGTAATCACATTCGCCCGCGTTTTTAGGACCTGATGGAGGAAAACCACCTTGGATCTAGGTAGTGGGGATAATGGGACCATTCCTGATGCCTGTTGGTGTGAATGGTATCTCGTTAGGGCCCGATTTTACAGCCAGGCCAGAGGGGAAAAGTAAACTCGGATGAAAAGAACAGAAACAATAAAAAGAGAGAAAAAAAGTAAAGGGGGGATCAGAGATGCTCTCAGGGCCAAAACCGCAGATAAAAATCTAACCGCAGAATGAAGGCCAGATTGCTCTAATTCACTGTCGTCTCTAGTATTTTTTTTTTTCTTCTCAATATACGGAGAGAGCGGGACAGAAAGAGTGGCCCCCTATCCTCCCACACCCACACTCCTCTCCTCCGTTCAGATTTACTGCTCTTAAATTGTTTGCCCTCTGCTTTTAATGGCCATCTCTAGATCATAGGCTCTTAAAATAAACACAGAGGCTTGGATTACCTTCTATATCACAGTTCCGCTGAAGCAGAACCACTAGCAGGGACAGTGCCTCGCTCGGCTCCTCTCTCTCTCTCTCTTTTTACGTTAGTTTTCGGTGCACTTCCCCTGTACCCTGTACGTTTGGAGAGCGACGCATTAAAGCCGAGCGGGCTGAAGAATTGAAACTCAAGTAGGGCTCAGAATCCGGGTGGTCCCGCGTCTAATAATACACCGATCAAACATTACCACACAAAGGGCAAATAACAGAGCAGATCAGCTCCATTGCTGCTGCTGAGATACCAGAGAGAATGGAAACACCTAATAGGTCTAATCGGAATATTCAGACCCTTCAACTTCCCAATTTCAAATCGATCACAGATGATTTCTGAGCAGGATTTCAATACTAGATATCACCTGCTGTTTAACTTTCTATTTTTGCTGTGACAGATTGCATCCACTCCAGGACCAGCGAGGGGAACCCAGTTGGGGCCTGGCTTACTGCATCTCCGAGGCCTGCAGGTCCCACGGCCTGCAGCAGGACAGCTGGGTCACATCAGTGCATGTGCTTTTAGGGCATGTTTGCATCCAAAAGTGGCCGCGTCTCCTCGTGCTTACACGCATGGCCCACAGGCATCAGGTGTGACGGGAGGGGTGGGGGGGGTTCAGGTGCCCGGGCGAGTCCGGAGAGGACGCTCATGTGCTCTGTTATAGACCGCGTTTGTTGTCGCTCACCCTGATACCGTGGCGCACATGAGCGTATGCGCGGAGGCGAGCGAACACCTAAAGCACGCTTCACACGCTCGCCTCCTGCATGTGGACTTGAAGAGAGGTCACTGGAGGATGCAGGCTTAGTCTTTGCCGAGGGGAAAAAGCGGATTGAAACAGGAAGGGATGCAGGCTCATGTGTATGGACGATAACAATTCAGTCGGCCAGCTCGTGTGCAACGGTTTTATTAAAATGTGGATACAGAGTGTTGTTTTTTGTTTTTTTGCATTGGCGTCTAGGCTGTGACCTCATCCCTAACCCATAGCACACCTTTAAAGATTTGCACTAAGAGAAGGATTGGGGACTGACGATAACCAATCACTACCCTGCTTAATGGGAACCAATCAGAGGCTACAGGTGGAAGCAGGGGGGGAGCAGCATCAGATGATCTGATGGAGTCTGTCCAACCGGGGCAAACCGCCATCACTCCCTTATTTTGGCATTTCACTTAACCCTCATGTTCTGTTTGGGGTCCTGGAGACCGTGTCTAATTTTTTACAGCTCAAGAGACCATCGTCTGACGAAGCAATATTGTTCCGCCGCTGGGCTTTAATTGGCTCAACATTTCTCGACATGGCGGCCGGGTCACAGACTCTTATTTTAAGATGCGAAACACTCTGCTGTGAATATTTTGCGTCAAAACTATTTACGATGCAAAATTGCAACAGCTTCAGACCTTTTTCAATTAAAAGGTTTTGCAGACAGAAGACCAACTACCGGGATCCTATTTACCCGGAGCAACATGTAACTGTTGTAAAGCCTTAACTACTGTAAGATATTTTATTCAGTTTCCTTTGAGCAAAATGCCCCGAGTGAATTTGAGTAGTTGTCTGGGGCTTTTATTATGAAAGGTAAGAACAAAAGGGGGAAGATCTGGTCTGCGCCGCCTTTGCAAAGTTTGAAAGGAGCAATAAAGTTTGGCTTTCGGGTCGGACCACAGAGCCTGGGTGTTGATATACCCCCTAGTGTACGCACAACGTGATAGGTTGATGCCTTTTTTGGATTACTATCTTCTTCTAAGAGGTCTAACAGGAAGTTTGAACACTGTGTGTGTATCAACAATATGTAGGTGGGCAGACTGTAGTACACCTATTAGTCAATAGGAGCAGACAAAAGGAATATATATTAATTCATGTATAGCCAATATAAACGTCAAACATGAAATATTTCCTCCCTTATCACCTTCATCACATGTGCAAGCTCAGTCTGAGGCTAATGAGAAGGTTACCACTTTAATGTTTTCTACAGATCAGGTTTTTAAAAAAGCTCACAAGAAAAGCAGAAAAACAGTTGAAGGAAAAACAAACGTTAAATCATCGGTATCAAGCGGTAGAATAATGAGGGTTTAAAGCCGTTTTTGTTTTATCTCTCAGTCTGCCTTGCTTTGTAAATGATGAATTATATCTGAGCTGCTTCTTAGCTTAGAGGATAAAACTCCCGTGTAAGCCCCGTGGACTGAACTAAGCCAGACAAAATGTGTGAATTACTTTAAGGGAAATATCGGCTCTAAATCTACAGTTTGACTTTTTCATATGTCTCACTTGGTCCTCGTCCAACGACAAGTGTTTTATATATATATATATATCCAGAAAGAGTGTATCGAAACGGCAAGAAAATCTAATATCCTTCTTTCTCCTCGAAGGAATACAGACGACTCTTTGAAACTGAAATCGCAGAGCTGACTTTAAAAAACAAAACACCATTGACTCACAGCTAGCACGTAGCGGCTACCTATGATGGCACTTCATTTACGCACGGACAAACTCAACCAGCTCAACCGGTTTAGGATGCCCTCTATAGAGTGAAAGTGATCTGAGAGGATTCCTCTGGCAGAGTGAGGTGCTCCGGTTGCCCAAGCAGAGGGCCGGCGGTGCCACGGTAACGGGGCCCGGCGCTGCAGCGGCCGCTCGCCGGTGCCAACCAGGCCAGCCTCTGACACTGCTTGGATGTCGCCCAGGAAAGGTGCACTGAGGCAGCAAACACAAAAAAAAAGCCACGTGGCCATGGCAACACTATTCCATCCATTTACATGCTGGAGCATGATCCCAAACCATATCAAATGTGGAAAACTATAATACTGGACATGCTTTATTCTGATAGATAAATCACAAACAAACAAGTGCAATATCATAAACTTCTCTCCCTGTTATCTCTTCCACATTTCTACTGCTCACATGGGAGGAAAAAAAACTGGGTTGTTTTTCTATCTTTTATGAAATTTATGCGCCGAAGCTGCCAATAAGAATTCAAATGAGTCGGAAATGATAGACGGGAGAGTTGAGCACCCGACATTTGAAGGGTATAATGAGAAAGTCGCCATCCAAAACGATGCCTGTGAAATGGAGCCGGCCGTCCTGATGAAAGGCAAAGCAGACGGAGACAGTGAGCGGACTTGTCAGGTGATTCATTTATTTTTTAGAGCTGGACAGAGCCTCGCCCATTATATTGTCCACAGAGGACGTGTGACGAGACCTGAGGGAAGAGGGGTGAGCTAAGAGTGTTGCTGAGGAAAAAAAAGTCCAAATCAGCTGTGAAAGATGGACGAAAAAATGATATTCTGGACTTTTCATCATTTCTATCGGAAACAGTGCTGTGGTAAATATAACCGTCAAGTTATCCTAATCTGAGCGCTGGGAGGAAAAAAACCCCAACCTGAAACACAGCCTCCTTTATTCTCTCCAACGGCTCGCTTAAAGTGTAAATCCCTCTCGTCGCTTCTTTGTCCCCCGTCTGAGTGGTGCATTTGCCGCTCAGCTGCTCAGAGGCGCACACAAGTTTATTTTATTGATTTCACATTAATTAGAACATTTGTGCTGGCAAATAGGAAGTGGTCGCATTAGCACCCGGTTAACACCCGCTTTCCCCTGACTGTCGGGATGCAGAAGTCGTGTATTACTGATTGTGACGGAGAAGAGACACTTGAAGACACACGCAAACTCTTTCTGATGCATTTAAATACATCACACAGCCATGTTAAAATCTACAAGTGTGGAGAGCCAGAGAGGAACACTTTACCATTAAATAAGTAAAAAAACAATGCAATAAATAAAGGAAGGAGAGTTGCACTAAGAATAGGACCCCCCCGTCCCACCCCCCACCCCTGAGACCCCATACATTCACTCTTGTTATTTCAAGAGGAACAAAAGCGGGGGCTCTTGAGGTCATGGGTGGATCCATGCAAAAGGGAAGAAAGGAGTCCTGCTCCTGGCCCTGGTCTTGAATAGGGGCCTTTCACACTTAGAGAGGCCTGTTTGCTCGCTCTCAATAATGGCTCTAATTTTCTGATCATTATTGAGTAATTCCATCCAACGCCCTTTTAACGCTTCCTCCCATCACTCACGGCACCTCGGTCTTGTCCAATACATGTTAAAGCCATCAGCCCTTAACGCGTACTTCCTTTTTCCTGCTCTGCCTGTAAAAAATAACCCATGAAGAAGACGTTCAGCGAAAGCCAAAAATATGCAGAAATGACATTCACGTAAAAAGAGAATTCATTCAGCGTTGTTATTTTGCCAGTCCTTTTTTTTTTTTGGGGTCCACATGTGGAATCGTTCTCTCCTCTGATTGGAGAGGAGCAGCGCTTCATCCTCCATTTTGTTTTGGACCTGAATTACACAGCAGCACCATCACACCGAGTAACAGTGTTCGCTCTGCTAAAAAAAGGCCGGTGGAAAATATTTTGGAGGAAAGGGGAAAAAAATGGAAATAACACGTCTGCTGGTAACACGATAGTCGTTTTATTTAACATGTCTCCATAGAACTCAAAATTTTATGAAGCCCGCTGTTTCTGGCAAAAATAATAATAAAAAAATCCATAGGAGTGGAAGTAAGGGGCGTAAGGGGACGCGCAGAGGGGAAGAAGTGTTAAGCAGAAAAACGGGGGGATATATGGAGGGGGGTGAGAATAAAAAAAAATTAAAATGAGAGAGAAAGAAAAGGATCAGAAGGAGAGAAGTTGGCAGAGACTGTGTCGGTTTGAAAAAAGCTGGCACCTCCTAAACGGAGCTGTAGCTTCGGGTGCCAAACGCTGCCAACCAGCCCTCACTAGCCTGAATATCTGCCCTCCCTCTCTCTTTGTTTCCGTCGTGGCATTTTGCATCATCTCTATTCTGCGCCTTTCTTTTTCACTTTATATCATCGCCCAGTATCATTCCAGCAGCACTGACTGACATTTATTACCATTAAATGAGAGAATAAAAGGGGAAATAGGTATTAATTATAAGTGTTCAGTTCAAGGATGTTATTTTAAATCTAAGAGGATTTTTTTGTGTATTAATGGAATTATTTTTTTTATTTGAGCGATTTTTTTAAAATAAAACAGAAAAGCCACACGGAAGCGGGGCACAGCGTTTTGTTTTTTTTCCCCGTATGGAAAGAGCTGTCCCAATTACAGGGCAGCCTTCCTCCGCGCTCTGCTCCACCGGGCCGAGGGAGCGAGGTGGGACCGATCAGATTCGGGCTGCTGGGGAGCCGGCCCAGTAAAAGAGACGCTTTTGCATCCCTTTGTCGTCCTCACCTCTCCTCCCTCTCTCCTCTTTCCTGCTCTTTAGCATCAAGCCTCTCCTCCTGCTCCCAAGATGCGTATGTTTTTAAGGGGGACGGACAGATTTCAGGCCTGGCGCCTGTACAGAGAGAGAGACGAGGACCGGTCATGCAAATTCGCACGCTGAAACCGAACAGAAAAAAAAAAGCACACAAAGAAACAGGAGGGAAAATGTGCTCCTGCTTATTTATTTAAAAAAGGGGGAATATCCATTCATGAACACCGTCAAATAAACGCATTTATATTTTACTGCATGTGTTTACTGTCTTCATTCAGGTTTTAATGCGTATAATTAAGCAATGAGAATTAAAGACATTTCTCTTTGTTAAATGTCAGCTGTCAAAGTATAAAAAAAAAAATCAACTGAGCTGCTAAATTGCCAAAGAGACACCATTGCGTTTATTTATTAACCTTAATTACATGAAATAATTAAAAATCACTGTACAGTGAAATTGGGAAATAAAGCTAATCCATGTCGCCCACAATGGGCACTTTCTGGTACGGGGCGTTTTTCTATTTGCGTAGAGCTGAGACCTGACCGTTGTTTCAAATTAGACTTAATTCAATCATATACTCAGTCTTTTGTGCGTCTCTCCCAGTATTATTCACTAAACTGGATAATTACAGGGAGTATGGAGCAGGTTGGCCTGCTACCAAGAGCTGCTCAGCGGTCGGACCTATAGAGAAGTGGAAAGTTTAGAGAGAGATCGTTAAAAAAAAATTGGGGGGAAAAAAAGGAGGTCATCTGAGCGGCTCGCCTGTCTTTTGTGCGATTCATTTGGAATTCTCAGATCATACTAGAATAATCTGCTTACCAGCGATTCCATACACACTTCTATAACGGTCTATAACACACACACACACACACACACACACACACACACACACACACACACACACACACACACACACACACACACACACACACACACACACACACACACACACACACACACACACACACACACACACACACACACACACACGTTACAACTAGAAAAACTATGAGCCAAGCCGGGGCAGCTGGAGGCCCCTGTGTCTCAGTTCATACTAAAAAAATAAAAACTGTCACCGATGCCGTCTCGTCAACCTCAAACTTTATTGGGCGCATTCATTTTCAAACGACAACAAAAGCGCAAGAAAAAAAGTTGATTGTTGAAAAGTTCTTGTTGAAAAGTGTTGGACCTGGCGTTTTTTATTTTTTTATTTTTTTACACACCGGATGAATGCGGCTCCCTTCGTCACCGGGGCTTTCTCTCGTCGGCCCGGGTTACGCACCCCGGTGCCAGAACGCTGGAGCACAACTCTGCTTCCCCCGTACAAGAAAACACGCTCGACCGAGGAAAAGACAGCACTGACAAGTACATCTTTTTTGTCTTTCAATCATTACGATTCTCTCTTTTCTTCCTACTGCAAACACTCAGACATAACCTCACTGCTGGTGTGATCTAATATTAAAACCCCTCTTCATTTTGTAACTGCATCTGATAACGTCGCCTCCCTTTGATGCTCAGGATATTGGGCGAACCAGATGAGATGTGTGTTTGATGGACTAGAATGAGTCTAGCCTCCCTGTCCATTACTCCTTTGTTTGCCTCAATTAAAAAGATATGCTGGTGGTCGTTTGTGACTGCCAGTAAAAACAAACAAAAAACCTGGGTAAATGTCTTAGGTAGATATGCCGCCGTCTGGCAATGCGTTACGCTTTCAAGCACCTCTCTGGTCCGCCTGGAGGTTGCAACATTGTTTTATCATTTACAGCTCAACGTAATGAAAGCTGCGTGGAGGCTGCTCCGGCTCCAAAACGTGACTAACGCTGGAGCTAACGCTTCGGCAGACAAATACGGAACGGTGCTCTCTAAAATCTGGGGCCAACTGGCGGGCCTCACTTCCTCAAACATCCCTGAACCATTATCATCATGCATCATCGGATGCAGCGGAATCAGAGGAAAGAAAAGGATATTGTGATCTGTATTTGAGTGAGCGTGTTTGTGTGTGTGTATGTGTGTGTGCGCGTGTGTGTGTGTGTGTGTGTGTGTGTGTGTGTGTGGCCAGGTATCTGTCCAAAGAACATTTTGGTATCTGGATCTCACTTTGCAGCTGCAGAGCAGGTCCGCAAATGAGAGTAAAGCGGCTGTGATCGGTCCCAGGACCCGAGTCTATAATTGGACAAAAGCAGAGACACATACTGTACTGTGGGGAAGCAGACACAGCGGAGTGGGGGGGGGGGGGGATGGATCTCTTGTCCTGTCAATCACGCCCCTTGCAGCTGGCGACAGTGACATCAGCGGGGACAAGAGAGAGAGAACTGAAACGCCGCGGCGGGGACAGGCGGGGCGGTGGGGGGAGGCGGCTCCGGTCCAATCACCGGCGCGCTGGCGACCGATAGCTTCCGCCAAGACACAGACACCCTGGAAAGGAGCTAAGAATAAAACTGTAACGCTGCCACCCTCCAAAGGTTAGAGCGGAGCCAGTGTCTGCCCTGTCCTTCTGTAAACTCTGGTTAACCCCAGACTTCATCCTGCTAAACACTCCAGCTTAAACAAGTGGATGTTATTATTTGCTTTATTTCAGTTATTTCCCAAAGTCTCTGTTCCCTTCTAGTGGAAGTGCTACTTCGTTTACGACGGACCACAAGCTTTTTTCCAATTGTAAAAACATGCTTATAGTCAACTCTCGACTGGGAAAACATATTTTGAAACAGATCTGTGTAAGAATGCTCACATATGTGCAAAAGGAAAAAAAAAAGAAACACAAATGTGATGCACACACAGATCAGTCAGATGAAGGCCAGTGCAGCATTCGCATAGGGGGACAGCTGCTGCTGGAGTCTGGCACACAGTGACAAGAAAAAGTAAAACTTACTCCGAGGGGCACCGGGCCGCCGTGCTGGGAGCTAATCTGAGCCGCGGTTTTTCACCACGGTGTATTGTGGGACAGGAAGAGGCGCTCACTAAGGCCCCGGTGCGCTCAAGCGGAGTTACACGCCGGGGCTGAAAGGAGCCTGGCGTGGTGGAGGCGGGGGGGCTACGTCACAGGGGAAAGCGCTGTGGTCTGTGGCGATAGAACCATGTACTGGAGACTCAGGATAACAGACCTGACTCTGCCTGCAAACACCCGCAGCGCAGGCCGACTGCTGTCAAGCAGCTTCACCGTGAAAAAGGAAAAACATATATATTTGCACATTCTATTGTTTTATATTGTAAATCCAATTTGAAGTAGTCTTGATGTGTAAGTTTGATAAATCACACAAGCAAACATGAGAGCCACTGTTTGACACACAGCACACCGATACAAACAAATGATAAGTGAATTATGTGCAATGAATAACTGATCTGCTCTTCATTGCAGGAATTTATATATATATATATATATATATTATTTTTTTATATTTTTTTTTTTTTTTAAATATTATTTAATATTATTATTTTAATTAAGTGTTGCTATTTGGTAAGAGAAAAGCATAAATTAAGTAGTAAATTAATAGTATAAATATATATTTTTTCCTAACAAACAGAAATAGTCCCACCTTTACATCTGAATGTGTCATATTGGCCTCAAGAGAATCCACAAAGGTTTGTGTTCACATGACACCAAAATATTATCGCCGCCTCTATTTTAACTTCATGGCCACAGCAGGAAACACTTGTGCCGAATATGGAAAGTCGCGCCGCCGCAGACAGAAAAGTCTCAAGTGTGTGTGTGTGTGAGCAGTGCAACAATGATTGGGGCAGCTTGGGTGAGTTGTGTTGTGGCCTGGTGTGTGTGTTTGTGTGCGTCCTCCTAAACTACTGTCACTGCCTCCTAAACTACCTGGGACCGGGCCAGCTGTCATTGAACTCCAGACCACCACACACACACACACACACACACACACACACACACACACACACACACACACACACACACACACACACACACACACACACACACACACACACACACACACACACAGGATAAACAGGCTCGCAGATGCTTGTGTTTACACATGGCACCGGAAAACATGCACTTTTGGATTTGGACAAATTTGCGCGCAAATACGTGAACAAATGTACCAACGCAAACAGATCTAGAGGTAAACAAAGGGTTTAAGCCCGACTGTCAAATTCTCAGAGTCTCTTTAAAACCAGATAGAAACGTCTATTTATTTATTTTTTGTAAATATGATCCTGCGCAGACTGTCCCTTTAAATGTCACGTTATCACCATCCTGACGGCGTCCATCAAAGCCTGGCATTGGCTCAACTTGGTTCTTAGTGATGGGGCAGGGTCTAATCTCTGACTCGAAAGCCAGTCGACCGACCTGTGTGTGTGTGTGTGTGTGTGTGTGTGTGTGTGTGTGTGTGTGTGTGTGTATAAACGTGACAAACGGACAAACGAAGAAGTTGCTGGTGGATATGTGTGTGTTTGCGCCGTAGGTAGAGGCACAGTGATGCGCACGTACCTGGCGAGTGGACAAAGTAGGCTAGGTAGAGGTCCAGCTCCTTGACCGCCACTCCGATGTGGTGCGGCTGCACGCACAGGCCGTGGTTGGAGCACTGGGGCGACTTGACCAGCCGCTCGCCGTCCGTGCTCTCCAGGGGGCTGCCCTTGAACAGGATGACCATCACCAGGTCCAGCCGCCACACCTTGTCGGCCTGGCGCAGGCAGTCGATGCGGCGGATCTTGCCCTTCTGGTCGGGGTTGGACAGCACGCAGCAGGGGGGCTTCTTCCCCGTGATGGTGAGCACAAAGTCCTCACGGAACTCGGGCCGGATGTCCTTGCGGAGCTTGGCGAGCAGGCGCGAGGCCCACTTCTGCTTAATCTCTGGCTTCTCGCCGAGCAGCTCGTCCTTCACCGCGCGCTCCTCGTCCTTGGTCATCCTCTTCTCGTGCTTCTTGAAGTACTTGCGCTTACGAGCCTGCAGGTTGAACCAGGTGTAGGAGAAGGCACGGACATGGGGGAGGAGGGCCTCGATGAAGGGATGAAATTCATCCTGATGGGGGAGAGAGAGAGAGACGTGCGTTGTGAGGAGGCTGAGAAAAAAAAGGCTTTTAATTTGAAAGAGTGTGTGCAAATCATTCAAATAAAGCTTTTAAAACATTGTGACAATTTTAAATGGGAAAAGAGGCAAAAGAGTAATATCGAAAATGTAACAAAATATACAATAATAGAGTGATTATATTGTCATAAATTACATGTTAATTACAATTTACTAAAATATCTAAATATATAAAAAACTAATTTAAATAAATATAAAAATAATAACATTATTACCAGTCGGAAAGAAATATTAATAAATATACAGCCATAAACAAGAAATCTCAACTGTAAAATGCAAAGCCTCCTTTCTCATAAATAAAACACCAAAAACATTCAAGACAACAAACGCACAAAAAAAGCAACAATTCTAATCCAAAGGAAACAGAAAAGCTGAGCCAATTTGCGCTCCCAGTTCTCTGCTGCAAGAAGAAGAAGTAGAACATTTAAAAAAAAAAAAAAAAAAGTTATTCCGCTGCACCGCAATACCTTCACTACATATCTCTGGGCAACAAAGCCCAGATCTCGCCACAGCGCTCCCGTGCCAGGGTTGCCACACACCGGTCGCTCACCGCCGCCAAGCTTTGCCGCCACGAGACCGCTGTTGAAATGTGCAGCTAAGAGATCAGCCATACCATGTCCCTATCTCTCTCTCTGTACTATGCATGCAAAGGGGGAGCTCCAACCAGACTCACATTTCCACAACAAACTGAAAGCAGACAGAAATCACCACAGAAAACCACAGTGTGCTAGAGGAAGACAGACGGCCTGGTAGTTACCATTTTGCACTCTCATCATAAATTTGGCACAGCGTTTAAAGTGAAAAAATCAAAAAAAAAAAAAATCTCCTGCACCAGTTCTTTTTTTTTTTTTTTTTTCCTCCCGCGCTCCCCAATGTAAAGCAAAGGATGGTTTGGCAGGCTGTGGAGTTAGTAGATGGGGGGGGGGGGGGGTTGTAAAAAAAAAAAAAAAAAAAAAAAAAAAAAAAAAAAAAAAAAAGAATAATTAGCAGAATATGCTGCTCACTAAAAACAGTGGGCCAAAGTTTAAAACAAGAACTAAAAAAAACAACAGGATTTAAGGGGCAGGACCACGGCCAGCGAAAGAATTATGATCACAAAAAAACTTACAAAAAATGTAACAACAAATATTTTCTAGTAAAAAATAGAAATGTTAATGTTAGAAAAACATTATTAACAACTGGGATAGAAGCACTTTAAATAAATCAGTCCTTTGTGCTTTCCCCAAAAAAAAAAAAAAAAAAAAAAAAAGAACCTTCAACAACAACAAAAAAAAAAAAATCCTTGGCAGAGTGTAAGTGGTGTGGTGGTGTCTGTTCTGATCCCTGGGCCGCGGCGCAAGACTAACGCACACACACACACACACACACACACACACACACACACACACACGTGCGTGCAGATGGGGGGGCCAGAGCACAGAATAGGGAGGACAAGAAGAGAAAAAAAAACAGAAAAAATAGAGAGCCGAATCAATGTTGGACGAGCGCATGCGACCGCTGGCAGAGCCGAGTGCTGCTTCTTTTTTTCCCCCTTTTCTCTCCAACTCTCTCTCTCTCTCTCTCTCTTTCTCTCTCCGTTTTTTCGCTCGCCGTCTCTCGTCCTCTCTGCGTTTTCTCTTCCCCGACCATTGCTTGAGCCTTTGCCAAGCGTGAGTAGGGCCCACCTATTTGGCAACCAGACGCCTGTAGCCCAGCCAATGCGTTAGCTTCAAGAGCTGAAAGGGAGGGAGAAGAGAAAGGAGGGAGAAGGAAGGGAGGAGGGAGAGAGAGAGAGAGCAGGTGGGGGAGTAGGAGCAGCCTCGTCCCGACGCCGTGCAATTTGCCAAATAGACAAGTTCCACTCTGACATGGAGACAAAGTTCAAGGGAGCAAGACGTCTCCTGCACCAATCCTCCCTGCCTCCATCTTTACCCCCTCCCTCCTCCCTTCTCCCTGCTTGCATAATGCCACCTTGGCAGAGGGTTGGCACAGAGAGGACACACGGCTTTCGAGAATCCCTCCAGACCCCACCGCCGGCAGCTGCTCACGGGGGGTTTTTAACCACAGCAAACAAAAGAGGGAGAAACAACGACACCAAATCAATGACGGGATGATTTAGAGGCAAGAAATGGTTACAGGGTTTCAAGGGGGAAACCTGGTTTTGCAAAATCAGCAGATACATGGTCAGCAGGAGTCTCCCCTCCTGAGCTCCTCGTCATTAAGGGTGGCACAAGTTCCACAAAAAAACACAGCTGGTCTGAAGGTAGAAGTGGTGCTGAATCACAGAGAAAGGAGGATAGTGAAGGGGGAAAAAAAACAGAAAAAGCTAAAGAAATGTTAGTTCACATGCTCTGCCAAATAATATCACAGAGGACTGCCTCCAATTATTTTAATTTTAACTGCGACTATTAGGGTTATAGCTTAATAGTTTTGAAGCGCCGGCTTCCCAGCTACGAGGATGAAACTGGGTGTCTTTTGGGGCGATTTAAAAGACAATGGGTTCTGGAAAATCATAACAGACATTGTTTTATTTTCCAAAGCTTTCTGGCATTTTGAACAATTAATAAAGATGGTGATGATGAAAACATTCTGAATGAACATTTGAGCCGCGGTTCAGCTCATTCTAATTCACAAATGTCCCCTCCTTGTTCCTCAACAGCACCCCACTCCAAAAAAAATGTGTGTGTGTGTGTGTGTGTGTGTGTGTGTGTGTGTGAGTGAGAGAGTAACATGGCTTCAGAGTTAAACATATTTCCCATCAACACCTGCAACACCAAAAAAAATCTGGGAATCTTAACCATCACTAGAATGTGATTCATGCTTTTCAGTAAAATAACAAAAATGAAGTCTCTCGCTGGTGACCCTGCCAACATGCAAATGAACCAGCATTCAAATGTGACTGGAATTTGGCTAAGGGGTGGGGGCGTTTAAGTCATTTTCCTTGGCTATGCTATTTGCCTTCCATGGGTTTTAAAGAAAAGGAATACATCCAGAAATGACAGTTATTTCGAGCTGCCGTGGGAGAAAGAAACGAGCATTTTAAAGTCTCTTTTAAAGGGTGAGCTGAACTGTAAATGAGCATGCTGGAAGACTAGGCCCGTGTTGCGTTCAGGTAGCTGTATTGAAACGTACGCTTACTGAGGATATGGAGACATAAACCCACCATGGAAGGTGTGTGTCGGTTATTCTTCTTACCTGGAAATTAAATTAAGAGCCAAGGTGCGTGGCCCTGAGCTTTACATCCGGGTCTTATTATCAATTAGCAGCCAGAGTGAAGGTTTTTTTTCTCACCTTAAAAGTCCCATTAAGATAAAAAACCGCGTCCACTCTGCATGTGATGCATTATGGGTCACATTTCAGGCCAAAAAAAATTAAGTTAATTGACCGCCCAAAAGTCCTTGATTATTTTTCCACCAACGTGTTCTTTTTTCTGGCTAATTCCCTCAAATAGCATCCAGACTCCGTTATTAATACGACGGAAAAACTCAGCCAAAACAATTAAAAATGCAGCGTCACTTTTTCCTCCCCCCCCATTGCCTGTCATTTCTCAGAGGGCACTTGAAATATACTCAAAAAAACGAGTGAAGACATCATCTACGGAGTCTGCCAGGAATAACATGGGACGTAAAAAAAAGAAAAAGAAAAGACGAGCTGGCATTCCCAAAAGCGACACAACTGTGTTAAACCGTTACTAAAAACCCGACGTAATTTAACACAGGGAGAGGAGACCCGAAATACATGGAAATATGAAGTGGAAAGGTTGTGTGAGCAGTCAAATGAACGAGCTTTCCTCTGAGGCCCTGAATGACCCATTACTGCTGAAGCCTGGACATGTGTTATCATATTCGTCTTTACTATAAAGAAAATCAACGTCGGTCTATCTAAAAAATAAATATACAATATAACATAAATATTGAAATGTGTGCTGTTATATTTTCATAAATATTGATATCTAAGCCCCCCCCTTAAAAAAAACGTTTTTCCGTTGCAAAAGCGTCGATTTCAATTTTTAAAAGGTGCTACAAAAAACTGAATCCCTCATCAGAATCCAAACAGTCTGTGACAAGACAAAAGAAATGATTTTGAAGTCCTTTCTGTTTTTTTCCAATTCTCCGCACGTCTGACCGAGACTGCGGAGTTGGCTGCCAACTTCAGATTAACTCTTTCAGTGAGGAGAGAAAAGGCTCTTTACTCTGGCTAAAATAGAGTGATTCATTAGTGGGCCTTTGGAGGAGGGTCCATCGTTTAAATTGTTAATATCTTTATGTTTTCTTTTTCACTTTACATGAATATCCTTAAATGTATACTATTTCCTTTACTATTATTTAAACTCAATATGTTTTTATTTATTGTTTTTTTTTATCAAAAATGGATCTATAAACAATATTATAAATTTAATTTAGGTCTAATAATGTTGATCAGAATTAGTTTTTTCATTTTATTTTTAAACCACTTCAGTGTAGGCCAATGTAACACTGCAGGCCTACATGGATGCCAATTATCAGAAAATACATGCTGCACACTTCTATTCTATTTTCTTACACATTAACATGTTGCAAATAAATAAAAAAAACATTCAGACTTAAAAAACCCACTAGCAGGGGTTCATCCTGCCTGCCCACAAAGTAAATCTCTAAAACGAAAGGCAAATAAAATGCCTGCAATTAGAATTACAGAGCAATTAGAAGAATGTGTTTTCGTTTTTTATTCGGGCCACCTCGTCTGGCTTTACGAGAGAAACAATGGAGGTGAAAGTGAGCTTTGCTCTAAAGTCCAAATCCTAAAGCCAAATAATCAAAACTCTGGCACGGTGAAATGCATTATTTGTTTTTGGGTTTTTTTGTTATGATAAATCCTTGGCGTCTACGTTTTGTTTTTCCAAACCAACATTGAAATGTTTCATCTCAATGATTTCAACCTTTATGAATGCCCGGAATACGAGTTTTCTCCATCGCTTGTAAATATCTTTTACTTGATAAAAGTTAAACAAACTCGTGATGAAGGTCTCTTCTTCTTTCTGACCCAGAATGCCCAGCAGCAGCCCGATCTGCCCCTGTGGCCCCTGACCTCTGACAGGCCTATACGCTGCATCTCGTCGGCCCAATTAAACCGTGGTCTGCATGACCCGAGGGCCTCCCGGCCGCCCGGCCCTTCATTAGCGGAGCTCGGTGCCGGTAGGGGCCTCGGCTCCGTCCTCTCCTGCTCCGAAGCCGAGCGTCCCTGACCCTGGACAGGGCCCGACGCCGGGCTCTCCCTTTGACCTCCCGGCTCGGAGCCAGAGAGCATGGTAGGGAGGAGGGTGAAGAAGGAGGAGGAGATGAGGGGATATTCAATCATTCACCTAAGAGTCCTGGATTCATCCAGGTGTGGATATTTGATTCAAAACTGGTCTCAAACATTTTTTAAAACACAAGTTTCTCCCTCATGATTTATATATTTCATCCCCCAAAAAGTTGTTCCTTGAAGCCATAGAAAGCCAGTCTTCTCTAGCTTGCTGCGGTTTCATATTGTAATCAGAACGTGCCTGCTGCATGACCCTCCATTGTTATACAGTAATCATGCCTGTTAATCATTTAAAGACAGAAGAGATGGAAAAAAAGTACCCAACACTCTGAGGGAGTGGAGCAATGCTCTCCCGAGTTTACAAACCGGCACGTTACTATGTGTGAAAAATCTGCAAGCAATTTGTGGTGGCTGCATGCTAACGTGCCCAGTGTGGGCCTTCTGTGTGTGTGTGTGTGTGTGAGAGAGTGTGTGGGGGGGGCAGACCGGCTGAGGAAGAGGCACGCACGGCACATTCCTGTCCCACAAAAGGGGCTCCGATGCCTGGCTGCACAGCAAAACCCAACTGGGCTCTTCCATCCTCTGGCTCTGGAGGTCCTGGTCCTGGTCCCCCCTCCCCACATCTGTGACATGGAGGCCTGGTTCCATCAGTACAGATTACTCACGTACTGCGCAACCCGTACATGAATTCACAAGAGAAACTCAAAAGGGTTTTGTGTGCTGAAGAATATAATATGATCATCTACAAGTTTTTTTATGTGATAGAGATTGATTAAAACAATGTCTGTTCCTACATAAGAATGCATGTTGAGACGTGTCGATCCTCTTGGATGCAGATGACAGTATTGATGAGTGCTGTGGTGGTGGGGGAGGGGCGGAAGAACACGCCGCCGTATATTCTGCCCTAGCTCATGCATCGGCCTACCAAATCAAGGTGTTAACGCGCCTCTTGACGACACAAGCGTTACCTGTTAGAAATGCTTGGTGCGCAAACGGTGACGCCGTCGAGAAGGAATGTAATGCTGGATGAAGGAACCCGCCCTAACGCGTGTGTGCACGTGAGTGACTAGGCCGTGCCCGGGCAGGCCGACTCAGCACCACAGTCAGCCATGACCGAGTGCTTTTTCTCACCGTGCCAGCCAAACAGACTACTGCTGCTTGTGTGCTGCCAATGCGGGCTGAGTTATGGCACTACTACTGACTGGACCACGATGTGGTGTCCTTTTTTGGTGTCTTTGCCTCAACTTTATCTAAAGGAGACATATAAAGCTGATTTCCAAGGTCATACTTTTTTCTGGGTTTCTACTGGAACATGTTTACGTGTTTTAATGTTCAAAAAAACTTATTTTTTCTCATACTGTCGGTCTGAATGTATTAAACCTGTCTGAAACGCTCCGTTTTAGCCACTGAAATGAATAGGAGTAAAAGGGACATGCCCATTCAAATCAGAATGGTCAGAGTGGCGGTCATTTTTTATGTGTACTGTTGCCATTAGGACTGTTGTAGCGGGCTAACTTATGTATAAACTAGGCTGACTTACGGCAAGTCACGGACTCACTGAGGTGGAGTTAACGAATAAAATGAACAGTGGAGTTGTAATGTTATGAGGTATAGAGAGCTAGATTAAAATTTAACAACCTAATTCTTCGTCCTCACACTATTGTCACTTGCAGGAAAGCCCATTGCAATCGCCTGGTGATCATTTTCTCATTTTCTGTGGAATTAGCAAGCTAGCTAGCTGGCTAGAAAACTAGCGGACAGCTGGTTAGTTAGCTATGTTAGTAGCTTTAATGCTACACTGGTTACAGGAAATGAGCCAAGCAGCGGGCTGGTTGACAGAAGCAGCGCCGGGTATAACGGACTCTCAGCTTAAAGCTACCTAACGTTACCTCACTAGCCGGCTGCGTCCACGCTTCTTCCCAGCGAGCAGCGACACTTAACGGACCCACTTGAAGTGTGTTGTCACCATAACAATGAACAAAAATCGCCATTTTCTTTTGTACTAGTCAAATCACCATAGAAAACCGCTCAATGCCCGTTCTACTCCTATTCTATTTCTAAAGTTTTAGCACATTTCAAACGAATTGTGTTGCTAGGTAACAGCTTGGGCCCATGTTGACTTCATGTCCGCTGATGTCATTACTATACACTGCAACCAAAATAAACTCTGACACATTTCTTTACATTTAAAACTGTACAATTGTGTATAAATTGTATATTTGTGACATCACATCCTGACAGCTCTTTTAAAGGCCCAGTTTTCTGAATACATGCTGTGTGTATGTCGCCATGAATTGAGCAATTCAATACTTTACAGAATTGATATAGCACTTAGACCTGCTTTATAATTAAAAAAAGACATAACACTTTTTACAATATGGGGACCTTTAAATATAACAATCTTAACTAATAAGCCGGGGGGGAAAAAGTTAAAACATTTACACAATTTCATCAACCAAGATCCAAAAAGAATAAGCCTGCCAAAATGGCTGGTAGAGTAGGGAAACTTCCAGACCACAGCCAGCTTTTAGCAGCATTTGGCTTGTAGCAGGTGTTAATTTTCTACCCTGGTTAAAAAAACAGCTCTGTAATCGGAAAACACCACGCGCCGGGCCCGCAACAAAGAAACGCATTTAGCAAATTCATTCTCTTTAATCCTCGCATTCCTATTTCAGTTTGACGGGAGGTGATTCATTTTTGATGAACATGTCAGAAGCATTTCATCATACCAGAAGTGAGATATCATATCATTATAACGGCACATAAGCAGCCAGTGTGCCTGGTAGCCTTCACCATGTACCACATTATCTTTGATCTAGACGGTCTGATGCGTGGTTGACACCCATCAGAGAGGATTACAAGCACGTTGTTGATTCATCAATAGGCTCAAAGCGGAGGGATGTTACACCATAACCCCTCCAGTGAAAAGATCCCTTTTTTCTGCGTTTTGGAATTAGAATTTCAACACGCCGTGAAATGAAAAGGATCTTCGGGGTTCATGTGTTAACTTGCCGCTTAACAAAGCCGCAGGGCTTTATTCCCCTTTTTCAAAGAGACCAGTGTGCGACGCCAAAGTCAGCCTTTCACACAGGCCGCGGGAAAAAGGAAAGTGAGCTGAAACAACACGGTTGTGTTTTCAAAAACCCGAGACGAGCCAACCACTCGAGCGGAGCGCTGGCATTCGCCGTCCGGTTTTGACGCTAAACCGGCGCTATGTTGCACCAAACGAGATTCGAAACATCCTCCTGAATGTCTAAAACCTACACCATCATTAATACTCAATTCTACCAGTTCCCAGGTTTGGCTTTGTGTTGTTAATGAGTAATACTGCCTTGTCTCCACCCTCCACTCACCAGGTGCATGACTTCTGGGTTCACATTGATTTACAAGAGAGCACACGCACACTCTATTAGCACTCCCTAAAGCCTTTAGCTGCTCTCAGATTATGTCTTTATACAGCATAATTACAATATATTACAAAACATTATCTTCAAGATCAATGATGCCCTTTCTGACCTCTATTTTAATCTATTTTTGATTGATTTGAAAAATTTGACCAAGTAAATTTGCCGAAGACAAGTACTGTACTTTAAGGGCCAGTGTGTAGGAATTATTGGCATCTGGTGGCGAGGCTGCAGATTGCAACCAACTGAAACTTCTCCCGTGTGCCAGGCATGTAAGAGGTAGCCGACATAAAACATACACTTTGTCTAAGATTATGAGGTTGCTTTCAGTTTTTAGTTGTTTCTCCTTGACATGTTTCCGTTATCTATGAGAGGTTAGCAGTTCCACAGAACAGTGATTTCGCCCTCAAACTTCTCAGATGTTATTACTTAAATTAATGTTCAACTTCCAGCGTGGTCAAATTATCTAATATTTCAGAAAAAAGCAAAGATTAGAGAATATTTCATGTCAGAATTTATATTTTTTTCTTCTTTTCTCGACCTGATTCTCTGTATCCAGTGACCCACCACTTTGCTGACTGATTAATGCATCAGTATTGATCTAATAATGTCAGATCTAATAATACACAGTTTTTTTTCTTTTTTTTCTGCAGAACAAATTTAATGCTTTAATACTGCTGATAAAATACTTAATTATCTCAATTCATTATGTTTTTGAACGCAGGCATTTTTAAATATTATTGGAATTTTTTCTTGTTAAAAGCTCCCAAAAAATGTTTGTATCTTTGGAAATTTAGTTCACGCTATAAGAAAAATGTCCGGCTGCACTTCATGACCATCACTGTGAGGAAAAAATACACTCATAATATGAGTTCTTCATTAAGTATATAATATCCTTTCCCATTTGATATCATTTTTAATTAAATACCTGTATTTTTTGGAGTCATTATCTGACTAAATTAGAGCCCAAAATATAATTAAAAAGATTTCTGTGTGAGATTGAAAAAAAATGATTCCTTTCACAATTCACATCACCGCAGAGTTTAAACCACGAGGGTTATCAAGGTTCGCGGGTTGCGATGCGTTTGCGGGCATCAAACTCTTAGCGGTCGTTATGACCACCAATGGCCAGCCGGCAATGTGGGCAGAGACGCCATATACTGTGCTTATGGACCCAGGGCCAGAAATAACAGGCCACTACTATGACATCACCACAACCACCACCGGCAGGAGGGTGGGGGTTTGGGGGGCTGCCACACTGCAGTCGTCTCCAGGCCTCCCTCGTTGGTCAATGTTCCCCCATACAGTTTAAAAAAAAACAGAGAACACATCATGTGGCTGAACCAACACCAGTCAACCTGAGCCAGATGCTTGCAGGATACAGAGAGCTCGAGGAGGCCGACGCAGACTTGATATAACAGGTCGGAAAACTTCCCCCGAGCTGCCCGAAGTGTTGATTGCGCACGATGTGAACTCTATATATCATACGTGTAGCGCCACAATCACAGACCAGGGCCAAGATAGAAAAAAATACTAAAAAAACACTCCTGCATAGAGGCTCCAGGAAAGTAAAGCCCACTACTAATGCGGTGTTGAACGCTTTGCAATCAGACAAATAAAAGGGGCAATCTAGCACACAATCAAACTAGAGATTTAGCCCGCTCTCCTGCCAACAGCTAGGGACCTCCTCTTTCTGAACAAGGGATGCACTATTGACTGCCCCCCACCCCCCTCTCTCTGTCTCTCTCTCTCTCCAGTCTTCCCTCTCTGCCAGTCTGAAAGGCGTGATGCCAACCTTTTCCACCATTGGGCATGCCGCCCTGCCCTTTATGCAAATGCATCGCCGCAATCCCTAACTCACAACCCCCACTGTCTCACCCTCCGCGTCTGCCTCCTGTCTCTATATCCTTTTTTTTTTTTTTTTATCTTTATACGTTTCGATTCAAATTAGCCAAGTAACTGAGCTTAAGCCGTAGCCATAAGTTATTAATTAAACCGCCGATGATCCGCGGTCCTGCCTGTATGGCTCTTGAATGAAGCCCATAGGCCTGTACTTTGTGCGGTGCCCTCCGTGGGCAGAAAGCGCTTAACCGAAGGCGAATGTTTGACAGAGGTGTGGTTGTATGTGTCTGTACGAGCCCTGATAAAGAAGGACATCTCCTGGCAAAACTAATAGAACAAAGACAAAGGACAGGAGGGGAAGAGGGGGAAAAAAGGAAAGTAAGAATAAAGGAACAGGGGGAGAATTTCCTTTAGTAATATGTTTAGAAACATATTAAGTGTTGCTCCATTTAACTACCAGGGTCCCATAGTTTAGACATGTCATGAGAACTGACACTTTGGTACCAAGTCGAAGCCAAAATTCTGCAAAATGTTACACTCATTTTTCTACAGTGCTGCACCGTAGAAACTCACTATTGCACCCTATTTTGTCCCTACCAATGCTACGTTGTGAACAACATAATCCTGTTGAAATCGTCAGGAGGAAAGCTAGATAATGTTAGCCATTAGCAGCCGGTGGGCAGAACAGTCCCGCGTAGCTAACAGCTAACGTTACATTGACATTATGATGCGTTCAGTAAAAATGAGTATAAGATGAAGGTTAATCATAACGTTATCATGGTGTGTTCACATGTAAATCTTGTAAAAAATGTATTTTTGGCAAGAAACTTGGATAAATACAGGTTGTTTAAAGGAGATTTTTTTTTTCGCAGCAATATACAATATAAAACTGATATTATTAAGGCCATTATGACTTGTTCCTAACACAAGCATTTATTGTTTTTAAAAAAAAAAAAATTTATCGTGTGTTCGAAATTGGGAATTCAGAATCATTGAATCTCACTGGTTTTGGTATGAACTATTACATTTTTGGTATCGTGACAACCCTTGTTAAAAAAAACACAGTGAGTTCAAAAGCAAATAAAAAAAACACTTGCAATGCACTTTCAGAGACACTGGCTTTACGGGACTTAATCTTAATGAGGGGTTAATGAACTTGCTAGATTAAATGGCAAGGAAGGGGTTAATAATGTGACTGAAGAGAAAGTCAATCATGGCGGCCACTGACAGGCGGGTTTCACAAGTTGGCACAGGGCTTGATGAAAAAGAGAGGTTAATGAATTAGTGGGAGAAGGAGAAAGACTGGACAGACATAAAGAGTTAACAAAGACAGAGAATTGAGGGAACTTAATTTGATTTTATTTAACATTTATTTCTCCAGGGTATTCACAATTAGATTTTAAATCTTTTTTTTTTACTAAGGGTTCCTGTTCAAGACGGCAGCGTACATAAAAAATACATAAAAATATAGATAACCGACTCAAAAACAAAACAGCAAAAAAATTGAAAACTACATAAAAACAATAGTATTTCACATATAAGACCAGCAAATTGCATCAATCAAAGATTTTTCAACCCATGTTAGGGCAAGTATTCAGTGCTCAAATGATCCCTAACCCTGTTTTTAAAATCCTGCATGCTTATAAAATAATCTAGTTTATAATGTCTCTGTAGTCCAAAACCAAGATGATGGTCCAAAAAGGAATATGGGTTCTAGAGATGACCTCCGTAGGTTTCGCAGGTTGCAGCTACTGATTTTCTAGCGTCAGCAGAGAACATAGATAAGGAGGCAGTTGGTGTAATCTACGGCCTATGAAGAGGAATGTACCAACGTTCCTTTCAATGGTTGTATAACAAAAACCAAAACAACTTTTTCATAAAAACTGCAATGAAGTGTGCAGAAACCCAGATTTTTTTGTCCCTTACAGCAAAAGAAAAACAGAAAACCTTACTTCACATGCGATAAGTTGTTTTAAAGACGGACTGGTGCAGAAAGAGAACCTTAAATCTATAAAGAAAAGATACGGGGGCTAATGAATAGTAGAACGGTGATAGGGTTAACTAAGTGGAAGAACCCTGCTAATGCTGTTAAAGCGGTGCTTCCGCTCCTGCCGTAGGGCCAGCGTCGGGCCGCACAAACAGGGCGAAGGGTCCACACAGGCTGGACACATTGGAGCCCACACACACACACACACACACACACACACACACACACACACACACACACACACACACACACACACACACACACACACACACACACACACACACACACACACACACACACACACACACACACAAAGGAGCTCGGCCTAAGACAAACACTTCACGACCAGACACACACACACACACACACACACACACACACACACACACACACACACACACTGTATACACAAACACCACTGTCTCCTTATATGCCCTGAGTGTGCCATGTGATGTGTTACACTTATTGCTTACAAAAATTTGCCACAAAATCCAAAATAAGCATTTTAAATGTATGGAAATGAACGTTTTTTGTTTTTTTATGCTGTACACGTGAACATGTCCGAGGACGTCTCGATCTCAGTGGCAACAAACGGAGTTCTCTCTTCCCAGATAAACAAACAGAGACGTCTAAACCCCCTAACAGTCTAGACCAACAACGCAGCACCGCAACAATCTCCAAATATAAACTACCCGCTTTATTTCCCAAGCCTCCACACAATGGCCGTTCTAATCTTCCAGGGAGAGGAGAGGCAAATAAACAAAACCAAACAGGTTGGTAGAGGGAGAATTAATACTTTAACACCCCTTTCCTCTACTCTGTTAATGCCACTACACACACACACACACCCCCACCCCCCCGCGCTTCCTATGCGGACTTCCTTGTCTGAAGTTACAGTAATAAGGTTTTCCAAAACTCTATGCGGTGCCAGTAAGTGATGGAGGACGGCGATGAGGTTAGGGGGGGTGAAGGAGAAGCCAAACAAAGGAGAGGCGAGAAGCTAAAGATCTAACGGCATCGTCCACACCAGCTTTATTAGTTTAAATGTTCAAAGTTATACTCGTGAAGCAGCATCAATAGAAATGAGATTGTTTGTTTCAAAAGTGTCTATTTTTACACATAATTAGATAATATGATTTAGTGCAAATTGCATTTTGGTTTGTCTTGCCAGTTTGTACACATAAAATAAATAACGGGGTAACTGTAACCGGGGTTAATAAAATGACCCACTGTGGGTCAATGTAGCAGCAAATGTTATTATGACCCAGTGCTAGTGTTTTATACTGTAAGTATATTTTGGTTTGGATATTAAATCAACAGTAACATAAAAAATAACACTAACACTGGGTCCAAATCGATGCAATACTGGGTTAACTTTATATTAAAAAAAACATAACAGCAGGCTATTATTGGGTTATTTATGGTTATACTCATGCTGATGTTAATAATATGTTTATCCTTCAAAGTTTTGAATGTTATATGCACTTTGAACAACTTACGATACATTTGTGACAGTTTTAAGATAAAACTTAACCTTGGGGAGTAAAGGAACACGTACAAAAACGAGGTTATACTGTTACAGATAAAAAGATGTAATCACATTATCAATACATTAAGCAAAAATGGGGATTATTAACAGGATTAATTATTTTAATATACATTTTAAAATAAAGTAGGATATACTACAATGCATTATGCACACACTTCATGACACAAGTCTCACGCAACTGCCTCTAGGGTTTGTGAAAAGGGAATTGCTTTCTCCTCCATTATTTTGTATATAAAGCAGAAAAAGGTAGGAACGACATCACAGTATAGTGCAAGCTTTGTTTGGGCGCTTTCCAGTTCATCAAGATTATTATTTTGGCCGAGAGGCGTGACAATACGGTTTGTATATCGGAACTGAGCGAACTGCTTTTCGAATTTCCTGGTGCAGCAAACACAACACAGGACGAACCGGGTTCATTCAAATTCATTTACGTGGGTACTGCCCCTGCTCCTAAAGATCCGGAAACACAAATGTGCCAAATGATTGGAGGCCTTGGATGATGACAGCATATTCACAGCCGGGAGGCAGAACTTGCACTGAACCGTGATGCTGTTCCTCTTTACTGCTTTTCATTGAAAATAATGGTGAAATTTCGGCATTTTTCTTCTCTCTAGTCTTTTTTTGCACATTTGGTATTGAGGTAATCCAAAAGTAACAGCAAGGAAGCAAGTTACTTTAATTTTGTGATACTTTGATTAGTTTATTGACTATATTGTTTAACAGGTAATTAGTAATTGAATACAATTTTAAAGTAACCCACCCGACCGACCCTGCGTTGAGTCAAAATCACCGTATTTTTTAGTTAGGGTAAATAACCCAATGGTAAAAAAAAACACTTGGTCCAAATAAGCCACTGATACTGGGTAAAGTTAACCCAGTATTGTGTTGGTACTATAGGTTTTTATTTAGTGTATACAAGCACCAGTAGACTGTTTCTAATACTAAACTCATGGCAGAATGTCACAATGACGTTACTCAACCCTTTAGATGCAATTTCACCTTCTGCATCAATAAATTACAGCAATAACTAAATGCTAACAAAAACAGATATCAAGAGAAATATCAGGAAGTATTGGATCATAATTAGCTTCCATGAGGTCAAACCCAATGACAGAAAAAAAAAAAAGGAACGTGTGTGTGTTCATGTGCGGTGGAATGAGGGAGGGAAATGAATGAGGTCCTTTTTTCTTACAGCAGGGCCCAGATCAGAGCTCCTAACTATGGGATTTGGTGCTGTTGCCTTTCTCCCCCCGGGAGGGAGTAATTAGGTTAGGGGAAGACAACTGCTGCATTGTCTTAACAGAGGAGGGATTGTGCAGGCCAAAGTCCCACCAGCAACATGCTTCCCTCACAACGAAAAATGCCAAACGGATTCTGCGGCGCTCGGATGCACGTCCACACAGAATCTGTTTTTGTCGGGGTTTCCTCTGTTAAGTTTTACACATAGAGTGAAAAAGCTGGCTTTTTTTTAACGCAGCGAAGGCTTCAGTGCTGTGTGTATGCTACAAAATGTCAAATACAGTCCACCGGTGTCGGATGTCCTCTGGTGTTGTTGCAGTTGTCGGATTCTGGCTCTTTTGCTGGGACTCGGTTCCCTTTTAGTGTAACTGCGTCTGCTCTCTCCTGTATCCAGGGGCTTGGCAACGTGTACCGCTCCTAACTAGTGTAATATGGTTATGATGCATTCTGCATTCCTTCCAATCCCCCAGGAAACACAATACGCCTATATCGCCGGTTTTAATCACGGCCCCGCTTCCAAAGAAAGTAAGAGGAGAATACAAACAGCCGCGGCTATAAAGATACTTTCTCAAATATACTTCAAGTTCATTTAAACACATCCTCTGCTGATTGATAGAGAGTAAATCAAACAAATCATGCTGCAATGAGAAATAAAAAGGACATGGAGCGCTCCCCGCTCTACTGTATTTACAACACACAGACCTCTTTCATTCCCGCCCGTTTCCCCCCTTCGCTTCTTTCCCTCCGTATCGCCGTGTTCCTTTCTAGAGTCTGTCTTTCTGAGCTGAAAGAGTAAAAAATATTTTGCGGTTGTTTCACTCCTCTACATCATTCTTGAGGCCTTCAGCTCCTCCAAGTATTAAAATAAAGGCAAATAATATGCACCTCTGCACACCACGCCTATTCACTTTCATCATAAATCTCCAAAGCCTGGCTGCAATATACGGTCGATTTGTGGTCCCCATATGAGTCCTAACTCCAGCTTGGGAAAACTTTTATTCAGGTGTGCGGATGGAAAAGGAAAAATAAGACAGAGGGATGAAAAAAAAAAAGTAACAGGATGAATGGGGTAAATGTGAATTGGTATACGATCCTAACAGGCCGGCCCAGAAGGCCTTAAAGAGTCTTTTTCCGCAGTTTGCTGCAGGTGGCGGAGATGATTGCGCATTATTCCAGATGATGACCATAATGGGGCCCCGTTTAGAGTTTCACGGAGGGGCTTTTTCTCACTGACTGACAGCGGCTTGACACATCAGACGGCCGCTTTCAGGTTCCGTTCCCTTTCAGCAAAGCTCGAGAACATAAAAAAAAGAAAGTGAACAAAAGAGGAATATTTTTTTAATTAAGTCTTAATAACAGAGAGTCGAAGTGCGGGTGCAGAGATGAAATTCATAAACTGCCATAAAGAGCGTTTGAGGAGCGGAGATTTGTCCCCTGTTACAGTGAACTCGCTGAATTAAAATCGGGCCCCATCTGCGTTTTATATCTTAGCATTGACACATAATCCTCACCATGCGCTGAATTTTGTTTCCAGTCAAATATACAACTTTTCCATCTAACGCACACTAATCCTGCAGCTATTTCTCTGAGCCTAAACAGAGCAGAAAGGTTTACATCACGGAGCACGGGCGCAGCTGCAGTCTGGGGACGGCTTGGATTGACCGGGGCCAAAAATTGAGAAGCTGCAGAGTTGTGTTTGGGTCTAACCCTGAGCCCTGCTCGACCTCGGCCTCCTGATTTTATTTCAACGAGGGGTCTGTTTTTGACTCTACTTCACTCTGCTCAACTGTCGAGGGGGGGTCTCGAAAACAGCCTCAGCCAGCCGGCGAACACAAGTCACAAGAAGCATAGAGCGCGCACTCATACCCAACGCGCACACGCTTCCACACAAACGGAGTCAGTTAATAACACACAAACTCCCGCCCTCCAGCTCTGTTTGCTCACAGCTGCCAGGCCCTCCTCACAGAGTTCATCTGAGGTAAAGATATGTTATATTATGCAACCAAGTATAGATTTTCCACCCTTGGCCCCGCGCCAACTTCCTGCTCCGAAGAGCGAGCTCGGGCCCCTTTTGTTCCCTGGGGTGACAGCGATTCCTTGCCGGACAAGGGGGTGGCCGAATTAGATACACGGGTAGAAAACAGAGAGGGAAGGTAACAGGGAGAGAGAAAATGAAAGGCAATGCAGGAAAAAGGCAAGGGAAAGAAAAAAGAAGGAAAGAATCATCCGAACATATTGTTGTCTGACATGCTTTGTCTGTAACTAAAAATCCTCCTTCCCCTATCGACTCTTAAGTCGTTTTTCCCCAGCCCTTGAAAATCAGGTCACAACTGTTTTCATTACTGTTTGACTCGCAGGTTTGCAAGCCTCCGAGCGTCAACGTTCCTCCACCCGCCCCCGGGACAGGAAAAGACTTTCCCTCCCTACATTAACCCAATAAATGCCTGTCAAGCCCAATCACAACCTTTGAGCCATGTTCCCGGGGAAAGAGAGTAAAAGCAAATGTTGATGCCGAGTTTAAGTTATGGATATAATCATTGCCGGGGCTCATAATCTTATCTGCTAAATAGCCGATGCGGATTATACTCCGGAATGGTCACTGTTTTCATCTCTTGTGCTGGATTAACATATCCAGGACTCTACTTGGAACTATTTTGCCTCTGCTACAACATGAGGTAATGCAGCGTGATGATGATGAAAAGAAAGCCTCGGGAAATTTGAGGTACAATCAACGAGACCAATCAATGCCTCTTTAGTCCGCCGCTACTTAAAGAAAGGCGGAAGAAAGAAAGATGATGAATGCTATGAAATCATGGGGTGGCGTCACTGCGTGATGTCATCCCTTTGACGTCTGAACAATCCCCCTGCGCCGCCACCATTTCCCACTTAACTGCGCCCTGATGGAGTCTTTGTCCTTTGTGTCCAAATGATTGTAATTGCCTCTCCAGGCTTCACCAGGTGTGCATGGATGTTTGCTTTGGCGTGGTAATAAATGGATGGATGGAGGGAAGCCAGGATGCCATAGATTAATTACTGAATGCGCGTTGTGCTGGCTTCTAATATGTGATTCGCAACCAGAGGTACTCAAGCCCCTGGAAAGATTAGAGAGTAGCTAAACAAATTTAAGAATACAAATTGCCATGCGTATTGTGATTTAAAGTGTGCGAAAACGAGTTTGAAAGCGAGCAGATATAGGTAAATTAAACGGTTAGCTAAAAACAGCTAGCTAAACGTTATGGAAAAAACTGTTTAAGTAATTAGGTAAATGTCATAGATAACCGTTAAAAACAGTTAGCTAGAAATAACTGAAAAGTTGACTACATATCATGGATAAATGTTGAGTTAGCTAAAAGTAGGCTTATGGGTGAATGACTGAAATAGTTAGCTTAAAGTAATGGCTAAACAATTAAACAGCTAAAAGTAACATATAAATAGTTGAAATAACTAGCTAAAAGTAACGGATAAATATTTGAAACGGTTAGCTAAAAGTAACGTATAAAGAGTTAAAATAGTTAGCTAAAAGTAACGGATAAATTGAAATTTGAAATAAACGGTTAGCTAAAAGTAACGTAAATATTTAAAACGTAGTTAGCTAAAAGTAACGTATAAAGAGTTAAAATAGTTAGCTAAAAGTAATGGATAAACGGTTGAAACAGTTAGATAAAATACTATTTTGAGATTTTTACTTGCAGGTTCCGGTAACAATATAATTTTCCATCCACTGTCTTAAAAAATTGGTAGACAGCTGAAAGTAATGGTTTTATGGCTGAAATAGTTAGCTAAAAGTAATGGTTATATGAAATAGTTAGCTAAAAGTAAGTAAAAGTAATGGTTTTATGGCTGAAATAGTTAATGGTATGATGCTAAAAGTAATTAAAAGTAATGGTTATATGACTGAAATAGTTAGCTATGGTAATGGTTATATGAAATGAAATAGTTAGCTAAAAGTAATGGTTATATGGCTGAAATAGTTAGCTAAAAGTAATGGTTATATGGCTGAAATAGTTAGCTAAAAGTAATGGTTATATGGCTGAAATAGTTAGCTAAAAGTAATGGTTTTATGGCTGAAATAGTTAGCTAAAAGTAATGGTTATATAATTGAATGTTCAGCTTCTTCCACTCTACAAATGCAACTTGACCAAACAGACCTAAACATTGCCAAAAAAATGAAGTAATTATATTCACTTGAGTTCATCTGACATGGCAAAGGGGGAACAACAGACAAAAAGGGTTGGAAACCACTGTCCTGTATGACAAACACACGCAAACACTCTCTTGTTGTAACACAGTCGGGCTGGGTCTGATATTTTTATCTCAAAGAATGCACACCTGTGCTTCATGTGATTAAGTATGTGCAGGTGCGATATCCGTGAGTGAAACAAAATATAGCTTATATACATAGTTAGGCTTTGAATTCAAACAGACACACTGTGTGCTCCAAATGTGCAGAGGATTTTGTTCCTGAATGGGCGGACTTATTGTGACTGCAGCTCCTGTCTTATTCACAAGATGATAATGTGCATGCGTGTGCCATGTTTGTGTGAATGCCTGCATCTGTCTCTTTTCAATAATTTTTTTTTTTTTTTTTTTTTTTGGAAAGTGAGTCTGAGAGACTGACTGAGCTGGAGAGTCAGCCCGGGGGAAGTTTGTAGAAGAGTAGGCTGCAGTCGAACGCACGGAGAGAGAGTGACACGGTGCTCAGATTTCATCCGGATTAATCTGAGCTTTGTAACCAGGGGTCTACTGTATATATTTAGCCGGTGCAGTGAGATGTAGGTCAGACAGACACGACACGCCCAGATTGCCAACATGGAAAGTGACCTTGAGTGGGCCGTCAATGATCCGCAACAACAACAAATCTCTATCTACTTCTGTTGACCTGTTACACGCCAGATATAATGGCGTTGTGCGCTCCGCATTTTGCCCGGTCACAAGCGTGAGCCCTTTGCGTTCCTTGGATCTTGGAAATGTAATATCTTTACAGAAACGTTGCTTGTTGATTGCAAAGAGCAAGAGCGGAGAATGAATGGCTGTCAACGTTCGCTCCGTGTGTTGACTCTGGCATTAGTTCAAATCTAGTCGATGCTAGAACAAAGCACACTCAGAGACATTGCTCAGTCTGTCTTCTGCAGCACTAGACACGGAACTAAACTAACTAAACACTGCAGAATACTCAACAATTATTCATTTTACAAACTGGAAATATGACTTTATTGGCTGAAATCCTTTATTGGAGTGACCGTTTTTGCTGCTGGCCTCACAATTATAAATAGATGATTGATTCTCATATTTATTTGCCGATCATGACTCAACATGTAATATTTAATATAAGTTTAACAAACATCCATTATTGCACTTTCAGTGCCACTCAACTCAAAAATGTGTTTTCCTTATTGCCACTTCCTTGATGTTTAAGCTTCACTGTGCAGAATGATGCATGTGCAGAGTATTTCTTTGTATATGTCTAACAATTCTGGAGGGTGTCTTTAAATACTACAACAGACTCATGAATCCTACATGATGCGCCACTTTGCAGTTCAAAGGTTTTGCCCTTGAAGCCCACTCCAGCGTAAGCAGAGTGTGACAGAAATATGGCGGCTTAAATGCGACATATCGCTGATACACTCACAGATAAAAGAGATATTCAAAACAATCTGAAGCCCAGAAGGAGGAGGAGGGTAAAGAAATAGATATGTGTGTATGTGTCATGGTGCATCTGTGTAAACCTTAGGTGCCACACCCTCTCTCATACAAACACTGTGGATTCCTCTCTCTCTCTCTCTCTCTCTCTCTGTCTCTCTCTGTGTCCTTCTTTCACACACAGTAAACACCTCTTGATTGTCACCACAAACACCTTACCCTAAATTGCCCTGTCACATTGGTTGTCACAATGTTCCAAATGCCCACATAATGGCGGCACTGTTGTTGTTGGAGTTATGACTTGAAATCAGAGGGAAGAACATGCTGTACTTGTGTCTGACGCTCAGCTATGACAAAGCGCTCAAATATTCAACAGTACATTTTTTTGTTTTCTGCTCATCAGTCCGTTCTGGTCAAGTCACATTGACCGAGGTGGTTTCTAAATTCATGCACACTAAATGATAAACACTCTTAGAAATAATGGCTGAAAAAGGTTGTTCCTAAAGGGGCTGAGGTTCTATCCAGACTGATTTGATTCTGCAGAAAGGGTTTTTCAAGGGTTCCTTCTAAGACTACGGGTTCTAGTAAAAACACTTCATCCAAAGAACCCTTTTGGAAGAGAAAGTTCCTCTGCGGAACTCCCACCAAAAACTGTGATTGTGAACCATGATTATTGTGGGTTACGCCTCACCACATCAGCCTCAGCCCTTTAGGACCCTAGGAATATAAAAGGGTTCTGGTAAAACATCCCTTGAGTGGACCTTTGGAATATAAATGGGTTCTCTGTAGAACATCTTGGGTCGGTTCTAGATGAAACCCTTGGAATATACAAGGGTTTTTGGTAAAACTCTCTCCGTGTCTCCCCCCTTGCCTTTTCCCCCCCTTTCTCCGCTCTCAGATTGTACACTAAGTATTTTGTGTTCCTCTGTATATTCTATCTCAATTATGTAATTTAGCACCCGCGTGTGTGTGTTCAGTAGCCATGGCAACAGCACAACATATCAGCGACCACAGAACCGCACTGGGGCCACGGGCACAGCCAGAGTTGTGCCAAAGACTAATCCATGCCAGAGGTGACATGAGCGGAGGAAAAGTGAGGCGGGGGGAGACAACATGACACACACATGCAAAAATCACACACACACACACACACACACACACAGAGACAGACGAGTACACATAGACAGACACGCCGGCGTTTAACTCTCTCCTCTCACTCCTTCCTTTTAAAACACAAGAGCACACACTGGATATCCTCCCATTCTTCTTGGCTGGAGCCTCCCATGGCAATAGCAGCAGGAATCCATTCTCCACGGATGCTGGGACAGCTGTGCTGATATTGAACGAGACGCAGTTGGTTCTGCCTCTCTCTCTCTCTCTCTCTCTCTGCATGCAGCTCGAGATAAAAAACTACATGCTACTTAATTCAAATCTACAGAGCCTGCTGCCAAAACGCGCCCGGCTCATCCCGTCTTTGTCCTCACCACCGACGAGGGCTCTGAATTTTCTTTTGCAAGAATTGCTGCAAATTCGATCCTGCTGACGCACGGTGCCCCCCCCCCCCAGTCATCAGCTGACAATAAACTAAATGTATATCGCTAAAAATAAGACATTAATCACAGAAACCTTCATAAGCCTCTCAGCTATATGATGCAAATAATCCACAACATGCTACCGATTTTTGAGCTGCAAAGATATCAAAAAGCTCATATTTGAAGCTCTGGTGTCTCTTAGAAGGGCAAGCTCCTTGTTTTAGGGTTCTGGCCCCAGGGCAGAAATACACCAAAACTGCCACCTTAAATGAGCCAAGCCACAGCTCAAGGTGTAAGTCTTTTAATGGTGGCTGTTTTTTGCGGTGGTTGGGCCTGTTACTGGCTGAGTGGTACGAATGAATAAGTAAAAAGGAACACGGTATCCCAGGCAAAGCGTCTGGCGCCGTGTCCTCCCAACGTCCCACGACGAGGGGGGAGATCCGGTGCTGCCTGCGCGCCACAAAACAGCAGCAAAGCCAATCGTGAGACTCCAATTTCAACCCGGTACTCTCCTGCCCACCTTTCCTCCTTACACGTGTGCGCACACAACTTGGTTACAAGAGAGCACAATAGATCAGCCTCACCTGTCAGTCAAGTGTGCTACGAGTTTATTCTTCTGTCTGGTGTCCAAAAGGCAGAGTGCTTTACTGGCCCACGGCTAACTTTCATCCTTACAGACTAAACTTATTTTTGCTGTGTGGCATCAGTGAATTACACCGAGGCTTTGTATATAGAATTAAGATGACTAAACTTGTGTGCAACCGAACCAAAACCTGCAGCGATATCATCATCAAATATACCTATTTGAGAAATGCAATCCAGACAACAAGACCAATCATGAAGTCCTCGCAATGTGACCTTGGTGCTTGTTTTTAAAGTGAAGCCGCAGCAAATGGCCTTAAAAAGATTTTGTCAAATGGATAAAGGTAAGACACAGTCCGGCGTATCCAGAAATAACTCACCACTACAATGGAGCCCAAACTGTCACTAACTGCACTCCCTTAAAGAAATATGATCTCATTTTTGGTAAAAAACTAAAAAGCAATTTCAGAGAGAAGTAGACAAAAAGTCTACAGTATCCATTTAAAGGAGATATCCAAACTGATTCAGTCGTGTAAACAGGTAAAACAAAAGATAAAGATAGGGGCGATTGCTGGTTACAGAAAACTTGGAGGTGTACACACAATTCAACTTTCAACAGTGCAGGGGGGGGGGGGGGCTTTTTTACATTTTCAAAAACTTTTATGAAGAGAAGGTTACTTTCAAAGATTGTTTGCTGTAGCCAGCTATTTTGAGATGGTGACATATTTTCACATCAATCAATGCAGAAGAACTTTGACAATATGAGAGTAGTGATTATTGAGAAAGTATTATTTTAATCCAATATGGGCAAATATACTCGATTTCCCCTGAGTTAACAAGTAGGGAATCCGAATTTGAGTGTCTTTCCATTGTACTTTTTTCAAGTAGAAGGTTCAAATTTTGGGAGTTCTGAGTTGTCGGGAACGCAGCGACCTACAGATCATGCCGTAAAAGTGAACCACCACATCACCTGGTGATCGAGACTGAAGTCTATGAAATTAAGAAACACCGTTCCTGTAAAGCCCAGTAGGTCTATGTTCAACTGTATCAGTCATTCAAAAACAAAAGCAGCATATTTATACATTGAGTATACCTTCCGTAGCTAGCGCAGCATAGAAATGCTAACGCTTGTTAATGATGTGCAAACGTACTCTGCTTATGTTAGCTGCACAGATTTCTACGTATAAACATTACGTATATCTCCCGCCAACCTCTCCATATAATGAATATCAACATTTAGCTTCACTATTTAACCACAACTGGCTGGAAATACACAATACAGTCTGAAAAAGCAGAAAATCTGAATCGATGGCATGAGAGTCTATGGAGCAGACCCGGGTAGCTGTCGGACCCCCTGGGGTCGGAGCCTGGGTCTGGGTTCGAGGGGCTGGACTCATCTTAGGGTTTGGCATGCAGACACCAAAGGCTTTAGGAGCGTGTTTGCATGTCCGTGTGTACTCTAGTGCACAAGACGCACACATGTCCACGTGAAGTCTTTTATTCTGAAAAGTCTAACTTTTTCTGTTTATTCAGACTGTGGTTCCATCAGCTTGGAATCCTCTGAACAGCTGTTCCAACTCATTTTGCAGTCCTTGGGAAGAGACAGAGGGGAGGGCTGTGTGTGTGTGTGTGTGTGTGTGTGTGTGTGTGTGTGTGTGTGTGTGTGTGTGTGTGTGTGTGTGTGTGTGAAGGCTTGCCATCGGTGTGGACTGGATGTGAATGAATGTTAGTTAGAGTCTGATGGTGGCACCTTGCATGGTAGCCTGTCATCAGTGTGTGAATGGGTGAATGATATGTAATATACTACTGACTGTAAGTCGCTTTGGATAAAAGCGTCTGCTAAATGACTGTAATGTAATGTAATGTAAAATGTAATGTGTGTGTGTGTGTGTGTGTGTGTGTGTGTGTGTGTGTGTGTGTGTGTGTGTGAGGGACCACCTCATCATCAAAATACCATGAAAAAATGTAAAGCTAATGCTCCAAAGTCCAGACATTGATAACATTCACTAGATCGGATCTGCACATTTTTTTTTTTTTTTTTTTTTGATATTTCCCATGAAAACACCGCTCTCTGATAAGGAGCGGCGGTGACGTAGGAACAAACACAAAACATCCTCTCGGAGGCGACGCATAGGTGCAATAAGTCACGTGTCCTCAAAGCGTCGGTGACTTCTGACGGACTTCAGAAAAAAGAAAAGAAAAAACACACACGTCATATAGCCGACTTGTACAGACGTAATAAGCAGACAGGGACGTGCAGCTGCATGAGGAAGACGTGGCCCTGAACAGTGCAGCGCAAGTTTGAAAGAGTTTGCGCTGGAGAAAAAAAAAAGGACGTTTCAAAATAAAGGCTGGCAAATTCAAATACCGTAAATATAGCGTCATATTTGGAATGTAATACAGGATTTATCTGCGGATCTGATACACATTAAAACACAACATGTCGGAGCCGCTCTGTGTTCGCTGCAGCATGCCTGCACTGCAACAACAACACAATAAGACACAACTCGTTTAAACAATATACAAAAAAGAGAAAGAGAAAATGCAACTTTACATGGAGCATGTGTGTGTGTGTGTGTGTGTGTGTGTGTGTGTGTGTGTGTGTGTGTGTGTGTGTGTGTGTGTGTGTGTGTGTGCAAAAATAATCATTAATTTCCCTGCAGGAGTATAACTATCACCACCACCACCCCCAAAAAAAATAACATTTTCTGAAGATGGAATATGTAAAAACACAAACACCTAATGCGGAATGAATAGGGACTAAATAGGACTTACCACTAAGGCATTGTTTAGAAGGTGAGTAGGGTAATACTTTAGTGTTGAGAGGGTGTTAAGAGGCGAGGAAGAGCAGGGGTCAGGGGTCAGCGTCCAGGCGGGCAGAGTGGGGGGGGGGCAGAGGGAAGGAATCAGTTAAAAATGTCGCACCAGTGAAAACAATATATGAGAGAATATATGAACTGCACAGTAGAACTACTGAACACATTTGAATTATGCAATGAGACATGATGAATTTTAAGGTTTGCATAATTTGTGCTGCGTCATTGTCGCCCTGCGAGAAGGATCATTAGGATTAGGATCGTTCATTATAAATGTACAAGAGAAACAGGACGTCAGGAGATATGTATGCGTTGTAGGGTTCAAAGGTTGTTGTTTTTTGGTTATGAATGGGAAATAAAAAAATATATGAGACAGTGCAGTGGAGCTGGCTCCAACTTCTCTTCACAAACCTATGTATTACATTTAAAAGAAAGCCTAAATATAGATAGGATTTTTTTTTTTTAATCCATGAATCAGATGAACATTAAACACACCAGAAGTCTCACACACACACACACACACACACACACACACACACACACTCCTCTCAGGGTTCTCCCCGTCATTTGCCGTCACATCCCAACGACGCTGCTGCTGCTTTTTTTATTTTTTATTTTTTTTTAAATCAGTTAATAATTCATTCGATTGTGTTTACAAATTGGTGCCACACTCGAGGTCCAAGCTCGAATTTCTTAATTATTAACAGCAATTCAATAAACAAAATGTGCTTCTCCATGTCTGCGAGGGAATGCTGTGTGTGTGTGTGTGAAAGTGTGTGTGCGGAGAAAGAGAGAGATTGAAAGAAGTTTCTTCTCAGTACAACACACACATAAAGTACAACATTTAAAATAAATGAAACAATAAGACTGATAGGTTCCTGTTCTTCCCTGTTCACTTTGAGTTGCCATCATGTGCAACATGTGCACAGCGTTACACTGTGTGAGCTTCTGTTGTCAACTAGTTTGAACTGAGAGGGAATTTATGTCACAAAAAAATAAAAGCTCCTTTTGCTCAGAGTGTATCTGCTATGAAAGAAATGGTTCATCAATTAGAGAGAAAGGTTTAATTAAATAATCCTACACACGCACAAACATCCCCATGTAGGCGAATAAGCATCATCTGTTTCTATTTTACGTCTGTTTCTAAGTCGCTTTCAGCCTCCGAGTCTCGAGTCAACACGGCATACAATAGTTCCTTCAATAAAATGAAGAATTAAAGGGAAATAATAATTTAAGAAATCTGGTGTCAGCGAGAGTTATGATCCTTTTTAAATGGAAACCAGACAGGACTTGTGCCTGCATCAAGTCATCCTTCTCGGCCTCTGGTGGCAACCGGCCGGTCGGAGGCTGTACGAGGCGTGTGGGGGGGAGGGAGGAAGTGTCTTTTTTAATAAAAAGCGCTGTAAAAATCAGGGTTGCATTACACATGAAACAATCCCTGGCAGTCCGCTGTCAGAGCAAGCCAATGAGGGATAAACAAGTCGGCTTTATGGGACTCCCAGCAGCTGTGTAACCCGGCCAGGTCGCTGCCACCGGTTGGCTTAAAAAAAGGAATACTTCAAAAAAACAACTGGGGAAAAATAAGAGGCTTTGTAAATGCAAAAACAAGGGAAATATTAAAAAAATAGAGATATTTTTTAAATTGTATTTATAGGGCTATTGACAGTTAATAACATATATCGATTAGTAGTGTGAGAGGGATTGTGAGATTACTGAAATATGAAAAAACGCTGCAAGAAAAAGTTCTGCGAGCAGCGTTACATTTCTCATTCTCTTTTTCTCTGTGAACGTGGTGCTTTTAGGCTGAGAGTGATGATAAAAGGTTTAAGGTTTTTATAAGATTCAAGGAGAGGGATTCCAAAGAGTTAAAGTATGACTGTGATGGGTCAAAAGGTCACATTTATCGCAGAAGCCTCACACCTGAAGATAATCTTTTCACCACAAGTTCTAACGGCTACTCTGTAATCACTGGAGGGGAAATTTCCTGACACTTATCATTTCCTCCACAACAACAGCAGCAAAGTATCAAACAGCTTCATATATGTAATGTTAGAAATTACATAAAAAAAATAGTGCCATTTATTTTGTAAAGTTTGTCCTAATTTAAGTGCAACAGAAAATGCAACTCCTACACTCAAGTCATGGGGAAAGAAACAGGACTATAAAGACACTAGAACTTTAAGTATAAAACCAAAGCAGCTCTTTGTGAAACTATATGTGAAAACACGTGTTGCGTTCAAGTGCAGTAAACTTGCAATAATAGTCAACTGTATCGGAGCAACAGATAAAAAAAAAACGATCTCAGAAGAGCGTCTGCGCTGAGTTTATAATCACACACGCACGCAAGCGCAGGCACGCACAGGAGCGCGCACACCAGCAGAACCAATGTGTCGCCTCTGGCCGTGATAGCAGCCCCTAAAGGCGCCCTGCTCTCCTGCAGCTCCTACCACCCCCCCCCCTGCCCCCCTAAAAAAACCTCTTTATAAAAATAAATCTTTAAACAGCAGTTAATATCAAACTCCGGTCCACAGTATCGTCTGTCCCTGAATGCGCCTGTGCTTCTCTCCCCTCCTCCTGAACGCTCCCCTCCTCCTCCTCCTTCTTCTTCTTCTTTTTTTTTTTTTTTTTTTTTATATGAAATACATTTCGGGAGAAGCGCCATTTTACTCTCCAAAAGAAAAAAAAAAAAAAAAAAAAAAAAAACATGTGCGATGGAAAACGCACGACAAAGTTCACTTCCCGGCGCGGCGGAGCGGAAACGCGCCCGGAGAGGGGACGACAAGCGGGGACGAGCGTCGGCTGTCGACGACGGAGAAGTTTCGGAGCAGAAAGGAGAAGACGCTCCGGGACAAGAGAGTAACACATGTGAAATAACAGAGGCAGCGCAATAAAGAAGAAGAAGAAGAAGAAGAAGAAGAAGAAGAAGAAGAAGAAGAAAATAAAGACCCCCCCCCATACACACATAATGAAAGAAGAGTATTTACCTGTGTCAGGCAGTACGGGGAGTACATGGTGGTGGTTTTAGAGGAGCTTATTTAAGTTGGATGGAAGCTCGGTACGGTGCTGCATTGCAATCGCTCTCCGTCCTGTTTCTCTCACTCCATGCTGCTGCAGCGTACAGTAACCCCGCCTAGAAAGTGAAAGCTTGCACAAACTTTCAGGGAAAAAACTTTCTCTCCCTCCCCTCTCCTCACGCACGACTCTCTCTTTTTTTTTCTTCTTCTTCTTTTTTTTTTTTTATCGCTCCCCGCTTTCTAACGCATTCTCGCTATAAAAACAAACAAATAAAGGCGGTATTTGTTTGGTTTTGTTTCTCTTTAACCAGCACGCCTTTATTGTATTTTTTTTTTACTTTCTACATTATGGTAAATCTTTTTTTAATTCATCTGCAATGGCTGTCCCGACCCGCATTCACCTCTGCGTTTCGGCTTTCGTGTTGCGTTTACTGACCCCCGTCCGTCTCCGTGTTATGTTACGGGAATGGGAAATAGCGACCGGATGGGGCAGACGAGTTGCTTTCACTGTACGTTTGAAGCTGCGCTGTTGTTACATTTTTTTGGACTCAGAGGGGAACACGTAAACGCATCATCAGAATGGATCAGAGTGGTGTAACAGCTGCGATATATATGTATATATATTCATAGATGTATAATATATATTTCCACAAGTCTCACTATATATATGGAGGGGAACACCTAAACGTATCACGCATCATCAGAATAGATTTTTTATAGATATATATATATATATATATATATAAAAAAAATATATCTAGTCTGATATATATATATATATATATATATATATATATACACATCTATAAAAAAATATATCTAGTCTGATATATATATATATATATACATATATATATACACATCTATATATATATATAAAAAAATATATATATATAGTATATATATATATATATATATATATAGTGAGACTTGTGGAAACTTTTTATATCTTAGAATGTGAGCAGCTGTCACCAAAATATCTATATATTAATATAATTTATAATGTATAAGCTGCATGAATAAAATATTTCAGTTACAAAGGGCTTCAAGTTGTTAGTCTCATGCATTAAAAGCTAAAGTTTGCACTGAATAACACACTTAAAAGTCACTTGCAGGCATTCTAATCTACACATCAACTCATAACAAGTATTTACCGAACTGTGTTCGACCAAGTCTAGAAACCTGCAGCGGCAGTTTTTTAGAGGCCAGTGAAGCAAGTCACCCAATCCGCTGCATGCATTCACTATGAAGTAGAAAACTATACAGGCGAAGACAGACATATAATCATAACTTCTGGGCAGCATCAAAATATGAAAAATTGTGCTCCAAATCGGGGCGTGCGAGGAAAGGAGAAGTTTCTTGGACCTGGGCCCCGAGTAGTGTGGTATACAGTGGGAATCTGGATGGGAGGGAAGTCATTGTAAAGAAGAGGAGCTGAGATTTACTTTTGTGGGGGGGGGGCTGTGCAGTGCAGTCCCACAGATTTATGAGGCCTGCTGCTTGCGGATGTCTACCGCAAGCCTCCGCGGACGGAAACAAAAGGGATCCTCGTGGCCAAATTACTGCACGCGGCCGCGTTAGGGCGAGACTGAGACGGTACGAGAAAAAGTGTGCGGTCGGGAGAGTATGTGTGCACCGCAAAACTGTGACCTCCTGGCCTCGCTGCCACACAAGGTTCGAATACCAGAAGAACATGATATACGATGAAACGGACACACCCTCTAACTAACACACACACACACACACACACACACACACACACACACACACACACACACACACACACACACACACACACACACACACACACACACACACACACACACACACACACACACACACACACACACACCACACCTGTTTGGTTCCTCTTCAGGCAGGTGTATTGACTTCATGCGTGCTACGTTTAAAGTCTTTGATCTCAGCACCGCAAGGGCAAAAGGTCAAAGCGCACGGTTAGACGAGGATCAAACCCCCATCTCCCCCTCCCTTTTTTAATGGAGCCGACTTGCATGCAACACACGCGAAAAAACACTCCTCTGCCGTGGCTCCTTAAATGAGCCGCACATTTTTAGTGGTCTGTGTGAGTAAATCTCTCATTAAGTAACACATGGTAGAGCCATATGCTACGGTTGGTGGGTCTGGTTTGTTTTTTCTCACACGCTTTTGCATTTCTACATATTTTACCACTGCTGGGGAGTGGCACCTCGCTGTAAAAACGACTTTCACCCATCAGCTCAGGAGCTGTTGCGCAGCCGCGTTTTCAGAAAAAAATTAGGCCCTTTCTAATATTAAACAATAAGGAGGGATTGCTGTGTCGTTTATTAAAAGCGTTGACGACTTCAGGGAGAGCTCGGGGTGTTGCGGAACAGGTTGTTCAAGGGTGACGGTAGCCGCACATTTGCCTGAAATGATCAAGCGCAAACACAGACGCACAGTGTGTGTGTGTGGGGGGGGGAGGGGAAATAAAAAACGCAACACGTGGGAGATGAGTAGGGAAAAATAAAAAAAGGTGTGGATGTTCTGTTTTAGCTGAGCAGATATCAGCTCCGGTGTCCCACAGTTAACATGCAGGGCTGTGCTTAAAGAAGTGGATCCCAACCTGAGGGGGGGTGGGGGTACATCGGAGGGGTTTTGTATTGCTGCAATGTGGGTGGTAGGTGCAAAGGAACGGCGTTGTGGTACATGTCCACGACGGTGCTTTTTGGTTTTTGGACGCGAAGGATGAGTACTTAAATGCGCGTGTCACTCGGTAGATGATTGACAGGTGCCCTCCTTTCCCAAACAGGGAACCAGTACGCAATGGAACATTTCCCCCGGCTTTATTTAAGCAATGAAGGGATATTAGTCGTGTGAGAATACGAAGAAAACACACATGCTACAGATTCCTACAACGAAGCAAACACTTACTGACTGCACCTGATTGGACAAACGCTTTCACTCATGGGCTGTCTGCTCAGGGATTTCAAACCGGACCAACATGCCGGCTCGTTTTGCGATGGGAAATAAGCCAAGCAGTTGCTGAATCCGTCTCCATTTTAGATCAACAACTGTTAGTTTATTGTTTTTCAGGAGTTTCCAGAGGTGGTGAGTTGCGCTGGAAGGATCCTGATTTGTAGCCTAGACTTAAACTTTATGCAAATGAGGAATGGCCAACGTGACGCCTCGTCTCTCCAAATGGTGCAACCGGAATAGAAATGCAGGTCTCGTGGACCCGCACCATTAGGCCACCCTTTGTGTTAGAGGCGCCCCAAGCTCCCCACTAACACATAGGTAACAAAAACGGGGACTTGTTCATGTCTAATCGATCATAACACTTTGAGTATGGAATTAATCTGAATATGCTCCAAATCGAAATGAAAGAAACTTTTCTAGGCATGGCCGTTCTTGAGTCATGACAAAGACCAAGATGTGGCCCGCAATAGTAGAGTAAGTAAGGCTTGTTTCCAGACTAGCCGATTGCATTTAATGCCTTTTGCTACTGAAGAAATTGTTGAACGCTTGCGGCCCGGACCGGCCGGTTAAGAGGAGCGAGGAGTCAATGACGGTATAAAACGCTGAATAGCTTTTTCAAAAAGTGTGAGTGACCGCAACCAGGAGAGGTCCTTGAGCATACAGTCATACATGAGCACAGAAATATTAAGCGGATGGGTGCAGTAGTATGTGAGATTAGCCGTGGACAGACAGACACTCACACACACACATCCAGACGCATGATCTCCCCACACTCCTACGAATAGCGGAGATAAAATAAATGTCCCTCGAGGGCCGTATTATTTGATGTGTTCTATTTAATTAGTAAATTTACTACGTCTGTTTGCAAATAGAGGAGCTCAGTATCACATGTTTTTAAATTTGAAGAGCTCATTGACCTTAATTTGTATTCATACCAAAAAGTGTTGCTGGCGTCCTCCGATTTCCCGGGTGAGAGCCTCTGGTCTGAATATTTATGTGGTTTGTTAATCCGTCCGAACTTTGTCTGAGGACCAAAACGTCGTCAAAAGATGAAGTAAGTGATACAGGACAGTGTATGGGATTCATTGTTTTACTTGCCATTTCGACGTTTTTCTTCATTCTGGAGCAGTAACACGCCTTTGTTTCTAGATGTAGACACTTATTTCAAGCAAGTTCTTGTTGATTTTTCTATTGGGAGTTGATTTTTTGATTGGGAACATCAACGAGCTCACTGAACATGCAGGTTTTTGACGCTCAGGTGTCAGGACTTAAACGTAGACAGGAACTACTTGATTAGATGGATATTTTTGACACTTACTGCCCTTTTAAAATCCTTCAAATGGAACAATTTTGACAATGAGATCTCCTAGTATCTCACATACGCACTACAGTCACAGCCGAGTAAACATGTCCTCATTTTAAGGGGTCACAATCTATAAAGTTTGGAGCTTAAAGAAGCTGAACAAAGCAACAGCGACGTCTTACTCATTAGGAGCGTACCTCCTCCAAAAGTCAAACTCATATGTTACGTTCAGCTTTAAGATACTTTTTTGAAAGCAATTTGAAACCTCAGGAACTCTAACATGTAAGCCAAGATCACACACACACACAGTAATAAAGAGAGAAAGAAAGGGCCCAATGATGCACTTCATACAAAACCAACGCCCCCAACAGCGCAGACCTCCTGGCGTGAAGCTGGAGGTGGACACCCTCCTGTGGATGTTCTTGAACCCGCTGACCCCTTAGAATCCTATAGAGCTTCCAGCTATGCCCCCCTCCCCCTCCTATACCAGCCGCGCTCCTCCATTACAGCCATAATGGTTCGTTTCTGCACCCCGAGACACACGATACACTGTAGCAACCCAGATTCTGTGTGAGACTTGGCGTGAGTCTTAACTCTGGGAAACAAAGACTGTAGCCTAGAAAACCGGCTCCCACCTCATTAACAATCACATTTTCAG
This sequence comes from Anoplopoma fimbria, assembly GCF_027596085.1. Classification (NCBI taxonomy): domain Eukaryota; kingdom Metazoa; phylum Chordata; class Actinopteri; order Perciformes; family Anoplopomatidae; genus Anoplopoma; species Anoplopoma fimbria. The sequence continues at coordinate 20,624,707 of NC_072459.1, read as the reverse complement.
TCCTCCCCCCCAAGCCTCCCCCTTCTCTCCTCTCACCCTCCCCATCCCCACTCCTTTGTTTTTATTACCGTTCTCTATCACTATGTGGATCGTGATAAATCCACTCTGTGCTCTGGTAGGATTTTTCTTCTTTCTTTTTTGCTCACTTTCTGTAACTTTTCGACTCCTTTGCTTTCGTACAACGAGGTACGCTGCACATGATTGTCATCATTTTTCGCTCCCATGAGGCGAGGGGGCTTCAGTGATGTTGCAAAGCCCCCCCCCCACTTTTTCTTAAATGTGCGTGTGGAAATAATGATTGTAATGGTTTGCAGCTGAGTAGAGGGAGCTGTGAATGACATTATGATTGTGGTGCAATTACCGAGAGCATGAAAACAGACTGTCAGTCAGAGTAATGAGTAATGACTCAAACAACACATTAAGTACAACACATGAAAGAATGAAGAATACTAATACTAATGCTCTTGATACTAATAATTATAATAATGATAATGCTGATAATAAAACAAAAAAAATAAGAATTCTAATAATACTAGTAATAATAATAATATTAATTAATAAAATGAAATATAAAACAAGAAGAAAAAAAAATGTAAGCATAATACGAGTAATCATAATAATTATATGAATAAAATAAAAAATAAATAAAATAATATATATATATATACATTATATATATATAAATATATATATATATATAATAACAATAAAAACAAATAAAACCATAACTAAATAAAAATCAAATAATATATATAAGTATAATAATAATAATAATAATAATAATAATAATAATAATAGGTGCATACCCTGTATGAATCTGATACTACAAAGCATTCAGGCATCCCAGGACCTCTGGAGGGTTCTTCGTTCAACAGAAAGGTTTCGGTTGCCTGAAATGTAACACAACAGTCATTTATTCACTCATGGACCAGGTCTTTATGTTCAGGGAATTTAAAAACACACAGAAAAGCTGACTGAAAACCTGTAAACAAAGATTATGGATGTAAGAATCCTCCTCATCCGGCTGCTTCTTATATTGACCTATTTATTAATCATCCTCAAGTCCAACCCCCCACCAGATATGTACTTTATTCCACACACACACACACACACACACACACACACACACACACACACACACACACACACACACACACACACACACACACACACACACACACACACACACACACACACACACACACACACACACACACACAGGCGACGGTGTGTGCTGCCTGACCCGAAGCCTTGTGCCATGCAGGCCTGAGGCACCGGGCCCTGTGGGTCACCAACACTTGAATGGGGAGCAGAGCGTTCAGCCGCCGTACCCGGCCACAATACTCTGACACAATGGCATTTCCTGTCCCTGCTATTTCACCTGCATGGTCACTTTTCTGTCAGCGCGCACTGATTCAGCACAAATCATTCACACACACACACATGGGACACACACTCGGCACAGACTTGCGCACACAGAGGCCATACGTCTGCCCGCATGTGCGCACAAACACAAGCCCCTTGGCCAGCCGCTGCGAAGTTGCTGCGCTGCATTCACTGATAGATGCAGCTGAAGTGTTTATTCCAAGTGTTTATTTCCATTCAGCGTGGTTCATTTGTATGCCGCGGGACGCGCCAGCAGAGACTTGGGCTCTGAATGAGCATCCATTGCGGTTCTGCTGTCAATTAGAGGCGGGCCAGGCCAGACAACATGGACGGGGAAGGGAACCACAGACTGAGGATCTGGATCAGGGATGGTTGGCTGGCCCGTGGCAACTACTTTTTTAGTCCAAGCTGGTACAAATTGGTTCTCGCTGGGCTAAATTTGAATGCCTGTTTTTGGATATTGACTAAACCTGTTAGACGTGGACTTAAAATGAAAATAGGGTGATGAAAATAACGCTGGTTCTGTGATTTAAGGGGAAAGGAAGTTGAAGAGTGGGAGCTTTAAGTTCAGTTGCTGGATAGAGGAGATGTAATAATCCCATTTTCCAGAACGTTCCCCGTCCCTCAACATACCTTAAAGCAGAAAACAAACACGGACCCAAAAAACAGGAATAAACATGGCTTGTGGCCAGCGAACAAAATGTAAAGTTATGCTATTTAAACTGGCATGTGAGGTAAACAATCTCTTGCTGGGAATTTAGACAGACGTTAGGTGACTTAAGCATTTACATATGCGCACACGGCGACACGGGATTGCACTCGGGAGAACATGCATGCACAGACACATGCATAAACACACGGCTCTATAATAAATCCCAGACTCTGGGCCTGGCCGAGCTGCGGCTGGAGACGCCGGCTATTCATATCCTTCAGAATGAGAGGTTACAGCACATGTCCTTTCCCTTTTCTTTTTTTTTTGCCGCAAAGACAAAGGAAGGGGCACCTGTGTGCGTGATTTCACTCCATGTCCCGCAGGAGGATTGATTAACATCGTTTTTTTTGTTTAGCGAGGGGCCACGTGAAGCATTCAGTCGGTTAAAAGAAAAAAGAAAGTTAGAATCCAAGTGAGTAAGACAACACTCCTCATGGCGTTCGGCCTCGCCATCCAACCTCTGGCTTGTCACCATTGATATGTGGGGGAACACCGGAGGGAAACCATTTGTCCCACTAAATGGCGGCCTTGTCAAGCTCCCGGGGCTTTCTGCTAAGCCCTTAAACTGCCCGGTGCAGCTGAAGGATGTATTTGACTCTGTTGATAATCACAGAGTAGCACGGAACAAGCTTGGTGGCTGTAGTTGTCTCTGTCCGACAGGTTTGAGTCGCTTTTTAAAGTAAAAAAAAATGATCGGCCTGAAAGCGGCTTAGCAATAATTATAAACAAAAGGATAACATTTAAAAAAGTAAGTTAATGAATAAGGCGTATTTCTGTCCATATTGTTCTACTGATTGTTTGATGTAGCTCCCTGCAGCACTGGCCTACTTTCCTTTAGTTTTGATGGAGCATGGTATTAATTATATATGTGTGTTTTTCTATATATATATATATATATATATATAGAAATAAATATATATATATATGGAGCATATGCCGAATCCATATGGCCGGCCTGGAGCTAGAATAAGCGCGGATCATTTGATGTCTGGGATGTTGACTCTTTTGGTGGCTGAGACGGAGTGTAATACAACACTGGAATGGTTGTCAGATTTTATCGGTGGGGAGCGCAGACAGTGTCCCTATGACTGCAAACAAAGTGGAGAGGCGGACGAGGAAATTTCAGAACCCAAGCCAAAGAACTGAAGAGGACATTCCGATTTTTTTTCTGGGTCAAAGTCACACTTTGAGTCTCCTTATTATGTATGTGTGATGTATTAGAGAGATCCGCTCAGTGATTTTGGGGGGAAATTAGTCTTGGCACTTTGTGTGCACGAGCGGGATGAGGAGATTTAAATCACATGGGTGCGAGTACGAACTAGCCCCATTTGTGAGCTCTGAACTCTTTGTGTTGCTCCGTGGTCCAGTCACACATAGGCCCAATTCCAATCCGGCCCAAAACACCCTCCAACTCCAGCTGAATGAAGCACCCTTTTTATCGTGTAGCAGCAAGCTACGGGAAGAACTTCCCTCTCACTATAAATAAACATCAGAATCAGAAACACTTACTCCCATTCTAGAAAAGACATATATAAATGAGAGAAAGCTAAGAAATAAACAATAAATAAGTATGTAAAAACAAGTGCACTATACTTCAATTCAAAATTAGCACAAAATATAAATAAGAAATATGTGAAGTATGAATTCTACAATTCAAAACAGCAGTGCAAATTTTAAAGCTGAAAAATGGGAGCTACGATTAAGTGTGTAATAATGCAAGAATAGTATAAAAAAAATAGGAATCTTAGTTTAAATATATACAGTATGCATAAATGCAGTGTTAATTCCAGAGTATACCAGAGTAATGCACATTTGACTTATTGCACTAAAGTATTGTTCTGTTAAGTCAGTATTGCACAGCTGAAGATAAAAATGATGGGGTAAAAAAATCATAAAAATATGTTGTATATAAATACAATACTCAACAATTAAATGAATACATCACCTGTTTCCTAGACTACAGAAGGGTATAATTGATCGTAAATACAAAGTAGCCTTTAACTTGTTAATGTCTGTATGATACTATTAAATGTTTGTATTTGGAACTACATTTGTACGGAGCGTGTTCCATGACAACACAAAACAACGTTGCACGTGGTCGGTAAGAGCAGCTGGTTAACTCAGCAGCAAAGTAGACCCGCTCTTGGAGGGTTTTATAACCCACTTCCACTCCCTGCTAATTGGTTCGGGACACTGAGGGGGGGAATATTAACCTGTTAATCAACCACAGGTTTCATGTTCAGGTGTTTAAGGTATTCTTGAGACAATAGATATCTATTGAATCAAAAAAAGGCAGTTATAAGCAGAAACTGTCAGTATCTGACCGATATTGGATTTCGGTCAGATACTGAGTCAAATGGCTGGATCAGGTATCAGGGACAATGGCCGATCTGGTATTCGATACTGTCATTTCAAAAAATGACAATTCAATAAATGTATGTATTTTTTGGTTTCGTTTTAAGAAAGCAGTGTTTAAGTCATGCCTGATGTTGCCTCGCACAAAGAATTATCCCCGTAATACTCAAAGCCCAGGTATTGTCATCCGGAGCTAAATCGTAGGATCGGTGTAACCCTACATTGAAGTAAATGTAAATGCAATTGTTTTCAATCAAACAACTATGTGGGCAGAACTACGTAATCTCATACAACTGTTCCAAACCAGCCAGGAAGCCGCCATTAGCCAGTTAGCAAACTAAGCTACTGAGCAATAAAGAAGCAATAGAATTTGTCAAAAACAAATATTCAAGACACTCGTGGATGGAGTCAAGACGAGTCCAAGTGCCTGCTTTAATTTGGTCCAACAAAAGTATAGAGGCAAATTTTGGCAATTAATTTCGCCAATTCATTTTTTTTAGACCCGAAAGCTTTATAGTGTTTTTATTTTCTGTTGTTTGAATTGTCTGGCCCAAAACTTAACTGTTTTAGTTCATTCTAATGGCTCGCATCAAGTTTTTAGACCGTATCGGGCAGCTGTTTCTAGCAAAATAGCTCTAAAACCCTCCTACACTATTCACACAGCTCCAAACAGTAGACAAAGTTAATAACTAGCATTCATCAGGTGCTCAGAATCATGGCTCAAATGAATGAAAATGTTGCCCCTTAGCTGCTGGATGTGTAAATAGAAACTGACACGTTCACCATGTCAACTTAAAAGGTGATAATATGTTGATGTTCACAGCTTGTTTCCACTGCCTCTAAGTGGCCAAAATATGTATTTCAACGTTAAAGATGTAAAATGTTTCTAGATAACAAGGTTTTGATTTTAACTCTAATGTTTGCAATACAGAAAGTAGTACAGACCTAGGGTCAGGGGCTGTTTAGCTAGCCTCACTTAAAGACTAAAGGCAGAGGGAAAGAGCTAGCCTGGCTCTATCTAAATGTTTTAAAAGACTTGACTACCAACACCTTTAACGCGGTTTGTTAAAACCTTTACATGAATATAAATGTAAAAGGTGCCAAACCTGGCAACCTAACCATAACAGAGAGACGCCGGAGGTTTGCACCAATAGTTCAAGCACATATATGTCCCCTTAAAAACACAACAGGTCCTTTATACATTTTAGTGTTAATTAGTAAAATTTAGAAGTGTTGGCAGGCATCTTTTTTAACTTTGGACAGAGCCAGGCTAGCTGTCATGGTCTCCAGTCTTTATGCTAAGCTAGGCTAAGATCAATCAAACTGTTGTGTTAGTTTGAACGCCGCGGACCAGACAACTTCGACAACTTAAAAATTCCGAGTTACTACTGCCCATCAGAACAAACTAATCATTAACACCCAATCACACACCAATTGCACAGCCTTCGGGAGCAATTTGAGATTAAGTGTCTCTTAAGTGAAAATCATGCTGTATTGACGAAGACTTGAAACTAGAGATTGAGACCATAAACTCATGTTTATAATGTTTACTGAGGTAATAAATCAAGTGAGAAGTAGAGTCATTTCCTCATAGCCTCATCGCCTCCTGATGGTCAGGAGAGAAAATGCAAGTTGTAGACACTTCCGCAGTCACTTGTTAAAACCCAGTAGAAACACATTGTTTTAGAAACATCTCCTTTCCAACTTCTTTGTGTATCGCAACGGGCCGATGCTTTGATTGGCCTGCATTTGAGGGGCGGGACTTAGCGCCTCCTGTTCTGTCACAGGCATGCAAAGAAGCCTACTGAACACCCTATTGCTTGGGTGCAACCATGACTCTGGATCTCTGCATAACCTCAGCTGCATCTATCAGATGTCAATAAGTCAGATCTAAAGTTGGCCATCTGTCCTGGCATTGGATATATCAACCATTCTTTCCTAACCGTTCGCAGAGTCAACTCTGCGAGCTTAACAGCTTTTCCTTTTTTTCTCTTCCTCTGCAGAAACATAACCGACATCCTACAGAGTCCCCACTTCATTCAGCCCTAATTGTATCCTCATTCTTCACCTGGTAACAAGCTAACAAACCTGTGCAGATGTGGCAAGCACATCAAAGAGAGGGAGGGGACGGGAGGCGGGGGAACTTGTTTGTAGGAGAAAAAAAAAAAGGGGAGATTTACGTTGTGTGAGTCCGAGCCAGCGCCACCTCAGGGAGAAACGCTGGAAAAATGTGATATTTTACACCTGCGTCTCAGGAGGTGAGGAATGAGACAGGGAGAGCAGGGGAGGAGGTAATTAGAGGAGTGTGTGTGTGTGTGTGTGTGTGTGTGTGTGTGTGTGTGTGTGTGTGTGTGTGTGTGTGTGTGTTTATAAAGGATTTTTAGTATGTTTCTGGGGCTTGCCACTGGTTCTTTTTCAGCATTCAATTTGGTACGATGCATTCGATGCCAGATTATTAAAAATGCTGGTTACGAATGCTAAAAAAATAAATTAAAAAACAATGTTGAAAATTTAAACAAATATGCTAATATTGTTACAGTGATAAATAGCTGGCAAGCTCTGTTTAATGAATTATGCTATTGGCTCTAATTCCTCATTAAGGCCCTAAAGACGAGAGCGAAGAGAGAAAATACATGTATTGTTTTTTTTTTCCAAATTAAACTCAGAAGGCAGAAGATACCAACACCTTCCCAAATTAAGTAGATTCAAATTACTCGGTTACACAGCTGGTGTGCAGTCTGGGGTGTCTTGTGAAACCAATTAATGTGAGGGTTAAGTCTTGATAAAGTAATGGAGGGCAGAGTTAGAAATGAGATGGAAGAGTTAGGGGCTGTAATGTGATCAGCCTGAGCTTGATGAGACGCTGAAAAGAAAATATCCATCTCAAGAAAGTCTGAGCGTTGTCGTTAAATCGAGTTCAAGAAATCCGTCTGTGTCGTTTCCAAAGCAAACGAATCTGATCTCGAGTCTGAAGTCACACAGTCGCTTGTTTTATAAGAAAACTTTACAGCTGCATTGGGAACAGGTGAGTAGACTCACTCACAGTGTTCTTTCCTTTTTCACTGTTTTACATTTTCAATACTCACTTCAGGCCCCCCCAGATTACCATTCATCTTTTCAAGAGTCAATGCTCCATTAGAAGAGGTATCACTTTGTGTTCCCGAGAGAGCGTGTTTTAATTTTAATTATTTTACAGACGTTTCAAGGGCTGACATGGAATATTGGATAAACAACAAACAAGAGGAGTGTTAAGCTGCATATCAGCTTTTATGTTGCTCTTTTTGTTAGCCTGTACCTTGTAAATAAGGAACCATGTGTAGCATTCACTTGGGGTCTATTGGCAGAAATGTCATATAGTAAAAATAAGTATGTTTTAATTAGTGTATGATCACCTGAAAATAAGAATTGTTGTGTTTGCATTTGCTTAGAATGAGCCCTTCATGTCCATAAAGCGAGCAGGTCCTCTTCACGGAGGCCGCCATGCTGCAGCACCATTTTTCTACAGTAGTCCAGAACGGACATACCAAACACTGGTCGGCCTTTGGCTTAGTGTTAGTAACGTGAAGTAATGTGACGTTGATGTACCTTGTTTATAGCACTAGATAGCTTTTTACTTACACTGATTGCATTCACGCTTCAAAAAAAAAATCATAAAAGTGTTGCTCATTTGTGAAGATCATCCTGCTGAACAAAATGTGTTCGCCACAGAGCTCATTATCTTGGCCTACAAAATGACGTCATCCCTGCAGCACTCTAAAGTGTCCCTCCAAGGCCTGAGGAAATGACCCTGATTATGTCATGGTGATGTCATCTTGAATTGAAACTTGGCATCAAATGTTTGACAGTAAGCCTGTTACAAACTCGGGTATTGGAGTCTGAAAAATGAGGGTCCTAACAAGAAGGAAAGCTTTAATGACTTATGCTACTGAGTTGCATTATGGGAACTGTAGGATCCAGCTTTTGTGAATCTCAACTCACAAGAGGGTTAGATAGTCCGGATATCTTGACATCTGCTGCTTCGATTTGGACCGTTTTTGTTTTAATCAGTCCCTCATAAGTCCCTCGACTTTACACAAGCACAACACTAAAATCACTGGGGTGCCCCTTTAAGTCTGCTTTTTTTTAATGCCTTAACCCCAGTTTTGTGAATTTTAAAGAGAAACATGCAACCAATTTAAGCCCAAGACCCTTTGATTGTCAAAAGTGACAGTTTTTTTCTTTCTTCTTCTTATAAATAAATGTAATGCAACACCAACGTCCCATCAAAGAACGCCTCACATGATCGTACCTTGTGCTGCAACAGCTTCAACGGCTTAAAAACTCATTATCTGAGCTCACCGCCCTAAATATTGACGCCCTTTGAGTGCGCTACAGAGTTTCCCCATCTTTAAACTAAACGGCAAAAAGATCACGCGCCACATGATGCGATCGTGGCCTGATGAAGCCTTTATTTGTTTTTCCAGGGAACTGTCAAGGCCAGGGCGAAAAACATTAAAGCATAATATTCTGTATATACACCGAGGGATGACATCACGCTGGCAGCGACGGCCAAGAGGGAGATCACACGAGACTGGATCATCATGTGGTGGGCTGCACACACACACACACACACACACACACACACAGGGATACAATTACCCCAATTATTTACACAGCCCTACATGATTGCTGTATTTGTTTCTCATGCTCCTACGCTGAACATCACACATATGCTGAGCACGGCCGTTACAACCTGACTGATAATCCTCATAATGAAGGTCTAATAAATACATAAACTTTACTTGGGACCAAGCATGCGTTGTGTTTTATTTCATGACGGTCGGTCACATTTCCTTTCTGCTTCCGAACACATTCAGTGAAATCAATAACCTGCTCTGCAGCTCATTTCTGCAGTGATGTGCAGTTTATTTGTGTGTGTCATAGAATCCTGACACTGATTGACAGATGCCTCCAGTGCATTCTGACTAAACCAACACGCAACTGAGATATCTGGCACGATTTCCCAATATAGCCTTACCCTTTAAAGATAAAAAAAAATGAGGTGAGCTACTGCTATAAGTGGGAGAATAACGAGTCGAGATAATCCCATGTGAGGCCTGTCCTGAATTCTGTATCATTTTTCTTTTTTTTTTACCGATGAGCTTCTTGGGCAGCCGCCATGTCAGCGAGGATGCTCGTAAACAAATAATTATTCATACTAATAATCTTCCATATTCATGTGCAAATAAGATCACCCCCTTTCCTGGTTTCTTAGCAGCTCCAAGGTTGTATGTGGGAGGTTCCCCCTAACTATTGCCTGACTTGACTCATTTCTTGCCAACAAAAAAAAAAAAAAAGAGCTGTTCCATGGGTCAAGGATGTGTGATCTACATATCATAATTCAGTATAAAACAGACTTCTTGTATCTAAATTTTGAAACCTACAAGAGCTGCATTCAAATCTGGTTTTCACAACCTCACAGGGAATGCGTTTGCCAGTTTAAACACATATGCTCTTCGGGGCAAATGGGGATAAAAAAAAAAAATATTAACATTTTTGTTCTTATGAAAAAGTACTCAGCCAATTCAAATTCTAAGAAAACCACAAACAAAATATCACACGCTGATGGACAAAGGGAAGCTGATGGTGAGCAGACCAATCACAGCAAACTTTTGCTTTGCGATGCCTCAGGACTTGCACAAATAAATCACCTGTCTGTCTGTATGAAGGAATGGGTTTTAAACCAAGTTCCATCCTCTTATGGCCGAGTTTCGAAACTATGTTCAACTTTGCCTTTTAGGTGGGCTCTCAACGTGCATGTCAACACGTATAACCTTCTTTTTCTTTTCTTTGATTGGCTGCTAACACCGTATGACACACGATAACGCGTATCATATCATGTGGCTATAAATAGTGCACATGGCAGGCCACGCAACACGGACCACCGCGGTGACGGGACTCATGTCCTCCGTGCGGATGGACACTGCTCTGGCCAGACAAACATCCTGGCATCGTGCGTTGTGCAACTATATTAAATGAAGTTGCATCATTTTCCTAACAGCAAAAACATAACGTGGAACAAAACAAACTCATAATTTAAAAAATAACAGTGACAGGAAACATATCCAGGTAGGTGGAAGGACTTGGCACACTCTTATGCTGACTGTTACGCATTAGCTATACAAGTAAACACACACACACACACACACACACACACACACACACACACACACTAGAAGTATTAGTGTGTAACTCAGACCATTAAACTTAAAAAGGTCTGTGTATCATTAAATCTACGAACAGCTAAATGAATCTGAAAAGCTGACTGCACAAATGAGCAAATGATTTGGTTTACATAGCACGTACCATTGTGGTGTGGAGGGTGAATGTGCCAAGCACCTCTCAAAGACCCATTTTTTTTTTTTCCACTCCCAAAAAGTTCGGCTTCCAAAAAAAAAAAAAAAAAAAAAAAAAAAAAAAAAAAAAAAAGTGTGGGAGAGAGAGAGAGAAAACTCGGTTTCTCGTTCTGCTGGGCCTTCTACCGGAACTGAAAACGGTGCCCGGTTTTTTTTTTTGTTTTTTTTGTTGTTGTGGTTATTTGTAGTCAGCTCCTCTCAGCCAGGGTGGAGGAGGACGGGCGGTGTAATCCAAGGCGTCCGCTCCACCGACGTCTTCATGCAAGGTGTGTTTACGGCCGCTTCCACCGCGGGATATCCCCATGAAACCCGGTCGGGCTCCTCTCTCTCTCTCTCTCTCTCTCTCTCTGTGTGTCGTAGTGTCGCCACCGACACAGTCACCGTCTGATCTCCACCCACCACCACCACCACCACCCACCCAACCCCGACAGAGGGTAGTCCGGCCGGGCACCGACAGTAAGTAGCAGCGCTCCTCCAAATCAGCTGTTGCTCCTGCAGAGGGGGACGATCGGCACCGTGCACTGGGTTATTTACCCCCCAACACCACCCACCAACACCACCAGCACCACCACCAGTGTGTGCATGCCCCGAACTCCGCTGGTACACGAGGACGTCCCTCCCTTCGGCGCTGGGGTCCTCCACTCCCCCACCCACTCCTCCACCTGTTCCTTCACAGTCCGGAGGGAGAGGAAAAAAAGTTGTGGAGCGAAACGACGTCCGCGACTACAAAACACCGCGAGTTCACGGAGCTGTTTGGCGGGACTTTGGTGCGTTCAATGCCGCCTGGGTATAGCAACAGTCTGACGTCTAAAATGTGTTTTAAAAAAATAAACAAAACGCGTGTCCCCCACGTGTTAATGAGAGACACCGAGAAAAACAAACGAGAGGAGGTGGGGGGGCTGCTCCTGCGGCCACGGCCGGAGGAAGAGGACGGATGGATGGATGGATGGATGGATGGATGGAGGGACTGGTGAATTATTAATAACCGGAGCGGTTCGCAGTCTGTCGTGTTCGGAGAGTAACCAGGGCGGCAGCTGGGGGTTTAGAGGAATTAAATACGGGCTCAGAGTAAACCGTGGACGCGGGGGATTAGGAGCTCTCACCGGGAAGAACAAAAAAATAAAAAAATAAAGTGTAAGGGCAGCTCGGGGGTCGGGAGGGTGGTGGTATGAAAACTTAATATTCATAAATATGACCCAGGGTCAGTTTGTAAAAGGTAACCTCCAAAAACAAAACAAAAAACTGATTAAATATAAGCCGATTCTTATTTCATTTTAGGTTGAAAAGAGTTGAAATATCTTCTAGCAGCAACTGATTTAAATGTGATTATTTGGACATATTATGTCACGTGAATGATCTGTCACGTGATTAGCCGTATTTTAGAGATTTGTCACACCTTTGTATTTGCAGAAGGCCTTATAGTTCACAATCACATCCACAGTCCGAGCTGTTAAACACATCTCTGTTTTGTTCTTTTCTGATCATCCTCTTGTTTATTTTATTTTTTTATATGTATCCACCTCAAACACCAAATATTTTATTCAGAAACATTCAGATTGAAATGGCCGAGTTGCGGATAAATGACCAATGAATGACCTTTAATGTGTTAAACGAAGCTGCAGACGTCACTGCAATAAAATGAATCAAAAGGAACGATGAGCACCTGCCACCGATTCCGTCTGTGTCGGTTTAACTTGATCACTTTACAAGCAGACAAATGAAAAGCTCCTAGATTCTGACACACACACACACACACACACACACACACACACACACACACACACACACACAGAAGAAGGAGAAGCTGGATCCTTTAATTCAGTTTTATTCAGCAATAACATACAACGCAATTGATACGTTTTACATTTACTTTAGAAAAAAAAATAAACGTTATAAATAAATCATAATAAATAATTAATTGTGAATATTGGACCAGGAGAAGTTTTAGTTGCCTAATTATTTTTTCTGGCATTTCCAGATGTGTCTAAATCCGGTACATTTGACCCGAATTTGAAGTGAAACAGGTGTTAATTAATGCCTAATAAAATGAAATAAAAAGAACAGACCAGAGTTGTTACAGTCTTTTAAATGAGCACACCAGCCTCCCTTTTATATTTACAACCTTAAATACATAAAAAATGGAACACAAAATATGCGACTTTCTATATATTTTAAACGGTGTGTTTAGACCTTACATGTGTTTCTTTTTTTATTAAAACGGGCTAACCATTATTAGGCTGGGAGACAGTCGGGATAAATGTATTTATGTCAAATTTATTGGGACGTTAGATGTCCGAAATTGTAAAAAAAAAAAAAAAAAAATCATTACATTTTATTTCATTCTATTTTTTTGTCATCAGGCAACACATTTAATGCATATAAATCTGTCAGTTTTCAGTCACAGAGCAGCAGCGTTTTAAAACAAGTCTGATCAATGATTTAAGAAGTAGGCTGCAAGTGAATGTGGCCTCTTCACGTTTTTCATTTATTATTCATTTTTTTGAATGTTCACCCCGAATTCTTGTCATTTAAAAAAATATATTCTTCTATTAATATCCTCATTATGTTTGTCTAACCAACCTGCGCCATAAAACAGCCCTTTGACTTCTACACCTTGTGTATAATGCAACATGCACGTTGGTTAAAGACGTGCGTCGTGTCAGTGAGTGACTTGACCTAAAGCTTGACCTTCACACTGCCAGCTCTATATTCTGTTTTGTTTTTTTTGTACTGAACTTTCTTGAACGCAACGGCCTTTGGCGGAGACGTTTAATGCTCGGAATGTTTAAGATTCCTTTATTTAAGTGGCTGTAAAAAAATAATAATTTGGAAACGTGAATTTAATTTATGATGGACTGACCCATGGCGTCTTGAATACACCCCCAAAACCCTTTGAAACCCGTGTATGTCGCCGAGAGACACGGGGACAAGTTGAACAGTCACTGACCTCACTAGTGTCCGAATCTTCCCATACATCGTGAACGCACCACGCAGTCTAAATTCACCCCCAAAACGGCCGCAAGCAAAGTCCCTTTTCTTTGGCCCTCAGCTCCGTTTGCGTCGCCTGTATACGCCTGTAGGATTTACACACACACACACACACACACACACACACACACACACACACACACACACACACACACACACACACACACACACACACACACACACACACACACACACACACACACACACACACACACACACACACACACACACAGACAGAAACAAAAATTCCCACCAGGCCTGTGGAACCGGGCCCGACTCACGGCCATTCTCCCGTTGTTTCTTTGGGGTTTGAGTTAAGAGGTTTACCCCGGTGGTTCGACTGAGAAGAAGTTTGAACCATCACATAATAGGACCACACGGGAGGTTGGAAAAAACCTCTAAAAGGACAAAGAAATGACATAAATACATATCTACATATCTCCCTCTGTTAGAGTAGTGACAAACAAGGTTACCATACAAAGCACGCACCTGCTATTGTTTTACTATTCTAATGATTAATATAGACGATGATAAAGAGGATGAGAATGTTAAATAAGAAGTAGTGGCAGAAGTATGTTTGCTTCAGTAAAAGTAGCATCAGCTGCCATATAATAAAAATACTCCATTATAAGAAAAAAAATCCGAGGTAAATATTTTACTTCAATACACACAGCAAATTTACCTCATGTAGTATCAAAAGTAAAAGTACTAATTAGGCAACAGTATGGCCCAAATTATACTCAATATGTATTTTAAGGTAGTGCTTTTATTTGTGCAATATAACATGTAGGTGCCATAAAACATGAAAAGAAGACAGTTGGACAAGTACAAGAACTTGCTTGTTGAGCTATGGTATTAAGTGAGGCATGTTTGTAAAGGGGACAGTAATGACTAATTACAAAGACAAGATAGGGAGAATAATAAATAATGATAAGTAATAATGACGACAGTGGAGGCTTTGTTAATGGACTAAACGTCCCATCCAGGATCGCCCCGAGAACCAAAGTAGGCAGCATGCCTGATGTTGGATGTTCTTCTTTTTTTTTTGTATATAAAAAATATATATATTTTTCCATTTGTTGTAATTTTCTTTCCCTTTTTGCCAGTTTAAACTCTCTGACCAACCAGCCCAATCTCTGTCCTCCATATTTACTCGTGTCCACCTCTGGGTTAGGAAACTCACCACCACTGTACAGGCCTAGCTGACAAGTTGAAGTGCATTTTAATGCAACTTTATTTAATTTACAACGACATATATTTTGTAGGCAATCTTTTTATGTAACCGTTAGATAAATGTCCCTTTAAAAAGTAGTGAAGAAACAGTATAAATCAGCTTCAAATGAAGTACAAGTACCTCAAAATTGTACGCAAGCACATGAGTAAACGTACTTCGATTTTCTTTTCCTGCTGAAAATGAGGTCAAAGTAAGTTCCCATTGCTACAGGAGAAGTATGAGATAGAAAGATAAGGTGCACATATAGAATTAGACATTTAGGGTCGATAGTCACTTGATCACTGCACTCACAAGGAAAGAAAAATATAATGCAGAAAAATATAGAATGGGATCTACACAACAGACATAAATGTGAAGTTTCTTGTATAAATGATACGGCTCTGTTGCTATAGTTAATCCTATATTTATCACACTCTTTCTAAATCTTTTCCACGAAGCTCTGGAGAACAGGCTGGGCCTTTGATATTAAAATGCATCACTCGATACCGACGCGTCTCCTCAGATGACTTGTGATGTTGAAACGCCGTATTTCCATATCTCCCAGCGTATAGGCCGATTCATCTGAGAAAGTAGCTGGATCCCATAGGGGCCTTTGAAATACAGGTTGAGGCTTAATTAGGAGAGGTACTTAATTACCAAAACACCCTTGAGAAGGTGTGCTAGCCCTTTGTACATCAAGGTAGGAAAACACTAGTCCCTTACTTCAATTATAGAAGTGTTTACTCTTTTTTAAAATATATATAATAAATCGTATAGGTAGAAAAACAATCACTTTTTTAAGGAAAACCAATTTTAATTTTTTTATCAGGGTACAATTTTCTCACCTGCACTCGATCGCATTAGCATATAAGATAGTGAGTCTGCTAAACACAAACACACACAGCAAACACATCCACCTGCGGGCTGAGCGCTGAGATTAACAACACCCGATGGAGGAGCGTGATTGGTGGAGCCTGGGGCACTGCGAACCGCCGATTGGCTCTGCAGAAGACCTGGCTAACTGATGCTGAGCGGAGTGTATATGTGTGTGTGTGTGTGTGTTTTATTTAGTGTGTGTGCCTGGATCTCTTAGGGTATCCCACTCTCCCCTGCCCTTATCAGGCAGCTCCACGGCACCGCTAGAGGAGTGCTGCTCTCAGGAGAGCAGGGCTACCGGCACAGCGCTTATCTCCTACCGGCAAGGAGGGTTTATAGGTTTCTGATTAACTCGCTGTTTGTATGTGTTGTGTGTACGAGAAAAGAAAGAAGAGAGCCGGGGTGTGTGTGACATGTGTGTTAATGACCGATGTGTGTGTGTGTGTGTGTGTGTGTATCGTGTGGATGCAGATGTGAGGAAGGTGTTGATGAAGCACAAGGCGAAAGGCAATACACTCTGGTTCCCTCAACCAATCGTAGCCCTGCAGAGGCAACCAGGAAATGAATTACTGCTGTTGTGAGACTATTATACTGATAATTAAGAGGATCACAAGGTTAGAAAAAATGAGATAAAGTCAAATAAGCAGTGGTAGAAGAAGAAGTGTTGAGGTATTTTGCTTAAGAAAATTAGCATTAGGCTACTAACATAAGGGCCTTTGTTCCCTCAATCAATCGTAGCCCTGCAGAGGCATCCAGGAAGTGAATTATTACTACTATTATGCTGATAATTAAGAGAATGACAAGGTTGGAAAATGTAGATAAAGTCAAATAAGATGTGAAAGAAGAAGTGCTGAGGTATTTTGCTTGAGTAAAAGTAGCCTTAGGTTAATAGCATTAGCACTCTTGCTCCCTCAACCAATCACAGGCCTTCAGGGGCAACCATGAACTGAAAGAAGAGGGTCTGTCGCAAGCGAGGGGACGAGTGTTGAGCGTAACACCAAGCAGTGCCTCTTCAAAAGTTTGTGATGCATTAAAAAGCTCCAAACGTAATACAAACAACAACTCCCTCCTTTGTAAAATCTAATTGCAGCATTTGTCATCGTGATGATTGGAGCACTCACTCCTCCAGCAGAGTGGAGCCCGGTGATATGATTTGTCCTGGTTCAGGTCCAGCCGGTGCTCACAGAGAGTGTCATCGTCTGCAAAAGGGGGGGGAAATCGAGTGGGAGGCGGTAAAGGGAAGAGTATGGTTGCCCCCCCCCCCCCACACACACACATATTTTCTCCCACCCCATAGGAGAAAACATGGCTGCTATAATCTCTTTTCCTGGCTCTCCATGAAAGAGAGGAAGAGCCACCAGAGCCTCGGTCCGCTTAGATCTGCTGCCCCTCACCCTCACTGCCTATCCCCTATCTCCCCTCACCCATCTTTTCCTCTGCTTCTTTTGCTCCTGCTATTCATCCTCCGCTTTGCTTGTTCGTCCAGGATCTCCCTGTTACTTCGTCATTCATACATTTGCATTGCTCAGTGTGTGTGTGTCGCTTTTCAAACCTACAGTATGTGCCTGAACTTCTCTTTTGAGTTCCTGTCTTAAGTCATTTTTAAGCCATGCAAGATGCGTAGCTTTGGGTCGGCCAGTCGATCAGTCGTGGTCTGTCGGTCGGTGGCAATCGGTCACAGTTGGTCATTTGGTTGGTTGTCAATCAGTCATGGTGCGTCGGTTGATAATCGTGGTCTCATGGCTGTCGGTCAGTTGGTAGCTTGGTTGATTGCTGTCGATCGTTCACAGTCGGTCGGTTGGTTGTTGATCACAGTCTGTTGGTTGGTTAATTGCGGTCTGTTGGTTGGTTAATCGCAGCCTGTTGGTTGGTTAATCGCGGTCTGTTGGTTGGTTGATCGTCGTCTGTTGGTTCGTTGATCGTTGTCTGTTGGTTGGTCGCGGTCGGTCATTTGGTAGGTTGGTTGATTGCTGTCGTTCGCTCACATTCAGCCCATTTTGTTGATTGCAGTCGATTGGTAAAGGTCGGTCGGTCACATTAGTGACAGTTGGTCGCGGTCGTTCGGTCGGGGTGTTGGTCAGTCCACCACTTTGGTCCAGACTCACATACCTCTACACCCACTGGATAGATTGGCATGAAATCTGTGACATTCATTGTCCCCAGAGGATAAACTCTACTGCCTCAACCCTGTCTCCTACGAAATAACGATCCCATTCAACTTAACTGCAATCGGAATTACGTTTCGAGGGAATTACGGTACTGATTGATCCCATACTGATTTTGGTGATCCCCGACTTTTTCCTCTAGCACAACTGTGAAGTGTGGTTTTAAGTGAAATATATCGACAGATTTTGGATGGATTGCCATGAAATTTGCAACACACATTTAAACTCCTCTCAGGATGAATTATAATCATTTCAGTGATCCCCTGACTTTCCCTCTAGCGCCACCATCAGGTCAAATACCAAATACCAGCAAAAATAATGACATTCCCAAATGCTACCGTGCTAGAAGATGAGATGGGCGTCACAGAGCTGCTAGCATGGCTGCAGACTCTACGTCATCGTTCACCAGCCTCTTTCTAACGTTTTCATGAATATTTGACTGCAGATTTCAAGCAAAGCCCTCAAAGTACAAAATGTTCCCATCTTGCATCCTAAATTTCCCTGCTCCCCTTTTCCTTTACCACTTCCTCCCGTGCCCGCCTCTCATTGCGCCCCCTCTTTCACACCTCTGAGGGTGGTGGCGTAGGGGGGTATCATTTTATGGATCCCTGCCATTCAGTCTGGTCCTCCCCCCCACCCTCCGTCTGCCTCCATTTCCCATGCTCTTCCATCACGTTTCCCTGACTTTCCCTATTCTTTCTCTTCCCTCCTTCCTCCTTCCTCTCCTTCCTTCGACCTCACCCAATGCCCACCCCACCCCAACCCCCAGCCCCCCTTTTTTTGATGGGTGGAGTCCTCTGTGGTGCCATTTTCTGTTTGGTAGTACATACAAGGGAACATGAATATTCATGACTAATACACTCTGCGCTCCCCCCCCCACACACACACACCCTACCCAACTCGGTCCTGCCATCGAAGGCAACACTTGGTAGTGGCACATGGCGAGACAGCTGTTGCAAACCAAGCCAGGCATCTGTGCAGTGGGAGCACACGAGGAAAAGAGAGACAGAGGGAGGAAGCAAGCAAGAGACACTGTTGGGAACAGATAGAGAAGACGAAGATAAAGAGACGGGGATACAGATGTATGATGATACGAGATAAGGGTAAGGATGGTATGGTACGGGCAGCGGTTGGGGGGCATCTGGGTAAAGGGGAGCCAGACAGACAGAAGGAACGGGGTGGTGGTAGGGTCATCTGGGTGAAAAGGAAAGGGGGCGAGCCAGACGGAGGGGAAATGGGCACTGATGGGAGGGTCTGTCTGGGGAAGAAGAGGGAGACAGATTGAAAAAAGACGAGAGAGAGTGAGACAGAGAGCGTGGGAGGGAGGGAGGGAGGCAGAAGGGTGCATCTGGACATAAGAGACAAAAACCTGCAAAGAAACGAGAGGATGCAGTGAGGTCACACCTGACTTTTCTCTAAAGAGATTCTCCTCAAGTGGTCCCAAAATAAATCTGAGGGGTCACAAGCAGCGTCATAACCAGTAACGAAAAAACACAGAGGTCACGAGTTCAAACCTTCAAACAGGATTTCACCCACCTGACCAGCAACCAACCAAACTCAATAAAAATGTTTGGGGTATTTACAAAAAAAAACAATACGCATCCGATTTATTATTTAACTTTTGGAATTTATTTTCTATACATTTTATATTGTTCCAATTTTTGTTTCACACTAAGTAGATAAGTAGATTTATTTTTGTGCCTAAAAAAGCTACATTTAAAGCTATTTTGCCTAAAAAAATTAAATCTCCCTCTTCATCTATTTGAACCCCTTAGATTCCCAGAAATACCACCAAGGACATGACCACGCTAATGGGTGCTGTTAGCCACAGCTCTGGTCACGAGATGATTACAGGGAAGAAATAAAAAAAACATGTTCTCAGTTTTTTTTCCTTTTTTCTTCAAAAACCTGAATGCTGTCATCTAATCATGCCAGTTAAAACCCTTCAACTGAAACAATCTCAGACAATCTTAGGAAAATATCCAACAATACAACCAAAAAAAGCATTGATTCATTCATTTTGATCAGGAACAGTAACTCCAATTTTACACATAAAGATCAATTTACATATCACTTGAAAAATGACCCTGATGATGTCATAATGATGTCATCTTGGTGATCTTGGCTTGGCGGATTTTTTTTTTAACAGAAAATCTAGAGACAAAAACGAGAGGTGTATGTTTTGAAAGGAGTAAGCACTTAGGTAGTAGTGAGGGTTGAAGGAAACAAAACTACCCAGTTGCACTATGGGAACTGTAGGATCTAGTGTTTTTGATTTACTAGGGTTGCCCAATTTTAACCATTATTTTCCCTTAATTTAATGAAAGTGTAATGCTTAATTACTGCAGTATCCCTTTAAATGTGTTTACTTGTATATATTGTATATTTAGGCAACCTTAAAATGTGGATATTTTCAACTTTAAAGCCCTGTATCCTTTCCTTTAAATAAAAAAAACAATTGAAGCACTTCTATCAGGGGAAAAACTGCCCCCCAAAAAATAAATCTTAAGAATGGAATTAGTTGTTTGTTCTGAATAATCCCAAAGAAACCTGGCAGACACCCCCCGGTTTGTGTATGACGGAGCTGAGACACTTTATGTCCACAGACGGGAGGGAATGCTCCTTTACCAGCCATGCCCAGCCTGTGCCCCTCTCCCTGCCCCCTGTAGCACCCCCTCCACCCCTCCCCATCTCCTGCATGGGGCCCCAATGCTGGCTGCCATCCCTCCCTTACTCCCCCATCTCTCTCTCTCTCTCTCTCTCCACCCCCCCTTCCCTCCTCGTTCCCACCCCACGGCAGAGGGTCCAGCTCTGCCCTACATAGCGGCGAGCGCAGCAGGCTGGCGCTGAGTGGAGCCCTCGGGTTTACAAACTGTGTCAGGCCTCAAGACGCCTCTGTGATCAACACCAAACGCCACATGAGGGGGAAATAATGAAGCAACTGCTACCGAGGGATCGGAGTGATTGATGTTGTCAATATGTGAAATCTGGAATAAATTAGCTCTCTGATCTGATCCAAACTCGGGATGTTTGGAAAAAAATAGAAAAGAAAAGCTGAAGGTCAAAAGCACAGCTACAGCGATAGTTTTTACAGTTCAGGCAAGTTGCGTTGATTTGCAGTCACAAAATAATCAGAATATATTGCCCATGAAAATGTCTGAATGTGAAGTAAATGCACTGCTACTAGGTAAGAATAACTTGCAAAAAAAAAGGTTCAAGTCAGGCAAAAAGCACATGTTGCCCCAGAAGTGTATCATGGCCTTAATAAATTCTGAATCATTTCCTCTAGTGGCAATAACAGGTTTTTAATTAAAAGCCCCTTTCCCTTTGGGATAAGCCCTAGATTTCTTTGATTGAGTCAATCACCCAAATTATCCCGTGATTAGAATCTAAGAAAGTGCATTTCAAGGGAAGTATCTCCGTATAGCTCGAGGATGTTAGCCAAATGTCACTATATTGTAATAAACACCACCATCATCACTTAATTCACAAATTTCAAATAAGTGCATCACACAACCTTCTCGAGGAAGGCTTCCTCAGCCGCTAAAAAAGTAGACTCGCTCCACAGTTGGCTTCTCTGTGGCCTTAAGAACAAAACACCTCGAACGCAAGTGACCGAGTGGTCGCCTCAGACGGACACAGTGCGGCAAACATGCAGCGTGCAACAACATTATGTCAAGTTCTGCGTCCCAAAAAAACATGATGGGAGCGCGAAAGAGAGCGGAAGGATGTGACAGAAACAGAACGGAGACAGACGGATGGATCGATACAGAATGAGGGAGGAGACGGGTTGGGTGGGGGAGTTGCATCCATCCTACCATCCACCATGACCTGGCAGAGAAGTCATAACACAGCTGCCACCTGAGCCCGGGGTCACTCTGCCTCTCCCACGCCATTCCACGCCGCCAGAATCCTCTTCCTGAGACTGCTGATATATATTTAAATATATATATTTAAAGAAAATGCGGATGGAGTCACCAATCAGGAGCTATCTGTTACCAGGTTGCTGCTGCTGGTGTGAGTGATAGAGAGGGTGTGTGTATGTGTTGGTATATACTGTATGTATGCTCCAGTGTGTGTGTGTGTGTGTGTGTGTGTGTGTGTGTGTGTGTGTGTGTGTGTGTGTGGAGGGGGAGCGAGGGGACACAGACACAGAAATGCCACGGAGCCCTCTCCAAGCAGCTGTGCCTCTCGCCTCGCCGGTCCAACTTGCTCCGGCTGCTGCCATGTGGAGGGCTTAACCGAGCCCCGCCGACTCTGCACCAAAAAAAGGTTGCATGTTGGAGTTTTCTCCCACACGCTTGCAGGTGCAGTGCGTGGTGGCGGGAAGCGTCTAAACAGCATCCTGACAACTTTACGAGTCACGTTTTTTCGGTCAAAAGCAGTGAGGTCTGTCGGTTGTAGTGCCGATGTGGACTTTCCAGGAGGCCCCGGGCCAAGCTCAGATGTCTGAGCCAGGTTACTGAAAGGGCTTCTACTGCACACTCAACATGGCAGACTCAAAACAAAGCTAGTTATACGTACATTTTTATCAAATTTGTCTAATTGAAAGTGCTCCTGTTACATCAGTTCAATTTATAGAATATTACAATATCATTTCTATTTGCCCATAGATGCAAAGGTCACTGTAAACCTAAACTTTTCCACAAAAATGACTATATTAGAGGTAGAGTAGTCTCTGGTAATGATAAATATATGGTGTCTTCAGAATTTGGAAACAACTAAATAGTTGAATTCAAAGTAGGAATTAATGAAGATTTGTAATGGTGCTTAGTCCCGTCTAAGAAGCTCTGTCTTAGCTTGTGTCTCTTTAAAGCCCCCATCCAAAAAAGCCCAGTCTGCTTTGATTGACTCGCGATAAAAATATGATGCATGTTTGCAAAGTAATTGTGTGTTCCAATACCAATACAACCATACTATTGAGTATGCCAGAAAGGAAGCCGCAATATGTACTTAAAGTAAAAAGTAAAAAGTATGCAATTTGGATCTATTATAGTGGGAGTACCTCTCTGGACTATGCTACTTAGCTGGTGAGCTACAAAGCTAAGCTACTAAATTGCTTAAAGAGCAAGAAAGTCTGTGGAGGGGGGAGGGGTTGTATTGTTACCTTGTTGCATTGTGTTGTTACATTTATTTGTTATGTAACGTTGTTGCGTTACAATTTCAAAACAAAATATGATTTTTTTTCTGCCGACTAAGTTGATGTAAAACAGTTATAAGTGAAGTGATGGCTCTTTTTCAGAAAACATAATACAGATAATACTTTATACAAATGTTAAATTGTCTAGCTGTGTAAACAACTGAGTAAATATATACCTGACAGAGATAACAGATAAAACTGAAAGGTTCCTGTGAGTTAGGGGACATTATTGAACCACTTTGGGGATAGTTGTGTAATCATACCAAGATTTACGATAAAATTAAACAAACTGGAAAAGTTTGGAAAATGTTTCAAAAAGGTTTTATCACAATAGTGTCACTAAAAACAGGTATGCATCCAAGGCTCTCTTTTGTTGCCATGCTTTTCTGCCCCGCAATGTATTGAATCTGTGTCGCACCAATTTTGTGGTTCGTTGTGTAGAGCACCAGAAAGACTGCAAGTCATGTCTTACCATGGCCACCTGCACTAAAATGGACCGTTTATACCAATAAACAAAAAAAAAAGAGAAAGCCCCTCCGCCAAATAGTTTTCAGGACCGTTCACATCTCCGAGCACAATGTTTCTCTTCTCCTCGCTGCGAGCATGCAAACCAGAAGGGAAATCTGTTGCTGATGAACATAATAAAAACAAACGGAGGTCATTTTCTTCTGTGGTATAAACAGTTAGTCATTTCACATGAGGACAGCATTATTGTGGATTTCATTTAGTCATGCCTATTATAGAAAATAAAAAGAAACGTCTCAGAGCAAAACTGGGTTTGCCCTTTTGTTTGGACCTCGGTGCTCAATCCAATGGAACGGCAGATTTTATCCGATGCGTCGCATCCATTTGATCAGTCCGCCCGTCCTCCCCCGTCCGCTCGCCAAACACACGTCTCCGTCTTTATTTATCTGTCCCACTGCTTTTATTTCCCACTCTGTGTACACTTTGTCTCTGGTTGAAAGGGGGGGGGGGGGGGCTGTCTGTCTCTCCACCTCTGTGTCTGTCCCCGCTGTCTCTCTCTCTCTCTCTCTGTCTGTCTGTCTGTCTGTCTGTCTGGGTGCACAGACAGGCCTGTATGTTTATGTATGGGTTCATTAACAACCATTGACAGCTTGTGAAGGAGAGTGCCATTAACGTTGCGTGTATTCCCAGGTGGCGATCCTCCGATGCTTCTCTGTGTTTTACATGCGTGGTGGGTGACCGTGGTGAAGGAGGAGGAGGAGGAGGAGGAGGAGGAGGTGGTGTGGGACGAGTGGCAATTACTGGGGCCGGTTATGGTGCGATAGCCGACTCGCCGGGGCCCCGCTTGGCACCAATCCCCATTTTAAGGGAATTTAAAAAGCACTAGACGGGGCTCTGTTGTGCGTGACCCTCCTCCTCCATCCATCCAGACATCGCTACACCTTCCAGTCAGGATTCAACCCCCGGTTTTCATCTAGCCAGGCCTCGGCTGGGGCCTAAAAGCACAGGGACTGGGCGCAGTGCCTAGATGACTCCGGGTGATATGGAAATGGTTGGAGCAGCCCCACTCACAGTCCCTCGCGGAACCACTCACACACAACGAGCTGCTTACTTCGGTGCACGTACGTACACATGTGCGCCGGTCGACTTCGTTCTCCATCAGAGCTGCTTCACCTGAAATATTTCTGCCAACAGAGCGACACTCTAGTCATTTTTGGAGCCCCCCAAAAAAACGGCTGCTGTTATGTAAATGCACCACCCTCACACTGTCGGGTCAAGAGCTCCTGCTGTATAGCCACTAGTCATTTCTAATGAAGTGCACCCACTCAGAGAAGTTTGTCTGCTCAAACATGCGCCGCACACTCTTACTTTTTGCACCCCGGCTAAACAGATCCGGTGCAGGTTTATGCATTTATGGAAAACTTCACCCTTAACATGACCATTTGTGTACCAGTTGCTCATCCCGTGTCACTTTGAATTCTTGAATACTCTTTTCTCGCATGAATCCACGGTGAACGGAGAATCCAAAAAACTGAGAAAAGTGGTGATGATGAAAGTAAGTAAAGTGGGCCGCGTTTCACAACAGTAAAACTTCATCAAAACATCTGTTTGCAAAGATAGCAAGGTTTTAGTGAAGATACCTGTGTTGGGGAAGTATTTGTTGTATGTCTTGATAAATGAGACTTGGTTTGTGCTGAACTAGTTATGTGACATTCTTTAAACGGATGTTTTGATAATTTAGCGGTCTTTAAAATGCACTTTACTGCAGTTCATTACCACATTTCTCAGTTTTTTTTTAATAATTCACTGTGGAAGCATGAGAGAAAAACATTTTCTTCCGGAATTCAAGGTAACACGGGGTGAGTAACTGACACACAAATGGTCATTTTAAAGATGAGTACTCTTTTAAGTTCTGCACTAATGAAGTTCTATTGCCCATTTCTGATCATCCAGCATCATTTTTCCACTCGGGGTTCAAATTTACGCTTGAGAGACAGGATACACTAAAACTCCCAAAGTTGACCCTCTCCCCCGCTCTCCCTCACACACTCCCGTCGTAATTTGTCTGCCCACTGCTTTCACTTATTACGTTTCAAAAGGTTTCTGGGCAACGTGGTTTGAGAAAGGGGAAAAAAAGGGAACCATGGCATTTTTTTGGCACGCCACTCTGCCCGTCTTGCCCAGAACGAGGAGGTTACCATGGCATCGCTGGGCACCTCATAAAGCAGACCATTGTTGGTGCTTGTGTGTGTGTGCATGTGTGTGTGTTTGTGCCACATTGAGTTGCATGGCAACAACCTCTGGGCACCACCAGCGCTATAGCAAGAAGCCCAAATCTTGCACATGGGGCAGTGCCAGCATGCTATACAACATAAACGTGAACTTTCCACCATCTTTTTCAGTCGGTTTGATTCAGATTTCTTTATCTGTCTCACGTTATTTCCCACTGAAGCTGGAAGTCAGCACGCTCCAAAGAAAGTGAGATCCTGATCGTGATTTATCAGCTCCAACAAAAGCAGCGGTATGTGTGGATTTTCATTAAAAGCTAGAAAATGAGTGAGAAACATAATGATGGCCACCAAAATTAGAAAACAAGCCTGCAATCTGAAATAACCTGAGGGTGGGAAACAGGAACATTTCATTTTCTTGTCTTTCCTCAGGTCTATTAGCAGGGAGAGGGTATAATACAGGTTTGTTTCTAATTGTTTCAGTTCCAAATAGCCCAAAACCTTAAGTTACTATGTGTGAAAATCTGGACACAATTTGTGGTTCCCTTAGAAAAAAAAAAAGAAGGGAAAGGAGCTATTTTCAGTTTGTAAAAAGTTTTGGAAGGAGTTTAAAGGCGGGGGCGACAATAGCAATCTTTGACAGGTGTGCGCTCTCCCGGCTCACGACCTTTGTGTCGAAGACTCAGTGTGTGCACAGTTGTGAGCTGCAGATGAAGTATGTGGAGTATAAGAGCAGACGTGCAGAGTGAAGTGAGACGTGGGTCCTCCGGCGCGCTCTGCTGGCGTGTTTGGAGATCACCAAAGCCAACGCAGAAGTTGTGGAGGAGAGGTTTAAAGCATTTGTGGTAACACTTTAGAAACACCTGCTTTATTCATTTATAAATAATGCAAGAAATGACCCACATCACTGTGAATTTATGTGATTAGTTAATGCTCATAGTGTATATATATTTAACTGTATTCTAACAAATAAGCTGCAGTTATATAGAATACACACACTCCCGCCCAGTGACAGGGTTAACCCGCAGTACTACCCGCCAGTATTGTAGTACTCAAGGCCTGGATTTTAGAAGGTCCACTGCAGGTGGTTCCTTTGGGAGATAAAATACATTTTAAATTGGCACTTAGAAAGAAAGCTTTACAAAGAGTGTTGAATAAAGATGGTTAGTTGATTTCAGCTCAGACTTGGTCTTGATACACTCCGGTCTTGGTCTTGATTTGGTTTCAACCTTTCAAAGTCTTGGTCTTGTCTCGATACAGTCTGGTTTTTGTCTTTACTTGGTTTTGGTTTAGGTGGTCTTGATGCTGCTTGTAACCACGGCCGCCCATAAAGTAGTAAAAAGGGGTACGCTTTCTGGGGTCCAGCTGATTATTGATGGGCCCATGGATCCCGGCAACAATCATGCTCATCTAAATATACAAGCAACGATAACCACAATTTACATTTTATTTTTATTAAAACAACAACAACAATAAATAAGGTATTTATTGGTGCTTGAGTAAAATGTAGCCTGTTTCAAAATGAAAACCCCCTGTCCTGAAAATGGTATCTATAAATGGAGTCTTTTTTTCTTCTTTTTTTTTACGAAACCATTGCAAAAAAAAAGGAAAAAAAGAAACGTAGCCTGCAAAGTACATGATTTGTAAAGTAGATGTGGGGAGGGCCCATTCACTGGACCTTTTCAGGAGCCCAGTCGTTTTTGTTGGCGGGCCCGCTTGCCACCACCAACACACCACCGTACCAACACACACACCAACCGTGTCCTCATAACTTCCCCAAAACCCGGCTTATTATTGTTGTTTACTGTCAGCCACCTCCATATGTGTCAATTGTTGCACCGATTATATGTTCTGTTGCGCATGCCACTATTTACCCATCTGTTGGGTGTTGTGTCATATTATGTTATGTTTCATCAATTAGAGTGACATCTTGATATTTGCATCTGACGACCAGTGTAATAAAATGAAATGAAATAAAATTGTTCGATGAGAACCGTTACTGGAGATCCATAAGGTTTTAACTGATCACATAAATTCAGTCACCTGATCATATTTTAATGGTGAGCAACAGGAAGTCATTATTTATTCTGCATTTATTCATGCAAGATGAGTCATGCCTTAATTAGGAATATGTTTGTACAGACACTGGTGCATTCTGTTTAGTTTTTTCCTTTAATATTTTAATGTTTTATACTGTATCGCAGGCCACTACTGGTTTTTCTTATGATTTTCATTCTTTAACTTGCTGACTTTGAAATTGTGGTTGCAGCCTTTTCAAAAGTTTTAAAGCTTTGCAACTTGATTTTCTGTCTGGAAGAAAATAAAAAATAAAATCTACCAAACTATGTTTTTTTGGCACTAATGTGCCATACGTACTTGTTGGTAAATGGGCTCATACATGTTAAAGTACCAGTGTGGAGGGTTTCAAAGTGATCACAACTTATATATGCAGCCACCTGGAACAGACTTCCTCCTTTGCCAAATACATGCCATGTTTAGCCTGGGCAAGCCTGGCTGCTCTGAGTGTGTGTGTGTGTGTGTGTGTGTGTGTGTGTGTGTGTGTGTGTGTGTGTGTGTGTGTGTGTGTGTGTGTGTGTGTGTGTGTGTGTGTGTGTGTGTGTGTGTGTGTGTGTGTGTGTGTGTGTGTGTCAGGTCTGTTACTGTGGTCCTGGTTTGGTCCTCCGCTGTTGTGCAGCATGTGGCCCACAGATTAACGCTTTAAATGAGACTCTCTCCTGTTCTGAATGCTCCCTCTGTTTGCTTACAAGGCCCGGGTGAGACAGAGTGGAAGGATTTGAGAGGGGGGGTTTTGTATCTCCTCCTGTTCAGAGGGGGGTCATCCTATTATGAGTGAAAAGCTTAAGGGAGGGCTCGGTCACAAAGGGGTTAAAACCTGAGAGTCGTTTTTTGGCATATTAAGCAGAATTGGCTTCTTGATTTTCTTTTTTTTTTCTTTTTTAAAGACATGTGGAAAACGGCTCCAAACAGATTTTAGTGTAAGACAGGTGCCAGCTCTGCCATCTGCTTTCAGTTTTACCTCCCTCTCTGTCTGCTCTCGGACGATCCCCTCCCCTCTCCACAATCCTGATTCATCCATCTCTCTCTCTCTCTCTCTCTCTCTCTCTCCTCCTCCCTTTCCCACCAATCAGATCAGTCTGACACCCTCCCCATCATGTGTTGGCACACACCCTTTAGGTACCTGGAAAAATCTTAAGAGTGGAGCGAAATAAATCAAATCAGAGGGAAATGCATTAACTTCGGGTATGTCATCTTTGGGAAATATTGGGTTTTAAATGTGCAAGAATATGCATATAAACAGATGGATGGATTTGGGACTGTGTTCAAGTTTTTAGAGAGGGAACGGGGGTTAGAAAAGGGGGAGGGCTCTCTGCTTTTTCTTTAAGTTGAAGAGAGTGTAGTCAAACATTTTTGGGAAAGCATTTTTTTTTAACTTTTTCTCATTCCCTGCATTATTATATATTACACCCTTCCTTTGTGATATTTGTTTTAAAAAGACAAAAACATGTACAGACATAATATGATAATAAAGAAAAAGTACTTTCCCCTTTCTCTGTGATGGTATACAGCCCAGTCCTCAGGTAAATATGTTAGCATTGTAGCATATGGTTTCTTCAAACTACAGATACAAGTGAGCTAATTTGTCGGGCAAGTTACGTGGCATTATAGTGAGTTTAACAGGTGACAAAGTCCGATGGGGGTGAGTGTGAATGGTGGAGGAGGGGTCAAACAATCAGAGGACTTTCACCCAGGAGCCCACTGTCCGTGTCAGGAAACCAAAAGTAAACATTTAGTAACACTCGTTACATAACTTTACGTTAGAATGACGTTTTATTTTTTTTATAAAGTCTGCTAAGGGGCAGTTGTTATTCATTTAAAGCAGTTTTGTACATTGTTACATTATGCTGTTACGTTATTGTTTGAACAATTTCTTTTTTTCTTTTTTCTAACTTCAATGAAGTAGTTTTGTTGCCTAAACCTAAACAATCGCTTCACAACATTAACCATGTGGCATTGTACGTTTCTACGAGGCTGTTATTTTATTTATTCAAGGTATCTTTTTTTCAGAAACGTCCACATTTAACTTATCCCGTGGAAACATACAATGCCATAATTTTCTCTGGCGACTGGGTTGCAGTAATTACAGTTTATTTATCAGCACTTTTTCCAGAAATAATGAGTGTCTGTTTTTTAGGGACTACTTTAATGTTTGGCAAAAACGTATTGTCTTGAGATATAAGGGGGTAAGGTATCGTTAGTCTTTTTTTCCAAGTCATGGAAAGTGTTCAAATAAATAATTAATAACACAGGAGTGTGCCGTGCTTTTATACAAGATTCAGCCCCTCTCCCCAACTCATTTCACATTTCCTTACAGTCCCCTATCTATGGGCCTACTGAACACAGGTGGAGAAAAAAAAATAAAAGAACATATTTTAGACTGGGGAATGACTTGTTTTATTTCATATCCTGTACCAGTGATATAATTAACCTCAGATTAGATTTTATTGAGCGTGTTTGTGAGAATCAAATCACATGAGTTTCTAAATGGGGGATTTCCAGCGGGTAAGGAGGAGAGAAAAAGTCACAGAACGCGTAAAAAAACCCACAGTTTCTGGCAACGCCTCGGTCCGAGCTGTTCAAACTAAACTAAACTCTGGGGTTGTGACTCAAAAAGGCTGAGAACCACTGCCCTATACTACGTTTACGTGTTAGATGTGAAGTTACTCACAAGCTCCTTTATTCTAAACTAAACTGAGTTAAAGCTATCACATTAATATCACCATTATGTGCTCTTTATTCGTACGTGATGTTTGGCTAATAAAATTCAGATGGTCAACCAGTTTTGTTCTTGGGACTCTTTGGGTACCAAGAGTTGTTCGTAAAGCCATCAACAATGATTAATTAGGGGAATGGTTTCAGCCAAAAATGTATATACTCTACCTCTGAAATTATCAGTCATTTATGTTTAACAAGATTTTATTTAGTAATTGAAATGCACCTTTTAATTCTGAAAAACAGCAAAGTGTTCTAGGTGTTTGGGGGCCTTTCCTTGACAACCTGGTGAAAACCTGGTACTATTTTACAATATTGTAACACTTACATTGCATCAATGTATTTTATTTTTTTATTTACTTACTTAAAGAAAAAAAAACATTCTCAAAAATCCTTTCTAAAAATTCTATCTATTTTGTTTTTTCCTTTATTTATCTAAGGGGTTCGTTTCTTACCGCTAATACTCTATTATTTCTTTCCTCTTAATTTGTAAAATGAAGAAACTGAAAACCACATAAAATTAAAGATAAACTTGGGTGTAAATGGGATTTGTAAATTTGCAATTTGTAAAAATACAAGAAAACGCGTTTGTGAGCCATGATCCATTCCTGTACTGTTCCCTGTCCCTTCACTGTATTTTAGGGCTGTATATCTGAACACAAAGACACAGGAGAGTCAGCAGTTGCCGGGTGCAAAAACTCCTGGGTTTTAAAATGACTTTCCCTACAAACCTGCTCCTGCATGAAATGTGTTTGAGGCATGTTAGTTTAACTCTAATGTGTGTATTCCCAGAGCAAGGGAATTTTTATTTTAGCACAAGCGTGTTTCTTTTTTGGAAAAGATGCAAACCCCTGTTAAAAAATATCAACTTTAATGGCCAACTAGATGACTTATGAAAATACATAAAAGTGAAAACACATTGCTGGCTCCTCGCTCTGCAGCTTCCCCAAGAGAAACGGGGCCAAGCCTCATTTAAAGTGCGGCGCCTGAGTTGTGTCGCTCGGGTTCAGAAATGCTGGGCTTTAACCTGGTGGTTTCTTTCTGGAATGAGGCCGCTGCTAATGAGCCCGTTAGGACAAAGGTGAGTTCTAAATGAGCGGAGAGAAAAGTAAACAAGCCAGGTGACAAATTGCAAATAAGCAAGTGGCCTAGATGGAGATTCTGTCCACGAATACAAAGTTGCTCACAAGGAAACCAGTGACTGTCAGCATTGTAAAGAGTTGTTGAAGCTAGGAGTTTTTGTTTTTGAGACTCTTATAGCATGCAGGTGCTCTTTTCAAAGGCAGCCCTCTCTGCCAGGCACTTCTTGGCCACCGTTGAATGTTGGGCTCCCGGGGTGTTTGTTTGGGTTCTTTTTTGTATGCCTAGTGTCTTTGCCCGCTTGATACCTATTCCTCTTTTCTTCTGTTATTTAAGTGAACGCTTGCAAGGCTTTCCAAAACATAAAACCCGCGCACAAAAGACTGCGGGTCACTTTTTCCATTCACGAAAAGAAAAAGAAAAGAAGACAAAGGAGACTTAGCTACAAGTTCCCAAGCTATATATATAGTCCTGTATCCGTCCAGGATGTACAGTTCATTACTATAAATCTACACATTACTGATTTCATGGCTCATTCTCTGGACAATATTTTCCTCTACAACCAGCCCAGACGCCAAGAAAAAAAGAAGTTGGCTTTGTACGTTTCTGCAAAACATGGACTCATTGAACTTTTATTAGGTCAGAGAAAGGGACTCAGTACAACAAGTGACACCAAGAGCAAGTGACCTAGTATAAATGTTAGTTATACTGTTATAATGTTGTTTCGTTGTTAAGGTTGCATTGTGATGATTGTTGCATAACATTGAGGAAAGTCTGCTTAGGCCGGTTGTTATGTATTAATAGTTACATTGTAATGTAACACTACGCGAGAAAGTCCACTAGGGGCTTTTCTGTACTAATGCTAGTTATGTTGTTTCGGTTTTTGCGTAAGGTTGTTATGCTTGTTAAGAAACATTATGTAGGAAAGTCTGCTAAGGGCAGTTATGTATTTATGCTAGTTACGTTGCTACTTAACGTTACGCAAGAAAGTCTGCTAACGGTTGTGTTCATTTATGATAGGTATGTGGTTACGGTTGTTGCATAAGGTTTTTATGCTTGTTAATTAACATTATGTAGGAAAGTCTGCTAAGGCCTGTTGCTATGTATTTATTTAAGTTACTTTTTGCAACCTTATGTGAGACAGTCTACTAAGGGCTAAAATGTAATTATGCTAGTCATGTTGTTACGCTCGTTACGGAAGCTTGTTACGCCTCTTACTTAACGTTATGTAGGAAAACCTGCTAAAGTCGGTTGCTATATATTTATGTATTAAACAATTAGTTCCATTGTTACGTGACCATATGTTACATATAGTAAGAAAGTCTACTAAGGGCTATTCTATATTTATGCTAGTTATGTTGTTGCGGTTGTTAACATTATGTAGGAGAGCCTGCTAACAGTGGTTGCTATGTATTTATGCTAGTTACGTTGTTACATAAGGTGGGTGCGGTTGTTATGTAATGTTATGTAGGAAAGTCTGCTATAGGTGGTTGTTATTTATTGACATTGTTACAGTTTTTACATTGTTACGTCTTTACATTATTATTAAAATACAATGCAGGATTTTTTTTTTCTAAACTTAACCAGGTAATTTTGTTTCCTTAACCTGACCAATCGTTTCACAACATCAAGGTGGCATTGTGCGTTTCTGCAACTGTGCTACAAGGCTGATATGAAACTTATTTATGGTTAGGCAAAGTGAACATTCAACATATTCTATCGTTTTGCAGAAACGTACAACGCCAACATTTTTCGGATGACTTTGTTGCTACAACCCTGGTGAGTTAAGATCATATTCACACTAAATCTAAATCTTGTCTGTGATTGGTGGCCCACAGTATTTCATTGTGTGTGCGTTTGTGTGTGAAATCATCAGTGCGTCAGATGGAGCCCGTTATGCCAGGCGGCCGGGCAGCAGCGGTGCCACTCTGTGTGGTCAGGGCACAGTGTGTCCTCTCAGCTGCTGTTTCGTATTCACAACTAACTCGACAGCAGCAGCCTCTGCTCATTCACTGGAGCAGATGGCGGCAGGGCGAGCTATACGCGTGTGCACGTGTTTGCCCATTTTTTTTTGGAGAGCCAGCTGTGAGAGGCTAAGCTTTGCCCACTGCCGGGTCCAGCAGCGTCGTGTGCATGGCGACAAAGACAGGGGACAATTGAAAGAAAACTCTGGAGTATGAGAGATCAGAGAATCTCATAAAGAGGATGCTCCCATCCAAGGCTCGTGTAAAATCTCCCCTATCACTCCGTATCACCCAGAGAGGCCACGGCCAGTTTCATCTAGAGATTAATCCTTGAGATTATATCCCTGCGTGGTGGACAATGAGCATATTGTTGAGATCTTGTTGCCGTAATCCAGCTCAGCACCATATGCAATAGACAGGGACGCTCTCTAGAGAGCTGGGGTGGTGAATAATACACTGTCCAGTCTTCGCACAACAATCCATCCGCCACCGGATAATATCTCCACTAGAATCAACCCTGAGGCAACGTATTAAGAGTTTATTCTCATTCGGTTTGAATTCAGGATGAGGCCAAAATGAAATTAGAAATTTCACTGAAAACAAGGACCACAACATGGCACAGCCATTCAAGTCTCCTCGGAGCCTTTTAATATTTGAATATGATTTCAATTTTGGTCATAACCTCGGGTGCGCAGAGAGAAGATAGATTAAAAATGGGGATGGGGGTGAGGCCATCTGTTTTGCGGTAGAGTCAGAGAGACAGAGGAGGAAAAAATCTGGAGGAGCCGAGCAGGGACGCTGGAAGTCAGTCAGAGTTGTGGGTGCTGAGGGTCGGTCTACAATATGAAGTCATGCCAAATACTGTGCAGCGTTCAGGGTCTTTGCGTTCATTTTAACGGACAGGATGATTTATATCTGAAAGATATTAACATTTTTACGGCAATTTTTAAGAACATTTTACTACCACACACTACAAACATGAACGGCAACAAACTGCAGCAACTAGACAGGCAACAACATGCAAGTCAAAAACACCTCCATGTGTTCCTGAGCAACAGAAAAGCTCCAACCTGCTGTGAGTTGAATCGCTTTGCAGGAAGTATTACAAAAAGACTAATACATATTGATAATTAACGGAAGGAAAAACTAAGTAAAACCATTTTTCTGCCATGAATATCATAGGACTGCACATATTTCTACCAGAAGAAAAAAAACACAACTTTTTAATCAACTGAATTTCTATTATGCTTGATTTCTTCCCGTGGAGCTATGGCTCATAAAGAAACGGCATGCTCTGGGCCTAATTGTCGGTTAGCAGACGAGATGTCGTGTTAGCCAGACATGCTGGACGGGCGGGCGTTGCCTGAGGAGGAATCCTGCCATTCAATGTGCCTCTGCCGCCCAGCTGATTCACCACCGCACCAGCACAGCCTAATAGGCTCCGTTCTGGTGAATCACTCCAGGTTTCCTTAATGGAAAAGCCAAACATACTGCTCTAACATTGGATGACAAGGGCACCTTGGGTTTGCAGATGTTCGCGCAGATGACAGATGGCGCCGGCGTAGCTAAGGGAGCAACGGGAACGATGTCTGCGCCAGGCTGGTGCCACCCCCAACCCCCAACCCCCAAAACCCCTCTCCCCTCCCTCCCCCTGCACTGCAGAATAACCCCCCCATCCCAAAATCTCTTAATAGCTGTGTGCCCGTGGCGATGTGTGGAAATCTATCTGAATGTGCACATGCAGTGACTCAGCACCCTGTGGGTCAGGGCTCCAGGGACGGCACGGCTACAACCACAGTGTGTGTCCCACGTGTCCGGATCGTGGTGTTTCTAGGTTAAATCAAGTGGCAGCTTGTCCGCTTCAGGAATTTCATGTTCTGATATGTGGAGGTCACGGAAAGCTCACGAGGTCATGACGTCAAATTGACTCTAAGTCTTACCCCTTAGTTGCTGTTGACTTGCCACGTCAAGTCTTCCGTTCTTGCTTTATGAAACGCATCCTCATACAACATTTTGTGTAATATCTAATGTAAAGATACTCCTCGATATTTCTTGCGTTTTCCTGCAAAAGCCAGCAACTCGTGTCAATTCTCGCTTGTGATATGCATACGGTCTTCACAGGAAACAAATCAGTTAGGTTTAGGGAACGAAACTACTTAGTAGGTTAAGGAATAGTTCCCGAAATCCTTAGTAAGGGTTAGGCAACAAAGAGGTCTTTTTTAGGAAAAGATCGTAGTTTTGGTAAAAATAACCTCAGAAGTGCCGTAACTACCTTACGCAAGTTTCATGACAAAGAAGTCAACATTGACTTCTCGTTTCACATGGGGAACGAACAGCGGTCATATGGCTGAAAGATCGCTGGTGGTCGTTCATGATTATGTGGATAACATACAAAATAATTTTGTGGGATACCTATGAATTACAGTGCATTATTTTTCGCAGGTGTAGCTACAAATGCTGGACGAGACAGGCCTGGTTTATTGCGAGAATAACCATAGAAACCAAGCTTGGATACAGATTCCAGCTACTAGCGATTCCATTAGAAACTCTTAAGGAGCTTCCATAATTCATTTAGAACACAACTCTTTTATGACAAAATCAAAAACCACCTCAAGCTAGCGTAAAAAACATTTTTTCGCAATTGAATAAGTTTTATTGAATTTTACCGTTTCGTACAGCTTTTTTCTAATGCGATAAAAATATGCTTATGGAAACAATGAGGTGAAAAACTAAAAAAAGGTGCTCCTGATGGTGCCAAAAGGGAATTTTTCAATCACCCCTGATTGCTCTATCAGTGGTCACTACTCTGGTACTTTCGGCAGCAAGAAAGCGTCCTCCGTGCTTCTGGCAGGAGATTTCAGACCAACCAATGACATTTTAGAACAATGCCAACTGGAAGAGTAAACAGTAATGGCTCTGTTGACCAATGGATCGAGGTAGCACTTAAGAGTCAGAGCAGTGGAGTGGGCCTAGTGATAAGAATCCCTTGTGTGCGGAGTGAGACATTCAGCATGGCACTCAGGCATTTTGTGTCAGGTGAGAGCAACACACTTGTGCATTAGTATAATGTGGTATAATCTCCCAATTCAGCCTTGATTGAAATCTATCAGTAAAAACAGAGGGATTTGTTTGAAGCATCGGCTCTTCGTGGACACGGATTACGAGCTTCGGAACCCCAGGAAGCGGCGTAGAAGAGAGCAGGTAGGGCTGATAATTACCGCCATTCATCTTCAGTGGACCCCTACACCACTCTATGAAGGTGCATCGGAGTGCAGGCCCCGCTTTTGATGAATCTCCCCCTTAAATTAGCAGTCGCTGGTGGATTGAGAGCCTCCGTCACTCCGTATGTTCCCATTCATCATCTCATTAGGACCCTGGGCTGGGTTGTGCGGGCCCAAGGACCCCCAAAGAGAAAGGGGAAACTATAGGCTCCATCATAACGAAACATTTTGCCATATTTGTTTACAAATCCGTCTTTTTTTTTTTTTTAATAAACCACAATCTGTTCAATTCCCAAGGCCGTTAAATCATTTGTAGGAAAAAAAATATTTAAAAAAATCTTAATGTATCAGGGGCAGAGAGTGGCACAGTTGTTTACTACCGTGGGAATCCAGTGCCATTACAGACCTGGAACCAATGCCAAATTCTTGTGTAAACCCACTGTGTGTATGTGTGCGTTTCTTTTTTTTATAGGAATGTGCTTCTCTTCTGGTGTTTACATGAACATGAGATATAAAGATTTGTGATGCGAGATAATTTAGAGAAAACGTTACGGCCATGGTGTATCCAGCTTGACGTTTTTACGGCTCTCTTCGCTGCAAAGTGAGCAGAAATATGAGCTCTCTGGTGGCCGCGCCGCTCCGCTGCCCTGGTCTCTCTCCGTCACCCCTTACGCCCAGGTGGATGAACCTTTCAGAGTGCAACAAACTCATTGGAGACTGCAGTAAGGGCATTGAGACCCCCCCTCCCCATCCCAATTCAAACCCCCGTCGCGCTGTAACGCATCACTAACTGGATCTCCATGTGGTACATCCATTACTGTAAAATACTCTGCTGCTCCCCGCTGAAAGCTCACCATCCTCCTCTCACCGCACACAAACATCAGCCCCTCCACCACCCCTGTTCATAAGAACGCTTACGCTGGCAGTTCTGAATTGGGCCAAGTCCAAGTTTAACATTAGTGTGTGTGTTGTGTGTGTGTGTGTGTGTGTGTGTGGGGGGGGGGGGGGGTGTAAAAATCAGCCTGCGGAAAGCTGCAAGAGTCACGGCCATGACTTACGCTTTAGTAAAAGAAAAAAAAAATCTGCACGACGTCCATGACGGCCTTTTTTTTGTAACCGCTAATTGAGAAATCAGGAATGTTACATGTTAGAGCCATCTATGGGGACATTTATATCCATGCTGCCAAGGACAACATTAGTTACCTTTGGATTATTAATTTGTGTGCGATGTTCCTGCAAAGGGCTGTGATTTATCACTGGCGCCGCGGGGACCCGTTTAACCAAGGAGGCTTTGCTTTGTCCTTTCTGCTCTTAGGTTGTGCAGTGAAGCCACAGTGTTCTGTCAGTACCAGGAAATGGAATGGTTTTTTTGGGGCTCGGCTCTCTTTTATTTGGATTTTGTTCTCATCCCTTGTTCAGGGAAAATGCTGACAAATCGAATTCTTGGTGCCAAAATTCTGAGCAAAAAAACCACTGATATTGTTTAAGGCCAACAAAAGATTTATTATGATTTCTTCTTTGTGTCAACAAATAGTAACACTGGCTTGGCAAATTGCTTCTTAGGAAAGACGACGCCAAACCTTGCCTCTCTCTGCCTGTATGTGAGGGTGTGAGAGAGTGAGAGAAATAATACATCAATATTATTATTATGATTTTATTAGAAATTAAATAAAAAATGAAATCCTTTGACGTTCTGGGGTAAAACTACTACGAGGTACTTTCATTTTTGTTTTGATTTTGGCAGCTTGTTTCACCAGAATCCCTCATTTTTCCACGCTAGGGTCTGCCCCACTCAGTCCTGGTTCTGGTTCTCCCGTGCCTCCCTTGCCTCTAGTGGGCCCAGAAATACCACCTGTCTCTCCAGCAGCGTGGTGTAGGTGTTGGCTCCCAGCGTGCTTTGTTGAATACTCGATTCTGATTGGTCAACTACGGCATTCTACGGTCTGTTGTGAATAATCCCAGAATCTATAAAAGAAGTGGACGTATTCATTGTGACGTCACCCATTCGTATATCAACTGCCGTTTTGAAGTAAGACATTTTGGCCATCTAGGTTTTTGGAATAACACTTTTCTGGACAAACCAAAATGTTACAATTAACTTTTCTGAACTGAGAACACACTGTGAAAGGGTTAAAGTTGTAAGAGGAAAACACAGACAACTCCAAGACCGGACAACGCCGTGGTAGCGACCAGTCAATGAAAAGGTAGCCCCGCCCTAAAGTATACCCTGCTTTATGGTCTATTTGACTCTAAATGGACCATAATTTACTAAATGAACATCATGCTGTATTGAAGAAGTATTGAAACTAGAGATTGAGACCATGAACTCATGTTCACA
Source organism: Anoplopoma fimbria (assembly GCF_027596085.1). Lineage (NCBI taxonomy): Eukaryota > Metazoa > Chordata > Actinopteri > Perciformes > Anoplopomatidae > Anoplopoma > Anoplopoma fimbria. Next base: position 20,585,390 of record NC_072459.1, on the reverse strand, counting down.
ATGTTTACTGAGGTATAAGTCATAGACTTCTATACTATCAAACTTCTTTTTGCAACCAGAGGAGTTGATCCGTGGTGGCCAGTAGAGAGAATGCAGTTGTTTGACACTTCAGATTGGCTTCACAGACCTGGCGGTTGCCGCGCTATCGAGTTCCTGCTCCCCCTGTCAGGGTTAATTTCTTGCTTGCTGTAGAATATCCCTTATTTTAATGTTCAAAGGTAACTTGTTCAAATTGCTGGCGTCACAGACCCTAAAGGAACACCAATGTTGGTATAAAACCTCATCAAGCCCAAGTTGTCAACGCTGGCCCCAGTCTGATGAGCAACCCTATGATGGTGGTCTCAGAGATACTTAGGGGCACCATCACACTGAGTTGTGCTTGTAAGAAGACTACACCTTTCAAGGGTAAGCACCTGGACCGTTGGATTTGCCATTTGCCAACATGTGCTCTTGTATTTAAGCAACACAACCCTGACTAACCTCTTCTGAGGGATCTGTCTTTGAGTGACCAGATGTGGTCTTGCACCGACAGTGAAGGCCAAAGTGTTGTGCTGTGCTTGCTCCACAGAGATCACGAAAAATCTGCCTGAGAATACTCATTACATCCAATACAAACGTACTACTCAATACAAATTAAACACATCTGTAAAAACAGATGCGATTTAAAGAAGGTCATAATTCAAGTGGGCATGTTCCATATAACTTCTCTAGACATGTATTAATGCACCACCCGGCCCTCCTACTCCCAAACTCACTCAGAAATAGACCTGTCATCTTGCCACCATGCCCTTATCATCTAACTGCTAACAAGCCTATTTGCCTGTGACTGACGTTGATGTGATCCCTAAAGCCCCGGGCTTGGCACCAGAACGCTCCTAAGCCAAATTAAGCCTCTGTCATGCCTACACCCCCCCCACCTTCAGCCTAGTGCTACCCCTGCCATGGGAACCCTAAATCTTTAATGACGATGGAGAGCCCCGCGCGCTCCCACGACACAAAAGCGATGACATCTGTCTCTGTAAGTGCTGCACTCCAGAGCAGCCCCATTTGTTCCATCTCCGCTTCTTGAAAAGAAATCAAATATAAAAGTTGAGGGAGGGCTGAGGCTGCGAAAGAGAGGAAGGAGGAGGTGAAGCCGAGGACGTTAAAAACAAAAGATCCTCTCTTTTCAAAGGAGGTTTACTTCCCTGCCCTGTGGTCCTTAAATGTTCAAAGAAGGTGTTAAAAGAGGCTTAGCTCCCCTTCTCGCTCTGGTGCTCTGGCTTCAGCCCACCTGCTCACAGCTACCTCCGAGTCAACAGGGATGTTTCGTGAAAAACGTGTTCTCCCCCACCACTGAGCTGAGCTCCTGAAAGTCACTGAGAGTGCCTGTGAAAGTGATTAATTTACCATTGACTTTTTCCACATTTGGCCATCACAATTCCAGAGCGCTGCCAAACTTAAGAAAGACAATTTCTTATGAAATACGTTTGACTGCTATATAAGCAAACTACAAGAATAAAGTAAATGTGCTTCTAAGATCGGGAACAAACCATACCACAGATACGATGTAAGATTTGGCCCACATTTGACCACCTTATAAGTTAAATCATATAAAATACTTTATAAAAGATAAAACTTTAGTTCTCCATCTACTTTGAAACAAGTACTATTTTCCCCATCTTCTACTTGAAACATGCTGTCTCCTTTATTAAAGTGTAAATTTCATTCCTTTAATCTGGAGCTAATTTACAGTAGTTTACTATCACTTTAATATGTCAATTATGTTCGATTGATTTAGCCTGTAAGGTATCATTGAGTGCTTTTAAAGGCGCCTTTAAACAAAATGCATCATTATTATTATTACTAGTATTTTTATTATTATTATTATTAAATGTCAGAAAACTGTGAAAATTGTCTATCACAATTCTCCAAACACCAAAGCATAGTCTTGGATTTACTCATTTATTAGACCGGACCAAGACACTCAATTAGAATTAATATATATATTATTGTTGAATCATTTCAAGTAGGCTTATTTTATTAATCGCACAACTTTCCTCCTTTTTATGTCAATTTCAATTCTAAATCTCCTTAATGTATTTTTTTTGCTGGTTATATCCGACGCAACATTTTAAAGTAAACCTCTTTATAATATCGGAGCCTATGGAGGACTCTGCTGTCGCGGTGAACAGGCACTGCGGCAGTCACCTCTGTCCATCCACCGGGTCCTTCTTGTTGAGGAACAAAGATGGCGGCGTCCATGCTGTGCAGGAGGACGGCAATGTTATGTATGACTCTAAAGGGAATTTCGTGTTCCAAAACGTTACTTTCTGCCGGCTCTCAGAGCGGACTTCTATTGCAGTCGGCGTCCTATAACCCCAAACCTTTAAAACGGAACCTGCGTGAGCAGTACGTCCCCGACAAGGACAGCGAGAAGACGCCCGAGTGGCAGAAGACGGGCCGCTATGACGGGAAGCTATTCGGTCGGTACGGTTCAGCGTCGGGTGTTGACCCTGCATCGCTGTGGCCCAGCTACGAGCAGCTGGACAAGATTATCGCGGAGGAAAACGAGTGGCATCCTCAGTTAGCGGTCATGCTGAAGAACGTCGAGGCCAGGGAGAAAGAGGAAGCCGAAAAGCGGCTGGCAAAGTAAGTAATGCTAACGTTACTGTAGCTAATGCTACAGCGTCAATTATCGGACAGGACCCTGTACGCTGGTCCCTTTTCTCTCTCGCTACAGTTCTGTTCTAGCACGGATATCACCGGGCAGGGTGTTAGCTCGTTAAGCTAACTAGCAGCAAATACAGGTCGAGAATGTGTCCACAACATTGAACTCTTTAACAACACCTGATGGATGAGTGCTAATTCCAACTAGCTTGATTCAGAGCCTAATTTACGCAGTTTATCATGACATTTTAGACACCTACTGCTTAACAATGATTACAAAGCCAGGTACAGTTGGGAACATAGTATTTAGAGGTAAAAGAAACAGCTAAAGGGGTACTCACTTCCACATATTTGGAGAACTCACAAGAGACAGAGATACCCTGGCTTTTAGTTTTCAGTATCGATAAGTGTCTTTAAAAGCTGTATTCTACATTTCCCACAATGCAACTGGCTACTAACTTTAGTATACTTTTTATTTATTATTGCACTGTGGGTCAAATATCTTGTTTTTTCCCCACTGACAGCTGTACATCCAAATATATTACATTTATGCTCACATTAAACAGAGAAGGCAAAGTCCTCCCAAATGAGAAGCTGCAAACAAGATCATTTTTCATATTTGCATAAAAAAAGCAATTAACTGAGTTGCAAACTAGTTTAACATTATTTTTTTCTCTCAACTGAAATTAATCAACTAATTAATGGCTCTGTAAGTGCATATACTGTTATTTTCAGTTGTGATATGATTTGCAATGTTAGATGAAATAAAACATGATTCTCGTTTTCATATGGAGTGATTTTTGCGGGGATCTTATCCAAACACGCATGTTTCCATGGGATTTAGTAAAAAATGTAAATGTTTAGCCCTATGTTTTAGACAATTTTGATTTAATGTACATTGCCCCCCAAAAATACTGATTATCAATAACTGAGTGTGTTTACAGGCATTTATAAGCATGCATGTTTGTGTGCTTCTTATGATTTCTGACGATGTTTTGATTGGGATATTTATATTGATTAAGAGACTTGCATTGAGCTAAAAAACATCCAAATACACTCATAAGCACAAAGAAGAGTCAGGCAATCACAAAGATATTACAGTTCATCCTGCGAGGACCGGACTCAATTTCATTGCAATCCACCTTTTTATAGTTGTGGAGACATCACTCGCCACATTAACATCTTTCATGAAAATCTCTCCCCCATCTCCCATCGCAGAGATCAACTCATCGCAGCCAACATGGCCAAAATGCCCAAGATGATAGCCGACTGGCGCAGGGAGAAGCGCGACACCAAGAGCAATCTGAAGGAGGAGAAGGCCCGCCGCTCAAAGTTGCTGGCCGAGGCCAGAGAGCGCTTTGGCTACGCTGTGGACCCCCGCAGCCCCAAGTTCTTGGAGATGGTTGCCGAGATAGAAAAGGAGGAGAAGAAGAAGAAGAAGCTAATGAAGCGCAGACTGAAAGAGGAGCAGGCGGTGGCTCCCGTCACGCCTCCTGCTGCCTCCTCGTAGTCTTGGACTGAGTAATTTCACATATAAATAACTATTTAATGAAGCTGGAGCGTGTGCTGCATTCAGAGGGACAGCTGTTAAAGAGAATCAGAATAACAGCTTGGTCCTTGTGTGACCTGATGGCATCTGTAAAGACCTGGATTCAAGAAAACTAACTTTTTTTTTTTTTTCAATCTGTAAAAAACTTGAACATCTATGTATTTATCCGTCACTGAAATAAAATAAATTTTGTACAGATCGATGCTCTCTAAAATATTGTTTTTGAAAGGTAGAGAAATAACAAGGTGACAAATGACAGACCGCAGCTACTTTTGGCATAATTTAAGACAGAACAGACAATTTCTACTAAGAATTTATTAATGCAAAAATATTTGTTTACATTTTGAAGATTTTGGAAAGTGCATGCACTGTTACAAATATGCCTAAACACTGAATTTGAATTAATTCAAACACCAAGAAGGTGTGAGCGAGTCCGACAGCAATATGCATTTCCATGCAACCATACAGAATGAGACATGAATGACGGTGCATAGAAGACTGGCTTCTGACTGAGTCATAAATATCCTGAAGCCAATTCACTATTTTTCTTAATTTCTAGATTAAAAACATCTTTGATCAAATGTGTTTGGCAGTTGAAATGCCATGAACCTTAAAATGTTGTCATTCCAAACCAGCACAGAATGCTTAAGTTACTTCATTATGTAATCATGTAGAGCACTTTTAATACAGTAAAATAAAGACATTATTATACATTTGATTAAGTCATAAAATTTCTTATATTAGATATTTATAGTGGCTTTCCATCAACTGATTCAAATTGAGTGTTATTTAATTTTCAAAGTAAAACCATGAAAATATTTCAAATAAAATAAAGTCTACTGTATATACACTCCCTCAGCTCAACACTTTAATGCTCTTGTCTGGGATAAAACAGGTTATACCTTTGTCCTATGATGTCTTAGTGTAAACCCAAAAAGGTGTACCTGAACACAGTGATAAAATACCCAGCATGCACTTGTTGAAAATGGATATAGGATAAAAAAATAAAAAAAATCAAGCTAGAGCAGCCATAACCGTGTTGGGAAATGGAGAGTCCAGAGTGTGAAGGGCCTTTCCAGTCGTGAAGACACGTCCTCCTACATGTGAGTGTCCTCCTCCTCACCGGAGTCGGCCTTGAGTTTGGCCAGAGCGGCGTGCACCCTGAACTGTGTGCGGGACTCCATCGAGTATTCTTTGTAGTTTTGTCTACAGGTCAAGACAGTGGAGGTGATTAAACTGTGACACAAAAAGATGCGCTACGCCTTCATCTAAAGTCTGTTGTTTTTTTTATTAAATATTAACTTTTTTGTGAAGTCTCAACTTAAAGCAGCAACCTGCTGAAAAAATTGCCTTCCATCCAATGGGAGCAGAGGGTTGGTATACTATTACAAGCCTTCAAGAGCTCATTATTACCCCCATTGTGTGGATGGCCTCTCGGATCTAGATTTAATAGGCAGAGAGCGCCCTCCAGTGTTCCTGTTCTGGTTATACACTGAGCAACCAGTAACAGTACTCCCTGAACCTTGTATTATTATCCTGTCCAAACAGTCCTGAAATAAATACTTTGGTGGTGAAATATTTCTAATTGCAATGAATATACTGTATATAAAAGGTAATAATATGGGGATAATTATATTTGCATACTCATTACATATACAGTATATTGACTAATTTATACTAGGATAAATGTGTAAATTCACAACTTCAGCGGCAGAAAAAAAGAAAAGAAGAACAGTTTATAGCAATTTGCTTTTTTTAAAAGGTAAGATTGATATCTCCTTATGTCTGTGCTGTGTTATGAAGCCAGCAGTTCGGTTAGCTTAGTTTAGCATAAAGTCTATACACATGGGGGAAACGCCTACTTTGGCTTTGGCCAATGCTAACAAAATGTACCAACTAAAACCTCAAAAGCTCACTATTAAGCATGCATTTAGTTGTTAGTTGTGATGTGTACAACAATAAAAAAGTGTAATGATACCTAGTCACAGTTTTTCACGGGGGGTTATTGTGCCGAACTACTTCATGGCTATCTTTAAGTAATCATCTTAGTTTACTTTTTTTGCACAATTAAAAAATACATAAAGATAAGTAATATACAGTGCAGGTAGTGTCAGAAAGCCCACTGGGCTTATTTGAAGCCTTCACTTCAATTTCACAAGGCTGTTGTAATAAACAGGCTTTTTTTTGTCATTCATATATTTGCTTGGTATTTTAGCAAAGTACATTGCATTTCTGTCCAATTGAGTAATATTACTTATTATTCACTACAGCAACTTAATAATTAATCGAAGACTTCATGGTGTAGTCGTAAGTGTTGGGCAGATTGTCTGCTTTAACAAGACACAAGAGGAAGCAAAAAAGTGCTGTCGTGCGAGGTAGTAAGGCAGCTGATTAAGGGCTTAGATTTCACCTCACACACACCCAAAATGTCAGGAAACGTGCACATGGGCCCACTAAGAACCGTAGGTGTTTTATATTGCAAATTATCAATCTTACCCTTACCATTCGTGCCCCAAAATGCTGCATGTGAAAGCTACGCAGGCTGCTGGTTTAAAGTACTGGCACCTTTATAACTAATGAAGCACTGCGTTTCTCTAGTAACTTACTTGGCCTTGTGCAGTATCTTAATAGCTTCGTCCCGTCTGCCTAGGTCTATGTACAGCAGACCGAGCTCCACCAGACAGTTTGGCACCAGGTAGTGGTCAAACCGGATCTTCTTTTCACTGAGCAAACACAAGGAAGAAGGTGGATTAAGTGTGACTGTCACGTAAGGTTACATTATACACACTTTGGTTTGGTTTTTCCATGCGGGTTGATGACTAACTTACTCCCACAAGACCTACTTGAAACCCTCCTTAGTCTTTCCAGTGGATTTCAACAAGTAGTGAGATGATTTCTGATGTCAGACTCGAGGAACATATGTTTTAATGTAAAGTCCTTCTAAATATATTTTGCCTGTTGACCTGACGTAGGTTCCTGCATGATGAAGCTGCTACAAATATATACACACATATTAATTCATTCATTCTTATCGTGTGAATGGAAACGTGAAATCTGAAAGTTAAGAGCCTTCATAACACACGGTCAGAGTGCTGCATCCAGGTTTATACATGTAGTGCACAAACTGATGTTTCTCTGTTCACAGAACATCAACGGTTTGTCGAGTTGCATGCAGGGTATAACTTGCGTGTGCTTGAGGTGGATCCATTGGCACTCACCTGGTCAACACTTTCCTGAAGCTTTCCTCCGCAGCCTGGAGGAGACCCTGGTTCTTCAAACACAGACCCCTCAGCAGGTGGATCAAACAGCGGTCGTCCACCGAATACTCGTTATCTGTAGAGGAGGAAGCGGCCGTCAACAGCGCAGCGGACACCCAGGTGTGTCAAGTGAACTCAGATTGTATACAGGGACATTTCTAGGCGAGTTGGGTTTGTTCTTGCACATGGTTCGGGGTGTGTTGTATTACCAGGAGACTCCAGCAGGATGCGCTCCGCCTCCACCAAAGTCTGAATCATGCCTTCAGTCAGCTCTGGTCGCTTGCTGATCATACTGAAACCGTTCCACATGTACATCATCTCCTGTAACGAAACAGTGACTACGTGTTGGACGGGCGTTAGGAGTAAAACACAATGCTCATTTTGAGTGTTTGTGCAAAGCTTTTACCAACACCGGCACTGGCAGCCTGATGGGGCAGCGGGCCTTGTAGCGTCTGGCTTTACGGATGGCAAACTTCTCGGTCGGGGGGGACTTCCCTGCTATCTTCTGCTTGAAGGTGGGCACCTGTCTAAAAGAGACAAGAAAATAATGAAGACAAATTTGAGGATAAAAAACACATGGGGTTTGGCATGTGACGAATTCACAAAAAGACCAGCACAAAAAGTAACAAAAAATTTGAATTGTGAATGCATTGCGTTTGAAGCGGCTGTTACAGTTTATGGGACTTAAAATAAGAATTTTGAATAAGAAAATAGTGGCAATCAAAGTTACATTTACATATTTTAATTGATTATTTAATGATAATAATCATTATTTAAGGAATTATGCATTAAAATTTAACGTTTGAAAAAAAACAAAAACTCATATACCCCCTGCAGTACTCCAAAGTATTCCTTTGTACCCACATTTAAGAAACACTGAATCAGTGAGACAGTCCTTAAAAACCTTTTATCTTGGGCATTTAAAAAAAAAAAAAAACCTTTGGCTACTTGGGTGCTGTTGACACTAAAGGGACACCTTCCAACAAACATGTAGGCTAACAGTTACCTATTTCACATCCAGAAGACACGGAGCAACGTTAGCTTTCATTTGGAGTTGCATGTCTGTCCGCCTGATGAGTTTAAGTCCAACTTTCTTTTAGCTCCTTTTTTGGTCTCCACCAGCTTCTCAGGGAAATATCAATGCTCCACTATGTACATCAGTAAGTTGCTAACTTTGTCTGTGTTTTTTGGTGCTTGGCCGTTCGTGTCCAGCGGGTTTATCATACATTAACGGCACAGCTAAAACCAGCTTTACCATTTGAGAAATATTGGGACGCTACAGAGCTTTTTTTCCCCCCAGGAGGACGCTGAAAAACACCTGTGCTGACATTGTTTCATTGGCTTCCATTTAGTTTTCAGAATTGATGTTGTGCGAAACTGAAAGATCTCCCAAGACACTGCGGTCAGAGATGATTCAGCTCTGGTCTATCCCCCAACAGCAAATACACTCTTTAATCCCCCAGGTGCTCACAAAGTACATAGACAGGTACGTTAACGAGCCTCACTTTGGTAAAATGTCATGAGCCTCAGGACATCATTAGTGTGTTCCTGAGATAAGTCTACTACAGTTACAGTGTGTTTACCTAAAGAGCTGGACCTCGTCCTCCCCAAAGGGCCGGGCCTCGTCTTCACGCAGCATGCTAAGGTAAGCAGCTTTCATGTAAACATACATGGCCTAGCAGGGAGAAAACACGACAGAAGTCACTCAATTAAGTTTCTCTAGATGTTTTGACACACAGATTTAAAACGAGAGCAAAATCACCCGACCAAATTCATTCCCAGCCCTGGGATCTGTACCTTGGACCAGCGGCTCTCCTGGCTCAGCAGGTCTGCGTAGAAGTACGCCATCTTCCACACACGCTTGTAGGTGAAGCACCACATCAGCTCCCAGTAGCACATGTGGTGGAACTGCTTCCACGCCTGCTGGGCCTTGCAGCCGTCCTCGAAGAGGGCCACCGCCTGGTGGCACAGTGGTGTTACATTACAGCACATTAAAGGAATACTTCACCACCAAAATGGCCCTTTGTATGTCAATTACTCACCCTGTGTTACCTTGATTTTTTGATAACTTACAAACACTTAGAAAGTGTTTAAAATAGTAAGGGTAGCGATGTACGAGTTTGGGTAAGTAATGAGCCACATCTGTGAGATGTATATATGCATCACTGGTGGCAGGGACCTGAAGGGGTAGTGTGTGATATGACAAAAACAAAATAAATACTTTTCTGTTTTTTCTATTTTTTCTTATTCACCGTGGAGGCATGTTAGAAAAAGAACTCTTCTCAATTCAAGGTAACAAGCGGTAGGTAATTGGTATGAGAAATGGTAATTTTAAGTCTGAAGCGTACCTTTAATAATGATATTTAACAATGACTTTGCATTGAAGATGTGTTGTGTGTTGAAATATTGACATTAGGCGCTGTTCCTCTGTAGCTAAGGGGCTAAAAATGACGTCAATATCACCAGTGATTCATGATTCACTCGCTGTAGCAGATACACAAGCAATGACAATTGATACACACACACATATATAAAGACATACATACACACACACACACATATCTATATATATTATATAAATACATATATATATTATTTACACACACACACAAGTATTGAACACGTCACCATTTTTCTTAGTAAATATATTTCTAAAGGTGCTATTGACATGAAATGTTCACCAGATGTCAGTAACAACCCAAGTAATCCATACATACAAAGAAAACCAAACAAATAAGTTCAGAAATTAAGTTATGTGTAATAAAATGGAATGACAGGGAAAAAGTAATGAACACGCTTACTGAAATTTATTTAATACTTCGTACAAAAGCCTTTGTTGGTAATGACAGCTTCAAGACGCCTCCTGTATGGACAAACTAGTCGCATGCATTGCTCAGGTGTGATTTTGGCCCATTCTTTCACACAAACAGTCTTCAAATCTTGAAGGTTCCATGGGCCTCTTCTATGAACTCTGACCTTTAGTTCTTTCCATAGATTTTCTATTGGATTCAAGTCAGGTGATTGGCTGGGCCATTCTAGCAGCTTTATTTTCTTTCTCTGAAACCAATTGAGAGTTTGGTTTGGGATCATTGTCTTGCTGAAATGTCCACCCTCGTTTCATCTTCATCATCCTGGTAGATGGCAGCAGATTTTTATCAAGAAGAATTTTTCCATTCATCCTTCCTTCAATTATATGAAGTTTGCCAGTGCCGTATGCTGAAAAACAACCCCACACCATGATGTTCCCACCTCCAAACTTCACTGTTGGTATGGTGTTTTTGGGGTGATGTGCAGTGCCATTTGACCTTTAAACATGGTGTGTATTATGGCATCCAAAGAGTTCAATTTTGGTCATTTTGCTCATCTGACCAGACTATATTCTCCCAGTATTTCACAGGCTTTTCTAAATGTTGTGCAGCAAATTTTAAACGAGCTTCAACATGCTTTTTCTTCAGCAATGGAGTCTTGCGTGGTGAGCGTGCATACAGGCCACGGCGGTTGAGTGCATTACTTATTGTTTTCTTTGAAACAATTGTACCTGCTTATTCCAGGTCTTTCTGAAGCTCTCCACAAGTGGTCCTTGGCTCTTGGACAACTCTTCTGATAATTATTTTCACTCCTCTGTCAGAAATCTTGCGAGGAGCACCTGGTCGTGGCCGGTTTATGGTGAAATTATGTTCTTTCCACTTTATTATGGCCCCAACAGTGCTCACTGGAACATTCAGAAGTTTAGAAATCCTTCTGTAACCAATGCCATCAGTATGTTTTGCAACAATAAGGTTGGGAAGGTCTTGAGAGAGCTCTTTGCTTTTACCCATCATGAGATGTTTCTTGTGTGACACCTTGGTAATGAGACACCTTTTTATAGGCCATCAGTTGGGACTGAACCAGCTGATATTAATTTGCACTGACAAGGGGCAGGATTGCTTTCTAATGACTGATAGATTTCAGCTGGTGTCTTGGCTTTCCATGCCTTTTTGCACCTCCCTTTCTTCATGTGTTCAATACTTTTTCCCGGTGTCATTCCATTTTATTACACATAACTTAATTTTTGAACTTATTTGTTTGGTTTTCTTTGTATGTATGGATTACTTGGGTTGTTACCAACATCTGGTGAAAATTTCATGTCAACAGCACCTTTAGAAATATATTTACTGAGAAAAATGGTGACGTGTTCAATACTTATTTTACCTGCTGTATATATACACACATAAGTGTTAATATATATACATATATACACACATACACGTATATATAGATATAGTCACACACATAAACATATATATTTTAACTTCATTAAAATAGTATTTTACCAATGTATTTGACATAAGGTTTGTTTATACGGAAACATGTTAGTTGTATTTGAAAATGATGTTTCCTATTGAAAACATTTTATGACACACACCTCATCAATGTTCCCCTTGATCTCTTCAGTCCTGCCTGCAAAGAAGAGGAATATCGCTCCCTGGACAGAAGAAAAACATATATAGTGTTACAGTGCTCAGTATGACATGTCAATCTGCTTTGTGTTAAATAACCACCTATCTGCTGGCAGACCTGTTGTATTGCAATTACTCTTGGCAGTGTTTACCAAGACATTTCCATTCTGGTTTGGTACACATTGTGTCAGAGCTCTGAGTTTGTTCTCTGGGAAGGGCAGGCATGTAGGTAGAAGGTGGAGTGGAAACAGGGATTGGGAATTTACAAGAATGTGAGTCAGGTGGAGTGGTAGGATTGACACCCTGTAAAATGGAGGATGTATGGTGTTAAAGACACAGGGTTCAGAAGGGACTGCGTGAGTAGAAGGTGGAGCGAGTATGGGACAAAAAGTAATCAGGGTGGGGATGATGTGTGAGTGGAATGAGGGATATGTTATAAAGAGCTGACATGGAGTGAAACAATGAATAGAACGATTACAAGAACAAGGTGGCTGCCAGAGTAAAGAGAAAAACAAGTGTGAATGAGGGACTGGCAGGAGATAAGGAATCATCAACAAAAGTGATATACAACCATTACAAACCATTAGCAATAAAGATATATTTTTTTAAACAATTATGATGACTATGTACTAATTTTAACTACAAGCTTATTGATGAGATGTAAGACAAACAAAGTATGACGAGGCGAGAAAACAATGGTGTTTATCCAGATGATCTGAACCACTTTCCCTCATTGCAGAATAAAACTGTATGCGAACATCAGAATAGCACATACGGTGGGTCAAAGTCATACCTAGTCTTACTTTGCGAGTTCCCATGTACCAAAATCTCAGCCATTACTATGTGAGTACAATCAATGCTTTATCATTAATCGGTTGAAATGAAGACCCCCAACTACAAAAATGGTAAAAAAAAAAAACAAGTCAAACTTTGAAAAACACACACCAAAAAACTGAATTATCATTTAATGGAGTACTTCAGTGATGTATTATTGCAATTCCTTAAAGTTGGAGTACTCTTAACAGACAAATCAGAGTGGTCAAAATAGATGCAGCAGATGCCGTGATGTCCTGACTTTTACTCCCTAGTAAGGGCTGAAGCTCCAAAAATGCAACTCATTCACAATTTTTTGTTGGAGCCACAACTCATGACCAGTAATCTAAATTTGGTTGTGATACAATAGGACTTATAGGAATATTTTTCCCATTGAGTTGATAAATTTAGGAGATTTATTTTCAATACAGCTATATTACATGGTATGGCCCCGCCTCCACTTAGTGATTTTATTAAACAAAGCACTCAAAGCAGCAGACACACTTGATCTGCTTCAAGAGGTGATTGTGTCATTCAACATAGGTCAAGCTCTTTTAGCAAATCTACTGTACATTCTCTGTGAAGGCAGCACACTCGTGGAATGCTCTGCCATCACACATATGCACAAAAAACACATACAAAACATTCAAACTGTCCTGCCTGCTTGTTTCGCCTTTATTTGCATTTATCTTGTTCAGTGTTGCTATTTTCCATTTTGATGCGTATGTTATGTGCCTCAGTGTTATATATATGTGCTTGTACTGTAGGTGTGTTTGTTCTGCCTGACGCATGCTGCAGCCTGTTATGTCTGCCCTGCTCTAGTGTCTTATGTACACTTTGCTTTTGCTAATATGTGCATTGGTTTTGTCTATACGTTACTGTCTGTTTATCTATGCATTTTAATTCTATTTTTTGCATTCAAACATCTGACTGGGGACAGCAGATGAAGAATAGCCTCTCTGGCTAACTCTGGCTCACTTACAGTTTGACTGTTGATTGGTGTGCATTGTCCCTTCAAAATAAACAAATAAATAAAAATAAAATAAATAAATGTATGAATCAGATTTCCTACTAAAAAACCTACTTTGTTGCATCTGCAAATTGCCTGCAAGATGACTTGTTTCACTATCAGAACATGAAGTGTCGTATATTTTCACATAAAGTCTATCCTCAATAACCTGATGCGTTAGGGTTATAAATAATTGTATATAATAAACTTTTTGTTTTTTTAAAACATTTAAACAAAGCAACATGTACTGCAGCACATCAGAACCACAAATTGAACGTATTACACAACCAGTAATAAGAACAAGCGTGTCGTGAATCTATTGCACAAGCCCTCCATCCTCAAAAAACTTTATTTACATGTTTTATTGCGGTAGGATGAGTCTTTTTGAGTTTATATTGGGATACTGTAAACTGTTTGCCAGAGGGTAAGAGCAGACTATAAAGAGTTTCCCAATAGTTCTAGAAGCTAGTTGGTGAGCTACAGTAACCGCTAACACAATAGCCATCCGCGAACAAGCTAGCCCTGTCCATTTTCTTCATTCTTCAATTCCATTCTATAAAATTATGGGAACAGACCACAGGTTCCCCCACAGTTTATTTAAAATACATAAATATACCATCTAATCCTGTCTCATAACGCAGAGGACGGTTAAATAAAACTGGTTGTCGACACACAGCTAGTAAGCTACGATAGCGTCCTCCATTTTGGACTCTGTGGGTCTCCATTGTTGAAAATGTAACACCCAAACCCAAAATGCTTTCATTCAAAGCTAAATGAAAGCCAATGAGAATCAGTTTCCTGTTTTTGTGTCTTGTGGGTTTCACTACTGCCGGGCCCTTTGGGAGACTAGCAGCCGGTCCTGAGTCCATTTACTCCAATGGATTATGATTGATTCTTTCGCTAACATTTTGACACTAAAATGGGATTTTTCACAAGGACAAATCAGGTGACCTTTGTCCTCAACACATTCTAGCCAGATCTGGCACTCATTGTTGACGACCACATTTTTTAGTAATGCTTAATCAGGCTGTTAGCCGTGTATATAGATATATATCTAAGGATGGAAAAATAAAATATTTATACACCATGCAGATATAAAGCAGTCTGCCTTCATCCAGTCACACAATGCTCAACGCTTCCAAACCATAGACTGACGTTATGACGACTGCGTCCACTTATTATATACTCCCATTGGTTTGTAGACTGCTGTTTTAAAGCCTTGATTTGGACATTTTTGCACACAGACTTTTTGCAACCAGACGAGTCGCCACCTGACGGCCATTAGAGAGATTGCAAGTTTAGGGCACCTCGACGTGGGCTTCACTTTTCAGAACCGGAGTTTGAGTCATCTTTGTTAGAGAGAATCTTTGCTAGGATTAACACATTTGCTACCAATAAGAAAGTCCCCAGTTTTTTTTCTGAGAAAGTTATTTATAGATAGTTGTCAATAATTCTCATTGACACTCACCCGTGGGTAGCGGAGACGGAAAGGTTTCAGCAGCCTCTCGGCTTCAGTCACCTCTCCCTCACCTGTACCTGAGAGGACAGAACATGAGGCACGATATGTTACGTCATCGGGCAGGTTATCACACAATCTGAATCTGCTTTGGTGATGGGGTCCAGCACTACCTAGTATGAACGTGAGAAAGGTGTAATAGCAGAGCAGCAGCAGAGCACACAGCATGGAGCGCAGATTCAATCCCGTCGCACCGTCGTGCAGCAGAGACAGACCGTATTCCTAAAAAGGGACCACACGGAAAAAATAAATAAACATTAGCGCGTGAGAGAATGAGTGAAACGCATAAATGGAGGAAATGTACGTATCGCACCTTGTCTCCGGAGAATCCTGCGAACTCCAAAACTTTGAGTATCCGTGGAGGAAATAGAGAGAGTGTCTGTGAATGAAAAAGACACACGATTACACACAGCATCCAGTCAACCGATGGTGTTTAAAGACACTTTACTCTGTGACGTACCAGGTTAAACGCCCCTATTCCAAACGATATTCCTCCCTCTAGGTGAACGTGGCTGGGTCCTTTGAGACAGCTGTGAGATTTGATGAAGGAATGCAGTTCTCTGGATGAAAAAACAAAAAGGCATCCGTGTCAATTGTTTAAAAACGCAGCTCAGCAAATTAACCCAATACTGTAAATTAAATGTGACTAAGTGAAAAAAAGAAAATGTAAAAAAGGGAACTCCAGTGATTTAACGTTGTTCTTTCACAAGGTTAGGAATCTTGTAAGATACAGATTAAACTAGAATCACCGCCTCCACCAAACAGTCATGTTGCAGTTTGTGCAAAAATATCAACTCTTTATCTTTTTATCCTATTAGACTTCTATCCTAAATTCTCAAAATTAGCATATGAACTCTTAAGTTATGCTCAAATACTTGTTTTGTGAGGTCACAGTGACCTTTGACCACCAAATTCTAAAATCAGTCCCAGAGATATTGCGTTCATAAGAATGGACCAGATGGACAGACGAAAACCCGAAAACACATCAGACGCCATGATGACTTTTAGTCTTCTATTACTCAAGCTACCAAAAACACGTTATACTTCATTCCCCATAAAACAACTCAACAGCATCTCTTTTTAATAACCTTCCTGCCTGATACTCTGTACGAAGGCTTATTAGGGCCATTTTTGAAAATATATTACGTAGCTAAGAATAGAAGCGATATTCAGAGAAAAAACGTTACTACAAAAATAATAGAAGTGGTTAAATGACAAGACAAAAAAAATCTTAAAAGTGCGAGAAAAAAACAATAAAAATGTACTAAACTATTAAAAAATAAGAAGTACCTCTAAAAAGTTTCCTTCAAAACTATGAATTGCCAAAACTATTAACGGCTAAATGGTAAAGTGTCCCTTAAATATTAACCTTAATAAATACTAAATACTTTTGGAACAAGTCTTATTGCTCATTAACATTACACAACAGGTATTCACCAAAATACATCATTACTTACTTGTATATTAGGTAACTGTTTCGTACTTTGATCCCTCCTTTGATGAAACTCACCATGTTCTCATCCTGCAAAAATAAATACATAAATAAATAAAAGGGCATGAATGAATTTGAATTAAGGTGCTTGGATTAGATTTCACTCCACCAATAAAAGAGGACATAAGTGGAAATGTAATGACATATATTCACATGGACACTATGAATCATACACAGTCTTGAAAACTTGGATAATGTTGAACTTTTGGTGTGCTGTAGGATATACAGATAAATAAGGATATACAGTTTTTATATGAGTTTTAAATAGTGGAATTGCCTACTGCACCTGCAGGAAGGTGAGGGCAGCTCTTTGGAGTTGGCACTCTGCGTAACACACTTCAGCATGAAGCTGCACTGCAAAAACACAGCCATAAACACACACACATTTAGTAATAAATGCAGACATTCATGTCCCCCTCTCAGATTAAAATGTAATTATTTGGTGATCCTCTGTCCTTTCATTTAGCGGCATGATCACTTCAAAAATTGTCCTTTGTCTTGTATCCAAATATTTGCAAAAGCTCAAGACGTTCCCATCAGCCTCAGCGGTCCTTTCAAGTCAAACGCTATTAACGAACATTAGCATGCGATCCCAATGTTAGCATAGTCATCGTGAGAATGCGAGTACAAGGCTCAACACTAACTTGTGAAAGTGGTTGCCAGGCAACCAGGCATAAGCTTTTGGTTGCTGGAACTGCTTAAATTTTGAGTAATTAAAATACTATGCAGTTAAACGTTAGCTAAATAATGAAAATGTGACATGTGATCATGTCATGTGTACATTATACACGCTTTGCTGTAGATTTTTTGTTGTCTAGCTCAAAGATGCCGAGACACTTCCCACCCAAAGGCCAAAAGTTAGTTAATGGCAACCTTGCAACTGTTAATGCACGCATGCCTGTAGCATGCTAATGCTAGCATTTGGCATAAAAGCATCAACGCGCCTCAGTTCAGCTTCACAGAGCACTTTTTCTTTTCTTTATGGATGTTGAATGTCAGTGGAAAATTGTAAGTCTGCAAAAAAAAATTGATACGTAGAGGTTGACAACACCAAGCTAATTACCATGGCCCTTTTTTTTTTTTTTTTTAGATACTGTTGGATAAACAAATTAGCAATCAAACCCTGTCTAAAATGTAATATTTATGTATATATATATATATATATATATATATATATATATAACAATGGAAACTCTGATAAATGTACATGTTCATTGTAATAAGGCCAAATATATGTATATTACACATTTTTTTACCATTGCATTTACTGTTTTATGGGTTGACTTTTTACCTTCAGTGAGCGATTCCGCAGCTGATTTGTTAGACAAACCAGGGGGTTTCCGTCGGAACCTGAAAAACACCAAACAACACTTCAGGATCAACAAAAAACAAACAAATTGTGTTGCTATTTCCCACTAACCACATATTTGTTGACAGCAATCATCCGCTAATTACAAGACGTGTCCAGCTCCACTATCTTAGCAGCAGCTATGCTATAATGGCTCCTCACATGCAAACTCAGTCATATCGGCCATGTAAATGCACTTTGTGTTAAATTTGCCTCTCATGGAAGAATGGTTAGCAGCACTTTTAGAGCATATAATGATACTCCATCAAACCTCTGGCAGACGTCCTGGGCACTCTTCATGGTATTCCCGGCGTTGCTGATGTCATCGGGCTGGAAAGTCATCATGGCCTGCATTTCCAGCACTGTGGCGTAGATTAGAGCGTGGTACATGCTCTCGTTCACTCTACATAGGGGAACATAGAGTGGCTGTAATCAATACACATCATACTGTAAGCAAACAAGAGGTGAGAGGAGAGCTACTGGGCAACCTTTTGCATGTTCTTGTTGAGAAAAGATAAGAGGAAATGTGCTTCTCTGTGTGCTTCCTATCTCCTCTCTGCCGCTGTTGCAGTCAAGTCTTGCTCACACTGTTTATTTTTGCATTGCTTGCCATTCTGTTGGCTCAGTTAGACCTTTGGGCGTCAGCTTCAGCAAACACCTCGTATCCTGGAGAACCAAAAGGCCTGAACGGAGGCCACCCTCGTGTGTCATGGCTGACAGGGAAGCACACTACAGGAGCTTCCTTAACGTCAGTCTGAGAGAACCGAGGCCCAAAAACTGCTGACATCATATTGAAACGCACTAGCGTGAGTGTGCAAAAACAAAACAAAAAAAGCATACAGGGAAACTATACGAGCTGGACCACGGGTAGAACCCTCCAGTGGAGCCAAAGGTGACTCATGGGTAAATTGTGTTACCTTGGCCGCAGCTTCTCCAGGCTCTCGGTGAAGTGGTTGTTAAGGAAGAGGTCCAGGGCCTCCATGCACTCATCCAGGCACTCTTTCAGAGTCATCTGCGAGGAGCTGCAGCAAGAAACACAAATATGGGACTGTAGCTGTGTGTGTGTGTGTGTGTGTGTGTGTGTGTGTGTGTGTGTGTGTGTGTGTGTGTGTGCAAAACGCATTAAAAGTTTAAGTTAAGTCTTTTCACAAAATACATGATGCAATAGAAGCATCATCACACTGCAGCACCTGAAGCATGTCCTGACTATTGTACTTGATATAATATTAAATACGAAGTGTCTTCAGTCAGCTGTTCTGTTTACACTGCTGCTGTCTTGAGTTTGAACTATTTCGTGACAAAAACACTCCGTCGGTAGACGACAAGGAAACGACGACTAAATGAGGCGTTTCCTGGTGAATTTAACATTATAGCCAATTATTTCCTACGCAGGTTGTTTTTTTTTCCACAGAATCCAACCTTGCGGCTGAGAAACGGTTCAAAGTATGAAATATTTTAAAGAAAGACAAACTTTTTTTTCTGGGGTGTAAGTTTCCTTTACTCACTTTTCTGCAGCATTTGCATCTTTCCCATTGGACATGTTGTCTCTCTGTCTCTCTCTCTCTCCCCGACACCTGTCAGCAGCTCAGCGGGTCCCCGCAGAAATACCAACATGCACTCACCACTACGGGAACACCGGGGGAACCGAGCTTTCACGGTGACACCTGTCGCTCGGAAGTCGGCGTAGCCTTTTGGCCGTCGGTTTAAAATTCACGTCAAGCTGCTCCGAGGTGAGCGGAGTGGACTCCTCCCCTCTGCCACGCACACCTTAAAGCAGCGTCGAGCAGAAGGAGGTGCGAGAGAGACGCTCCCTGTTAGGAACGGTGGTCTCGACAGGTTAATTATATTCCTTTATTGATCCCCATGGGGGAAATTCAAGTGTTGCAGCAGCTCAACTACACAGACAATAAATACACATACTATACAACTACACAGACAATAAATACACATACTATACAACTACACAGACAATAAATACACATACTATACAACTACACAGACAATAAATACACATACTATACAACTACACAGACAATAAATACACATACTATACAACTACACAGACAATAAATACACATACTATACAACTACACAGACAATAAATACACATACTATACAACTACACAGACAATAAATACACATACTATACAACTACACAGACAATAAATACACATACTATACAACTACACAGACAATAAATACACATACTATACAACTACACAGACAATAAATACACATACTATACAACTACACAGACAATAAATACACATACTATACAACTACACAGACAATAAATACACATACTATACAACTACACAGACAATAAATACACATACTATACAACTACACATAAATACACATACTATACAACTACACAGACAATAAATACACATACTATACAACTACACAGACAATAAATACACATACTATACAACTACACAGACAATAAATACACATACTATACAACTACACAGACAATAAATACACATACTATACAACTACACAGACAATAAATACACATACTATACAACTACACAGACAATAAATACACATACTATACAACTACACAGACAATAAATACATATACTATACAACTACACAGACAATAAATACACATACTATACAACTACACAGACAATAAATACACATACTATACAACTACACAGACAATAAATACACATACTATACAACTACACAGACAATAAATACACATACTATACAACTACACAGACAATAAATACACATACTATACAACTACACAGACAATAAATACACATACTACATACAACTATACAACTACACAGACAATAAATACACATACTATACAACTACACAGACAATAAATACACATACTATACAACTACACAGACAATAAATACACATACTATACAACTACACAGACAATAAATACACATACTATACAACTACACAGACAATAAATACACATACTATACAACTACACAGACAATAAATACACATACTATACAAAACACAACAATAAATACAGGAATAAAAATGTACATGTATATCCACATACTATACAACTACAGAAACCAGAGAAGGAAGTCTGGAACTTGTGATGTCATCGAGTATAAATTGTGAAGCTGCTCCACAGACGATGGCCGCTTCCGAAAATCCATTTCTAACATGCTATTTAGTACGTTAAAATTGTACGTCAGATTTTTTTAGTATTAAACCAATAGTCTCATACTAATTATGGTGAAATATAACAGTACGCAAACACTTGACACTAGTACACTTCTATCCCACGATGCAATGCGGTAGTGACGGGCAATGGCAGACAATCCTTTTACTTCAATATCGATTAACAATTTAAGTGTAAATGTAAGATTTCACTCATTTTTTTTACTTAATTCAGACTTTATGAGTTTCACAAACCGTTTGGTCACATGAGGTTTGTAGTATATCATTTGATATCAAAGGATGAAGGAAGATGTCCAGGTCCGTTGATGCAGTTTCAACAATTTCTTTAGATGCAGTTTCAACAATTTCTTTATTGAATCAATGCATCAGAAGTCATTCTGCGCAGAATGGAGCCCATACAGAGATTCAGCATGGACTGAGGCTCTCCGCCTTCAGTCTGAACTTATATCTGTGTTGTGCATCCCTTCAATGTGCACGAAGGCAAAACACATATTGAGCAGTACATACATCATTCAGACACCTTGAAACATACACTTTGAAATACGTTCCTGAGACGCTAGAATCTTCCATCTGTGTAAACATCCCTATAAACAAGGTTGTCATGTCGTATGTTGGTCATGAGGTCATTATTAGGGCAGTTCCTGAGTACCCTGACTCTCAATATCACACAGCATGCAACAACTTCATGGCCTCATTACAACAAGGTATAGCAGAATATGATAAAATACACTACAGGTTGAAATGGGTTGCCATGGTTACGCGTGTCCAACCGATAAGGAGCTCTCAGGAGGCGACGTGGTAGTTACAGCTCAGATACGTACAACTGTTTATTCACACAAAAGTATGCTGAGCGTATGTGGTGCGTTGTATGCTATTTGTCAATGGAGCAGTTCCACACTTTGTACTTTGTACGGGCGGCTGTGGCATAGTGGAGAGCAAGGTAGTTCTCCAATCAGACGGTCGGTGGTTCGATACCCGGCTTCGGCAGTCGATGTGTCCTTGGGCAAGACACTTAACCCCAAGTTGCTCCTGAAGGCTTTTCCATCGGTGTGGACTGGATGTGAATGAATGTTAGTTAGAGTCTGATGGTGGCACCTTGCATGGTAGCCTGTCATCAGTGTGTGAATGGGTGAATGATATGTAATATACTACTGACTGTAAGTCGCTTTGGATAAAAGCGTCTGCTAAATGACTGTAATGTACTTAATGAC
Source organism: Anoplopoma fimbria (assembly GCF_027596085.1). Classification (NCBI taxonomy): domain Eukaryota; kingdom Metazoa; phylum Chordata; class Actinopteri; order Perciformes; family Anoplopomatidae; genus Anoplopoma; species Anoplopoma fimbria. The sequence continues at coordinate 20,562,942 of NC_072459.1, read as the reverse complement.
ATCACAAATTTGAGTTTTACATTACATTACAGTCATTTAACAGACGCTTTTATCCAAAGCGACTTACAATAAGTGTATTCAACATAGGTATTCAAGAGAACTACTAGTCACCAGAAGTCATAAGTGCATCTCCTTTCTTAAACAAGCATCTAAAAGTATAAACCAGAGCAAAAGTATAGTGCAGAAGCAAATTACAGAAAAACAAATTACAACAAAAACAATAATTGCAACAAACTAATACGAATACAATAAGTGCAACGAACTGATACGAATACAATAAGTGCAACAAACTAATACGAATACAATAAGTGCTACGAGGAAGGCTCAGGGTAGTACTTCATGAAGAGGTGAGTTTTCAGCCTGCGCCGAAAGATGGGCAGAGTTTTAGCACTCTAGTTTGGGGATTTGGGAGAGTTGTTCATGCTTATCCATACTTTTGGACCGTCTTAGACCATAGGCATAACGTGTATGTATTTTGAAAATGAGTGCTGTTCCCCTTCAAAGTTTGCTTCATCAAACTTTGAGTGTTCAGTAGCCATACATGGACTTCTCATTATTTATAGACCACATTTCTTTTTCTTCTTCAAGACTGACAATGTTGAGCAAATGATCATTCTGCTACCTATTAATTATGTCAGGTGTATACAGTACTGTGAATTATATCTTTACTGTCTTTACCATCACCACTCAGCCACATTGTTTTACACAAAAAGACGATTTTACATTTGATTAAGTATAATCTAAAGGCTGACTCCATAGTTTTAGACTTGGTGTTTGACACCTTTAGGCCAACACAAAAATAAAGAGTTTATTCACATTATTATTAAACATGTCTATAGCACAATGCCGTTCAAAACAGCATTTATCATTAGTATATATCAAAATGAAAATTATAAAACCCCTTTTTCTGTTCTGAGTCCTTCCTACCTTCGTGGGAACTATTTTCTTAACAGCATAGAACTACAAGACCCATCATGCAACCCGATGCAACACACTTCCGGGTCACGGGGTTAAAAAGCTGAAATGTTTTGGTTTAGAAGTCTTCCCCAGTTTTAGCCAGTTCATTTGGAACAAGGACTGTTATTTATGTCACTTAACCCTCGCTGGTGGCAGGAGAGATGGATGCTTCACACAGACACCGCTCCCTTTATAAAGGAACAACTCCGCCATGGAAAGACACGTACCGACAGGTGAGAAATACACCTATCTAATGCTAGCATGTCAGGGCTGCTTCTTGCCAGTTTAACACCCTTCTTACGTGTTTCTTAGCGCTGTGTGGACAGGCTAAAAAACAGCCGGTCGAGGCTGCTGGACAGATATCGCCAGACGGGAGAGAGCCCGCAGCGAGGCGGCTCTGGGGCCTCCATCATCGTCCAGGAGGTGATGGAGGAGGAGTGGACCGCCCTGCAGTCCGAGGGCCGCAGACTGCCTTCGCTGTGGGGGCCAGAGGGCATGGCAGAGGTCGGTTAGTCTTAGTCTATACTGTCCTCCTGGGTCTCTGGGACTGTCTCTGTGTTACACTAAGCTCTGTTAGGTTTCTGGTCCCAGACAGAGCTAACCTCTACCACTGCCCCTTTTCATTAAAGCTTTTTTTAAGCTTGTCATGAAGGCCAGCAGTGTGCTGGGGTGTCCATTGGATACGGTGGAGGTGGTGGTGGTGGGAGACAGGAGGGTGATGGCCAAGCTGTCATCCCTGATGAACAACACCTCCCACCCCATGCAGGACACCCTGGCAGCTCTGTGCAGCTCCTTCAGCCACCGGCTGCTTCACCCCCGGTGTGTGAAGGAGAGGTACCGCAGGTCCTTCCTTCCTGCTGCTGTCAGGCTGCACAACCAGCTCTGCTCCCAGCAGACCACATGACACATGACAATAATAACATGACAATAAAAACCTGTGCAATACATTACACATTACACTGTGCAATAATAGTTAAAAAAGTTAAAAATAGTTGAAATAGTTGTTGTTTTTTTTCTCTGTCTGTAAATATAATATTTCAGTTATTGTTGTTTTTTCTACTGTTTTTTTTATTGCTTATTTATAATACTTGTTTTATTTTATTTTTATTTTTTATTTTTTAGCTTGTCTTCTTCTACTATGTCTCTTGTGTGCACTTTACTCTACGCTGTTGTAAGCCTGCAAATTTCCCCGCTGCGGGACTAATAAAGGATTATCTTATCTCTTATCTTATCTTAAAACAGAATTTCAAAATAAGGCTCTCCTCACATGAAATCAGTATGTTAAGAGTTTTTATAACCAGGAGGAGGTCTGCTGTCTTTCCTTTTTTGTGCAGATGTTCAGTGTCATGAAGGAGTATGATGAGCTGGCAGTACTGGAAGAAATCCAACAGGAGCTTGTGTCTCATGGTAATACTTTTACGTTTATTTATTTTTTCAATCCAAACTCCTGACTGTAGATAAACGAACAAATGTCCACTAAAACAGATGGAAATACCACGGATCAAAGTGATTATACACTTGCTGTAGGGTTAAGACGGATCTGACGACGCACTGTAAAAAGAGGAAACCTGTTGATTTTGTGTATTCTTTTCATTGTGCCACAGAAATGTCTATTATTGAAGAGTATGAGAGGAACCTGCAGTTTGAGCAGCAGTACATATCGTCTGTTGTGGAGGGGATGGAGGACGCATATATTATTTGCCCCATATGTCACATGTGAGTCTTAGAAACGGTGTATAGTTTCCCATATTTATATTTAAAGTTGCACAAACACAATCTAAACCAGTCGCAGTCAGCATGTCTTAATTTTGATTAGTTTTTCCAGCTGCACTAAGTTATTTCATAAGTTGTAGAGGCAAACGTATAGAAATTCTGGCTTAATCCAGGAGTCATTTTATAACAACACATGTTTTATGGTTCATGGTTTGCATGCTTCTTCTCTCTCATAGGAACAATTTGAACATCAACAGCCATTTCATCTCCTGCCCCTGTGGACTGTACATTAACACAAAGGTGTGTTTGTTACACTCTGTATTATTAGATAAGAACACCTGTCACTCATATCTCACATAACTCAGACAAATCTGAACACACACAGACATATATTACAGATTTTTTTCGATATAAAAGTAATCCAGCGATGGCTGTCTGTACATCCATGAATGCACTGCAAATAGGATCTGCTAATAGCTAATTCGGCCTACTTTTAATAAATAAACATTACACTTCCCATTTACGTCTGTAGTTTTAAAACTTAAAGCAGGTTAATCCCCCAAACAGGACAAAAACGTTGCTAAATCGAAAAAGTCCCATAAACGTGATTCTGAATCCATTTATACACAGTTATCTGTATTGGAAATCTGAAGACGCAAAAAAAATTAAGAAACATGTTTTCATTGCTGAGTAGCCCCAACGTATTTGGAAAATAACAATAAATGTGATGCCTTGGTAAAGGTGTGGCTACTCAGCTAAAAGTCTGTAAAGAAAAGGAAGAGAGAACCGAGCAGAAAAGCTAACGGTTCAAGTGAGTAAATGATAAATGAATTTGCTTTTAATGCTGCAACGATCTTCACATTTTGTCTACAGAACCAGAACATCACCCCCGATGTCCTGCAGAGTCTCCTGGAGTCGAGGGTGTCGGAGCACATGGAGGACTGTCCCCATAACCCCGTTTTCTCTGTATCGCCCAACACAGACTGCTCTCCCAACCTGATGATAAGCTGCAAGGTAGGACACAGTCTTAAGTTTCAGGAAGTCATCACCAAAAACAAATGTGTTGCTGTAGCTGGAAGCCTCAAATACTTAACAGAGGCCTTTAGTTTCCTTTATTATTGTTTATGTACTGGCATGTTGCCCACATATTTTCTCTGCTATTTGACTGACCCAGTTTCCCTCACGGAAAAATAACAATAACAGTAACAGATAACAATAACAGAAGTATCACTTGTGACGGATGGATTCTATGCCGTCTCAACTTAACTGTTGTTTTCTGTACTTTCAGGTTTGTGACTACCTTTCCATTGTCCTTTGAAAGCAGAAGAGGCTGTTATGAGTGACTTAACTTGTTACATTTGATTTTTATTGTTTTGTTCTCTCTGTATAGTTTTTGAAATAAAGATTATTTTTATTATATTTAATGTGTTTATGTTCTTCATTGTTCTCTATGCTACCCAATTTCTGGAGTCCGGCCTGTAACTCCACCATTTTCAAATTGTCCCCTCGTTACAGTCTCCACCTATTTGACTGTGATTCAACCTTCCATCCCCAAAATGCAAAGCTTATTTTGCAGTGCACACTAAGATAGAGATGGGGGGGGAAAACACCCAAAACATTTATTTATATCAATCTGGTGCAACATTTCCCTGTACTTGCTTGGGCTTCTTTGGCTCAACAGGGTTTCACACAAATACTATGGGATTGGAGGTACATTCTTCTGCAGCTACAAAATCCACTCCGTCAAGAATGCATCCACATTTTTTTCTGTCAGATCAAATGGTGTTACTAGCATACGTTTATGGCTACTTGAGATTGATTTGATAACCTGCATGTTATTATACAGCATAGTAAACACACAGATGAGGACAATGAACGTCACCCGTGGGTTTTATCCTGGTATGCTAACATGATTTATTATGGTTGAATTTTCAAACCGCTTTAATATTCAGTTTATTGTCATCCTTAAAATTATGAAATAATATAATAGTTTTATACCGTGTACCGTGGTATTTCTGAGGCAGTTATTGGACGGTCAAGAAATCATGACAACCTTGATAATTCCCGGCTGATTGATTCAATAATTTACATAAAACGTTGATTACTCTACATAATCATAAGATATAAAGGATATATAATGTATTGTAGGAGCAGTCAAATGTTTTTTTTTGGAAGTGCCAGCACTTCTTGCCATGCAGTACTCCTCCATCGCCGCTAGAGGGCGGCATTGTCCCGACCGTGTGAACGAGCTGACCGGAAAACAACTAGGCAGAGCGGACTTCGGAGCGGAGGCAGGCAGAGGAAAGATGGCAGCCGCGGCAGTGGCTGAGTTTCAGAGAGCACAGTCTCTTCTTGGAACAGACCGGAATGCCTCGATCGATATCTTACATTCTATAGGTAAATATCATCGGCGCAACGCGGCACTGCAAAGGGTTTAATCACACGCTGAAACACGGAAGCTGTACACCTTTCCATCAGACGTGGAGCAGCCGAGTTAGCTAGCTATGATGTTAGCCGGCTAGCTGCTAAGCTAAGAGCAGCTAGCTAGCCCAGCGACGGCCGTCTCCTTTCTCTCGTTGCTTGTGCAGTGAGTCAGCAGCAGCGGGCTAGCCGGCTAGCGACACACCGGCTAGCTTATCCGACGAGCTAACGTTAGCTACCTCCGACTCATTCATTTGACTGTAACTTGCGTGACAGCGGGCTAGCGGACGTTAGCATGCAGCCAGCGTCGTTAGCAGCTATTACTCGCCTTGTCAGATGTCAGGCCGACATGGGGATTAATGTGGAGCTTTATGCTACATGCCACATGCTTTAGTTTATGCTTACGCACCATATGATGCTATATGTTGCTTTTTAATGCGTAGTTGTGTCGCTGTCATTATCGTTTATTATTTAATATGACAGCTCTTATTGTATCAGCCCAGCTAATGTATTGACTGCCTGCCACTCAACCTATCCATGGTATGAATTGACTGAGAAGTAGTGTCTAGAGACAGAAGGACAGAGTGGAACCTGGTGATTCATGTCAAATACGGATCCGATTACATCATCATTGTATGTGCGTGTGTTGTAGTGAAGCGGGACATCCAGGAGAGCGATGAGGAGGCGGTGCGTGTGAAAGAGCAGAGCATCCTGGAGCTGGGCGGGCTGCTGGCCAAGACGGGACAGGCTGCAGGTAAGGAGCCTGATGTTTACAACCTGTTTGATCTGGGCTCACACTGAGCTTGACTTATATCACGGTGTATCACTACAGTTTTCCAACAGTCAAACCACGTGGGTAAGCTCCTGACTCCAAAGTTGCTGAGGGTTTGACCATCTTTTGTCCAGATTTGGATTTTTCTACTAGCAAATATTGGCATGTCTTTTAATATTATTATTATTTTTTTGCCGTCAAGAAATAGTTTTTTAAGGGATCATCACTTGACATTTGTGAAATAGTGACTAATGTCTCTTGTGACTAGATCTGATGATGTTATCAAATTGTTAAAAAGGTGCAGTCAGCAATTCTTATCAAACATACACTTGTCAAATTCAGCGAATAGCTCCTCATGGTCCGCTAGTTGTCCGTTTTGTATGCAGAAATACGAGGAGTCAACGTAGTACTAGACCAAGAATGTTTTTCAAAGGATATCTCTGAGGAATTTGTTCTTAAGTCTAGGTTTAGATATAATCCCTGTCAACCAGCTGTAAGATGTCCAAGGATCTTTTTATGATCTCTCAGCATTATTTTTATTAAACAAAAACAACAAACAAACCACAACGCTGTGGGAAGTTTGAGTAGCCTAAAATCAAAGGTGTGTTCCTGCCTCGCATTTGGATCGGTGGAAATGCTGCACTGAATTAAGTGGCACTAAACACCTTCTGTTTAAGGGTGACTTAAACAGAACCCTTAACTCTTTCCCCAGTAACTAAATAGCGGCCAATTTGGAATCAGGAGTGTTTTTGCGTTCACTAGCCACTGTGGCAGATTATCCATTTTCTATTTGTTCATACTTGTGTGCTGTACTTCTTTCTCTTCCTCCCACTATGTCTCTGCTCAGAGCTTGGGGGTCTGCTGAAATATGTGCGCCCCTTCCTCAACTCCATCTCCAAGGCCAAGGCAGCCCGGCTGGTCCGCTCCTTGCTGGACCTGTTCCTGGACATGGAGGCCGCCACGGGCCAGGAGGTGGAGCTCTGCCTGGAGTGCATCGAGTGGGCCAAGGAGGAAAAAAGGACCTTTCTCAGACAGGCGCTAGAGGTGAGAGTTTTGGTGGTGTCGCAGAGCTGGAGCTCTGCTTTTCTGGTTTGTTTAGGGTGAGGGAGAACAGGCCATTCATACTCAAGATATGGCAACAGATAACTGCACCAAGATTACTGAAATTGTGGGTCTGTGGCCCATTGTTGCCCCTGGACCAGCAACCCAGACAGACAGGCCAGCTCTCGCATTAGGATCGACGTGTTTAACTGAAAAAATCTTCTTTATTTCACCAATTGACCCTTAGCCGAGTCCCGCCCCTAGATCGCAGACTGGCCAATCATAGCGTAGCATCAGCCAGCTCTGACCGGAGTGCACATCATTAACTAGCGTCATGCTACTTTAGCTACTGAGGGTATACTGAGTGTGTACACATGCTGCTTTGCTTTTTAATGATTGTAACAGTAAATCAAGGTCTTTACAGGAACAGTGTTGTTCCTTAATTTCACCGTCTTCTGTCTCGATCGCCAGGTGATGTGGTGGTTCACTTTAACACTGTGATCTGTAGCTTTAACTTGTATCTTCTGATGAATCAGTTTGACATCCTGGATTTATCCTTCAAACACTTATTGTAGACCCTTCTGTCTGCTTCTCTCTAAAATTGCTTTTTATTTTTTTTCCCCAAAAATGTGATGATATTACTTTAGGGAGTGCAGTTAGTGACAGTGTGGGCTCCATTGTAGCTTAGCGAAGGGTCAATTGTGCGGTTTTTGGGAATAGCTAGCTAGCTAGCTAGGAAAACGCTGCGAACATGGGAGACAAGCGTTGCTTTCCAACATCACCAAAACAAAATCCACAGCCTTTCTAAGAGAAGCTCCCACCTTCATTGAATCGTCTGGTCAGGAGGAAATGCTATAAGAATCCCTTTGTTGGTTAAACGGACATGATAGTATTTGTGCATCCCTGGGATACTGTTACCAGCGCAGTGGGTTTAATCAGCAGCTGGACTTGATACAGTGAACAAACGGCTCCAAACTTGGCCCAAACATGTAGATTCAAGAAAAAAATGAGCTAGACTATCTAATTGCAAGCCGACATGTTTAATGTCATCTCGTTTATGTACTTAAGGAAGCATTATTTGCTATATTTAATACTATATATTTTTTCTTGCCATTGGTTGAATAGGGTCAAAAGTGAGTAAGAACACTACAATTTTTAATGAATGCAGTGTTTTATTAGTCTGATGTGCTCTGGGTCTTTGACAATGTTTGGGTAGTTTAAAAACACTTTTATTTTTTTACAATTAACCCACTAGTCAACATGTCCGATAATTGATTAAGGACATTCCTTGAAAGATAAGCATCGTTCGTTTTCAGGTTTAAAGAAAGCTCAACATGTTGCAAACTTGGAGTGTGACGAACACTTGTAGCGGTGTGCTGCATATTTTATTATACAGACCCATAAACAGACAAGTTGTCAAAATAGGGCCCTGAAATTGTGTGTTTTTTCTCCTCAGGCTCGTCTGATCTCACTGTACTTCGACACAAAATGCTACCAGGAAGCACTACAACTTGGTGAGTGTCGGATCTCCTGGAGTAGTTGTCTTTGCCTTGAGAATTAGAGACAGTTTGGAGGACAAAAGTAACCTTGTCTTTTAAACTTTAATAAAGGGGGAATGGAGGATGTTTGCTTGAGGTGCTTTTGTGTTTTTTTTAGTTCGTTTTTCGCTACCAAAAACTTAAGTGTGCTCCCTGAAAGCAGTGCGTTGACTCTCAAACGTCCCTTCCGCAGGCACCAAGTTGCTGCAGGAGCTGAAGAAGATGGACGACAAGGCCCTGCTGGTGGAGGTGCAGCTGCTGGAGAGCAAGACGTACCACGCGCTGAGCAACCTGCCCAAGGCCCGCGCCGCCCTCACCTCCGCCCGGACGACCGCCAACGCCATCTACTGCCCGCCTAAACTACAGGCGGCTTTAGACATGCAGTCAGGTACAAGGCGGAGCAAACATCTGTTGTTAGGGTTCTGTTACAGTTAATGAGGGTGGGGGGAAGAAAATGCATGTAACATGTGACTTGTGTTTGTTTCCAGGGATCATTCACGCAGCGGAGGACAAGGACTGGAAGACAGCTTACTCCTACTTCTACGAGGCGTTCGAGGGCTATGACTCCATCGACAGCCCCCGAGCCATCACATCCCTCAAATACATGCTGCTCTGCAAAATCATGCTCAAGTTGTAAGTGATATATTAATCAAATACACTGCATCAGGACCACATCTTCACAGTTTGCAGCCATTATTCACAGACTATTTTGTTTAAAAAGATTAAATGTAAGAAGTAGGACTTCCCAGAATGGGTCTTTTTTTGTTGTCCTGTTGTGTCTGATGCGTATTGTTTCTGTTTCAGGCCAGAGGATGTCCAGTCCCTCATCAGTGGCAAACTAGCTCTGCGGCACGCTGGCAGACAGGTAGCATTTTAACATTCCTCAGAAATTTCAATTCTAATTTGAACCATTTAAAAAAATAAATTAAAAAACACCCCAGAACGACAATTGTCCGATGTGTGAGGCCTTTTGTCCTGTTTTACCAGCAACTATAGCACTAGATAAAGCTACACATATGTAAATGTGTCCAGGGTGCGTTCAGTGGTTGGTAAAACATTCTCTTTCTAAGCACCCTGGGAATGGAATGAGCTGCACCACATCCTCACCTTAGAAGGTCTCCTTTCTTGGAATACTTTTGAAAGGTCTTTTGCAAAGTGTCCTGAGGGAAACATGTTGCTGTTTTACATAACTGTTCAGGCAGAGTGTGTGTTATGAATATCGCTGGTATGACTCCGATGCCTCACTTCTTTTACTATTTCCCTTGTCTTGCTTTTATGTATCACAATTGTCCTAGCATGTGAAATAGTTTTTTTTTGTTAAACTTGCTTGCCGTCTTTACCGGAACTCCCTGGAAGAAGAGATCTTGAAGTTCAATGGGACCTTTCTAGTTATGTATAGGATAAAGGAAATAAATAAGAACAGTATTTTGTGTGCTCTAAAATGAAGGTGCACATGTTAGCGTGTTAGTGCTAACTGTCTACAGCTACAGTTATCGCCAAGGCCAGGAGCACATCATTATCCAAATATGTAAATTTAAAAACCTGCTCCTGAGCAACACAACCCACTGTGAAATATTTCCCCTCCGTGGAATCCTTCCAGCGCTGGATGCTCTGAGAGCTTGAGCTAAATTTAGCAGCTCTGTCCTGCCCTGTATCGACTTTGGGGAAGTTTGCACTGACCCAGACTGCTTCTCACCTGGGATATGCAGCTTTAGCCTCTTTTTTTTTCATCATGTGCATAACCATCAAGTGCATATCGACACCCTTTTATTTACAGGGTTTTGGTTTTAGAACCAGTCAGCTGGAAACTGAGATGATGTTTTGCTACAGAAGATGACACCTGCCAGGCACAATTGTAGTTCCAGCAGGCAAAATCAATGGTTGCCGGCCAGGAATGAGATAGTGCCTTGTCTACCTTTGTCTGAAACCACGTACATTTAAAAAATGTAGAATCGGCCACTGTGTTGACTGCATAATGAGCCATCAGAGAACAAAAAAGCTCCACACATGTAGCAACAGTAACTAAGGGGGCAGAGCGTAGAGAAAGTCATTGAAAGTTAGATTTCATTTGAGTAGGTGGATGGCTGTTATTGGATATAGTGGGGGGGGTTTTTCTTTACATTTTTATGTTGTACGTGCCCATAACATTTTCTTTATATTCTATTCCTGCAGACAGACTCACTGAAATGTGTGGCACAAGCCAGCAAGAACCGGTCGCTGGCAGACTTTGAAAAGGTTTGACTCTGTCTGTTGACTTTTTTTGAGGCTGTTAACTATTTAAATGTTTCTTAACAACATTATGACTGAAACTCACTGTTTCCCCAAGGCACTTACAGAGTACAAAGCAGAGCTGAGGGATGACCCCATCATCAGCGACCACCTGACCAGTCTGTACGACAACCTGCTGGAGCAGAACCTCATCCGGGTCATCGAACCTTTCTCCAGGGTCCAGGTGAGCCTCTCAACATCTGTCCCTGTTCAAGCATAGCTAGCAGACGGATACAGAACCGTATCCAGGATATATAGAGGCTTTGTACAGTGCCAGACAAATTTCAATCAGACAAATTTACAAGATAAAGTAAAGGTGCGTCTCAATAAATTAGAATATCATGGAAAAGTTTGTTTATTTTGATAATTCAATTCAAAAAGTGAAACTCATATATTATATAGATTCATTACACACAGAGTGAAATATTTCAAGCGTTTATTTCTTTTAATTTTGATGATACAGCTAATGAAAACCCAAAATTCAGTATCTCTCATCTTCCTCTTGACAATGCCCCATAGATTCTCTATGGGGTTCAGGTCAGGCGAGTTTGCTGGCCAATCAAGCACAGTGATACCACGGTCATTAAACCAGGTATTGGTACTTTTGGCAGTGTGGGCAGGTGCCAAGTCCTGCTGGAAAATGAAATCAGCATCTCCATAAAGCTTGTCAGCGGGAGGAAGCATGAAGTGCTCTTAAAATTTCCTGGTAGACGGCTGCGTTGACTCTGGACTTGATAAAACACAGCGGACCAACACCAGCAGATGACATGGCTCCCCAAATCATCACTGACAGTGGAAACTTCACACTGGACTTCAAACAACTTGGATTCTGTGCCTCTCCACTCTTCCTCCTTGATTTCCAAATGAAATGCAAAATTTACTTTCATCTGAAAAGAGGACCACTTTGGACCACTGAGCAACAGTCCAGTCCTTTTTCTCCTTAGCCCAGGTAAGACGCTTCTGACGTTGTCTCTGGTTCAGGAGTGGCTTGACACGAGGAATGCGACAGTTGTAGCCCGAGTCCTGGATACGTCTGTGCGTGGTGGCTCTTGATGCACTGACTCCAGCCTCAGTCCACTCCTTGTGAATCTCCCCCAAATTATTGAATGACCGTTGCTTCACAATCCTCTCAAGGCTGCGGTTATCCCTGTTGCTTGTGCACCTTTTTCTACCACACTTTTTCCTTCCACTCAACTTTCTATGAATATGCTTGGATACAGCACTCTGTGAACAGCCAGCGTCTTTAGCAATGACCTTTTGTGGCTTACCCTCCTTGTGGAGGTCAATGACTGTCTTCTGGACAACTGTCAAGTCAGCAGTCTTCCCCATGATTGTGTAGCCTACTGAACCAGCCTGAGAGACCATTTAAAGGTTCAGGAAACCTTTGCAGGTGTTTTGGGTTAATTAGCTGATTAGAGTGGGACATCGTGAGTCTACAATATTTAACTTTTTCACAATATTCTAATTTTCTGAGACACTGAATTTTGGGTTTTCATTAGCTGTAAGCCATAATCATCAAAATTAAAAGAAATAAACGCTTGAAATATTTCCCTCTGTGTGTAATGAATCTATATAAATAAATTTAATAATAATTAAAATAAAATGTCATGTCAATGGCACCTTTAGAAATATATTTACTGAGAAAAATGGTGACGTGTTCAATATATTTTGTGTGTGTGTGTGTGTGTGTGTGTGTGTGTGTGTGTGTGTGTGTGTGTGTGTGTGTGTGTGTGTGTGTGTGTGTGTGTGTGTGTGTGTGTGTGTGTGTGTATATTGTTTCTCCAAAGCAATAAATAAAAGTTGACTCATGGTCTCTGTTAACAAAAATCATCATGTTTGTGACATTCTTATGTAAACTAACACGCATGTAAACACAACCAGCAATGTTGAGGTCAGTAAAAAAAGATTAAGGTCATCTCCATAATATGTTGAATGAAAAGCCCATAAACATAAAAATGATTGAGGTCCATATATCGTACGATAAGTCAATAAAGTAATTATTGTGACCTAGAAATAATCAATGTTTTGGTATTGGTTGTTAAACTTGCATCATATTCCACAATGGTTCATTAAGACTAAATATACTCAGTAAATATAAGTAAGTACAATTAGTATATAAATATACTTGTAGTAAACTAATTTAAGTGTCTTTAATCATTATGTTCGTCCTTCTTCTCTCCGACAGATCGCACACATTTCTTCCCTCATCAAACTATCCGAGGTATGGTTTTTCGCTGATCTTCATCAATGTTTCCATTGTAGACTTTCATTCTAATTCAACAGTTGGCTGTTTTTAAGAGCTCCACAATAAAAGTACCCACAGTCATGTTGCGTGTGCTTTGCAGGGAGACGTGGAGAGGAAACTATCACAGATGATCCTGGACGAGAAGTTTCACGGTATGTGTCTGCAGCTCTTCTAAGTATACTCCACATGCAGGTAGATAAATATTAGTTATTATTTCCTCTGTGTGTTTTTTTGCAGTAGTTCCCTGCAGATGAGTCCAGTTTACTCCCACTTTATGTTGCAGTTATTCCGTGTTACCAGAGTTCATAATGCTTAGTTTATTTTCTATCAGGTTGAATCATTAACGGCCTTCTCTCTCTGTCATTACCCCTTAACCCGACAAGGTATTTTGGACCAAGGCGAGGGTGTTCTGATCGTCTTTGACGAGCCGGCGGTGGACAAGACGTACGAGGCAGCCCTGGAGACCATCCAGAACATGAGCAAGGTGGTGGACTCGCTCTACAACAAAGCCAAGAAGCTATCATAAGGTCAGCACCGATAGAACTGATAACATGGGGGTCCTCCCATGCGTGATAATTCAATAATATGACAGTAATCGTGCATGGAATGGATTACATAGTGAGGTTATAGTTTTCATAAAAACATTTTACCTCTAAATATCCGCTATTGATAGATCATTAAGATGAGACTTATTTGCCATTTCTCTCTATACATTATCATGCGGATAAGAAATACTAACATGTGGGGTATATTTGCCAAAACTATCAAAATATAATTGGTTTCATGTTAAAAAATGAATTAAAATGAGGATAAGGCGGGTTATGTTCAATGTTTTACCTTATTGTCAACAATTAACCATGAAAAGACAGAAAAAAGCAATTAACACACAAACCACATCTGTGCAAACTGATTTTATCAAAAACCTTAGGAAACTGCTAGTGAAACAAGCAAAATTGAACATAATTTTAATACAATTAAGTTATCCAAGTTTTCGAGATAGCGTCACTGGCATTTAAGGTCGGGTACTTTTAACATTTAAACCAGTACCTGTTAGTGGAATTCAGCACTTTACTCTCTTTTTTTATTAATAGAAATGTAAAAATAATTGCAAAACAGTAGTCCTCCAAACTTCTCAATTCCAACCTTGACATAAAAATAAAACCCGTCGCTACAACCTCAGGTCTGTCACATAGTGTGAGAACGCAGTGGAACCACGTGTCGCCCTGGCCTACAAATATCGCAGGGAGCGAGTCGAGTTTCTAAAAAGTGGAACCACAGTTTCGACAGCTTCCGCCTCGCTGTTTCCGATCTGCTGCCAGGGAGACGTGATGTGTTCCCTGTGATGGCTCGGAGGCCAGTCTCAGTCTGAAGATTCTAATTATATTACTGTACAGACCTGAGAGTAGTATCAGTCTGTTCTTCTAACTCTTGGTAAGAAAGATGTAGTTTTCCCTCTAGAGACGCTGACAATAAGGTAAATATAACACTGGCCTTATGCTTTAAAACCTTTGTCACAGTTTGGTGAAATAAATGTCTTCTCCCCTCAGAGAGCGAAACCATCGGTCCTCCCGCCGGGAGCAACGCGGGCCAGTCAGGACCGCTCTAGCTGCTCGCTCACGTCGGCCCCGGGAGGGAGGAGGGACGGAGAGGACGAGGAGAGTACAAAGACTGCAAACGAACCCAGAGAGCAAATAAAAACCAGCCGACCAAACCGAAGACCAACCCCGATGGACCGCTCCTCCTAGTCCTCCCTCGCCTCTCTGCTCTCCCCCCCTCCTGTCTCTCTTCCACTCCCAATCTGATCGGGGTTGATCCGACACGACGTGGACAAATTCAGGCACTGTGCCCCCCCTCTTTCTGCTCTTCTCCCACCTGTACTGTATGTAAAATTTGGACCCCCTCCCCACTTATTTTTTTCTTCACGTTTCTCTCTGCACTGGCCATCAGGGAATCTTGTAATATAACAATAAAGAAAACGTATACAGTACTTATACATACATGTATTATATATGAAAAACCAGAGTGTAAAAGGGGTTAAACGCCGGTTGGTTGGTGTCTCTCACCTACCAGTTCTCTGCCAACTGGCCCTGAGACTAAATATTTGAATTCCTCTGATGGCACACAGGTGACCAAGAGAATGGTTTTGAATACCAGTGGCCATCAGAAACCCTCCCCTTCTCCTTCCATCATTACTCTGACCTTTAACACCCCCCCATAACAAACCCACTCACAAGGCATTCTGGGATTCTTGGACCACACAGGGAATTTTCTCTCCCGTCCACTGGGGACCACGCCACGAGGAGAAAAGGACAATAATAAACCCCACATTTTTTCCCCCCGCCTCCTGCACTCCCCCACTTCCTGTTTGTATATAACATTGCCAAGCTCTTCTGTTCACCCGAGGCCTAATGTATTCACACATGTCCTCTTGTTTTTTTGTTTTTTTTTAAACAATGCGTAAGGACAGAATAAACCTCTCCTCTGAGAGCTCGGCCGGTCACACAAAGTGCTTTTGACGTGACCGGAGAGGGAACTCTGCGTTCTGGGACGCAACGTCGGTCATGCAGCGGCAGAAGAAGAAGAAGAAGAAGAAGACGTGGGTTTCACTGAAGAAAATCAAGCTGTACATTTTTTGGGAACTTAATTTTGCAAGGACTTGAGGGTTTACCATATATGACATAGAGAAAGACAAATGCTAATAATAAAAAAAATGAAACCTGCAAGTTTTAGGTTCCTGGAAATGAAACTGTGTTACAGGTTTTTTCCTGAAGCAATATGATTCAAATGTATTTCCTTTAACTTATGTCCAGTTATACTACCGACTTTAAACCAGCAATTTCAAACCAGAAGATTGTGGAGTAGCTCAACTAATTTAGAAATAACTTAAATAACAATTTGATTAAAAAAGAATCTGCATATTGAGAATGCATGAAAACTAGTTAGCAAGCAAACAAGTCTCAACAGTAAGCTTAGAGTAAGGGATAAATGGTTACTTAAAGGGGAACTACACCCGTTTTCAATTGCTATATGTTATTCCTGTGGTTTAAAAAAGTCCCAAAATATAAATTAACTCTCCCAAATCCAAACACTAGAGCGCTGAAACTCAAATTTGTGATGTCATCGGGTATAAAGTGTGGAGTTGCACCACAGACGATGAATAGGGAAAGATGTTATAGGTGACACTGAGAGCACACAAGGGAAAATGTTGTGTTTCACAACTGAGAACGCTGCAATAGAATTAAGAAAATAAACATTAAAAGTCTCCCATTCATTGTCTATGGAGCAGCCCAGCACTTTATACTCAATGACATCACAAGTTCGAGACTTCCCCTTCTGATTTATGGCTTAGAGAGAGAGCAGCTCATGTTCACAAATACCGACTGAACTTTCCTCGGCCACAGGAAATAACATATTTTTTTGCAATTATATAATCAGTTTATTACATTTTTATTTAATAATGGGCGGCTGTGGCGTAGTGGAGAGCAAGGTAGTTCTCCAATCAGAGGGTTGGTGGTTCGATACCCGGTTCGATGTGTCCTTGGGCAAGACACTTAACCCCAAGTTGCTCCTGAAGGCTTGCCATCGGTGTGGACTGGATGATGAATGTTAGTTAGAGTCTGATGGTGGCACCTTGATGGTAGCCTGTCATCAGTGTGTGAATGGGTGAATGATATGTAATATACTACTGACTGTAAGTCGCTTTGGATAAAAGCGTCTGCTAAATGACTGTAATGTAATGTAATGTAATAACATCCCCCTTTGGAAATGAACACATTTGGGGCACTTGGGGAACCACTGCCTTGGACAAAATTATTTATACATTACAAAATACACTAGTAGGCTTATAACTTTTTTTTTATTTCGGTAAGATTTATTTTCAAAATATATATTTTTTTTACCAGTGTATTTAAAGCACCTGGAATCTCGTTTTGTTGCCACCACTTTACCTAAAGATCGGCAGAACTCCTCTCAGTTAAAGTCTCAACAGCGACATCATGTGGTGAGACAAGGTCACGTCACTTTACTAAAGTAAACTAAAACTTCCAGGCTCCAACCTTTAACCAGTTTTTGTTGCATAAAATGCATTTTTACATATTGTTGCAGTTCTCAGTATTTCTATCGGCATCAAGAAAGTTTCCCTTTCATCAAATGAATAATTGAAAAGTGCAAATGTTAATGAAAGGTGCACAATATCTCCATCCTGAGCTGCTGTGTCCTCATATGCATGTTTACTGTAGGCTATGCTTATGGTGGGTGGTTTGTCTTCCCCGGGGGCCCAAGTCAACACGTGTAAAGTCCTCCTTTTTTTTTTGTAAGTAAATCTTAATTAACTGTAAACAACTCCCAACATGTGTCTGTATCTGCATGTGAATGGAGAGGCAGCCAGTGCGTAAACACTCCTGATCTCAGCTCCATTTGGTAACAGAGTCTTGATCTGCTCTCCTGCTCACTGTCTCCCTGTTGTTATAAGTCATCGAGACAAACCCGAGGTTATGAAACGCTGCCTGGAGGACTGTCTTGCCAGCTCCGACTCAGAAGAAAGAACGGACGACTTCACTGAGGAGGTGGTTCTGCGGGGAGGAGAAGGATCGGAGCCAGACAGGCGACAGTCAGAGCCAGTCTTGGCCTCCAGGCAGAGGGCGGGCTCAGCCAATGAGAAGGAGACATCCACCCCCCCCCCCCCACCCACCCCCCCCTTCTCCTTCTGTCCTGCCCCGGCTCGGCTCGGCTCGGCTCGGCGCGCCCTGTAATTAGGAGCTCTAGTTTGGGTTGGGCGCCGCCACGGTGGACAGCCCTGGCTGCTGCTGCTGCGTCAAGGGGAGTTTGGGAAACGCCAGCTCCGGACTGAGAGGACATCTAGTGAAGAGAGCGAGGACCTCACACGCGTATATATAAAAAAAAAAAAATCATCATAATAATCATAATCATCAAACATGAACGGGCAGTCCTCACCTGTCTTCGAGGAGAAGAAGCCGTCCCTCCCCATCATGGCTGGTGGGAGCTCCATCTCGGCTACCAAGGACTCCCCGACCCTGCCGGAGTCCTCGTCCACGGACATGGGCTTCTACAGTGGGCAGAGCGGGCTCCAGGACTTCTACCCTCCGCAGCAGCAGCAGCAGCAGCAGCAGTACCCGGCGCAACACGTGAACCCGTACGCGTACCACCACCACCACCACCACCACTACAACCTACACGGCATGTCTGCTGGCGGCGGATACCCGGTCGGCAAGGCGGAGTACCCGTACCCTCACTCTGCCTACAGGGAGCACGCGGCGCTGCAGGACGGTGAGTTTAAAAAAAAGACTACAAAAGTTCCACATCTCCACTGTGTTAGCTGTTAACATCGAGTCATTTCAAAGAACTGGTTTTAAACCATCTCCATCTTTGTCCATGAACGTACCCCCCTCCTCCCCCCTGAGGCTAATCCATGGTAAGGTGCTCCAGTCTCGCCACATAAACCCAATAATTACGCATGGCTTTTTTACGCACGGACAAAATGTTTCCACTGCGTCTTAAAACTATCTTCCTCGCTTCTTTATACATATTTATGGGAGCATTGGAAATCATGCTCTCATAATCTTGAGCTTCTAAATCTCCATCAGATCATCCGTGGAGTCAGAGTTGCAGTGAAGTTATGGTGTTATGTCATTCAGAGGGGAGACCTTGAGCTTAAACCCTGGCACAGTGTTTTCCTTTTAAAACATACATAAGTCACATATGTCTTATAAGAATTTGTATATATATTTTTTTTCTGCTATATTGTAGTTTTTTCAGAACTATATGTAAAATAATTTCAGGGTTCCACAAACACTACATGTAGTTCTTACAGCCAGGTGAAGTTAGTGCTCTCTTCCTGCTACCTAAGTCCAAGTGTGCCGGGAAAATACAACATACCTGTGTGGCTCAAAGTTTCAGAGGAAAGTACAGAAGGAGGAGGGGGGGAGCTGACCATGGGCGAAAAGAAAAGGAAACAGGAGATCATTCCTGGCCAGATAAAGGTTCAGCCTGCAGGACCATAGTTTGTATGGGGGTAAAAAAGAAAAGGGACCTCTTGACTTGTTTTGTGTCTCGTTGTCGTTCGCAGTCAATGTAAACTCACCTGCTCTTTGAACTTCCTTCAGATTTCAATTTTTGATAGGAAGATCAGCCGAAAGGTCTTTGGATGGAAGCCATGGCCTAGTTCTAGCCGGGGACTTTTAAACTTCACCTCCCATTAGGAATGAAGAAGTAATTAATTAACAGATTGCTTATGTGCACACACCGAAACATTTCCTCCACACGAGTAAACTAACAACAACATTAAAGACAATCAGTTGGAACTTTCAAGCCTGGAAGATGTCTGCTCTGTTCCAACCACGGATTGGAGAAAACAAACTCAACAGACTGGTGTGCTGTTTTTTTTTTTAAAATTCCAGTTGGGAGTTGACTCCTGGAAACGGCCCGGGGGACTTTGGCCCACAGCCACGCACCTCAGGTGTCACGACATGTCAGTCAGCCTTGGCCTTTGAATCATCCGACAAGCGCAGGCTCCTTATTATGCCATTGCCTGTGGGCGCGCCCACGCAAATAAATAACAAACAAATGCACGGAAGAAGAAAAAGTGACAAATTAAATTCGTAGATAAACTGAATTGCCTGATTGATCATACAAATATATAAAAATAATAATCATAAATACATGTTCCAAACAAGACAATTGGTTAAATATGAATGGATGGAAGAAAAACTACAACAAACAGCACAGGGGCGTAGCCAGAACTTCAGGAATACTGACGTGAAAGCCCCCTCAATAATAAATGAATTGTTCTAGTAACAATACTTCCTGTAATTTCATTTCCGAACAGAAAACCTCAAATTCAAACTCCTGGATGTGGAAACCTTTATGCTTCTTATGGTCCAATAGTATTCCAATTTCAATATTTTAAGTGTTAAAACACTGGATCAGCCTTTAAATGACCCATTATGTCTACGTTTTTTAAAACACCTTCAGGTTGCGAAAAAATTCAGCACCAAGAAACGGAATACATTACCACAGTATCCTAAATTGTAATATTCACTAATACAGTAAAGAAAAGTCTCTATTGAATATGAATAAATGTACGGTCATTAGTAATAACTACTTGCAAACTATACCAAAATGTTGACTAATTAACTATATAGTAAAGTATTAGTATGGTATGTAAAAAAAAATCATAGTATGGTATGTCCTAAAACGTCATAGAAGTGTATGTCTTAAAAGGTTTTTAAAAAAAATTACAGTCTAGTGTGTCAAATAAATTAATAGTAAAATATTTCGAAAGAAGTAATAGTATAGTATGTCAAAAAACATCATAGAAGAGTATGTCGAAAAAAAGTAATAAAATACTCATAGTATAGTATGTCGAAAAGAGTCATAATAAAGTCATACTTTAGTATGCAGAAAAATGAAATACAGTCATGTTACAGTATATCAGAAAAACCAACTAAATTAGTAGGTGTAATTGCATAAATATATGAAATGTACAATACTGCATTGCTTTTGCTATATAGATTAAATAAATAAAAAGTTTTAAAACCTGTTTTTAAATGTGTTGTTTCTCCTTTTAAATTGAAACAAAAATAAATGTGTCCATCAAATGCAAACAAATGTTATTTGAGTAAGGTTGGCTGTATATCTGTAAGAGGATAAAAAAAATAAAAAAAATTGGTTACGAGAATAACAGCACAAGCGAGGAGAGATGTATACAAGCAGGGCTCCGGGCTACATGAAAAGCACCTATAAATCTCTGTCTCCCTCCCCGGCTGTGGGAGACACTCAGACCAAAATTACAAGTTCAGAGGGCTGCCGGAATTTCTTTGAAACTTCGGGGTTGTAGCGGCCGTGGCTATTTCTGTGCTACAACTTCTTTTGGACAAACTGCCATGCGAGTTTATTTCATTGTCTGGAGAAAAAAGACTGGAGAAAACTCTCAAGCAGGTTGTGTTTCAGAGGAAGTTGACAGCATCGTGATGTTTTGGATCTTAAGGTTCCACAAAGACATGAAAACTTCTTACAGGAGAGTTGCAGGAATATGACATGGAGTTTTATTCTTTCCTTTCTACAGTGAAAGAGGAACCAGACGTGGAGGTTCGGATGGTCAACGGGAAGCCCAAGAAGGTGCGCAAGCCCCGGACCATCTACTCCAGCTACCAGCTGGCAGTGCTGCAGAGGAGATTCCAGACGGCTCAGTACCTGGCCCTGCCGGAGCGGGCCGAGCTGGCCGCACAGCTGGGCCTCACACAGACACAGGTGAGGCCCAAAGTCATAAATGAATGAAAAGAAAGCATGATCTCTTACACAATAACAGGCATAGACACTGCAAACAGGTTTAAATATCCTAAAATGTAAATGTTTTTGCATGTGAGATTTTGAAATTGGGACTCACGGTTAAGTTGAAGCCCTCAAAAGTATGTGAAAGAGCCGCACGCTGTGGACTTTTCATTTCCAGTTTAGATGTCAGATTGTTAGTAAGCAATGAAAGTGGCTGAACCATCACTTGAAGCATCAAAGATGAAAGATAATTAAATGTCAGTTGAAATTTAAATCTCTGTGGAATTTAAGACGCCATGTGTGCTGTAGTTTAAGTGCATTAAAATAGTCGATAGTTATTGGTATGAAAGGATTGATAGCACTTGAAATGTTGATAGTTAAAAAAGTTAATCAAGTTAAAGAAAGTAAGTAAGTTAAAGAAAGCAATAGTTGATTTTTAGAAGTTGAAGTTTAGTTTAGTTGAAGTAGGACTGGGGGGGGGGGGGGGGTTCTGATTAGAGGGCGCTAACATTCTTTTATTTCCAAGGGTCAACTCGTTCTCAGAATTGGCCTCGCAAGATTAGGGCTGAGGTAGATTTGCCATTTTCAACCATGAAATGCCGATTTTTATAAATATGGCTAGAAATGTCAATATTAACACCAGCATTGATGTGTTTTTAATGGAAGTACAGTTAAATAATTTAGTGTATAACTTAACAAAACTTGTTTAAGCTATACCAGGCTACTAAAATAACAATGAACAAAATCCCGTAAGAATAAAATTGAGATAATATTAATAGGATCTCTAAAAATATGAATACATTTGCCAGACAGTGACCCTTGTGCGTTGTTTATGTTGTCAGTCTTGTGTATGCAGTCATACTTTCGCTGCCTTAATGATTTACTACCGCATGAATTATCCTCTTGACTTGCTGTGTGGGTTGTTTTATCACGGCTGCTGTAAATCATTGTTCAGGATAATGCTGGGGCTGCAGACACAAGCTCTAAGAAAAACAAAGGCATGAGCCACACAACTTCAAACGTATGTTTGTTATGTCATCTGATCTTTTGCTCTTGTGGATTACATGTTGTTTATACAAATGACAGCATTACAATAGCTCGCAGTGTACCATAATATTACATTTAAAGGAGCTGTAATAATTTAGTCTATGACATCAACTCTGCTGGCAAGAAACAGTTCTTAGATAATGTATTGTGTTGCATGAAAGCTGGTTGAGGGGTAGTTTTGATTAAAGAACTAAACAAAAAAAAAAGTAGGCCAACAACATGGATTAATATTGCACCTGCTAGTGGATAGCAATTTAATAAAGCAGGCCAAGAGAACATGCATTTAAAGCTGCCGTTCTTGGTGTTAGTGGATCAAAGCTAAAAAGACCTTATAACATGGCCCTTGTGTTGGCAAAAAAAGTGCCTATTCATAATCCTGCTGAATGTAAATCCATTATTAATTCTCTTTTTAGCTTTGTGTTTGGTCTCCTCCACCTCCTGAGGTAATTCTCCACTATGTTGCCACCAGCTAGATGCAGTCTTTTGCCTGTCTGCTGTTTGGTGC
Organism: Anoplopoma fimbria; assembly: GCF_027596085.1. NCBI lineage: Eukaryota > Metazoa > Chordata > Actinopteri > Perciformes > Anoplopomatidae > Anoplopoma > Anoplopoma fimbria. The sequence goes on along the minus strand of NC_072459.1, from coordinate 20,540,146 downwards.
TGGGCAGTAAGTGCGTCTACCACTGCTTTTTCGACTGAAATCAGCTGCCTGCTGAAACCAAAACAATGAGCTAAAAGATGCCAAAAAGGTCAAAAACGAAAAAAGGAGCTAAAAACAATGATAGTGTGGCTTTAAAGTTGCTCTAATCATGAATTTTTCATTCAAAATGGTTCCCTTCAGCTCAAAAGATTAATTTAGCATTTTTCAGCTCATTGTTTTGGTTTAATGACCCACGAATTTACTGTTTTGGTTCAGTCTTACCTGAGCTCTCACAGTACGTTATATCCAGCCTCGCCAGGCAGCTGTTTTCAGTAGAAAAAAAAAACATAGTTGGAGAGTAAGCAGTGCCAGATTTCTCCCTTAAATTGTTCGTGGAGACCAAACCAGAGCTAACACAAACGTGAATATTTCAATTAACATTGCTTTGAGTTTTTTCTTTAATTTCTTAAATGTGACCTCAATATTTGATGCTCTTTCTTCCAGGTCAAAATTTGGTTCCAGAACCGGCGCTCCAAGTTCAAGAAGCTCTACAAGAATGGAGAGTTTCCGCTCGGGGAAATTCCTCTTGAGCAAAGTCCGGAAGCCAGCGATTCCATGGCCTGCAACTCTCCTGCGTCCCCAGCTGTGTGGGAAAACAGCAACGGTAACAACACCAACAACAACAACGACAGCAGCAGCAGCAACAGCAACAACAACAACACAAGCAGCGGCAGCGGCATCAAGAACAATGCAATAATGGATCCCACCGCCAGAGGGCAGGGACCCTATCAGCCTCCCGTGGATCCCTCGCCTGCCTGCATGGGAGACTTCACGCACCAGAACTGGTACCAGCAGCAGGGTGCGCATTTAGGTCTGCAACAGTCGGGCCCGACGCACCACGCACCATCTACGGCGCCGTCGGCCACACAGAGTCTGGGAGCCGTCTACTGACGCTGAAACATGGACAGTTTGACTGGAGCCCTACACTCGAACACCTGTGGGGGTTTTTATTTTTTGGGGGATGATTCGAAACACCTAACAGTGATCATCCCACATGAGTCATGACTGTAAAAACCAGACACACATGTTGTCACACAGGCTGTTCTACAGTAAATGTGGATTGAAAGGAAGTGCTGGCCTCAGTTGACCTGTTCTTCTCAGCTTTGAAGTTTTTGAACTCATATGAACTCCTGGAGATTGGCGGGTGATGTGGCCTTTTTCAGTGATGAGACTGATTATCTTATTTGAAACCACTGATAATACAATATTAATATTTGAAATATGACCATATTTATGCCAGAAAAACCATTTCTTCTTCTGGAAAGGGACTCTGACATAGCATTTTCCCTCTAAAATGGAATACTACTGAGTCAGCAAATTAAGCCCACCACACGGCAAAAAAAATATGAAATGACTCAGCACTTTTACTCTGGTTCCCTCGTCTTGAAGTCAATGTTTTTTTTTAACAGGGTTTTTGGTTAGACGCCTGAGATAAGATTTTCAACTTGTTCTACGACATAAAATATGTCGGTAACCCACTCCTGAGTGCGTATCATAAACGTTTGTTTGCTACAGAGCTTATTTTAAGGCTTTAATCCAATATCCAACCCGAAAAATTCTGTTGTCTTTTTTGTCGAGGGAACCGGTGCGACGCTAACTTCCTGGTTGGCCTACGAAATACGTCCTACCTGCTGCACTCTATAGAACAATAGGGGATGATTTACTTCTGTAGCTCCGGCACATTTTACCTGCCATTCACAAAGTACTGTCCAAATAATGTTTGCGTCCATATATATATTTTTTTGGTCAAAAGAGTTTTATTTCCTAAAAACCCACCTGTAGCAGATAAAAGTAAAAATTAAAAACAAAATTAGAAAAAATGCAACAATAGTTGAGAATGTCGGGTTGTATGAAGCCTTTTGTGGCTCTAGATGGAGCGATGTGAAAGCTGGTAAATTGCCTCCAGTGATGTCACTCGAGGCATTGTCGGTTGGATCTATAGGTTTTAAATTGAACAGATCTGGGGTTGTGGCGTTCGAAAGGAGTTAGCTCTCCAGACCTCTGTAGCCGGATATTCATCTCTGCTGGAATCGAGAGGCAACATTAGCAGCTACTATAGCATATCATACCCGAATCTGTCTGACATGTAGGCACCATGTTTTGACAAGGAAAAAGAATATGTGGAATTAAAACAACAATATCTGTGGTTCTGCTGTTTCAATTCAGATTTTTTAAAACTGTCCATCGTGAGTCCGACATTGTGTGTGCAATGCTGAAATGGGTGAGTACTCTTTTAAGTGCCTTTAAAGCTCAGAGGTGTTGGCACTACTGCAAAAAAAACACCCCATTGCTGATGCCTTCTAATACAGGAAAAAGTTGCATGGAGTAACAAATTAAAGGTACATATTTAACCAGAGAGAAGTACAAAATGTGATGTAAATGTTATCCTGTTATCCAGCACTGTCCGTCCTTTTTTGTTCAGAATATGGGTTATATCTTCAAATATTAGACCAAACTGTAAAAAAAACTGTCGTGCACAAGCTGCAGTTCAGGCAATGAGAAAGAATGAGAATTTTGCTGCCTGTGCAGCTTATTATCTTAGCTTATACTAGGGATCTGCCCGTAATTTATGTTTAATTGATTTATGTTCAGTGTCTCACTTTGCATTTCCCATTTTGAAAAAGAATGGCCAAAATTGAAGCCGCGTAGGCCAAGACATCCCAAGTTTTATCCCTTAGTATGAGTCAAGCTCCTAAAATAATGAATCCTACAACCCCCATAATGCAAAATAATGTAGCGTCTTTCATTAGACTCCCTCCCTTGCTTGAAGTTGAAATGCAGGCTTTCTGTTTTGAATTTTGAAATCTACAACCCTAAACCAAGTTAACCCTGATGACATCACTATGACATCATCAGGGTAATTTGACAAAGCTCCTCCTGAGCCACAGAAGCCATTATAAAACTGCTTTCACAGGCTGAGCGGTGCTCTTCTTTATGATAAGTAAACTGATTGTCGTGGGTGAAAAACTACAAGGCCTTGAACTCTTATAAAAAAACAATCAAGAGCAAAAGTAGCAGCGAGTTGGTGCTAAAGCATAGAAAAGGGGGTTTATATTCTATTAAGACATGTGCTGTACTCAGGTTTTTTATTTATAGTGTCAACTGTAGAGCAAAAGTGACACAGCAGTTTGTGCCTTGTGAGATTTTTGCTTTTTTTCAGAATATGAGTTAAAAAAAATAAAATGTCTGTTTGAATCAGTTACAAGTGTATTATTTTCAGCGTGTAGCTACGTGTGCAGAACACACACACACACACACACACACACACACACACACACACACACACACACACACACACACACACACACACACACACACACACACACACAAACACACAAAAGCGTTGAAAGTGTGCTGACGGGGCTTTGCTGGTCTGCCTGTTAGAGTGAGTCAGACAATAGATACAGGTTGCACCCATCTATATATTATAGACACAAACACATACTCTCACAGACACACACACACACACACACACACACACACACACACACACACACACACACACACACACACATACAGAGTGCGTGTAAAGGAGGTTGTGGGAGGTGACAGTGCAGCAGACACTCTGGAGTCTCTGGATACTAATAACACAGAGAGAGACGGGTGTACACTGCTTTCATGTGGCACACAGTTGGAGAGGGGAGGAGTGTGTGTGTGTGTGTGTGTGTGTGTGTGTGTGTGTGTGTGTGTGTGTGTGTGTGTGTGTGTGTGTGTGTGTGTGTGTGTGTGTGTGTGCGTGCAACAAACAAACTGCACTCCAGGCTCTCAACCAGCCAAACCCACAGGTTAGCCAACAAAAAGAGGGCGTGATGAGGAGGAAAAGCATAGAGGACACTTGCAAACTTATCTGCGTTAAACAACGTGATGTAAAACTACGCTGCATAAAATGAAGCTGTGTAAAACAACACAGCGTAAAACAACACAGCGTAAAACAACACAGCGTAAAACAACGTTAAGTTAAACAAAAAAACTAAAAACAAAGTAACTTAAATCAAATTACGTAAAACAACATCACGTAATGCAAGGTATCGTAAATTGTGTAAAGTCACTGTTTACATTTGGTTTCACATTTGACACAGACAGTGGTCTCCTTGGTAAAAGTCCTGTGTTTGCCCCACCCACACTTAGTAGACTTTACTGCTTGGTTTACGCGTTATTATACCACGTACTTTACAATAACTGTTGCACAACATACTACGTCAATCTCTCTACCCAATGCTTTTTGTGCTACGTCACTTGCTGTGCTATGCCACTTAGCTGACCGATGCAAAAACGTCCCATTCAGCGTATCCGTAAGTTGCAGACAAGCACAACGCCAAACAAAAATCTTGCCGACTGGCTTGCAGATAGAACATCCTTAGAATATGCCTGGTTCAGCATTACGGGAAAATTGTGATCAAATAAAAATGTGCCTGCAGTAAGCAAGACAGTGTTTGGGAGTTCTTCTCATCGTTTTCAAGATTGCATCTTCTTCCGACGCATCTGTCACAGAGCCAGATGTGCAGAATTTCTTTTTTTCTCAAAATACAAGTTGTCACCTGACGGACATTCGTTGAGGGATGCATTTTGACCCAGCAGATGAGTATTGTATTAAATGTATGCTATTGAAAGTGAAGTATTGAAATGGACTGCAGATGATTTAAGTTTGAGCAACTACTCTTTTATACAAAATCATCTTCTAGATGTGTGTGTTGTTAATTTCTCCATAAACAGGACTGTAGAATGATGCAATGAATTACAAAAAAGTGACTTTCAGTATGGAAGGGCAAAGCGACTACGTTATCATATCTTGCTCAACTGTACCCACGAGTGTGCAGGGTGTGGACCCCAAACCACAGATCCACCGGGACACCTTCCGAGTTTGTTTAGGCTCTTACCTTCCTGTGCTGAGCCCTCAGCTTCCAGGTGTCACAGAGGAATGTATCTGAACATCACAGGGAGACAGACGGAGAAGGCAAACAGGTACTTGTAGCGACTTGTTGACTGGTTCTCCAAAGGGAAAAAAAACAGTTTTTACCAAAGCCATTGTGTTTGGTTTTAACAAAAAACAGTACCTTATATTCATGTAACTAACAACAATATGATTCCAAAGACCAACCAGGTGGACTTGTGGCTTTTTTATTGTCATGAATTCTGTGTTTCATCCCCTTCTGCTCAAGCATGTAGAGAAAACCAGTGCCTGATCTTTTCGTATTACCACATATAGTTGGACTGAGCGTTTGGAAGGTGAGCTGAGGTGACAACTTTACATCGCCGCTTGTTTGGAATCACTGCCAGGCTGTGAGAGGGTGAGACGAGGTGATGACATCAGCTGCTGCGAGCTGAACTCAGCGGCGGAAGGAAAGTTTACAACCGTGTCGTGAAAGATTGGGAGCTGACGTTACTCTCCTTTCGCCGCCTCCGGCCATGAGCTGCACAATGCGCCCGGACCGATATGTGTTGTTGAGAGCTGATACTAAAGCCGACATCTGTATTCTTTTTATTTTTACAAAGGAATGCCAAAGGGTATATCGTGCCACTATGACAGGTCAAATTTTAAGGAAATGATCTGCTTGTAGACCTTTATGTGGCACTCAAAAAATCAGCAAGCAACATCAGCAAATCTTAGTATTTCTGGTGACTGACGTTAACTTGAATGACTAGCGACTCACATAACAGACACCAACAACACTAACGACTCAGGTCTCATTCATCTCCTATATAAGAGAAACAGTGCGTTACATTTAGGGGGATTTAGGGCAGAAATGTAATTTCACTAACAAAGACCACGCTTATCACGAGATAGGTTATGACTGATTTATTACGAATGTGAGTCAGAGGGATGAGTTAGGGAAGGGGTTGGAGGGATGAGGGGATGAAGGGATGAGGGTCGAGGGATGAAGGGGTAGGGGTCGAGGGATGAGGGGGTAGGGGTCGAGGGATGAAGGGAAGGGGTCGTGGGAAGAAGGGATGAGGGTAAGGGATGGAGGGTGAGGGAAGGAGGGGTGTAGGGTAGAGAAGCAGGGAGGGTAAAGAAGGTTGATGACTGATGGTGGGAGGAGAGCGATGGTGTCCGGTGGCTGGCAGGAACAGGGGGATTGGAGACTCTTGGGTGGGGGCTGTCTCTCCGGAAGGTCAGGTGGCGCAGAGTCCCCAATCCTGTGAAAGAGGGAGAAGAAGGAGAGAAAGAGGACAAAGATGAATGGTAAAGAAATAAAAAAGTTGGGGGGAGGATGAGCAGAGTCAAGGAGGAAGTGGATGGATCATTTAAATTTTGTGCAATGGATGTTCAGGTGTGGTCATTGTTCCCGGGGTTATTTAAAACTTCATTTCACTAACAAAGACCACGATCACGAGATAGGTTATGACTGATTTATTACGAATGTGAGTCAGAGGGATGAGTTAGGGAAGGGGTGGAGGGGCCCGATGGGAATGAGTGGCCTGAGTAATGTTCCGGGATGTATACCGGATTTATGGAGGATTTGGCGGAAGTGGTGGTGAAACCAGGTTCTCGTGAGCCCCTTTGCCTGAAGTGGAAGGGGGTCCTGTGGAGAAGTTCCGCTGGCTAATCTTGGGATGATGTAGTCACATGGATGGGTTCGAATGGACTTAGGTAGGGTTAGTCGAAAGATGTAGATGGGCTGGGGGGACTGATGAGTGGGAGGAAAGCGATGGTGTGGTGGCTGGCAGGAACTTGGGATTGGAGACTCTTGGGTGGGGGCTGTCTCTCCGGAAGGTCAGCGTTTGGGTGGTGCCAGACTGATGGTGTCCGGATGGTGGATGGAGATGTCGGACATGGTGGCGTGTTGCGATGGATGGTGGTCAGAGTTCTGAGCGGTGAATTCCGAGCAGCGCAGGAAGCCGAAGAAGGCCAGCAAGAACATGGACTCCAATGCTTTGTCCATGAAGGGAGATAGGTAGCCTGAACGGAGTGTTTGGATGCAGCGGGTAAGGAGGTCCGAGGTGAGGGGCAGACGTTTAGGCGTGGGGTGTGGTTCGGCTTTACGGAGACCTTTGAGTAACATGGTGATGTGTGAGTGGGACGCAGCTGGACAAGGAGTGCCTGAGGAAAGTTTGGCGAAGAAGTTGATTCCGCTTATGTAGACCCGTATAGTGGAAGGCTTGATCTTGAGGAGTGAATGGGCAAACGATGATGAAGTTCGTGAGGGTCAGGACGCTCAGTGAGGGAATGATGAAGTTTCTGGGGGCGACGCTGTTGAGGATGGCGTCTTGAGGTGGCCTAACAGTGAAAGGAGTTGGTGTTTGGTGCATTTGGGGGCCAGGAGGTAATTTGAAATGCAGATTGAGGGTCAGGACGTCGAGTGAGGGGAATGGAAGGCCGAGGGAAGCGTGGCTGCTGTGGCTGATGGGGATTCCCCGGCCGTCGGATGCGTCGTGACGTCATCGGCGTAGCGGCTGACGCGGCAGCGGGAATCCGGACGTGCTCTGGAGGTTTGCTGAGTGTTGTTGTGTTGGGAGTCCGTGAAAAGTTTGAAAAGTTTTGCTTTCCTGTCGGACTTATTGAACGGGATGTTGCGCTGGGTGAGTACGTTCTTTAGACGGGAGACTGTCCACTTGGAGATGTGGGACGTGTTGGGGCTGTTGGAGAGTCGGCGTGGTGAAGGAGGGTCGGGGTGGTTTTGCCCGTCGTTCGAGCGCCTGGATCTCGAGCGGATGGGAGAGCAGCTTCGGGGAGGGACGATGTCCCTCGCGCGCCGAAGTCGAGTTCTCCCCCTGGGGCTGTTGGAAGGCGAGGGGCCGACGGCCTCGGAGTTGTCCGGGGATGAATGTCGGGAGCCACGAGGAATGTGGATGGTGGAACGTAGCCGAGGTTGCTGGCGACGAAGGATGGTGGGAGAAGGTTGGAGCCTCGGGACTTCGGGGGTGAGCTCGTGTTCTTCGAACAGCTCGTTGTCAGAAGGGTTGAGGAAGAGTTCCTGGTCCATGGTGCTGGGTAAGCGGTTTTGGGTTCTTGTTGTGTTGTCTCGCGATTCTGACGTCATGAGGAAACAGAGTCAAGGAGGAAGTGGATGGATTCGTCATGCTTAAATACTTTGTGCAGAGACAATTAGGTGTTCAGGGCGTGGTCATTGTTCCCGAACTACGTTATTTAAAACTTCATATAATATTCATTAATATGTGTCATTAGAGCAAAATCACCTTAAACTAAGAATCCCTGTGTTTTCGCCTATAGAATTATTATTTTTATCTACATAAGGAGTGGGTATTGAGTATTGATAAGCCCCGACGTTACTGGTACTTTTTATTAGTACTTTTTAATGTTTACGTGTACTTTATTATAAATAATAAATACAATCGACTAAACAACAATAGTTTAGTCGATCTCGAGCGGATCAAAACAATAGTTTAGTCGATTGTAATCTGCAACTCACCACCAGATGTCACAGAATTGTACACACGGTGTACACACTGCCGGCAATATACTCTCACACATTCACTTGTCATACATGCAAACATTGGCGGCGGATAATGTGACTACCAATATCAGCCAAAAATATCGGTCTGTGCATGACGCCAACCCCTACACACATATGGATGTTCTCACCCGCACAGACCCATACACACACAAGTGAAGCTCTGCAGTATCTTCGAAACTAAGCGCCTATGTGTTTTCGCACTGCATGGGTCAAGTTTAACAAGCAAATATAAAGTGACCCCCTACTGTTTATGACTTATTTTAATTAATGTGTTTTTCCCCCCATGTCTCTCTCTCTCTCTCTCTCTCTCTCTCTCAATATATCTCATTCTATGAATATCTCTCTCTCTCTCTTTCTCTCTGCTTTTTTACTCTACAGGGGGTTTACATGCTGTCATCTGCCCAGTAGCAAGTTGTGAAGTCTTCAGTTTTTATAGTTTTATAGTTTTTGTCCTCACGCAAGCTCTTGAGTTTTGCTTCTCCGTTACCTATTCATCTTCCACACACTTGGAGTTTATTTTTCTATCACATTAAACTCTGCTAATAAAGAGTATAATGTCCTTCTTGGAAAGCCTTAAGAAAGCATTTTATTTTGTTCAGTAAAAAAAGGCCCTTACTCTTGCAGGCCGCCAAGAGATGTTACCCATAAACTAAAAGTGGGATTGCCGTGACAGTGGATTGTTCTGCAGGAGGCTGTTCCTCCTCCATTCTTTTTTTGGTTGAGCTTCAGTGAGCACCATCAGCCACAGCAGCAAGGAAGCTGATCATCTCATAATAGGGAAATGTTGATTTAAGGAATTACTTAAATAAACAAATTTTATATTACTGGTTTCTGTCATGCTGTCACCCCTTTCCAGGTATCACACCGCCTTCTATATGGTATTAAAAGGCTCTTAAAAAGTTATAAGTTTATCTTTGGGTACCCTACAGAAACCCTGTATTAACTCCAAGAGTTATTAGTGCAGGAGCACCACAGGGCTGAGATTTATCCCCTATTCTAAACACTTCACACATGGGGAGGTAGTGATAAAGAACAAAAACAAAACATTGAGTGAACCCTTTCTCACCATAGTTGTTCTATCTGTGACGGATGGACTTACTCAGTCTGTATTTTAAAATGAAACAATCAAAGTTAAAACATATGTTAGTTTTTAAAATTGTAACCCATGTAGGTATCTAAAAAGATACGTTACCACTTTCGTGAGAGGCGTATAAAGAAAATACGGCCTGTCTATATAATGGCTATCCTCCTGACTTTCAAAAGCACTATACACAAGACAGAGAGAAAATAAAAACTAAAATAAAAAAAAGCTGCAGGAGCAGCATGGGGCTGCAAAGTTAATGGATGTAATTAAATCGTCACATTTTAAATATAGGCTTTAAATATATGTATTATTTTAATATTTTACTATATATTTAAATTCAGTTGAAATTAATTTTAAAAAATGGGGCAGTTAACCTGATTATTATTACAGCAAATGTTGTGGCAGTTATCAGAGAATACTATTTGTAATTTGATGGACGTAAGGCAGATTTTATAAACTGTGTGCTATAATTCATATCAAAGCATAAATTCATGCTTTGATTATATATTTTTTTGTGAGTATTTTTTATTGTTAACTTCGTGTTATCAGCCATGCAGAGCAAAACCGGTCATTTTAATGTGAAAAAAAACATATTTTGAGTTGATGGATGAGGGTGTGGGGGCGGAGCTAATTATGAGAACTGACCGCACACCTGACCGAAATATTATGATTGAAACATTTTAAGCCGAATTAGTTTGCAATTAAATTTGCAACCGACTGTCCGCAATGACAGGACGTAAACGAGACTCCGGTGAGGTCCAAGCATAGTTTTGAATATTCCATTCTGCTGTAGAGGTGATACAGGTGGTGATTCTGCTCCAGCACATGACACCAAACACTAACTGTTAAAGACCCTCGGCATAGTTTTTACATGACATGAGACTATTTTGTTACAAACATTTACCCACCCAGCTTAATAATATATATTATAAATATGTTGAGGATGAAAATAAACTTTTTTTCTAAACATAGAGTTGATAACACATGACAAAGTTAAACATCTAATGTTCTCCCCTGTGTGCATTTTCTCCAAGATGTCGTCATGTTATTGAAGGTGAAATACCAGATTATAGTGTGGTTTCACCTCTTTGGAATTCATCAGTTAAAGGTGAGTAGCCATCATGTGTAACACAATGTATCCAGTTTTCTGGATGGCTAGGAATGTCATTATGTATTCTTATTATCTTACAAGTGGTGCTCTCCCTCTTATCACAGTTCATATTTGCATAATCAGCTTTAGTCAGTAGTGGGCAGTATGCTTTGCCCTGCAGGCCTGTTTTGTTTATTTTGATATTTATAATAACAGGGAAGCACTGGAAATGAATGCTACCTCTCGCTGTTACTTTGTGAGACAGTTTTCAAATTCCCTCATCTGGATTCTCTTGCCCCCTTGGTTGTTTGGTCTAAAAGGAAAGTGTTGTCAAACTTGAAAAATAGTTTATCTGCCATTGCAGCTAGAAAGATAAGAAGTTAAATTGACGGCTGGTGCTTTTGTCTTTAACTATCTTACTGTTTTGTCAACATTCTAATGTTGATAATGGCCAAAATGCAACATATCACTACTGCTGTTAACAACTGAAAGCACTGTGAAATTCCAGATTATTCTTAGAGATAAATTGGTTAATCAGTCATTCATTATATTAGTCATTCATTATATTACATTTCATTACAGTCATTTAGCAGACGCTTTTATCCAAAGCGACTTACAGGAAGTGTATTCAACATAGGTATTCAAGAGAACTACTAGTCACCAGAAGTCATAAGTGCATCTCCTTTCTTAAACAAGCATCTTAAAGCATAAACCAGAGCAAAAGTATAGTGCAGAGGCAAGTTACTACGAAAACAATAAGTGCAACAAACTAATACGAATGCAATAAATGCTACGAGGAAGGCTCAGGGTAGTACTTCTTGAAGTAAAAATCTGCTTCAGGTATCTTTTATCTCTTATCATGCTTATCTTCCTATAGTCAAAAACAGTGGCAAATCAACTTTTCATTACAGCCCTTAATATGCAGTGAGTGGTTAAAAACTTGCTGGTCTGTAGTATCTCCCCATTCATTTGGGAGTAACACACTAAATCACATGTTGACTGGTCAAACTGGAAGATCTAGCAGTAAATACCACTGTATGGGTAAGAATCTGATCGATTTTAAGGTGCTCATTACTGGTCTGTTTTCAGTCTGCTGCAGCATGGATGAACACCTGCGGGTAAGGGAGGGCAAAGAACCATACGTCGTTGCTGTTGGCAGAACCCAGAACAGATGTGATACTTTCTACATCGTCGTGGAAAAACTGCTCATTCCTTGCCAGGTTGACAGCTCATTGGGCCCACTGCATGTTGAACCTGCCTTCTGAGTCCTTGGCCCAGCTTCAGACATTGGTGCCGTCTACAACATCGATATCACAACAACAGATGAGTCTCCAAGATTCTGTGAGTTACGGGCTAGAGTATTCAACTGGGTTTAAAAATATGTTCGTTTTATTTGTCAAACTGTACATGCGGCCTGCTGGGCTCTCAAATTGATCGCAGTTTCTAACCTAGCACCAGGTTTAAGGTGGGTTGTGCTCAAGATCGTTATAGGCTCCGGTTTTCAAAATATTCAGGATTGCTAAAATAGACAACTGCATGCTTAGATCTATGCAGTGTACACTTTATTTGAGTTTTGGGTCCAAAGGACCTTCATCAGTGCGTAATATTATATAACATTTTCAGGTTTAAAAATACATTTAATTAGTGTTCATGAGTATAATTTTTGTCAAAGAGGTGATGCAGCAAACTCAATCATCCAAGCTTATTTTCACAGCCAACACAACGCTACAGAAGTTGATGGAACAAGTGCAATGCAATACTGGGTTTCACCGTGTCTTATAGTGGGCATTATCTCTGGCTTTTGATTGAAAAAAGGAGACCCAGACTGTAGTTCTTGGTGATATGGCTCTGGTTTCACATGATAATATATATATTTTTTGCATGTGTGGGCCTTATTATTTAGGTTTATGGTTATATATATATCTATATCTATATCTATATCTATAGATATAGATATATATAACCATAAAGGGATACTACGGGAATACCGGGTACCTGGGTCTTTGATTCTAACCATCCAGTCCTTGCATGACCAAGGGGAGAGCTGTGTTCGGATACTCAATACAAAGATTTCACAGCGCAGTGGGGGGAGGAGAGTGATAGTTTTGGGGACATCAGAATTTCATTCTGGTCTTTAGCAGATGATGTGGTTCTATTGGCTCTTATAGAATGTTACCTTCAGCATGCACTGGGGTAGTTTGCAGCTGAGTCTGAAACAATTGGGATGACCTCCAAGTCTGAGGCCATGAGCTTTGGGTAGTGACCGGGAGAACGAGATTGCGGATACAACAGATACAAGCGGCCAAAATGACCTACATTTGTAGCGTGGCTGGGCTCAGCCTTAGATAGTAGAGTAGGGACGCTGCTCCATTGAAGATATCTGCTGAGGTGATTCGGGCATCTGATCAGGATGCTTCCTGGACACCTCCCTTAAGTGATTATCAGGCACGTCCAGCTGGTACGATGCCCCGGTGTAGACCCAGAACACGCTGGAGAGATTTCATATCACCTCTGGACTGGGAACGCCTTGGAGTTCCCCAGAAAGAGCTGGAAAGCCTTGCTTGGGAGAAGAACGTTTGGAATACCCTCCTAAGCCTGCTGTCCCCCGCTACACGGCTCCGGACAAGCGGAAGTCGATGGATGGATGGATGGATGGACTTGGTTTTAAATATACACTTTCATGTGTCATAAAAGCCCGTGAGAATTATAAAGTGATAAAGAGACAAGGCAGGATAGACTGTAAACATATTTTTTAAGGTAAGAGACGTTTAACTTTAAGTCTATGGAAGTTATTTGTCTAGTTTTTTATTTTAGCGGATTCTGATACATTTTTATTGTTTTGAACTGTGCATTGTTTCAGGAGGTTTCAGGCCCTTTGTTTTCTCCTTTTTTTTGTTGTTGCTGACTTCCTCTTTTGCCTACTTTTTAGCAGACAGTGTGGTGTTATCATGTTCTCTCTCCCTGACAGCCTTCCATCAGTTAATTAGGACAATATGTTGTTTCTGAAGCCTGTGAAACAAAGTATTCCTTAAAACTCTATGGTGTGAACTTAGCCAGAGGCAACAGGATCCTGCCCCAAGTAGCAGATTAAATAAGTAGGGGCCTTCTGAAAATCCAAGTGTCTGGATTTTGATCCTCGGAGGAAAAGAAATGAGAATATTTGTTCATTATCCGTAACCGCTTATCCTGTCCAGGGTGGCGGGGGGGGAGACGATCCCAGCTGTCATTGGGCGAAGGCAGGCTACACCTGGACAGGTCGCCAGACTATCACAGGGCTGACATATATAGACAGACAACCATTCACCCTCACATGCACACCTACGGGCAATTTAGAGTCTTCAGTTCACCTAAGCTGCATGTCTTTGGACTGTGGGAGGAAGCCGGAGAACCCGGAGAGAACCCACGCTGACACGGGGAGATCATGCAAACTACACACAGAAGGCCCGTCTTTCCCAGGAATTGAACCCAGGCCTCTCTTGTTGTGAGGCAACAGTGCAAGCCACCACAGCACCAAGCAGCCCAGGAAATGAGAATAGTATAATATAATTATGAGGGCTATAAGGGACAGGAGAACAGAAATATGGCTTCCTCCAACATTGTTTTAGTAAACCGCTTTTTCAATCTGTGAATAATTACGCTAAGTGATGTCATTTATATTTCTGTGGTCTTCTGGTATCAGTACAAAATGTTCAGGTTCCCCAACATGTGTTTCCCTTTAAAAAGACTACTGTCAACTGTCTCTGATAGATTTAGGAGAAAGAGGAAGGTGGTTTCCCATGCGAGGCCAACAGTGTATAAAGTGATTCACTGTCACCACAAGCATATCAGTGCATGTTCAGGTTCAGATGACTGCTGGCACTAGTGTTGGTATTATGTGGTCACACTTTAGTAGTCCTATTTAGCATTCATAAGCTATATATCAAAACATATATAAAGACAATTTTATTAATGTGTTTGTACTCGTAAAAGCCAAAGGGAGAGACATCTCTTGAGAAGGCATAGCCCCGAGACACGTTATGACAGGGAAGGCAAACGGTGGAGCGATATTAGAAACGCAATAACAACGCACCTATGAAAGGACACGGTTTCAATACAGACAGTTGAAAGGACAAAAGATCACTGTTTTACACACACTATTCCAGTTAATATTATGTCTTCAGCCAAACTACCATCCCAACATTATACTAACAACACTGTCACCCACTTTTCTACAACAGACCTGTGGTCAGTTTATAGTGCTTATACAATTATCTTAAAATATTTAATTTTGAAAAGAGAGTTTTTGGAATATCTGACTTCTATCTTTTTATTTCTGTATTTTGTACTATGTTACAGTTTTCACAATAAGAAGTGTTTAAATTCTGCAACGGTTTCATGCATCCTGGTTATTTGTGTATCATTGTGTGGGTCAAAGCAAACACTATAGTAATTCAAGCCTTTAGTTTATACATGACATTGACATTTTTATTTTAATATTTTATTTACTCCTGACTGTAGTGCAAGCCACCATAAACCTATGTAAACTTATATAATATTATGCAAAATTATAGGTATCTACGTTAGGGGTATCAAATTGCCATTTGGCCCAAAAATATCTTTGTTGGGAAAGAGATGTTTTTAACGCAGCAGATTTTTCATTTCCTGAGGTAAGTCAGCTTGGCAGATGGAACACTGAAAGAAATGTCCATACAGTTACTGATACTCTGTTAGCATCTTCACTAAGGTTGGTAATAATATGTATCTTTCTTTCATTCATATTAATATGAGAATGCATTGACATGATGAACACACTTGCATCAGTAGATTTGTCCACTGTAATGCATAACGTTCTGTATGAGATTCACATTCATGCTCAACAAAAATAACCACCGTGCATCGTAGCGACTCTTTTTAGGCCTTTGGAGAGGTTTCAGGTTTTACTCAGCAAAGTTATCCAGATAACTGAACTTGCTTCTTGGAACAAGTCCTGGTTCTAAACATACAGAACACTGACTTTGTTGTATAAATAATGTCCGAAAGTACACTCCTAGAAAGTAATGAATACTTGAAGGTGTGGACTAAGAAAGACAAGTACTCTACTTTTTAAAATGGGAGGATAAATAGTTGGATTGACACTTAAGTCACTTTCATTAAAGTATCAGCATTATTTAATTAAATAATGAATGAATATCTAAATTAAGAAAGGGTACTTAAAATATCTTCACAATGAGTAACAATAAGACCTTTATGTTTTGACTTAAACTAAGGATTCATGAATAATTGTCATGCAACACTTGGTTGCATAATGAAATGCAGTTGTAACTCATGTTCTACACAAGAAAAATTGTATTGCGTTTGCATCAAAAGGAATGCAAACTGCAGCAACAAAACAATTCTCTCGGCAAATAATATCGCAGCATAACGTAAAAGATTTGACGACAGGGTAACTGTGTACCACCAAGCATCATTCATTTAAACGTGGAGTCCTGTGCTCTCTCCTGCAACCGCCCGTCACGAGCATCTTGATTCGGTTTCCAGGAAGGAGCCAGGTTTATGTAAAGATGTGGAAACAACAGTCACCGATTCCCCCCCCCATTGCTGGGTTAGCCTGAAGTCTCTTCTCATCCATCTCGTTTTCCTGCGATTGTGCATCCGACAGCCACAAGCAGGCTGAACTTTATCCAATCACCATGCCGCCTTCTTCCAATGTTAATGAGTGCATCTCTGTCATATGCCACAACTTCTCCTGTGATAGACACGGAGAGACAACAAGTTCATGGGAGCTACAAGCCGCTGCTAAAAACTGTTAGCCAGTATTTAGTCAATACTAAGAATTTTTCAAGACTTTTTTTTGGACATAATTTACTATGACTTTTTTTATCGGTTTACAAAAACATTGATAAACTCTTGAAAAATGTCTGCATACTGTATCTATATCTACACTATAGTGTATGAATAAACTGTTTCTTAATTGACTTTAGTGTGCTTCTAAAATAGCAGTCAGAAAAAAGACCTGACTATTGAACTAGTTGCACGCTACAGAGGAAGTATTGAAAAGTAAACATGAAGCGTTACAGTGAACTACAGTTTAGCGTGCAGACAGCTGCATGGATGATAATGAGAGCGTAACTGTTGCGTGAGATGTGCGAGTGAAAAACACATCTGATATGCTTGTGGTCTAGACGGGAGGCAATTGCGGATTGTATTCATTCAAACATTACAGCAGTGGTCGTTGCAGACTACTGTAACTCTCTGCTCGCAGGTCTACCAGCCAAAACCATCCAGAGGTTACAATATGTCCAGAACAGTGCCGCCCGGGTTCTCATACCTGCCGGAGATCTGCACTCTACAAAGTGCACTTATCCAGTTTAAATAAAACATATTAAAATTCATAAATAATTAGCAGTTATACTGGCGTAATACAATTTCATATCCATTTGCGACTTTAAATGATCAGCTGAACACGCACTAGCTACTAAAATGCCTTATGCCTAGAGGTGGGTATTGTTAGGATTTTATTGATACTATTATTGATACTCCTTTGGTTTGCTTCTTTATCGAAACTCTTGTGTTTTTTTTTCATTACTCAATAATTGCTTTTAAATATATTGTTTAAAAAATAACATGAATTGAGAATTCATTTACATTTTAAATATAACTAAATGTTCTTAGAGCAGCAACAGTAATATTTACATCAGCAAAGTCACTGTATAATGTCAATAATATCTCACTGGAAACAAATCTAAAATTTCAATAAAAGAACTACTAGTTTTGAGTGAAGACTGTAAAGAATGATGAACACGTTCCCTGTCCTCCCTCTGATGTGATTCACTGCCTGCAGGTACCGCTGAACGAGGGAGGAGGGGCTGCTCTGTCTCAGCCGGCAGAAAAGTTAATAGTCATTTTAAGATATGTGGCAAACTAAGCTAAACAGTTGGATGACATATAGACAGCTTTTGTTTTAGCTTGTTTCGTTAAGTGCTGTGTGTGGTTGTTTAAAACATAGCGGCAGAGTAAGAGAGATAAAGCATTGGCTTATTCTCATTGCACTTACAGCAATGAGCTTAGTTGTTAAAGTTGTGTTCACCTAAACTTGGTTCACTAAACCTCTCTTCATTGCTGTTCACTGGCTCAGCCATGACACAAAGAGCCAGGGTTAAGGTTGCAGTGGGATGTTAAATTACTCATATATTGACCAAAAAAATAAAATAATAATAATAATAATATATATATATATATATATATGATCGGTTTGATCTGTTTGGCTTGATCTGTGTTGATAGGACGTTTTACAGTCTTCGGTGGAACTGGGCTCCAATACTGGTCGATTACCTTGAAGCTAGCATTTGTAGTTTTGTCTGGATCTCAAGGAGACAAAATTAGACTTAACATTATGTTTGGCCATGATAGATCCTATAAGATGGTATACAGACCACCTACAGAGTTCATCATTGTTTTATAGCCATATACATTATTTTCATTAGCCCTATAGTTTTTCATACCAGCTGTGCTGATTCCATCAATATGTGTTAAACACACCTTTTGCTCTATTAGCACACTAGGATGATAACATGACCATAATCAATGCTTTCGCTGGGATGTAAAGCATAACACTATAGTGAGCTATCGATGTGGTCATAAGCACCACATACTTTTATTAATTTTTTATTATTATAAAAAAATGTTTTAACTGTGTTTGTCATTTTACAGAACTTTCAAAAAGCACCACATACTTTCAACCCATAAAGTGACAGTTCAACAATGCCTGTCATTTTGACCACCTTCTAAGACACAGGCACGCAATTGATCTTTTGTCTGCTGGATTGCTCTAAACAGAAATGGAATATATTCTACATTTTGTTCAAACAGAAAAATGTATGCTCTGTTACATGATCTCCCAAAATAATATTCAAATGAAACCCCTGACAGAAAAAGAGCTAGCCACAAGCAGCATAAAACAGTAATGTACCAATGCATTTTTTGTTATATTCATTCAACAGATCTATTTTGTTGTGAAAGGATTAGCCCCCAGTAATCCAGTTGGATGTAATCCACTACTTCTTAGACTTTTCCTTCAAGGCCCGAGGCAGAAGGATATTCCCTCGACTGACAATTACATATAATTATAGCGTCAGAGTGAAAGCTTTATTTAACAAGCTGTGTCCTAAATTGCCTATAATTGACGTGGTCATTTTATAAAATCATTGACGGTGTTTGACGACTCTTTCTGCTTTTCCAGATGTTCGCGGGGCAAAAGACGTGACCCGCTTCTTCTGATTTACGACTTTAGAGAAAAGTGGCTCCAGGCCACTGGGGCACACAGGAACCCATACACTGAGAAGCAATATGTTATTTTAGCGATACATCACTGAAACCTCAATTTGATATTGTCAGTTAAAGTTAAAAACAAATGTTGGATGTATGTTAAATAAGCAAAATCAAATAGGGTGGCAATGATCACTGGGTTTGATTTATTTCAAATAACATAGTATGTCCTGACTCATGGCCAATAGATTATCAACAAAATATTAATTCTAAGAGGTTGCTGAATAAATTCAGGTCAACAGATCATGGCATATATATATATTTATACTTCAGGAGGTGAGCAGAAAAATTGAGTTGGGATGAAACATTTAAACTGACAGCAACCAAAACTTAAATTCATCAGAGAATAAAAAGAAAAAAAAAGATGAAACGTTCACAATCAGAAGTGTGTAGCCGCAATTGATTAAACGTATGCCCTTTATGTACCACCAAAGCCACTTTCTGGGCACTAACTGAACATTGACTAGCTGGAGTGATAGGCAAAAATAACATTAGTCTGGAATGACATGGTTTACAAGTTTCCCCACTAAAGCGTTCAAACACATTTCTGGCATTTTCTTTTGGACTTCATCTTTTAACAATTATTAGATATTTTATTATAATAATAATAGAAAAATATATATATATAAAATTTGACTCATACAATGTAGTAACCGTGTCCATTCAGTGCCCTTTTCCCATATAGTCCTAAAAAAGGGGATTATAAGTACCATAACATAAATGTCTGCTTGTTCATACACCTTATGGGAGAGTCTGCTGGTGCTGTAATCAACATCTCATGATGGCTCTTTAAAGATCTATATGCTCCACAGACCCTTAATAGTGTTACACCCTGTCATAATTATAAAAATACACACAATAGTAAAAAAAAAAAAAAAAAAAAAAAGTTATTTTCCTTAGTTCCTTAATCTGATAATCAGTTTTTTGCCTCAGCAAACCAGAAGGTCCTTTTGAATCAGATCCATAAAGACCAACTACACAGAAGCCCTGAAGAACCCTTGGTTTCACACGTGTACCCGCCCCACCGTAAGCCACTGAATAGACAGAAAAAACCCTGAAATGTCCAGAATCAGAGATGCAGGGCTGGCATTAACTGTGAGTTGTAGCTTAATCACAAATGTCTTGGCAGGCCGTGTTCCTCTGGAGGCAGAAATAACTTGACTGTCTGTGAGATTATGTTCACTTTTTGAAAGAAGACATAACACACTCACCCTTTTAAAGATTATTAATAATTTTGTTATTAAATAAGCCATTGCTCTATTCAGTGCACTGGGGGGTTGCTGCTACTGCAATACGTTCTCACTCCCAACTTGTAACATATGGAGGCTTGGTCTTTTCCCCTTGAAGTCACTTTAACACACTGGGTACCCGTTTAATGTAATTTTTCAAGTAGTAGTAGTATCTGAAGTCCAATAGACCTCAACACCGGGCTAACTTTGCGTTCATGACAGTAGATAAGTTTATAAACCTATAATAATTCTTCATGATCTTCTTGTATTTTGAAAATAAACCTATTTTACTACTTAGGCTTTGGAAACAAGACTTCTTGGTTAGGTTAAGGAAAAGATCATGGTTTAGGTTAAAATAAGTCTTTGTTACGTAACATAAGATCTGTATGCAAGTTAAGTACGTTACTTGTCATAAGTTAAGTACATTTTATGCGTGACATAGATAAGTACATTTTGTCAGTTAAAATAAGTCAGTTTCACGCATAATATTCATTTTAACACAGGACAGGAAGAGTGGTTTCCTGGGTGAAAGTCCTTTGTCTGTTGTTTTTGAGGGGGTTAAAATACGTGTTAGGTATGCAATGTGACGTAAGTAAAGTTAGTAAGGTACTTGAGGTACCTACAAACTGTCCTTTCACTTCTACCCCAACCGCCTCCCTACCCAGACTCTTTCACTTTTAAGTCAGCTGACTTCCTCTTTTACTCTAATCACAATTACTACAGCCACTAAAGGTCGCCCTGCACATCCAAAACTGATGCTGGGGGGTACCTGGAGCTTAATAGTTAGACGCATAGGGCCACTGTCCAAGCTGCCTTATTTGACGTGTTGGGATTGAGAAGGCTCTGGCTACAGCCTGAAATAGTCGTGGTTATTATCTTATGCCGTTCCAGCTTTAGGGAAAGCCACAGTATTTGTTCACTTCCATTGATCTCTGCCAGTTATGTTATTTTTGCCTCCAGAGTAGCTCAGATCCATGACAATGTCCGTGTCCCTAACAGCTCCAGTCAGCTTGCTGCCATAAATCCATAATTTGTCCTGAAGTGTTGCATCCTCCAGACTGTCACATCATCTGAGTCCTCGGCATGGAGTCCTGCTGGTGTCCCGGGTACCAGTGGGCAAAATTGTTCATGTATCCTCCAGAGTGCACTGGCGCGCCTTTGGCGGCCATGCTGATGTCCCACAGCGAGCATGGAGAAGAGGAGGATGCAGGTGGGGCGGAGAGGTGGTCTCCCTCAGGTCCACAGGGGCCATTCTTCATAATCTTCTTGTATTTGGACCGTTTGTTTTGGAACCATATTTTCACCTGAAGGACAAGGAAAAGAAAAAGGTTATTATTCAAATTGGGAACCCTCGGTTATACGGTCAGTGTTACAAACCCTTAGGCAACCAGGACGCTCTTCTACTGACCTGTGATGTGTTTTTAGGTCATGGGTCAGGGAATGCATTGTATGATAAATATCATTGAGCAGCTTATACTGGTCTATCTTTTATTCCTCAAGTACTGCTTATGATGTGTATCTCAAAGGAAATAATCCTGGAAAAATATCGGTTGATAAGTTGTTCACTTATTAATGTGAAAGACGGAAAAATAAACAAGTTCAATTTGATACGGGCTGTGTATTGAATCTGGCAATACGATGCATATCATGATACAGGTGTTACGGGTCAATATATTGCTTTATACTGCATATGCGATACAATAAGCCAGGCGATATAATGTAATTCTTTTTTTAACTTAATTCACTTTTTTTATACAATCAGAACAGTGGGATCTGCATTCACCACAATCCCTGTGATATCCAACATCATAGCTCTAGTTTGAGAGGGCACATACACTGAAAAGGGTGCATATCTTTGCAAATGAAATGAGGTACTGACTGAGTTCATCTTTGCGTATAAAATAATAAAAAAAAATGTTTTTGAGAATCAATACAGTATCGCAAAACATATTGCTATTTTCTATATTTTTTATATTGTCTTACAACCCTAGTTGCCTTATAGAAATGATTGATTGATAAAAAGTAGCTGCCACCAAACTTTGGATATCTCTTGTTTTCTTCCACTTAAATCAAGAGTGGTCCAACTATTTTGATTGTGGGACTTGTGTAAGTCCCACAATCAAAAATAAAAGGGGTTATCAGCAGAACAATAGTGAATGCCAAGTTTTCTACCTGTTACACTGCAGGAAATCTGTGTTTCTAGACCAGAAAACCCCCCTGTGCCATATAAAGTACATTTTCTATCAAAATAACTATTCAACATTACAGTTAATTGGTATTTAAAAAATGATGTGTAAATCTGTTAATAAGTAATGTTAAAACAGGCAGAAATTGCCTAATATTGTTTTTTGTTCATGGCATTAGCGCCCACTTAAAAGATTACAATGCAAATCTAAACGTGTTATGTAAATCTGTCAGTCTCATATTAAGATGTAACAAACGGAACAGGCAGAAACGCTTAAAATATTGTCAGAGATAATTTGACTTAATTTACTCTTGTGTTTTAAACTAGGATGTGTGATGTACATAGAGTACAACTTATTTCAAATAGGCTCAAGCCATATTCTAGTTCATTTAAAAAACCCAAAAATCACTGTATGCCATTTAAGAAACGGGCAGAAATCATTTTAAATTGGACCCGATAACTCTGCCACTGCAGTTGATCATTTTATAGGTCAATTTTACTCATATAAATTCTACCGCTATGAATCTTGGCTTGGTTTTATCAGCTGCTCTAACTCCCTTACAGTTGGTTCCAAATGCAACGGCCAGGTTATGAGCCAGAACTAGCCGTCGGTACCACATCACTCCTGTTATAGCATCCTGTTATAGCATCCTGTTATAGCATCCTGTTATAGCATCCTGTTATAGCATCCCTGGCCACCAAGTGAAAAGCATTTTAGTGAACAGGTGTGTCAATCCAGCTTTCATGGAGAAAAAAAAGGAAATCAGCACTCCTACAGGATGTTAAAATGAAATACTGAGAGGCAACCACCTTGGTGAGTATTGTAAATATTAAAACACTAGAAGACAAAAAATACAATAAATGATGATTATACACTCACTATACCACATCACACCAACCACAGACACACCTACTACATGAAGCAAAACAGTAAAGCAACCTACAATTAGGTTCTAATGAGCCGTACAAATGAACCAATAATTGTAAAAAGTTATAGCTTAATAAGTAGTAATATAACATACACATTAGCAGGTGTGATAACAATAATGGCCCTTTACCGCCTCTGTAGGAATATTATAGATAATAATCTACCACAGGAGCTCAGAATACCATTGTGTACATAAGATTATTGTAACACACTGTGATTCCTATCGACACATGGTTAGTCCCTATATGTATATAGTAGGATTCAATTACAACATACGGAGGTGGATTATTAAAATAACAAGGAATCAATGCAGTGATTTAAACACTGGTGCTCTACTTTATGAAATCCTAATGTCAAGCTTTCAAAAGTTCCTCCAGCAGTCCAATGATAAGAATATAAAATGTGTGACAAACATACTATTAGAACATAACAGAATATTGAGCAGTACATCACTTCAATAATCTATCTGCGGTTCAGTTGCGTTGTACATAGTTGACATGTTCTCAAGTTTCATGCATGCTTGCAAATTGAGCATCAATTACACAAATATGCCTCTCGGGCAACCTGTCAGTTTAGCGGGAACAAATGAATCATAAATAATTATACGCAGGCAGTGAACGATACTTTTGTGTCAAACAGGTTTTTAACTTTGCCGTAAAGGAAAAAGAAAGCGAACGCCCAAATGACTGGTGCTGCGCGGCCGACAACAGAGGAGAGATAAAAGAGCAAAAAAACACGCTTGGCGCTAAAATTGTTTTCTCCTCCGCGCTTACAGTCCTGGGAGTTATTACCCTGGGATTTTTATAGGTATTTATGAAGACAATTGAAGTGGTCTATGGAAAATATTTTATTCTATTTAAAAAATCTAATTTCAGAGTGCTCTAATAGACTCTAAATAAGTGGAAACAATGAGCCCTCTATGCGATCATCAAGCAAAACTTGACATTTAATTTGATCTCTATTGTTCCAGTGTATCTGATGACGTCAATCACAGCCTGTTAGAATTTAGTATGGATGGTGGCAAATGCTAAAAATCAAAGTACCACTCCATAAAGAAGCAATGCCGTTATAATTACACCACATAATGCTTTTTTATTAAGAAAATAACTTGCACTTAAAACTCTTTCTCCAAGTTCTCCCAAAATTTTTATATTTAGTAAATTGTACTTGCAACTTAGTTGTCCTTATAGTTGTTACAGCCATGCGTTAAACCAAATTGTAAGCCCCTATTTACAATAATCTAAAGACACATTTTCATGTGTCAGTGCCTGCTGAACGATAATGAAACCCCTTAAGTGAGCATGCCGGAGCGTTATGAGCCCAGGAGTCAATCAACAGCACGTTAAGTTAATGCAGCCTCAGTGACAGGATTCCTGCCGTAATTATTGGTTTCATATTCCAGCAGCAACACGGAGCTGACGGCTTCCCTGAGAGCGTGGCCAATGACACCGGCATTAGCGGAGGAGGGTGGCTGAGAGACGGGCCAGGTGCCTGTGTGTGTGTGTGTGTGTGTGTGTGTGTGTGTGTGTGTGTGTGTGTGTGTGTGTGTGTGTGTGTGTGTGTGTGTGTGTGTGTGTGTGTGTGTGTGTGTGTGTGTGTGCATATCCTTGAATACTGGGCGAAAAAACGATTGCTGTGATTTTTAGAAATAGAAGGCGACCATTTGGCGGGCGGTTCAAGCTGTATGGGCAGTTTTTGTGAGTGTGTGAGAGATGGATAGAGATATAGAGCGTTTCAAGGAAAAATGTTAGAACTGTGCTACGTGCCATTTCTCAGCAGCGTCTGGGAGAATTAGAGAGTTAGATGGAAAGCGGTCAGCGGTTGGCTGCCGGCCTAATGGCATGGAGGCAGGATCGAGATATGGCGAATGATCGCTATCTGCAAGTTTGTGTGTGTTTATGTTTCCATATGTGTATGAAAATGCACACAACGTATGTCTGAGTAAAGTGTGTGTGTGTGCCCCCATGCATGTGAGCAATGCCTGTACGTGCACAGTAGGCTATGAGCTTGTACAGTTACATATATGCACAGTGGGCTAATTACAGCGGACTGAGTGTTTCAACACCAGCTCTTCTGTTTCTCTGTCTATTTACTGTGTAGAATCGTCACCACCAGAGGAGAGGGACAAGCCTGCAAAACACAACACTGTGTTGTATGTGAAATATAAAATATAAAACACAAATGTTCATATTAAAATATTTGATAATTTAAGCTTTAATGCATTAAGTCTGGGTTCAGCACTAAATAAACATGAATGGAAAAATGCTGTGTAAAAAATGCTGTGTAAAAAATAATTAAAATTATAACTACTCCTGAGAAAAACTGATTAATGTTGCATTTTGTTTTTTAAAACTATTTTCAGATTAAAGGTTAGACTTTCTAGTTTACAATACTTAACGCCAACATCGATTGCTAGGATTGGATGACTCTTCAAAATTTTTGATTATGACCATTTTTTTTAATATACGAAAAACAAGGTGAACAACAAAATTACCACTCTGAACTGTTGTTCAATACAGTTGAAAAAAAGAAAGCCTTTATGGCCACATGATGGGCTTGGAAGTTGCCATTACACTGTTTGGCCACTATGTAAAATTTACTTAAAAGCCTTGAGCTTTTCCTGGAGACTTGAATCAGCCATGCCAATGAGACGGGCCAGAGCCCCCTTCCCCACTTCTTCCCCTCCTTACTTCCGCTGCCCTTGCTTAGACTACACTCATTTTCCAACTTTGCCTTTCACCCATCTTAACATCAGTTTCGTGAGTGCATCTTGTATAGTTGTGATGCAAAATCTGTCCACCGACAGACAGACAGACAGACCTATAAACACCCGGCAAAGTACCGAAACCGCTTCCGTCGTAGTTCCTGCTACAATAGGTGTCTCAAGGAAAAAAATACCAGTGTCGCCGTCGTGGCTGGTAATTAGTAAGCAAACTGTGGGACCACCTTTTTATATCATAGCTATTTCTGAAAAAGGTCTCACCTTGACACAAGCAAAGGGCAAGAATAAGAAAGAGGCACCTTGTTAAAAAGAAAAAGCACCAACATTCTTTATCCCAAGCCCACAAAAATGTGTCTGCATTCCTCCAACTACAGCCGGGTCCTTAAATTGCGATCAGTCGAACTCTTGACACACTGTAAAGACCATAATACAATCAGTCAAAACCCACTTTCCATGATCCGAAAACAACTCAAAGCATACAGACAATGTGCTTCTTCAACGCTGGCAGCCAACCGCATTCGAAACCTACAAAAGGCAAAGACAAATAAACGGATCATCTCTTACTCCCAGTGTAAACATAGCTGCGACGGTTAATTCATACGGGATTAGGACAGTTGATCTGACCACATCAGATGCTTTTGCTAGCTACTTAGTACACATGCGTGTATCATATTTGAAACAAACCTACTGTATTAACCCAATGGGACACCTGTACAATACTCAAACCTTTACTTTTCACCTTTTCTACAACTGTAATGTAGCCCATCTTTGATAATGCTACAGAGCATTATATAACTTTTGGAACAATAATTATACTTACATAGACTTGATGTACATGATAACTGCTCTGCAGTGACTGTGCATTCTGACACAGTAAGCATTTTTTTTTTTACATAGAGTAGGCCTATACATTGGGATCGTGGGCTATGTGTTATCGATGACGAAAATGGTTTCCGCTTACCAAACTTAACTCTGTGCTCCACAGTTTAAAAAATGAAGTTTTGTGGTAATTTTGAAGAAATTATTACTGATGTAACGGAATGAATGTTCTAGTGATTTATATAAATCATTTTAATTAATAACTACACTACCTTACAAACCCCAAAACACAGTAGCCTAACTAGCTTATATATTTGGTAAAATTTGAGTCAAAACCTGAATACATTGTTCTTTTTTAAAGAATTTTTATACATGAAAAATGAATTTTGTCAAAGAAATATAGACATTCTGTGAACACATCCCTTAAGATTTTGCTAAAGAAATCGTGATAGCAAATGAAAGCCAGCTGCTAGTTAAAATAGCGAAGGGCTAGCCTAGCTAAAGCTAAAATTAAATATACTTATTCATTTTTTCCGTTGCTGTTATCTGAAAATAAAAAACATATTTTAATGAATTGGCATCTTCGCATTTCCGTTTTCTTATTCAATTTGATTAAATGAGGCAGAAAAAAACAGCTAACACCTGCTAAAGGTAGCTAGCTTAGCAGATCTCAGGAGTGCTAACTCAGCTTTTTGTATTTATGTGATTGGTATGTTTAAGGTTCTTTAAGATTACATATTTAAATGAATGAAACTGTTAATTAAAGTTGTATATTGATTTTGATAAAAGCTTAACATTAATAGAGAGACCAACACCTTGCAAAGCATTGATAGGATAGCTGAAATACTTCTCATTCTCATCCATTGAAGTTTTTATGGCTTACATGTTAGCAAAGACTTGCCTGTCCACACATCCAGCAAATACAGAACATTAACATATCAATGCAAATCAAACCAAAGAAGCAGAACAAACACATTCTGTTAGTAGAGATTGTTTCCTCTTTTACTTCCTGAGGATTAACCAAAGGAAGAGTGCAGTATCTTCCTTTTTAAGGTATTATATTCCATAGCGAAACTTAATACCATTTTATTTATCTTTGGGCTTCGGTATTTATTGCTACTGCTCTTTGCCTCTGTAGCACACAACATGACATCTGAATCAAATAAATGGGAAGGCAAAGCAATATAATGACCACTTTGCTCATAAGAATATAGTCCATAGATTTGTTTCTGCTTGTAGTTAATAATGGCAGTTTTTTCAAAATAGATCCTATTTTAAAGAATCTCACCTATGAAACGGAACTATTTCACTACATTAAAGAAAATGAGGAAACACTCATAGAGACCAACCCTTAATGTCTAAAGTCATAAAACAGTCTCCCTACAGGACTAGCCACAGAGACACATTTGTCTTAACTCAGATTAGAACAAAGGTTAATGAGGCTTGTGATTCACAGACGGAAAAGAGGAATTAAAAATGTTTGCAGATCGGCAAAATAAAAGTGCAATCTGTCCTGTTCATTGGGGGATTGTTCCCAGAGCTTTAATCAAATGGCTAATATCCATGGAGTTTGGCAAATCAGACATCTATTTATAGGAAAATGTTGTGGATGAAATCCCAGAGCGTCCAATAAAAACTATGAATTTCAGATGTTCATGCAAGAGGCTTATAAAACATCACTCGTCCAACACGACAGCATCCAGTGTTGGGTTCATTGACTTCATGTGACAGACAAAATGGCCGCCATAAGGCTTTTATTTGCCTGTGAGTATTCTGGTAGAAAAATAAAAGCATTTAGAGGGAAAGATGACCTGGCAAAATAATTCTTCCCCTTAACCTCGAGTGCAGACATATAAATTTGGATTGACATTTACAACCAACACGGGTACACACACTTCTGCAATTCTGACATTTTATGTTTTATCTTATATTTTTATCAGTTTCATATGCTGACTAACAAAGTAATGACTAAACTGCAAGGCATCACACTATGTCTGAGTACACGCATGTTACTACACATTAGAACACGCAGTGGCCCCGGTTAACAAGAATGTGCCATTGCCTGTTTGGGCTTATATACGGACATTATTGCCGTAGGGTGAGGTGATGATGCACATACTCACATACGCCCTCAATTAGGGAAATTAGCCAACACTTTGTTCAAATTAAAAATGTTTCTTGCTCCTGTCATCATGGATATTTATGATTTCACCTTTAGCAATGTTTTTTTGTAATTCATTATATAGGTATAACATTTTCCGTAATTTTTGTCCTTTGGTGCTTGTGTTCATTAGGGATTTTTTTTTTTTCAAAGAATCCTTCACGAATAATAATAAAAAAAAAAAGGCTTAAATAAGTCATTGTTGGAGAGTGTATTGCGTCTAAATGTGAACAAGTACCTGGGTCTGCGTCAGGCCCAGTTTGGCCGCCAGGTCGGCCCTCTCGGGCAGGGCGAGGTACTGGGTCTGCTGGAAGCGCTGGTTGAGGGCCTGGAGCTGCAGACTGGAGTAAATGGTCCGGGGCTTCCTGATCTTCTTCCCCTTCCCATTCAGCCGCACCTCCCCGTTCTCTATCACCGTCGTGGGCTTCTCGTGGTCTGGAGGAGAGGAGCAGAATTTGCACCGAGATAAATATCAACACTGGGATTTATGGGGGACAGAATTTTAACACGATAGTAACGGACACCGTCATACAAGGGGAAAAAAACATCAGTCCACAGAGTTTCATGTAACGCATCCGTCAGCAAGACACTGACCCCTTTATGCTCATTAATGTTAAATTCATACAGTCTTGCTTTTTTGATTTTCTTTGCTTGTTATTTACCGATAGGTTTTGTGGCATATTTTAAGATTTTTGTGCCTTTTTTTTCCTCACCGTATTCGTTTTTTCTATCCCACAAAAAGACTTGAGGAATGTAAAATGTAAGTAGTATAAAGATATTAAAGTATAAACAGAAATGTTATTCCTCAGAGTGTAAATAGCAGCACATTCAGCCTTATTTCACAGGAAATGTAAAGGTCTGTGTTTAATAAAAGAAAAATCTATTTTGTCTGACATAAAGGAACACACAGGCTCAACCATTTTAATGCAGCTGAACTTAACCCTAACCGTCTAGGATTCAACCATGAAACGGAATCAAATTGTGGTGGAAGCAGCGGGCTAAAATCGGAATTTGTAATGATGTTTCAAAACATAAGGCTTTGTTAAATTCTGCGATAACAAAACAATCCTGTGAGAACACATGTTAGTGGATTTACTGCAAAACTTTACTGTGTCCAGACTGCTGTGAGCTCCAGGAGAAAATGCCACTAAGTGCAATTCAGTGTCATGAAATATGATGTCATGAGAGTAATGACTCTATGGCTGCAGGTTAAAAGATGAATCCTCTTTTATGTGCCGCCGAGAAAACTTTTTCCCCTTTTTATTTTTTCTCGAGAAAGCTGTACAACCGTGTTTGTCCGCCCACGCTGATCTCTGTTATGACATGAGCTCATAGCCTGCAGTGGCAGAAGAGAACAGCTGTGGACGAGCCGAGGGCCCCACAAGACGCTCAGATTCTGTAACCGAGACGCGGCTCGCGCAGCCGGGAGAGACTGCAGTGCCGCGACACCGGAGGGGGAAACATAAAGGGCACTCCGCAAATGGCCACTTTAATAAGAAAAAGAAAACGTGAGAAGGTGTACATTTTCCGACCAGCACAACTGGGTTTTTAACCCGTGTGTTTTGTTGACTTTGGCCTAGCTTTATTGTCTTGGGGTCCCTCAGACCACCCTGCTTGTGAAATTAACCTTTTTTTCCCCTTTTTAATTTGCCTTATCTATTGGTCTAACCCTATTAAGACCAAATATTTAGAATAGTATTTATGTGGTGCCCCCTCAAAAGAAACTACAGAAATATCCATATTTGTTTCTCAAAAAGTAATTCACAGGCAAACAGATTAACATAATGTGATGTTACTAGTGATCGGGGTCAGTTGGACACCAGAGAGGTCTGACTCCCTGTTTGACATCATAACTGTTAACTATAACTATAAAAAATCCCCCTCCCCCAAAAAAGAAGTAATTCAACTGTGCTGTAAACACCAATCACAGAGAATATGATAATCTATTGTATTTAGCTATGTTAACAGCTGACAGAAGTCATTTCAAAATGAAGCTATTTTTTGCAAGATTAGGAAATTAAAGTACAGTGTGTTAAAGTGATAAAGCAATATTAAGTGTGTTTTTTGTGTTGGGGTCTTTTCTTTTTCTAGTAATGGCCTTGTATTTGAAGAGAGGAGCTGAGAACACCAGTTGAAAGTGCTGATGTGGGGCTTTCACTCACCATTCATTTCAATTGTCTGTTGACCATAATCTGCTTTGAAATAAATTTTGAATTTAACTTTGAGTTAAATGATTTTAGGTCAAACAATCAATGAAAATGACACATATTTCAGTAACGATGAATTCCATTTACGTAAAATAAATAGACAATTATAGTTCTTACACGCTTCTGCTGTATTTAAATATATTAAAGGTGAAACAATATTTTACATCCTTGAACTGTTCTATAATAATATTTAAAGGGAGAGATTTGCACATTTTTATAGGCAGAGTTGTCATTTTACCTTGTTTTATGGCTGCCTGGCAACTTAACCCTATTTTAAATGGACAAAATAAGTCAGACTTTCGGCTGAGTTTGTGCTAAAAAACAAGCTGTGCATGTGGAGTAGAAGAAGTAGGAGATGAAGATTCAGTTTTTTTCAAACCAAAATGTTTGGCGCCAGTCTAATACTGTTTTATTGAATGTGTAAACATGTTATTATAGTACCTGTATTATAATAATAACTAATTCTTATCATTAGCAGTAGTAGTACATGACCAGGCTCTACATCTGTTAACAATAACAATAATGTAACGTGATGATTGAGAAGCAGCCACTTCCGGCTGCAGTAAAGTGCATATTGCTCTTCTTCACTACCAAATACCAGAACAATGAAGGATCTAATAAAACGAGTGGATCATATAAACTTAATTATTTTTTCTGTTGTCCCATTTTTTAAGGCAATGCCACTTTCTTAAAGACATACGCAATCCCATATAACGTCTACAGTCATTCTTTTTACGGGTCGTCAGTGAATTAAAGTCATCGTTATCTCTCACAGCGGAAAAAAGGATTAAAAGTAACTGAATGCATATTTCAAATGAAATATTACTATGCTCTGTTTTGTCTCAAATGTTATTGCTGTGGTATTTTATTTTGAGAGAAATAAGAATCTATAAAATACAGGATTTTTTTTCTGGTTCAATGAACATTTTGTTTTAATCGAATTCTACAAATAATTCTGGAAATCTTGTCAGATGTGATTTATTATAATTATATGTAAACAATTACTATTATGTATTATTACTACAGGCCTCTTGCTGTGTGTGGAGGGAGAGCAGGCAGTAGATGGGCTGAGGGTTTGGGTTTGGAGGGGCCGCAGCTCCCGGGCCGCTGCGGGATACCACAGGCCCGATGTCGGCTGCTTCTTGTGGAGAGTCGCATAGTCTCCGAGGGCCTTGAACTCATCTCCCGACCAAACCCCAAAGTACACGAAACAGCGCTGTGGCCAAACTGTGTGTGGATCCAATTATACTACTCCACTGTGGTTCATTTTTTTGTTTTGTTTTTTACACTATAGAACCACTTCCACCATTATATCTAAAACATCTGTGAAGAATCATCTTTTTTTTTTTCCCCCCCACATGAGATTTCTCTTATATTAAGTTTGTGCGTATTGTTGCATTCAATGTCTTCTGTGATGGTAAAATAAGCATATTTTTGACTTGGGCCGTTGCCTTTTTTTTTAAATTCAAGGTGAAACCATGAATCATAAATGTAAGAAATATATTGTGGGGCCAATTACAAAACAAATTCTAAGTCACGTCCAAATGAAACACACGGTTCTGACTGGCTAAGAGCTCTTCTCTTCTTTGTTTGATTTATTTTCTCTGAGATCTGTCAACTCCAACTCAGCGGCACCTGAGAGGCCGTTAAATAAATGAGGCCCATGTGCTAAGAGTCCACATGGTCAGTATTTGGAGGATAGACCACTCTGGTGTCAAGGGCACACTGTAGATGTACAGAACATGAATATATATATATATTTTTTTACATTAAACGTCCCTTAAAACCTACCCGCATCTTCCAGTCTGCTGTGTCCAAGCGCGCCGCCGTGACCCCCGTGCTGGTAGGGCAGGTAGGCCCCGGGGTGGTGCGCGGTCACGGAGCTGTGATAGGCCGGGTACCCAAGCGGGCGACCGTACGATGACGCGCCGGCGGAGAAGGGCCCGTCGTGCTGCAGACCGTGCACCGGGTAATGGTTGTGAGACAGGCCGGGGAGGGCTGCTGGTGTCCCGGGTAGCCGTGGCCGCCGAACTCCAAAAACGCCGATTTGGACGGATCAGGCGGGACCAAAGTGTCCGATATAGAGCTCATAGTCATCATTGGGGAGATGTGCAGTGATGTGGTGAGTAAATGAGAAGGGGTCAGCTACGACTTCCAGGCAGGGGTCATCATGAAGCAACCCACCATCAATATATAAAAAAAAAAAAAAAAAGGTCTGTAGACTTTCAGAGAAGTGTTCCAGATCCCATAAATCAAAGAGCAGCCTATTAAAAAAAAAGGTATTTTGATTAATTACTTTTGATTAATGTCAACGCGGTCCTGCTGAACGAATAAAGCGGCTTTAGGTGGGTTTGCCCTCCGCTACATCCCAGCTAAACGGTCCACAAATGCAAAACCATTGAGACGGACGAGACGCCGGACGGGCCGACGTGCAACAAAGACCGAACACCGAAAAAACAACAAAAAAAAACTGGAAGTTCCGACAAAAAAAAAGTTAGTTACACTGATTTAATATCCTTCCGGATGGGTTATCTTCCTTCTTTTCTCCCGGCTAAAGGTGCTTGTTTCCTCCGGTGTTGTGAAGAGGCGTGTGGCAGCAGATAGCAGCGCAGTGTGTTCCTCCTCCTCCTCCGGACCGCACTGTGCGTCCTCATCCAGCGTGTTCTGCCTCCCACTCGACGCACACCGCTCGTTCATTGGCTGCAGCGTCTCGCCGTCTCACTCGAGTCAAACTAGTGACTATACTTTTTTTTTTTGGCCGAGAGCGAGGCCTTAATGCCCGCAGTAAAAAAGAAGTCTGCAGTGAAGAGCCAGTTTAACCATTAAAATAAAATTCAGCTGGCGTAAAAATCTGCACCAAACCGATTTTTCTTTATTAGGTGTCCAGTGGCGTTCAAGGCCGTCGGTTTTTTCAAATTAGGTAACTTAAAGTAGATAAAAAAAAACAACTGAGGACAATTAAATAAAGGCTGACGACTGCTAAAATGTTAGCTTTCTTGCCATTTGTTACTATCAGCATTGTCATTTTATCAATAAGGAGGTCAATGAGTGCTTGTGGCCTGTGATTCACTCGATCCTAACTTTGCATCATTAAACAAACAATAAATACGTATAAAGACACACTTTAAGATGAGATATCTCAACGTTTCTCCTGTGAAATTCTATTTAAAAAAAACGATTTTGCTGTCATACGTGATAAACGGACAGTATAGGATATATTTAAAAAATAATAATTCACCAATACTGTGCATTATGATTTCATAAAATAAGGGACTTTGGCAGGTTGGCTCATGAAACGCAGCGCCCTTCCAAAATAAAATTATTGACGCTTGCCAAAAGCAAATAAGGCGGATCAGACCAAAGTATATTTTTATACTGCTGTTGAAAGGCCGCAGACCTTATTATCGAAATTATTTTTTTATTGAACCCTCACTTATACTCTTTCACAAGACTCAAAGTAAAAATAAAAAAAAGACTGAAATAGTTCTATTTATCTCTTTTTTTCTTTGTCTTATTTTGGGGCTCAAAATAAAGCTGAAGCGACGGGGGCCGTGTCTGATCGAGATCAACGTGATTTTACAACACGCACACGCACACACACACACACACACGCACACACACACACACTGAGGGCACCGCCTGTGGTCCCACACGAGGGACAATTACAACAAACATCGCCATTCTCCAGAAACTCCAAGGTTGTGATTTTGGCAGAGCAGAGGCTCGGACACTGTAATTCCACTCAGCGCGGTCATTATGCTCATCTGCGGTGGACATCCCGGACTGTGGGCCCTCAAATGAAACCCCAGCATTACCACACAGATAAAGAATGATGTCATCTCAGTGGGACTGATAGATCCGGATCAATCTCATTTTCATTTTCACATTATATTCCTTTATTGATCCCCATGGGGGAAATTCAAGTGTTGCAGCAGCTCAACTACACAGACACAGACAATAAATACACATACTATACAACTACACAGACAATAAATACACATACTATACAACTACACAGACAATAAATACACATACTATACAACTACACAGACAATAAATACACATACTATACAACTACACAGACAATAAATACACATACTATACAACTACACAGACAATAAATACACATACTATACAACTACACAGACAATAAATACACATACTATACAACTACACAGACAATAAATACACATACTATACAACTACACAGACAATAAATACACATACTATACAACTACACAGACAATAAATACACATACTATACAACTACACAGACAATAAATACACATACTATACAACTACACAGACAATAAATACACATACTATACAACTACACAGACAATAAATACACATACTATACAACAACTACACAGACAATAAATACACATACTATACAACTACACAGACAATAAATACACATACTATACAACTACACAATAAATACACATACTATACAACTACACAGACAATAAATACACATACTATACAACCACAGACACAGACAATAAATACACATACTATACAACTACACAGACAATAAATACACATACTATACAACTACACAGACAATAAATACACATACTATACAACTACAGACACAGACAATAAATACACATACTATACAACAAAATAAAGATAGAAACATAACATAACGTGCTTGTTTACGGGTAGGCCATTGAGGGGATGTATTAGTCCGCAGTGTATGTTGGCCTTTATTATACTTCATTCCCGTTACCTCCGGTCACAAGGTATGGAAAGCCGCCACATTTGGAACGCATCGTTGCTTTTAAAAGAATACCAACACTGCAAATAACACAAGATGCAGTCGGGTGTGAAAAAAGCCCCCAGGGGTCCCATCAGGGAGTCACGCTGCTGTTGTGAGAATACTGGTGCCGGACTAAAAAATATTCATGTACCTACTGTGGTGCAATTTTGAGGAGTATTTCTATTTTATTACTTCACTACATTTCAAGAGAAAATATTCCAGTTCTACCAAAAAGGTAAAAGAATCCAATATTTAACAAAAAGAAGCGTACAAAATAAAATCATTTATATATATATATATATATATATTATAAAATAAATCAAATAAATACATGTCAATGTGTGTGTGTGTGTATATATATATATTTGTGTAGCAAGTTTCTTCCTCTCAGGGCCCCACAGATTTCTCGCGACCTTCAGAGGTTGTCTGACCCATAGGTTCTTTGCTAATTCAAGTACTTAAAAGTAGCTGCGCCTCAACCAACTACAGCAGAAAAATGCTGCTTACACATGAATGCATCTTTAATCTGATACAAGATAACACATCAGCCACAGCAGCCATTTTTCTACATCTTGTGTATCCTTTCATTTTGTAATGCTCCAACTAGGTTTAGTTGATAATACCTATTATTTAAGTATGATTTTGTATGCAGGACGTTTACTTGTGATGGATTATTTTAAACGTGTTGTATTGGTACTTCAGTAAAGGATCTGGAAAACCTCTTACATCACTGCTCCTGGAGGATTTCATTCTACCAACTGGAGGTAAAAGGAAGGCTATACGGACGTTTTCAGATAGGCCCGAGGCCTGCGGGTCCCTCCTAAGTCACTAATCTTGCTTTTGACAGGACTCTTTAAAAGCTCTGCTGTCACTCTGACTGGCAAACACACACACAAACAGATACAGAAATAAAGAGTTATTTTATTCTTTAAATTGAGTATTTTTAAGGCAGTTGTGCCAATAAAGTTGACCGAATTGAACCTGAAGAATGAATGTTTCAATGAAAGTCAACTACTCCCTTCAGCATTAAGTTGTGCAGCTTTGACGGCATCACTTCTGTCGTGACAACTGGAAAAGATAATCATTAGAACACACTGTGGACAGAGAAAGATATACAGAGAGAGAGAGATGTTTTGGCATGTTTCCTCCTGGTTTCTCATCTCCTGCCTCTTCTGTCTTATTATACCAACGGGCTGATGTGCGGAGAGTTATTACACATCCCAGCCCGCGTTCCCGCTTTCATCCGCGGCCAACATTCCTCCCCTCCCTGATTTCACCTCTGTGAGCGCAGGGCACACCCTCCTCGCTGTGTCAACGCTGTTATTTAGAGGCACAGTCTTGCTATGTTGTCAAAATGTCTTTATTTTTTGGCTTTTTTGCGCATTCTGAGAAAGGCGAAGCATCTTGTTGGCAGGGCTGGAGAGAGGTGCAGAATGGGAGCAAATTATCGCTCTCTTAAAACTCAATTGTGCAAGTCTGATAGTTAAAGGTTCTCTTTGGCTTTTGGGACCAGGGGTTCCAAGTATCCAACGGTTTCCAAGTTGACGTCAATCTCCGGACAAGAACTTGACCTGGAGTATAAGGTGCTAAACATGAAGAATTATTGTCCTTAAATCATTTCTCAATGAAAGCAATTGCTAAACTTCATAGAATTAAACATCATATGTTACTGTCATTTAACATGATATGGATAATTGATTAACCGAGGTACAGTGCTAACACCTCTGATTCAACTAGTAACACAGGCTAATGACTGTGTTCAGACAAGCACATTGATTTTTTGGCCTGCGGGGAGGCAATTTGTCATCCGTTGTCAAGGGGAGATGAGTTACTGTCCGACAGCAAGAGACGGAGCTCATACACAGGAGCTTGTGGGAACACATGCAGGTCAATTTACGCCTTCAGGGAGAAAGAAAGAAAAGATGGCACGGAGGAGGAGGATGAAATGACAAACAAAATGAGACCATTTCAATGAGTTTAAAGTTAATTTTTCAAAATGTATTTTGGATAAATGTTGTACTGGTTCTGGGTTTTTTCTGTAGCTGACAAATTCTGAGAGAAAGTTGTGATAGATAACTACACTTTGATGCTATATCCGGGGCCAGATAAAAAAAATTCTTATCCTCTGTGCCATATAGCTCCATTGTTGTCAAAAAACAAATAAAAACACATAAAATCTACATTGTGTATGTCGGATTGAGTCTGCTGCCAGAAAACTCATTAGAACACCTAGTGTGGATTAATCCCCAGCTGAAAATAGTTCCTGACAAATGCACTTATGAATAACATTTGCTAAAATATACAGTGCCGAGCTATTGTTTTGGTAATTGTTTTGATTTTTGAAAAACCCTTCACAGCCGGCATGTTTCCACAGCCCACAACGGCAAATCAAACATTGGCTCCAGATAGGATATTTTGTGTTTTCATGTTTTGGTGCCTGCCACCGTAGTTTTACTATACGCTTGCCACACAGAAGAAGTTCTGCAACCTCACTGCTAGTTGCCACCAAGTCCAACGCACTAAACACTTACTTGCCTCACTTGATGATGGCAAGGCTAGATGAGGAAGGGCAAGACATTTTACAAGGTTACACCCACTTTGACTGAGATTACCAGGTTCTTAGAGTTGATACTGGAAATGAACTGACATGAAAAGTGCAACAAAGAGCACTCATTCGATGAATAGAAGCTCAGATGATCAAAGAGGTTGGAGCCTCCAGTTCAGCCAGATTCTCTAACCCAACTACTACTGGGTGAAACCTAAAGTGAACACACCTGAAACGTAAATCATAATCTTTTTTTATTTCTTTTATTGGTTTATTTGGTAGGGACAGTGCACATTAGTAAACATTTCTGTAAATGTGCCAGAGTTAGCCAAGAGGTTATTTTTCATCTGTAGTCCCTAGACAGATAAAAAACCTGCACACTGGATAGAAAGAATGTGTGCAGGTTTGATTAGAGCAAAAACAGTAGATCAGTAGAGGTATAAATTAAATGGATGTCTACATGGACGGATTTGGTAATAACTCTTGATAGTAGCAATATTTCCCCAGATCTCAGCAAATCAAGTTATTATTAATGGATAGCAATAATGATCCGATCTATGATAAGACCCAGTCTGTAAATAAAAAAGATTTAAATTTATGGCCTAGAAATGGATATGTGGATTTTCTTTTGACTAATTACGACTCTAAAGCTCTTTATACTCCAGAGCCAGTTTTGACGGAGACAAGCTTTGTGCATATAAGAATGTATAATAGTTTTTTAACCAATATCATGTCCGTGACTCTTTTGCAGTGAAAAAATCAAGCATTCATGTCATTCGCATCAAGGTTCATTTTTCCGACTCGTCCTTGGCGACCAATCACAACACAGCTAACTGTAATCGCACACATAAATGTTCAACATGGCGTATTGTCTGGCATCTTATTTTTTGTTTAGGCCCAACGTTTTATTTTGCAGAACACGGTCACTATATGAAACCTTTCCTGCTGGCCTGCTAGCTAGTAAATTAATGTTTATGGTATAATCTCTGTAGATTAAGAGGCGAAGTTCAGAAACTGTGGGATTACATACAAAGCTCTCTTTTTTCAGTCTTTTGAAACTTTTTCAACTAGTTTGAAGCAAACTGAGATATGTATTATATTTAGATATTTAGTACATTGTATTGTATTTGAGTATTTGTCCTTTCATCATCAGTAACCAATCATGTGGCAGTTTGAGGTGGGAAAAAGCACACTAGTGATTGTTTTCTGCAAAGTGTAATTCACTTTGATTAATGATTTAATGAGCTTTGTGTGTGACATACAGGAGTAGATGAGGAGAAGCAAGCCAGCGCCTTTTAGAATTTGCCAAGAACAGTGAGTTCCAGTGACAGTGAACAACAGACTGGCATATTTACATGAGTACACACATGAAAGCAGTGTGCGCCTGTATGTTCCTCTGTTACCCGCGAGGTGAGGCGAGGGGTAAGGTAGACGTTGCTGTGTGTACCTTCTCGGCTAAGACTGTAATTATGGCGTGCCATTATGGAGTGCAGAACAAAGGCGAGCCCTGCAGCCCTGCAGCAGCCGGAGAGCAGGGGATGTACTGCTGCCTCTATTCACACCGCAGTTAATAACAATACTCGTCAACGCACTGTAGACAGCACGGCGTCAATCCTCCCACGTGTGTCTCCTTGGGTGTGTGTGTGTGCGCAAAAGACGGAGCGGTGAGGGTGTGTATGAGACAAAGAGAGATGGAAAGACTGACTGTGACTTGTTTGCATGTTTGTACGTTGTAGATGTAGGCTATGCGAGAGACTTTGTAGACGAGTCAAGGTTTCAAGTACACCTCTATTTATCTTCCACTGTGCTGCAACATGCGTAAAAAGAGCCAATCATACTCTTAAAATTAGGGTTTTTTCAACGACAATCAGCCGCTGACTTGACCCAAAACCGTCCAACGAGGATGATTTGGGGGAGGACATAAAAAGTGTCCTTAAGACATTTCCTGCTCGCGGTGTGATGTCCAAAACAAAGTGTGCAGCAGGGATTTTTATGGACATAGCATAAGTCATTAACTGGTCAATTTACAGCACAGTAACAACTGTTATATGAACCATAGAAACCAGTCCAGACCGATTTTGGACAAAATATTAATGATGTGTTTGAATTCTGTGCATTTCAATGAAAGGATGAAACTCCTAGGTTCAGGCTCATCTTAGTCAACACATTCTCACTACCACCTTGTCAAATACTGACACTTGGTCAGAGTCCCTAAGCTTCAACCTATCATCCAAGTTCCCTTCTGTCAGTTCTGGATGTGTCAGGGACATTGTGTCAGTTTCCACTCCTTAAATCCTATTTTCAAAATAAACTTCCGTCCTCACAGGAAGTTAGGTTTAGGCATCAAAACCACTTAGTTAGGTTTAGGAAAAGAGTGTGGTTAAAGTTAACTTGACTGACTAGCAACTGATGTCACTGCTGAGTGACTAGCGGACTCGCATGACTCCCATGACTAACGACATTAACAACTCATTTGAGTTCAAAGTTCAAAGTACTGCCGAGACAAAATGACAATGTTTACTTTTAGTTTCTCACAAGACACGAACAGCGGTCTCCTGGCCATAAATTGGAACTTCCGTCTTCCCAGGAAGTTCTTGCTGGGTAAAGATCTTAAATGTGCTTCGAGTTTGGGAGCATTCGATTGCCTCTCGACCGATTTTAACATGGGGAGGGCTTATCCGGCGGCTTGCAGCTAACAGTGTTAACAGCGCTTACAGTATAAACAAGGGCAGGAGTGCTGGCAGAAGTAATAGTGTTTACCTATGGGGGGTCCGGTGAGTTAAGGCTAAGCTGCCACTACGACGCCGTCGGTCGCACAGCATCATCAGCGGTATCCGTTGTATGAGAGCAGTTTAGAGCGGTGGACATTA
Source organism: Anoplopoma fimbria (assembly GCF_027596085.1). Lineage (NCBI taxonomy): Eukaryota > Metazoa > Chordata > Actinopteri > Perciformes > Anoplopomatidae > Anoplopoma > Anoplopoma fimbria. The sequence continues at coordinate 20,498,781 of NC_072459.1, read as the reverse complement.
GCTCGCTAGTGGCAGGGGCACACTCGCAGAACTTACATGCACTCAAAGGCGCGCACAACCTGCCTCCAGATGTAAACAAAGAACCGAGAAACTGGGATTAAAGGAGGCTGCTAATTACACATAAAACTCTCTTTTTTTAGTCTTCACAGAACTCCTTCAATCACTTTTTGTATGTAGAAATGAACACTACAAAAGGTCAGACAAGTTTATTTGAAGCATACTGAGATCTTTAATATATGTAGTAATATATTGTATCATTATTTGCCCGATGCGTGTGATGTTATCATCAGCAACAGTGATTGCTTTTCTGCGAGTGTAAGTTGATTTATCTTATACTGATGAGCTTGGTGTATGACGTTGAGCACTAGATGAGGAGAAGCAAGCCAGCACCTTTTAGAATTTGCCAAGAACAGTGAGTCCCAGTGACGGTGAACATCAACCAGACTTGCGTATTAAGTGTGCTTATGCGTACTAAAGTGATGTAATTTCATCAGCAAATTTCTGAGGTACTGGGTCCTTCTATATTAAGCTACTTTATACTTCTACTCCACCATAATACAGTTGGAAATATTTTCTGTTTTACTCCGCAGCTAAAGTTACTGTCATTTAAGTGAATTATTTTAATGATTACATTTTTAAAAAGGGCTCTATTTCCCTGAAATAGAACGCAGGCGTGAGAACAAGCAAAAGCTGAATTTCCAGGAGCAAACACAAGTGGGCATGACCCCAATATTTCTTCAATTTCGGTGACAACAGGCGTTGGCCAGGTGCAGCGTGACACAAGGTGGAGGAGAGGCTGAATATATTATTAGTAGAAGGAATAGCGAATGGACAGGTGGGGCAAGATGTATTAATGACTAGGGTATTGGTACTTGACACCTTTTTAAGTATCAACTGAAATAACCCAGTACCAAGTAGTATCAAACTTCTCCAATTAAACAATACTGGCGTTCAATCCTTTTTTGTACTTGTATTGGTACTGGCATCGTAACTTTCAAAATAAAAGCTTTCAAAATAAAAACATACACATCACTCAAAATATGAATATACATAGCACAAATACGCCGTAAATGGTCAAATGAAAAGCCATCAGATATCTATGAGTTGTAAGCAGTCTCACCAAAGTGCCCTTTTCCCATCTAAACCTCTCAGGTGGTTTCAGTCACTGTTTTTGGCCCAGAATGGTAAATTATCCAAAAATTGCACAAAAAAAGAAAGATTTTGCCCAAAAAATGCTGTTATTTTTTTGGGCAGAAAACTATTTTTCTTCTTCTCTTCGACCCCATAATCATCTCATGACCCCTGAGATTTATCTTGTGACCCTTTGGAGAGGTTGGGAACCAGCGGAATAAATTTTGTTACTGTAGACACTGTAGTTACAGTAGCTACAGTAGTTTCACCTCAGCCAGCAGTAAAATGCTCCGTACACATTGATGCATCAGTGTTAACAATCTAATAATGTAGTCAGTAATAATATATCAATCACTGAAATCTGTTTATATAAAATCATACACAGTCATCATCACAATGACATATTGTTAAGTGAAGTACTTGTGATGGATTAGATGATATCACTGAGGGTTCACAATGCATAGCTAATTGTCTGTGAAACCTGGCTGGAATTGGATCACTGTAAAGTGATCTGATGGGGTTCAGGGTTAACTTTGAGGTTTTGCTACTTTGCAGTGTGAGAAATGAATTATTTCGTGTAAAGTAAAACAATTTTGACTCTGTTTAATTAGAATTTATATATATAAAAAAATATGATCCATCTCGAAAACTATATCTATTCTTGGTATGTAGTGGAAGCAATAGGGAAATAGGCTCAGTACATGTAGTCTCAGTGAATTATCATGTAGCCTTTAGGCATGACTTATCAAAATGATGTGACCACTGCATGAACTTAGCAGCCTACACAAAAAAAGAAATGAGATGAAAGAACAGATGATAGCGGTTTCGGCAGCTGTGTTCTCAGATCCTGCCCTTATCCTCCAGTTGACCCCAGACTATTTATCAACTCATTTAAACTAGCTTACTAACACTGAAAACATGTCACTGGGAAAGCTTAGCATGTCCCACAGCTAGGAGAGGGACCAGATGCATGACACTGTAGTTAAAAGCTGGCCATTCATCATGACGGACAGCTGTCCGCGTGAAAGAGTCTGCCCCTGTATTTCCCAGAGGTCGACTGGGTTTCCTAAAACTTGTCTCCAGACAGAGCAGCCCTCGGGGCAGAAATAATCTGTTTGGGTCAGCTTAATATCAGTTTGTGGAGCCAAATACCTTCAGTTTCTGACCACTTGCATGTGTTTTGACGAGAAACATGTCCAGATCTTAAAGAATTTACCTACAGATTTAAAATGTGTCAGTCTTTTCCAAGGAGCGGAAGAAGTATTCAGATCCTCTCTTTAGTTAATAGGACGCTTGATATGTATAACCAACATTTACTGAAAGTTTTGCACTGCAGTTACTAACATTAACCATAAGTTTTGCAGTACAGTTGCTAACACTAGCATGTTGTTTTGTGGTACAGTTACTAACATTAAGTCTACGTCTTGCCGTGCAGTAACTAACAGTAGCAGGAAGTTTTGGGGTGCAGTTACTTGACTTAACCGGAAGTTTTGCAGTGCAAATACCAACATTAACCAGACATCAACAACAAGTTTTGCAGTGCAGTTTGTTAGAAAGAGGGAAAGTCCGCGATGTTGGAGGACAGGCCTCTTTGAGTCAACTTGTTGAGTTAAAAGTAATAGTTGCTCCGTGTAACATTGTTGAGCATCACAAAAACTGAGAAACAAGAGAAACTAAGTCTAAACGGTTATTAAAGTCGGGTAGTTATCAGATGATAGTGAAACAATTTTCCTGCAGAAGCCACAAGACCACCAGAGGTGCCGGTTGCATTTCACATGCCACGTTAAGCAAACATTAGTTTATCAGTTCCATTTTGCCGGTTTTGTTGTGTGTGTCAGTAACAAAGGTATTTCCATGTAAAACATATTTCAGGTTTTTACAGTGGTTTTTGAATATTAAGTGTCCAAAGGTAAATTAATTTTATGTTTTAAGTGTAACGTTTATTTTCACAATATTCACCATGTTACAAAAATGTTTTTTCAATAGCTGATATTTGTATTGTGTTAATATATGCTGATCATATTTTGCTAGAACAAAATAATTTGAGAATTTGAACTAGAGACTAACTAAATCATTTTCAATATGTTGCATTCAGTCGGCGCTTACTATGACGTTATTATCCAGTATGACGTTTGCACAACACAAGAGAAACAATGAGATTTAAAGGAACACAGAACAGAGACTATAAGCTTGTAAATGCATGTCAGGTGTGATCCAAGTTCAATTAATGCTGAGCCTCCCACCTTCATTTCCAGGAACTGGTTTCGGCTTTGTGGTAGGATCTTGCCATTAACCTGGGTTGGTACCAGCCCAAACAAACAATATACTTAGAGAATGCACTCTGACTCATCAGACTCGGATCAGATCCGACCTCCCATCCCATTTTTCCCCTGTGGTTATGGTTATGGTTATTACGCTAAAACGTACAGTTCATATTTGTGTGAACAAATGCCACAACTCCTCAACACCCAAGCCAAGTTACTGTCTCGTTTGCCACCAGTTTATTAAAGTGAAGGGGGTAAGCCTCAAAATTAGCAACAACTCACACTCACTTAAGGTAGACCAGCTATTTTCCTTTAAGTGACAATCCGTACCTCCAAGATTTGCTTTTTTAATGTTTTAATATTTATTTTAATAGTTAAACTGATGGCATTAGTTGGTCAAAATTCATATATGCTAACAGATTAACCATTTATTATTAATATCCTTAATGACCACATGTTAAGGTTTAGCGGAAATAATGTTTGCCATGTTCACCATCTTAGTGTAGCGTGTTAGCCTTCTTTAATGATTAAAGTCTGTCATATGCTTATAAAAAAAGGATAATTAGCAGCAAGCAAAAAGTAGAGCTGAGGCTTATGGGAATGCCGTTAGTTTTGCAGGTATTTAGTTATAAGCAAATATGACATTCCATCCAATAGATGACCAGACATTTCTCTCAAAACTACAAACGTTTTGTAGCGTGTTTCAGAAGCTTGCCAGACGCAGCTCTCTGCTCCGCTAAAGGGTTTCAACTGATCGCTTTTTTGCTGTAAGCAACATATGCTGAGGTAAGCACAACAAGTTGATTGGCATTTGAATCCCACTGCTGTTCTTCGCCCTGTGCAGCTGGTTAAAGCAGAGACGATTGGTTGATGTTAGGCATTGACCGCAAGCAGCTACAGTCAGGTTAGCCCATTGGTCAGGTCATAGGACCTGAACAAATCAGTTTACCAGAACCTCAGCAAGCAAGGACGCCTGGCCAATCCTAGCACTTGAATGCTGTAGAGGGCAGGTCTCGCCAAGAAGACCATTGGGATTCAATATAAACACACATTCAACACCCTTAGTCACTACACAGTAAAAACATTTAAGCAGGCAGATTAGTGTATATTCCAGCCAAAGTTTCCTCTTCCTCCTCTCATTCAGGTTTGCTGAAACCACGTTAGCTTAAAGGCTTGAGAACTGTTTGTTTATAGAAAGTGAGTGAGGTTATAGCCGTCAGGAATCCTCTACTTACACAAAGTATGAATTTACTACATAATACTCCACATGGATACATTTCTCATTGAGCACATAAATACAGGTGTGTACATGTTCGCACCAGTGTCATTCATCTGTAGCGTGTGTGCAAAAGGAATCTGGTAATCCTTCAATAGTCCTGAGGATTACTTGCAGAAGTAGGCTGTAAATCTTCTCTGTTAAACTCTGCTGAACCACTTCCAAACATTGAAATAGCTCATAATTATCATTATCACCACTGTGGTCAAATTGTTTGTGGTTTTGTTGTGAAGTGGTACGCGGAACGAGGCCAGAACCAAATCCTTTTGTTTTGCTCACACAGAACCCCTGGCGTTGGCCTATTAGTCATTGTTTTGCTAGAGGGCACTTCAGCAGTGCTTAGTGTTTGCTGACATGCATTATGTACGTTATTCCACTGCACTAGAAATGAGACGGTGTGGAAACAAAAGGGCTGTCCCTTGTCATATAAGGTACAAACAACAAGCAATTTGTACATTAACGTTACTGTACAGCAGTTGCATTTTACTGCGTCAGCAACTCAACCTCTATTCCTAATTTTTCTGTCTATGGTTTTGACTCTGAAATTGTGCAGACTCTGTATGGATTAAGCCATATTTTAACCCACATTTCTTTTGATGGTGAACTTTATTAATATTGAACAACATTGTTTGCAGTTCTTCAGCCTAATTTCCCTCTAAGCTGTTGTCAATAATTGTTTTAATAATATTGGAGTGCACTGCACTGCAGAACTAGGGTAACCAGAAGTTAGTGGGTGACTTGTGGGAGGCGTGGTCACGTGGCAACGGTGGTCATGGCCTGTACATACCATTCAGTGTCAATTTACAGAACTAATAATACTAGTTCTCGTTCCTGAAGTCTTTGCAAAACAATCTCAAAAAGGCTGCAATGACCCATACGTGTTTCCCTCCCCCACTATATTACATTACAGTCATTTGAGTGAGTCGCTTTTATCCAAAGCGACTTACAATCAGTAGCTCAAAGCTTATATTACATATCATTACATATCATTCACCCATTCACACACTGATGACAGGGCTACCATGCAAGGTGCCAGCTGCCCTTCAGACTCTAACTAACATTCATACAACATCCAATCCACACTGATGACAAAGCCTTCGGGGGTTAACTTGGGTGTCTTGCCCAAGGACACATCGACTGCCGAAGCCGGGTATCGAACCACCAATCCTCTGAATGGAGAACGACCCTGCTCTCCACTGTACTCCGCACTACAGCCCCACTACATGCATTATTATTTGGGACGTTCGGCAACGGTTGTGAAAAATCTTAGCCTGGAGCCATGCTGTCAATTTAAGTTCTTAGAAAGAAAATGGCAATAGTAAAAAAATTCCAAAACGGCAGGTCAGACTTTAAAAAAAATGGAAATTGGAATCGGCCAGTAGGGAATGAAGAAGCAGGCTGTTTGGTTGTTAACGTCTTTGAGGTCGACTATACATGTTCCACATGTTCCCTGTTTATGTAAAAATGGGTGCTACATTTCTTTCCCTGGCATTGGTGATAAACAGCTGTACTTAGATGAGAAAAGTGTGATGCAGATGCACAATAGATTGGTAAAATAGAAAGTAAGTGTTGAAGCAGAGCATTAGGGTTAGAGGGAAGGTGGACGCACAAACTCAAGTCACGACTGAAATGCCTGATTGACCATCTTTGTCATGACTTTAACACCCACGGCAGGCAGGTAGCCAAGATTGTGATGCAAGTTCTCATCTGTCACAAAATGAAGTGCTTAATCACCTGGATTACCACAACGAGGCAACTTCCAGTTCTGAAATGTCAAGCCATTGCGGAAGTGCCTTGAACTTGCATTCTTTCTAACAGTCAGCAGGGGGCGACTCTTCGGGTTGCAAAAAAAGTCTATAGAAGAAAAAATTGCAGCTTTGTCCTGACTGGGACTTAGGGCTAGGTGACATGATGATATCCAGAAAAGATATTAAAAAATCGTGCATCAAGGCAGAACTGTGTTATGGCAAAATTTGGAAAACATTTTACTGTCCTTTCACTTGGGGAGCCTTTGGTTACATCCACAATGTTGAACTAATACACTGGCACCCGGCGTGTTACTATTTGACATTGGCTAAGTTAAGTTGGCAAGTAGCTTACTTACTTAAAGTTGTCATAAAGAATCAATGCCTTGGCTTGCAATTTCACTATTTTGTGAGAGAAGACCTAAGATAACAAGGTTATTTATTTTCAATGTACATCAGGTTTGTGCAACGAAGTGCAGTTCAACCAGTCTGTATTAGTTTGATATATTAGTAATATGACAGCTGAGCAAAGTACTTTAACGTTAAACGTACTTGCCACTGCGATCCCACACACCTGTCGATACAGCGTTAGCGAACATTTGCTAACATTACCGTTGCTATATGTATGTTTGCCAGATGATAGGCTTTCCTTCAACATTGTGGATGTCACCATCATTCCAATTGCTTTTTTGATTTGCTTGGATTGATTTTGGGATCCTTACATAGCTTTCTGCCCATGTTTGGTTGTTTCAACAATTGTCTGGGGTTCACTAGTCAGATGTTGGGGGCATTTCACCGTAGCGAGCTAACAGAGTTGTTTTCAGAAGATTTCTCTCCACCCTGTTCCCAAGTTCCTACCCTGTGCATGAGTCAAAATAAACCCTTGATGGGGCACGCTCATGTGATTGGTTGAAAATGGAAGAGACATCTGATTGGCTACAGATAATTCCCTGTTGAAAGAAATATATTTGTGAATTGAGCAACTAGGGGAGTCTCAAAAATCTCCCAGTTAACATATGACAAGCAACTCATGAATGAAGGTACAGCTCATATATAAATAAAACAACATCCAAATATTTTTTTAATGAAAAATGCATGTATTTGTGGGTTTCTATTACATTTATTTTCAAAAAGAAATGTGTGTGTCACACGTCAGAAATATTTATTTAAAACTTATTTTGCTATATATTGCTATATTTGTTTGCATTTATACATAACAAATAGTTTGCGTTCATCAAAAAAACATGTTTCTATTTTTTTAACTTTATGGAGTTTGCATATTCTCCCCGTGTCAGTGTGGGTTTCTCCGGGTTCTCTGTCTTTACACACAGTGTCTTTACACACAGTGTAAAGACATGCAGGTAACTCTAAATTGGTCTGAATGAATAGGATAAGCGGTTACAGATAATGGTTGGATGTAATTTACATATAAATCACAAAATCAATTGCAATCCCTCTGTGTGAAATATTTCATTTTTAGATTGATCTGACTCCGAAACAGGATATCATCTCTCTGAGGCCAAAATGCTACAGTTCTTCAGATGCGTTGGCGAAGATCGATCTACAGGAATGTGCATTCTGGTTTTTCCTGTGTGCATGCGGCTACATATGACTTTGATACAGCGGGTAAAATAAGTATTGAACACGTCACCATTTGTCTCAGTAAATATATTTCTAAAGGTGCTATTGACATGACATTTTCACCAGATTCAATTCAATTCAATTCAGTTTATTTTGTATAGCCCAGAATCACAAATTACAAATTTGCCTCAGAGGGCTTTACAATCTGTGCACATGTTACATCCTCTGTCCTTAGACCCTCACATTCACAGGAAAAACTCCCCTAAAAACCCCTTTAACAGGGAGAAAAAAGGAAGAAACCTCTGGGAGAACGACAGAGGAGGGATCCTTCTCCCAGGATGGACAGAATGCAATAGATGTCATGTGTACAGAATGAGCAGCATAACAGAGATACAACACATTCAATGTATATGACATAAATGATTCATATAATAAGACTACTTATAATAACAGCAGCAATTATTACAGTAGAATTATAGCCATGAAAATAGGGATAGTAATGTGACTAATAATAATAATCGAAGTAGCAGTGGCTGTCAGTCGGCTCACAGCAGGAGGCACGACTACGGTCCAGGTACCACAACGATTCACACCTTGGTCACCAGCTGATATTAATTTGCACACTGACAAGGGGCAGGATTGCTTTATAATTAGTGGTCATCTCCCGCCTGGACTACTGCAACTCACTACTTGCCGGGCCCGCCCCATCAGACCTCTGGAGCTTGTCCAGAAAGCTGCAGCACGTCTGGTGTTCAATCGCCCCAAGTTCTCTCAACGATTCTTGTGTGACACCTTGGTAATGAGACACCTTTTTATAGGCCATCAGTTGGGACTGAACCAGCTGATATTAATTTGCACTGACAAGGGGCAGGATTGCTTTCCAATTACTGATAGATTTCAGCTGGTGTCTTGGCTTTCCATGCCTTTTTGCACCTCCCTTTCTTCATGTGTTCAATACTTTTTCCCTGTGTCATTCCATTTTATTACACATAACTTCATTTCTGAACTTATTTGTTTGGTTTTCTTTGTATGGATGGATTATTTGGGTTGTTACCGACATCTGGTGAAAATGTCATGTCAATAGCACCTTTAGAAATATATTTACTGAGAAAAATGGTGACGTGTTCAATACTTATTTTACCCGCTGTATGTCTTTCATTTTCACACACCTCATTTCAAGGTGAGTGTGCGCAAGCCGGGAGTAAAGGCGTGTTAGCTATGATATTTGTAGATCTGTTCTGTGTGTGCTAGTTTGTGTGCTAGGGTGTGTGCGGGTGCATGTGTCCTCTGAACTATGCCGGTGCCTGAGGGGTGCTGTGGGCGCGCCCTCTTTGAGGAGCGGATTTAGCTAATTGGTCTGAGCGAGAGATAAAGAGAAGGCATTCCACAGCTCACTATGTTCCAATGGTTAAAATGCCAGACACAATAGGTGGGGTAATGTCGTCAAACACAGTTTATTTTTACAAGTGCATGTCTGATATATTAACTGCAATAACTGTAATGACTTTTTGATTTAGATGAGAGACATAAATCCATGGGCGGATATTTGATATGTGTGAGCCGGCCCAATGTAAACATAATGGGCGGTGCCGGCACGTGAGTGTATTTATCAGGCGGGTTTACAAATTCTAAGCATGTCCTTCCTACCTATGCGTAGCTGCATGTCACGCAAAGTCTCAAATTTGTTCGCTGTCCTGGAAACAACAAAGGTGAAGTCATTGAAAGTTATATATTTGGCAGCACAGTAGAGACGCAGCCTACCTGGGCTTTTTTCATGCACCATGGCATAGGAATGTTTATGATTTAACAGTTACGTGATAATTAGAAAAAAAATAATTCTAACCACTACTCTGGCACCTTATTTACATTCAAAGTAGTCTTAAAGGCTGGTTAAAAATAAAGAAATGTGTACCTCTACAACTGTAAAATATGAAAAGAACTAAAATAATTAATTTAGTTACTACTCATTAGGCTTTTATTTCAGCTACTTGTATAATTGCCCACCCTTCTATGTTGAAAGTCTCAGACTGACCCTCACCTTCCTCTCGAACGATCTCATCTGGCTTGTTCATTAAGAAAGTTTAAAGACCCATACTGAGTTATGGAATTTTTTGCTTTCTAAAATGATGTGTCAAGTATCAGCGCTCAAAAGGTAACCTTTGGCTTCTGAGGTTTGAAATCCAAGCCTACTTACTTCTGTAACCTTTGCTGAACTAGCTTTCATTATATACGCACTCGTGTGCCTCATGCAAAATGCCAATTCAGCGCTTACTTAATGTGTCATTCCCCCGCTGATTCCATACTCGAGTGCGGTGAATCAATGCAGACGCTGATAGAAGTTGCCGATAAAATTTGGTGGACTTTTCTATCAAGGCGCCATCAAATCATGCAAAGCCAGCCAACCGTTAAGTTGTACTGGCAGGGAAAACCCTGGCTCGTCAAGTTACTTGAGAAATTGAAAAACTAATTATTAAGCTGCAAAAACTATTGATATCTTGTTACATTTATTTGCATCGGTCGACCCGGTGCAACCCCTCAAAAGCGCCATGCAAGAGTTAATGAGGTTATTGACTGTTACGTAACTACTGAATTTAATGTTCTAATAATTTACAAGACTCGTTATGAGTAATTGCCTCACTGAAATGTTTTGCTGTCCTGGTCATGATTAATGATCGTCATGGTCATCACAGGCAACACATGTCCATATTTCATACCTTTTCTTTTCCATCACCATTCAACGTACCTTCATTCAACAACGTGTGATATCTAATGAAAAGTAGTTTCATTATTTTTCCTACGTTTTCCCACGAATGTCCAGAAACACGAGTGAACGGTGCGCCTGTCCAAGCCCCTGCAGTGTTTAGCCAACAAAACTACTTGGTTAGGTTCAGGAAAAGATCGTGGTTTAAGTAAAAATGACTATGGTAGTGGCGATACTCGCACGGAAGTTCAGGTACAAATAACGCAACATTGACTTCTGGATTTCATGCAGGACACGGACAGCACATCCCTGGCCTGGCCCACGATTCCATGCAAATTGTTTTAGATGGGTTTACGTAGCTAAAAATAGCTCATATTGCTACGGACAGTGTATGAGAACAGCCTGGACCATAACAAACATTATCATCACCCTATTCTTCACATGAACATTATTCATTATAAAAATCATAACAATATGCTGGTAATTGAAGTTACTTGAAAAATGGGAACTTTGTCATTGACTTTGTCAAGACGCCAAATGATTGAAACATGACTGGATATGAAGAATACATTTTTTTTTTTCTTTAAATTCAACCTCCAACCATAACATAATAGGTGTGTGTGTGTGCGCATTTGCCATGGATCTCACATGTGTCTGTTCAAATTGAGCAATTCCCTCATTCTTCAACTTCCTCTCTACAGCTCCTCTCAAGTAACAGTGACATCAAGCCAAAACAAACAGACCGAGGAGCTCGACATTGGTTGCGCTCCGTTAATCGACTTCTCTCCCTTTCTCTTGGCCTTTCCTTCTTGCCGTCAGGCTCTGTCTCTTGTTTCACTATCAAAACACACACTCGCTCACACACATAAACAGACACCTGCACATGCATGCGCGGCACCAGAGGAAGATGATGAATATCCTAAGTGGATGGGCTGAATTAAAAACAACATTAATGAGAAAGATCTAATTGCCGTCATTTATCAGCCTGTCCAGAGTTGAACTTCGAGACTTACAGATCAGATACAAATCAGACTGACTCCCATACCTCTAGGAACAGGACTAAGTGAGTGAGTGAGAGTGTCTGAGAACTTTAACCCTTTCACAGTTTGTTTTCAGTTCATGAAAGTTAATTGTAATATTTTGGTTTCAAAAATATGTTTTATTCAGAGTTTGGTTGTACTTAGCTCCACCTTCTTGTGTCACTTCTTTTTGCAAAAATACACAAAGGTCCACTGCCATAAGGACCGAAATGCTGACGGCCATAAATCAAGATGGCGACAGCCAAAAACCAATATGGTGAAGTCCAAAAATTTCAATCAAAAAATCAAATCACAAATAAATCAAATCAAAGCAGTAGTCCACAAACAAAACAGTGCTGAAATGCATTTGAAAGCTTTGAAGAAAATGTATAGAGTAAATGGACCTCCAGTTGACATAAAAATAAAAAATTAAAATAAGAACTTGATTTTAAATACAGAATTGAATTAATTCAAATGAAACTTTGTATTAATGTGTAAAAGAGAGTTTTTTCATGTTTTACAGGGTAACCTGAAAACAAAATAATCTTTTACTTTCGAGCTAAATCTGATCATTATTAAATACACTGATGTTTGAAAATGTGTATTTGCCCTGATATTAAGAGACCAAAAGAGATTGCTCAGACATTGGTTTACTTTTTTAATAACAGTATCTATGGAGTGGTTGACAGAAAGCTTTATATCAATAAAGGCTTTTTATACATAACAGCCTGTAACTCAAACTACATTTGACTATATATACATACAGCGGGTAAAATAAGTATTGAATACGTCTCCATTTTTCTCAGTAAATATATTTCTAAAGGTGCTATTGACATGAAATTTTCACCAGATGTCGGTAACAACCCAAGTAATCCATACATACAAAAAAAACCCAAAACAAATAAGTTCAGAAATTAGGTGATATGTAATAAAATGGAATGACACAGGGAAAAAGTATTGAACACGCTTACTGAAATGTATTAATACTTCGTACAAAAGCCTTTGTTGGTAATGACAGCTTCAAGACGCCTCCTGTATGGAGAAACTAGTCGCATGCATTGCTCAGGGGTGATTTTGGCCCATTCTTCCACACAAACAGTCTTCAAATCTTGAAGGTTCCGTGGGCCTCTTCTATGAACTCTGATCTTTAGTTCTTTGCATAGATTTTCTATTGGATTCAAGTCAGGTGATTGGCTGGGCCATTCTAGCAGCTTTATTTTCTTTTTCTGAAACCAATTGAGAGTTTCCTTGGCTGTGTGTTTGGGATCATTGTCTTGCTGAAATTTTCACCCTCGTTTCATCTTCATCATCCTGGTAGATGGCAGCAGATTTTTATCAAGAATGTCTCGGTACATTTTTCCATTCATCCTTCCTTCAATTATATGAACCATGATGTTCCCACCTCCAAACTTCACTGTTGGTATGGTGTTTTTGGGGTGATGTGCAGTGCCATTTGATCTCCAAACATGGTGTGTATTATGGCATCCAAAGAGTTCAATTTTGGTCTCATCTGACCAGACTATATTCTCCCAGTATTTCACAGGCTTGTCTAAGTGTTGTGCAGCAAACTTTAAACGAGCTTCAACATGCTTTTTCTTCAGCAATGGAGTCTTGCGTGGTGAGCGTGCATACAGGCCACGGCGGTTGAGTGCATTACTTATTGTTTTCTTTGAAACAATTGTACCTGCTAATTCCAGGTATTTCTGAAGCTCTCCACAAGTGGTCCTTGGCTCTTGGACAACTCTTCTGATAATTATTTTCACTCCTCTGTCAGAAATCTTGCGAGATTGTGGCCGGTCGTGGCCGGTTTATGGTGAAATGATGTTCTTTCCACTTCCGGATTATGGCCCCAACAGTGCTCACTGGAACATTCAGAAGTTTAGAAATCCTTCTGTAACCAATGCCATCAGTATGTTTTGCAACAATAAGGTTGTGAAGGTCTTGAGAGAGCTCTTTGCTTTTACCCATCATGAGATGTTTCTTGTGTGACACCTTGGTAATGAGACACCTTTTTATAGCCATCAGTTGGGACTGAACCAGCTGATATTAATTTGCACTGACAAGGGGCAGGATTGCTTTCTAATGACTGATAGATTTCAGCTGGTGTCTTGGCTTTCCATGCCTTTTTGCACCTCCCTTTCTTCATGTGTTCAATACTTTTTCCCTGTGTCACTCCATTTTATTACACATCACCTAATTTCTGAACTTATTTGTTTGGTTTTCTTTGTATGGATGGATTACTTGGGTTGTTACCGACATCTGGTGAAAATGTCATGTCAATGGCACCTTTAGAAATATATTTACTGAGAAAAATGGTGACGTGTTCAATACTTATTTTACCCGCTATATATATATATATATATATATATATATATATATATATATATATATATACCATTATTATTATTACTAATAAGCAGCAGTTTGTCGGCATTAAACCAACCCTGTATCAACATTTTGTGTAACCATCTTCTTGTGTGTTGAGGTGATGGCACCTGTGAACCACAACTTAGGAAACTTAGGTGAGGCTGTATGGGAACGCCTTAGTTGAAATTTGCATACAAGAGTGTAGCATGTGGGGTGTGTGTGTGTGTGTGTGTGTGTGTGTGTGTGTGTGTGTGTGTGTGTGTGTGTGTGTGTGTGTGTGTGTGTGTGTGTGTGTGTGTGTGTGTGTTCTTGTGCCAGGCTCATCCAACATGCCGTGCTTATACTGAGACACACCTTTTTTCACCATTGTTTTTCCTTTAGATAGACGATGTCATGGAAATCAATCAATCAAACAGGCTTGCATTGCATGTGATTAATAATTACAGTTTCTCTCATAAAATGTTGTCATGGCAGTTGACCTTCTCAAAATATAAACAAACTTGATGCAATCCTGTTTCCTAGGAACTACGTTTCTTTAATACTTATTTGTTTTCCCAGCGATCCCTGCCAGCATTGTGTTCAGTCGGAAGTTTTTCAAAGAAACTAAGTGTTACATTCATCCATTACGGTCATACCGCACAGAACTCCTAAGGGAGGTGGTCAGGGTGGATGGTGGGCGAACCGCATGACTTGACAGAAGAGACTAGACTAATACTGTGTCTCAATTTGGATACTTTCGTAAATACGCTTCCATGTACTTGTGAAGTACGTGAACTTCAACTGGGTAGTGTCGTCTTAAATCGAACAGGACTGTTGTGCGTTCACTGGAAATGACTAGCTAACTAGCTAACAGCAGCAATCATCATTTGCAGACCCAAACAAATACAGACTGCTTTATCAACCCAATAAACAATTATAATGCAGTGCTTGACACTAAACCAAACTTACTTGTCCGTAATAGAAAATATAGGCCGATTTGAACTGGACAAAAACCCCATCATGTTATCCATTCATTTCGCTAGTCATCCATAGTGGTTATTTGAGTAAAAACACACAATTCAATATTAGAAAATAAATGATTGTACTTTTCTATAAATATTTGCTTTGATAAAACGTTTTGGGTGGCATTAGTAGTTTAAATGATGTATTTAAATGATGTATTTTAAGCTGCTTAAAGCTAGTGTTAGGAAGGTAAGCAGGTCATAATTCCCTCTATGTTATCTATTTCATATTGCTGTGAACACACATCCTCCAAACAACTGTATTAACTTAAATTTCTGGCCAAAAAACACAATTTACAAGCTTACATTTGAACAAATCATGATGATGTTATAAATGACCTTCACCCAATATGGAACCTCTGTACATTAGTTGTTAGCTCTTTATAAGCAGGATTGTGCGAAAGAGAGACACCATGCTATCAGCAGAAGAGCTGTTCACTGATTAATTAGCATGCAAGGGAATGAATTACAATTGGCCTACGTGTCTGATTAAGGCGTTGTTCGAAATGTTGCTATACTGTTAGCTGTGTTGTTTAGCCAAGCAGGACTGTGCTGCCAATGTAGAAGAAGAGAACACACCAGAAGAGTCTACAGCCATGGTAGCCGCAGCAGTGCTTAATCTAAATGCTTACAACAGCATGCTAACATGCTAACTTTTACTTTTAACATAGAGACATTGAACTTGTATGAAAACAAATAGCTATCTTTGAATGAAATTAGACCTAGCACAATGACCTTAAGGCCTACCCTTTTTAGAAGAAGTACAAAAAGGGCGTTAAGCAGCCCCGTTTCTTTTAATTTATTGATTTTGATGATGGGCCTGTGACTGCCCTGTCAGTAGTTTGACACTTCGCTTGAATGGAGTTAATGTAATTCTCATGCAAATGTGTCTTTGCTCACTGGTGAGCCTTGATCTGTACTTGGTTTTGATAATGTTCATAGCGGAGAGAGCTGACTCACAGCTGTAAGTCGATCCAAAGATGTTTGGGCTACTTTGGTTAGACCAGGGGAAACAGTCTCAGACAGTCTGTAGCCAAAAAGTAGAAGGTCAGTTGCTTCATGCTCCATGCTGTCATCTCCCTCAAACATCTCTTAGGCACAGATCTCATCGAGACGCGTCTCAACAAGTGCTGCCTCTTAAAAATGCCCCTTGGTTATGTGCGTCGGGCAAAACAGCGGGGATGCGTGCGGAACCATGCGATCAAATGTGATTAGCGGGGAATAAAAAAATTCAAGCTGACATCGAGCTCTTGCTGTTGCTCTGCTGTTGGATGAGGAGGTAAAAAATGATATAGTTAATTGTAATTAAAAAACACTATCTTCTGCTGTTGTCTGTTCTTACAACCTCCACCAGGCAGTGGCAGAAGTATTACAGCCTGCCTTTTCGCGTGACTCGATAAGGTCCCTGGGGCAAATGGGACATTGGCGAGCAGTGCTACGAGCTTAAAGTTGAGAATATTCTATTTTATATTCGCATCTCAAGACTGCAGGAAAAACGTGACAAGAGGAAAGCACAGCATTCGCACTATACCATAGAAAAACAAAGGATTTGGGGGCGATGAATTTCTGGTGACAAGTCTCTGTAGAATTGATCCAGTAAACTGTCTATCGACACAAAAAAATCAATCAATTTGGTCATGGCAGTCGGCCTTATGGTGATGCCCTGTTAAGTGTGTTAAAAATACTAACATTGGTTACATTTTGAACAGATGATGGCGCTAGTAGAAAGGTAATTAGATTAAAGTTGTTACAATTCATCCTTTTGAGTCAACATACTACAGTATACATGAGCCTCGTCCCCTATTACAAGTGAGCAAAAGCGGGTTGAATTAACTTTTCAATCAAAGCACCAGGTATTTTTTAACCCACTTGTTGATCTTTTGTCTGATGATTAAACTAGGAGAGTTTCTACTGATCCAGGATTATGTAGAAGTGCTCCACATGTGAGTCACCTTTCATTGTCTTTGGAAAACATATTTGTTACATGCTCTTCTGGATCCAGGGACGCCCAAAATAACTGCACCCACTTTTCAACTCTACAGTTGTTAGGATATCTTAATGACAAACAGAAATGTCAAACTGATAGTGGGGAGAAAGTTAAGAAACACAAAGCCATTACAATTTATCCTCTAGGGACCTTGAATGTCTTTCATTTCATGACAATCCATGCCATAGATATTTCACTTTGAACCACAAAAAAACAAGTGGTGGTGTGGTGGGAAAGTTTGGGATCATCAGGGTACAACATCTGGGAAACTTGTAGGTCTTTGCAAAATTTCATGGCAATGAAATTAGTTATTGAGATATTTCATAACCATTAGAGGAACAAATCCCCCCAAAAGGCTTGAAACAGATTAGCACAACCATGTTTATTCATAAACACAGTTTTTGAAATGGATGGTTGTAAAACATATTTTACTGCAAAATTAGTTTTTTTTTAAGTTGAATGACATTTAAGATGATACTACCCATCAACAGGCTGCATGACATACTATTTTCACACTTTTTATTTAAAAACTTTGACCGAATAAATTGGAAAAATCAAAGATAAAAAATGAATGCAAATAACATTCTATTATCAGATTTTTATGTTTTCGGGTTTTCCGTCTGTCCGTCCTTCTCATTCTTGTCAATATCTCAGTCAACTTGGACTCAAGGTTCTTGTTTTTTTTGCCATAATTAAATAATTCAAAATTATGACAATTTTTCAGTCTAATTGGACTTAAGTTTACAACTCTAGTTCTTAACATAAAGTTCTACAACAGCTATTTTGTAAATGTATTATCAATTTTCATCACGTGGTACATTATCTAAGGCAGATAGCTTCAAGGAGATACAAACCTTCAGATGCTGTGGATCCGTCCTTCTCATTCTTGTTTTACAAAATTAGGTTATTTACAGTGTTCAATTATGGGAGGATATTTCTTTTCTTCAGTTTTTGGAATTCTTTTTTCAGGGATTCAAATCCACAACCCTTTGCCCCGAAACAAAATTTCAAAATTAGTCCGTTAAAGAGGAGGGTTTGTAATGTACAAACCCCAAAAAAATCCACGAACTCATAATGTCTCTGCAGCTGATGTTTTCATGTAACACTATACAAATAAACATCAGCTTCGCGGCCACCGTGCCTCATTAGCTGGTTGCTGTTTACATTATGCACTGCTTAATGTATTGGCTGACCACCCAGATGGAACACACACACACACACACACACACACACACACACACACACACACACACACACACACACACACACACACACACACACACACACATCCATGATTGGTAAGCAGACCAGAACTACACTGTAGAGTTGAGATCAGATCTGAGAGTGCAGTCTTTGTTTAGCGTGCTGATGCTGCTACCTGCAGCTCTGTATATGTGTGCCACTGGTAAGGTTCTAAACATACTCTAACCTAATGCTAATAAATAAACATTTGTGTTTTTATGGCATATTTTCCTACCAAGTGAGACTGGAGCAGGGGCCTGTTCCAGAAATTGGGTTTAATATATGGTGACCTATCTCTGAACTCCGAGGTCTGACTAACCCCGACATGAGAAACCTCACCCTACGATTTTGGCTGCAGTGCGGCTGATCAGAGTTGGTTCAATAAACTCTGACTGTGAAGTGCGTGCTTGGGGACTGAAAAAAGTGGCGTCATCGACAAAGCTATGATTCATCATGGCAACGGATAAATAAAAGGCAGAGTCTCCATTTTACGAGGTGCTTTGAATATTACAGTAATTATCTCTGTGCAAATATCCATAAACGAGACTAACTGGTAATCCCCACTGGAAGCTTGAGCGTGACATGAGCGGCGCGTGAGTGTTCAGTCATCCTATCCACACTGACTCCGTCTTCCACAAATGTCTCTGCCAGTCTGGGGCAGCTGAGTGGACAGCATGGCTGACTGGCAGCAGTCAGTTTCATTTCAGATAAGAAATCTCCGTAGGGAGTTCAGGGAATCTGCCTGAAGTGAAACAGGCTAACTCTCATACAGGCCGGGAGCCTCGATCAGTTAGTGTAGACGTGGTTGATAAGTTCAAAAGACATAACTCTAAAACCAGGAAATGAGTCAGCACTTCCGATTCCATCATCTCAAAGTCAATGAGTGGATTTTTGGTTAGATGCCTGAAACAAGGTCTGTGGTTACCACAAGATTGATATATTTTAACTTTCTGTTCTAGGACATTTAATACTTCAGTAAACACTCCTTTTCTGAATTTTGAAGCCTTTACGTGTCTTGAACAAGACTCATGCGACCGTGCTGTAGTTTGTACTTTATACCCTTACGTTAGCTTTTAACTTCTGCCGATTGCGTTGACACTAAACATTTAAATGTTGTTCATTTGAGATTATCTTGCTAAAACCCATTGAGTTTTTGTCGAGGGAACCCAATGGGTTCGTCATCCCGCAGTTCCCTGCAATATGTCATCCCTTCAGTTCTCTATACAGCAGGGTATATTTGCGCTTCAACATTTGTCTTTGATGATTACACTTCAATAAATGCAACAAAAAATAGAATTGCAGAGCAAAGCGTTGGTCAGTTCATACAATTAGTAGAATGAAAGCGTATATCTGTTCCTTTTAGATGTTTGAGTGAAAGGTTTTCAAAATGACGCTAAACATTTTCAGTGTGGATTTGCAGGAGTAGTCAGAAGGTATGCTAGAAGCTGTGAGGCTATATTTAGGCACAGATGTTTGAGCTAAATCCTAACACAAGCAAGCTTACATGCTCACATTGGACATCTTTTAATATATCTTTATGCGCATTTTGAAGCATCTCATTAGAAAAGCTGGAAACGACAAAATTTGATAAAACTTTCCCTAATTGCGAAAAACTTTCACGCTGGCTTGAGGTGTTTTTTGTTGAAAAAGAGTTTAGTTGAGACTAAATGGATAATAAGAACACCTTTGCTAATTAACTTCTGATGTAGCCAACATTTTACTCACATGAATGATCAGCTGTTTCTGCTAGCTGCGTCTTCCCAGATATATATTGATATTGTATTTGTCTTGGGACAGTATGACGCATTAGCTGACGAAGGAACAATTAAAACACGCTCAATTTAAAATATAATAGATAACTGAGTTAAAAATAACTGACCTCTCCACGACAATCCGTCTAGTAGATAAGGATAATTTGCTGGCATGGTTAGAAAACCCAGAATCTTACTGTATGTAGTATTTTAAAGACAATCAGTTGTGTGCAACAAAACTACTTGGTTAGGTTTGGTAAAAGATCATTGGTTTGGGTTAAAATAAGTTTATTTTGTTACATACGTGAAGTTAAGTTCTTTAGGGACATACTACTTAAAATAAGTCAACATGGACTTTTGGTTTCACACTGGGCAGAAACAGCGGTCTCCTCATGTGTTTGTTTGAACCACCCACCCAGCCCAACCACCTCCCTAGGCGGACCTTGTCACTCTGACCTGACCTGACTTCCAGAGCAACTGCTCTAAGCGTCTGATATTGGGATGTGTTTACAGTGTAGTTAATGGAAATTTCCGTGTGTTTCATACAGTGTGTCTCAAAATCAGATGCCAAGGGCCGTGACAAAACGTCGGTATTTGACGCTCCTCGGAGTGCAACTGGGCTGGTAATCAGTTTATATTTTTAATTTTGAATAACACAACTAAAGTCAGAGCTGCCATTGGTGTTGCCAACACAGGTATTTAATCTACAGTGTTACAAATCATGTAATATTTCTCATTTTGCTTAGTTAATTTATTCGTTTCCTTTCTTTCTGGGAGAACACTTTGCTCTGCGTCTCCTCCGAGACGCATTTAAGTGAACGGAACATCCTCATCGTGCCGTACCTCGATCAATTTCACAGGCGGGAAGATGGAGGAACGAGGAAGTCAGGGAGCTTTAGTAGCAGAATAAACTGCACCAAGGGTTCGTTAAAAGTCACCTAAAGCTTCAGGAATGGAAAAACTTTACTCAACACAGACTCAAATTCATTAAACCGTTTTTTTCTAGAACAGGCCCCAGAACTCTGACCTTCACTTAATTTGTGGTCATTTGGTCATCTTTGAGTGTCTCACTAAGCCCGCATACTTCAGTGATGTAAAAAAAGGAATAACTAAATAAAAATAGACGAACAAAAGAGTGAATGGATTTATTATCTCTCAGCAGTAGCAAACAAAGCTGGGCTGTTAAGTATATTCCCATGACGTAAAGTTTCACACCGACTACCTTCCCCCAGCAAGCACACACCAACACTTACTGGCACATTCACATGCAGCGGCAGACATATTGGCTGCTCCAGCCTCCTCTCTCCTCACTGTCTTCACAAACAACTGTTGTCGTTTATTTTCAGTGTCTACGATATTGTTCTCCCGCAGCTCTAACAGGCCTGCCTGGAGTGTGTGTGTGTGTGTGTGTGTGTGTGTGTGTGTGTGTGTGTGTGTGTGTGTGTGTGTGTGTGCGTGTGTGTGTGTGTGTGCATGCGTCTGTGGTTGGTCTCGACGCAGCGTGTCAGCAGTGGAAAGAGCTGGGGGGAGATTTTGACACTTCTCCTGACCATAAAATGAGGCCTGTGAAACCTGGAAGCCTTTGCCTCCCTCCTGAGGTTACAAGGAGTTTGTTTGTCTGTAGTCTTTTAAAGGGTCGGTTCGCCCAATTGACAAAAAAACAAATTCTCACCTACCTCCAGTGGAGTCGAGCCATGGGGACTGTCACATCCGTCTCCAAGACTCAGAGTAAAGCTCGTCTTTTTTTGTTGCCAGCCACTGTCTGACTGTCATTTGTCTGTGCTCGAGTGTCCTTCATTCTCATGCTGCTCATTCCACCTTAAAGGAATACTTCACCCCCCATGACGATCATCTGCATATAAATCGCTCACCCCGTGTTGCCCTGATCCTTGAAAAAGCACTGTTCTTCTTAGATGGTGAACAGAGAATTAAAAAAACGTATTCATGAACTGTTAAAACTACTGTTTAGTAGTTAGCATTCAGCTGGATGATGATACTTGGATGATTCTGCACTGGTTGTGCAAAGTCTGTAAACAGATGTTTTGATATAGTGTCATTAAACGCGGCCCCTATTTGCTTCTATCGTCCAGACTTTTCTCCGCTTTTGATTCACCGCAGAGGCATAAGAGAAAAATTCAGTTTTCTTCAAGAATTCAATGCAACACGGGGCAAGTAACTGATATACTGTAGATCATTTTGTGATTAATTGATTTGGTCCACCACTGTAGCATGCGTTTTATTATATATAAATATCCTACTAATCACCGTAGTAAAAACAGTTCTTCTTGAGTGTAAAGAAAATGTCCAACTGAGCTGATCCCAGGAACTCCAAACTCTGGATACTGAACCTTGAAACGTTGCCCTCCAGCATTAACGGAGGACATTTAAACTCTAATCTCAGTGGATTAATTAAACTTTAACACTTTTAATTCATTTATTAATTTAACACTTTCTACAACTCCCATTACAAATATACTGCATTAATATCTGCTTATAGCACTGTAATGTATTGTACAAATTTGGAGTATTACAACTATGTGACTGATAAAAAGAAGTCAGAATTACCAGCAATTATGTATTATGATAATTGACGTGATGTCGTTTTAAAAAAGCTTTATAATGTGTAACGGTTATTGTTAAAGAGCATGGATATTTACGAGTGCTTATAACTTTAATTATACAGCGCTATAAGCAGATTGTGCTGCATTATAATGATTTTTTATTATATATTATAGGCATAGAAAAGAAGTGTCTGTGTTTGTGTCTGACGCTGTTTGTGTGACTGTGATACATAGGGGCCTTATTTCTCCTGCACTCAGGTCTGTCTCACAGAATAGATGTGGATCTAAATAAGACTATTCAAAGGTTTTGTAACTTACAAAATAAATATTAACTTTATAAAAAATGTTTGTGAATCACTCCAACATAAGGGGAAAATATGCAGCAAGGATGCAGCAATTTTTGTCATAATAAAATAAAACAATTTAATTCGTAAATAAATATAAATATAGTTAAACCAGGTCCTTACTGAAATATAGGCTACATAAATTTGCCTTTCTCACGCTTCCTTTTCAGAAAGAGGAAATAACCAGCAGTGTGTTTAAGGCGTGATCTGTATTTACAATGCAGCGCCACCTGTTGAAAAAACACTGCCAGTTGTAGAGCGAGGGCTTTGTTTTCATCGTGTATATAAAAATATTCTGGTCTGCCTTGTTATTTCAAGTTTTTTCAAACCAGGTTTGTGTTGATGCTGTTAAAATAGTTTGCATGTGTGACAGAAATGGTCAATACCCATTTCTGCGTTTTAAGTCTTATAAATTAATAATTTCTCGTCTACACATCAGGGCCAACTTGAAGTTGTCACGCAGATCCATTATCGCCGACAGAGTCAATAGTTCAGCAGCTGGGGCAACCATTAGAAGCCACTGCCGGAGTGTCCGTACCGCTTCGTATCACAGTACAGCTGCATGTCTGGTAGCGAACGTAAAACACTAGTGTTCTTACAAGCCGTGGTGGAAAGTAAGATTTACTCCCAAGTCCCGTCATTAAGATTATACTCTAAACAAAGATAAGTCTAACAACAGAAGAATAATTAGCAACTATCTTAATTATTAATGAAGCATTTAAATCATTTATCCAGCAAAAATGCCAAATATGTTTTTTTTTAGTTCCAGCTTCTGAATAACATGGATTGCTCTTATTTCATAGTTAGTTGAATATGTCTTGGTTTTTAAGTAAAATCAAGCAAGTTGGTGACATCATCTTGGGTGTTACGAAACATTTTATAGAAAATAATTAACAAATTAATTGATAATGAAAACTACCGTCATTTGCAGTTGTATCAAACTTGTGATAAGCTTATAAAATACTATGCATTTAAAGTTAAAAAGGTTTCCAACTTTTTATTTGTGTGTTCTTTGCTGAGTTAACCTCTAAACTTCAATTCAAATAACTGTTATTTCAAACACAAAAAAATGATATTATAGAATAAACCAGAAAATGAAAAGAAATTTGTGAAGCATAACTTTGTTTTCTTTCTTAATAGGATTTTGAGTGCACGATTTTACTAGTAATATAGCATCTTTACATGGTGTAAAGGTACTTTAAGTTAAGTAAAGAATCTGAGCATTTCTCCAAGGTAGAAATACACAGCAACTACTATACTGTTCGCTGCACTTATTGAATTCGTATTTGTTTACTGCACTTATCCTATTCGTAGTAGTTTGTAGCACTTATTATATTCGTATTAGTCTGTTGCAATTATTGTTTTCGTAGTAATTTGCCTCTGCACTATACTTTTGCTCTGGTTTATGCTTTAAGATGCTTGTTTAAGAAAGGAGATGCACTTATGACTTCTGGTGACTAGTAGTTCTCTTGAATACCTATGTTGAATACACTTCCTGTAAGTCGCTTTGGATAAATGATCTGCTAAATGACTGTAATGTAATGTAATGTAATGTACTAAACATTGGATGAACGTCATTCCTCAGAGACGACTCTGATCCCTGGCTTCGCTTTATGCCCCAAGGTTGCATCTTTCTGGTCTGCTACCTTCGACAGCACTCCTCTAGAACCAGCACCT
Organism: Anoplopoma fimbria; assembly: GCF_027596085.1. Taxonomy (NCBI): domain Eukaryota; kingdom Metazoa; phylum Chordata; class Actinopteri; order Perciformes; family Anoplopomatidae; genus Anoplopoma; species Anoplopoma fimbria. The sequence goes on along the minus strand of NC_072459.1, from coordinate 20,474,134 downwards.
TTGTTTATCACCCGTGGTGTCTCTGAAGCGTAACGAGCATTCACCGCACAGCCCAATAATAATTCCTCGCTCACTGCCTCATCGCAGCAAAACAATTAGCCGACTACTTATGTCATGGAAAGAAACAACAGTCGTTACCTCCGAGGTGTGGCTGCGTGATCTAACAGGCACATTACATTTGGAAAGGGTAAGGTTTATCTTAAAGGGCAGGCTCCCACAGTTTGATGCGACTTGGCAACACCTTGCACATAAAAGTTCCTGAGCTGTAGCTTATACTTACGCAGCATTTCATTTATCTAATGAATTGGCGGGTGAGAGGAGGAAAGGGGACGAGGAAGCAGTGGAGGTTTAGAAAAAGTTGTGTTCCTATTCTTATTTTTTATATTTAATTCATTTCTCCTTTTATTTAGTGAATACATTTTTGATTTATCTTTTTAAAAAACATTTTTATTTCCTTTGTTTTGTGGATTTTATCTTTCACCTTTTGGTTATTTATTTTACTGTCTAATACAATTTTTTTTTACAATATATAATTTGTCTTATATATTTGAATGGACATGGATATGGTTTTGTGGTTGGTTTGTGTAAATACAAATGAGCATTGATACACAATAAATTAAAAAAAACTAAACAAAAATAGTTATTTTTCCACAGCTACTTCAAAATAAATTAATTTCATTATACTTGAGATCAATGTTGGTAGTTCAATCAGGTGATAGACCTTTTTTGAATTTATTTTCCACCAAGTCAAACTACGGCTGCATGATCATGGCCAAAGTTATCAATATTGACATCACGATTATTCATTGATTTTCGGGACAAAATATTGTATTTGCTCTTCCACATTTTAATTAACAGAGCACTGCTTTCACTTCCGTATTGTACCTCCTTCCTGCTTATGTACACACCTTTGCTTCAAAGTAAGACTGGTCCTTATTCTTTGAGTGTAGAAGCAACATATACATAAAATTGTACCAAAACTTTTTACTAAAAATTAAATCAACAGAGAACTGCGTTCACGTTCACGTTGTGCTACATTCATGCTAATGTACAAATCTTTGCAGTAAATAAAAAAGGACGGTGAATTCTTGACTTACCCATACAATATACAGTGCATTAGTTCTTTTCGGAGCGGAGCATCTTAAAGGTCAATATCACAGTGGATCATGTTCACTTAATTGAAGGAAGCCAAAATCGTCACTAAAATTAATATTGGATTAATTGTGCAGCATGAATATAAATAATAAAAAATATAAAAGGTTCATACTGGGTGAAAAGAAATCCTATTTTTCCCCAGATTTTATGAATATCTTAATAGAGTTTTTGTTTCGTTCTCATGTGTAGCAGCAGCAATTTGCAGCAGTCTGTGAGCCTCCGTATAACAAGCCCGACATCAGGCAGCTGCTGTGTCTCTTGTGACAGTGTTGTGGATCCGATGTTCTGCAATTTGAAAATACATTTGTTGGATTGCAAATATAGTATTCTTAATTTTCTGTAATGCTGACTGTGTGCGGATCATCCTTTTCAGTTTTTTTTATTTTAAATATATACTTTTGAGACAAACAGGAAATACACTTCTGCTTACTTACACTGCATAACAGAACTCTTAATACATAATATTACATTGCCAAAATAGAACTTTGCTTTCTGTCGCAAAAATCATCCGAGAAAAACAAAAAGAAGGTTTCCTTTCTTTGGGACATTCTACTAAAAACTGCAGCCTTTATATTATCACATAAGTAGCAATAAAACAAGAGATGGACTTCGTCTTTGGTCTCACCTTAGTCTTTCCTCTTCAGGGAGATTTTTAAACTGGCCAGTTCATATAGCTCCTGTCAAGTATACCTGAACATAAGTGCACACAGACAACTTTGACTTTTACTTAAATTTTGTTTTACATTAGGACCTACACTGTAGTTGTATTTCATGAGACGATATGTTTGTTGTTAAGGTGTGCACCAAGTGTCAACAGATCATCTTCCTTAGAATATTATTTGCATTAAGAAGGAAAGGAAACTTATAAAAATATTTTTTTAGGAATATAAATATCCTTGAATGTAAAGTTAAAATGGACTTCAAGAGAAATAATCCAAAATAATCCAAAAACATTATTTTAGATATATTTGCATCTTTGGAGTTCAGACTCCACGAATGGAATTGTGAAAAAAACCCTAACCCTTTATTGTCTACCTTTTATTGTTTATAATTACAAGGTATCACATCAGAAGAAAAATGGTCTTTAAAACATTTGTAAGCATGTTTGACAGTTGGAAAGATATAAAGACATGCTCGGATAAATTATGGCTAAATTGAATATAATTTCACTAACAGACTTCTGTTAAAATTCCGCTTACTGCAATACAGCCTTATTTCATATGGTAATATGAGTGACTTCCTAATATATGAAAATAAATATAACCATATATTTAACCTTTTCCTGAATCATTAGCTCTAATTTCTGAGCTTTTTCAACTACTATATTATCAGTTCTCTGTAATATTTCCGGTGAAGACAGCAAATTAATTCACAGTTTGAATCCACTCCTTCAACAAGTGCAGGTGGTGGGAGGCAGATGGAAGACCAGAGCATGTGCTAATGGGCTGCTCTCAGCACAGACAATAATAATAACAACAACAAAGTGCAGTGCTGAACGGGCCCCCTTCAACCGTTTCCAAATGTCATTCCAGGCCTGGATGTAATGAGCCTCGGTGCAGAGTTGAATGGTGGGTAATTGCTGAACAGGGGAAATGGTTTGTCACCATAGCTTCCTTTAGTTTCTCAGCTTCCTCTGTCTGTGTTGCTGGGTGTGTGTGTGTAGACATAGACATCTTGGCTTTAGTGCGTCAGAGTCGTGTCCCCCAAACTCCAGGCCCCTTGACCTGATTGTCTGCACGCTGCAGGGAATTGGACCCATGAGGTGAACCCTAAATGATGACGATGAAAAAAAAAAAAGGAATCTACAGATTGTTTAGGAGATCAGTCCATTAGATGTCTGAGTCTTGTTGATGGTGGCGGGGGTCAGATATTGTCTTGGATAAGGAGGAAGAGGAAGTATGAGAGCTAAGTTTGTGTGCTTATTATAGAAGTAGAAAACAAGCCATATGCCTAATTTCCTTTGGTTCGGCTCGACTCAAATTACTTTTGGTACCACTGCTTTTCTCTTCGTTTTCGCTGGAGATACTACCCATTCAGTGTAGGCGGGAGTCTTAGCTTACCGTCATAGCGACCAACACTCGCTGAATCTTTCGCCGGCAACCTAACAGAGAAACGTCTGCGCTTCGTCAGTTGTGTGGAGTGGATCACATTTTTTGTAATCCGGGTCTAGTGAATGAAAAAAATTCAATTGCTATTGACGGTAGCTTGAATATTTAATAAAGTGGCCAGTTTGGACAGATTTCTCTCCGACCAATCAATGCTTAGCTGCGTTTTAACTCTAGTTTTTGCTCAACTCGCTTGGAACCTTGACTGGGTTTGTACCAAAAAAGTACAGGGTAACAGGTGCTATCCAAAACTTTCACTAATGGAAATCCAAAAAAGAACAGCTCCAGTGGTACGTCCAGGTAAATGCTGGCGTCAGCATGCTAGCACGCCTTTGCGCTAGACACAAAGCATTAACCAATGGAGGAAAAATTGAAGCAACACTAAATTTGCTACAATTAATCTAAAGGGGAACATGAATGTCTGTACCAAATTTCATCCATCCAACCGTTGTCGATACATTTAGCTCAAAATAACAAAACACGCAAGAGGAAGAGCCAGTAGGATACATCATCTGTAAACCATGAATACCCATACTAAATTTAGTTCCAATGGTTTGAATAAATGTTGAGATTTCACAGGATAACTGAAGATTTTGACCTACTGGGGTTACATGATAAGTCAGGGGATCACCAAATAAGTAGGATTCATCCTGTGAGAACCATAAATGTGTCTATACAATTTAACGGCATTCCATTCTAAAGCTGTTGAGGGATTTTAGTCTGGAACAAAGGGATGGACCAACCGACAGACAGACATTACCCACGTTAGAGCTACACACTTAACAATTAAAACTCGTAATGAATTGTGAATTATATCTCCTTCTCACCCATACAACCAACCAATATGATTCTTTCCAAACAGAATGGACACAGATTAATATCCTTATTTACCTGTCAGACATAAAAAAGACACCTTCTGATGATTTTTGCTGTCATGGTTGGTCAATAGAGTGCTGCATGAATGACTGATTTTTCTAGGCCAACCAGTAGGTCACAACACGTGGTTCCCTAAACAAAAATCGAATAGGATTTTTTCATTGGATTTTTGATTATTGCAGAAAATAAGCTCAGGCACAAAAGCTTTTATGATACTTACATGTTTTGTTCAGCAAGATAAACTTCACAAATCAACATCACTATTATGATTTTTACCATTGCCAGAAGTAATAGCCAACTTTAAGATATAAACGAACAACACCACGGTGCCGTACACACCAAGGCTGTTAAAGCAGACGAGTCAGCGTGATGACATTTATTTCCCCTGAAAACATCTATAGTCACATGATTTGTTAGCAACTGCCTTTTTGAAGACAAGTAAAAGGTTCAAAATGAGGGTGAGATATTTCATATCATGGAACAAGAAGTTAAAGTCTCTTAAACTTGCGTTAACCACAAACCTTATTTCAGGCATCTAACCAACAACCCATTAAAAAAAAAAACACATCGAGACTACACAACTGGAAGTGCAAAAATTATGACTCATTTACGGATTTTAGGCTTCCTTCCAGCAGCACTCTATAATGTTGCAAATTAAACTGCACATGATGGTACCTACGCTTTTTTTTTCGCCCTGTCCTGAGCTTCACAGTCGGCAGTCTTATGCAAAGATTACAAGCTTTGGCAAAAATGCAAAGTTCTTTCCTGTTCTATTGCAAGTTGTTACGTCATGTTAGATATAACAGCCCATTTCCTTTTAATTATAGAAAATATATCTGAGCCAACATATCTCACAGTCCTTTAACAAACATTGGTTATTGGATTTTAATGTTATGCTTTCAAAAGCGCTGGGAAAGATTTTTGACATTATAATTCCAACTTAAGGTCCATATACTAGCTTTTTGCTGGAGCTTTCAGCCATATAACATGGTTTTCAACGGAGGATGGCGTTTTCTTCTTTTAACGTGATAGCTCGAAAGCTGATGTTTTCATGCATATTACTTTTAGGACTTCTCAGGTCTTAGAATGCCGCGTGATATGGTTGAAAGCTTCATTACAAGTTAGTGAACCTTGTTCTTGAAAACAGAAATGTTCAATTTTCTTGCTCATGTAAACCAAAAAAGTGTAACCACGCTAACAGGGGGAAAAAAAGTTAATTATAAGGTATTACTCTGCAATATGTTATTAAGTTAATGGTTTCATATTCTCGGGAGAAGTTATTTCATAGAATCTACAGCACAGATGTAAACGTAGGGGCGTATCTGTGTGTGGTTATCTGAAATAAGAGATGGGTTTGCGAAGACGAGCAAAGAAGTGGAGAAGAGAAATATTTAACCTCAGAACAGAGTTGTGGTATTGTAATGAACCCCTTGCCCAGGCGGAGATTTTGTAAAGACCAATTTCCACGTCATATCTGATCAAATGTGACAGTGCTGAAAGAGCACATTACCCCACACTCCCTTCTCCGGTGTCCGGGCTGCTTTACACTCAGGGTAACGGTTTCCCCAAAGAAACTCAAACCGATATGGCACCTGCCAAACATATCATTGCAAAGAACGTATCTGTGAAAAAGGAGGTGTTTTTTTTTACTACCCTGGGGATATGTCGTTTAAAATTGCCAAACACTCACCCCAGTATACACACACAGAATAATTCTCAAAATCTCTGAAGCAGTATTAAACATATCATGTTGCTCTTACCTATCAGAAAAAAATACTTCTGATCATTCTCTGCTGTCACTGTTCTCCAAAGCAGTTATTTTTTGGTCAGTGGAGTGCTGCAGGGGTGATGTATTTTTGTAGGCATTGCATTGTTTAGCATTGCATGTCTATTTTTATTTAGGCCAATTGAAAAGTATGAGTTACAATATATGAAAGGGATACACAGTATGTGCATTCAATCTTTATACTGCATGCCTTGTACCAGGCCGTCGTGGTGAAGAAGGAGTTGAGCCAGAAGGTTCTAACCGTTACCCCTGATCATGGGTTTTGGGTAATGACCCAAAGAATGGGATGTGGATACCGTCAGCCGATCTGAGTTTCCTCCATGGGGTGGCTGTGATCTTACCTTGTATGGCAGCTGGAAACTTTATAATATCCCATGATAATGCGAGACTGAAATTTCACACCAAATTCCAGCTTGTTGGGCATTGAGTAATGCATTTGTGTAGGGTAAGCCAGAGCACGGACCTACTGGAATCTACTGTCGACTTTTCGTTTGAAACAACAATGGCTCATCAAGAGGTTATCGTAGATCAGGGGTCACCAATAGGCGGGCTATTCCGGGTTCGGACCCAGACGCCATTGTGTACGGGTTCGGACCCAGACGCCATTGTGTCTGGGTTGTATCCGGACACGGACCTCTTTTCCAATAGATAATTGAGAATTATTTAATTCTGACAGAGCGCTTCTATTTTAACCAGTGCCTTTATGGCACTCGGTCGGCGGTCCGGAAACACAACTACCAACTGCATGCTTTGTAATTGATATCATGTGATGCTACTCAGCCAATGAAATATATGTATTCTGATAAGCATTGCGGAGAGTGAAATATATAGACACGGGAATAGAAAAGAGAGAGGGCATGGAACTTGGAGTAGAGCCGCCGCTCCTTCACGTTGAAAGGAGCCAGTTGAGGAAGTAGACCCACAACATTATATCATAAGATTCGATCAGATAATTTATATCTGGACTACCTTGCTTACCCGGCTGCTACTGCAACACGGTCCCGGAAAATCGTCAGAAAAACGGATGGACGGATTCCAAAAATGAAGGTGAAAGGAGCCAGCATGAAGTTAAGTTTTTTCGCCGTATAATGATTGACAGCACAACTGGTTTGGCACCACTGTTTAAATGATTAAAGCTTCACTAACCATTATCTTTATGGTTGAATAAATCAAATGACTACATGTAACGCTGAGTCTTTCTCAAAGTGTCAACCCAACAGAGATTTATCAACCAGCTCTGCAGTTCGGCCTAACTCTCGAAACCTTTTATCAAGTCTTTATTTCATTTGTTTTTTGGCCCACAACCTGCGCTCTCATCTACCTTGTTTCCAGCGAGCTGTTTAGAGTTAAAACTAATACAAAAAACAGAGCTACAAAGAGAGTAAGTGCCGCACCTCCCATCTGGCAGGTAGACAGGAAGAAGACTACCAAGTAAATGATGATGTTGTTTTAGTGTTTATGTTGGTCACAAACGGTATGAGGAAAGAGGATTTGATGTCCTTCCAGCTCAGAACAAAAGATGACAACTTGACAACCCTTTAGCTCAGCTGGTTACCGTCAAAGTATTGAGCTGTGGATCTCCATGTTTTCATTAATGAATCCAACTAATGAGCCACCAACTGCTTGAGACGGCGCATTTAAATGGTCTTTCAAACTCTATTGATGGGCGGATTTTCTCCTAAACAATCCAAATGCAGGTTGAAATTATATTCTCAAATTAAGTTTAGATATAAGATTAGTACCTTGCCAGTACAAAACAGGTTAAATCCATTATTTACCACCAGCTGCAGTTAATGTGAAAAACAGACGTGAGTCTGCTGTTCACCCGTCCTGGAGAGTTAGCAGCCACGATGTTGCGTGCTTTTTTTTTGCAGGGTTAGGTTTAGCCTCAGTCTTTTGGTACAATTTCATGTGTATGTAGCCAACAAGTGCAAATTAAAAAGTCTTTACAGGATGTTTGTCCTGTAATATAACTTAAAATTATATCCTCGTATATCAACAACATGGTAATAAGGGGAGCACTAGAGCTTATTTTTTATTCCACTTCAAGCACTGCATGAAACATTTAAAAGTCACAGGACACAGCTAAACAAATCTGCTAGCAATAGTTGATATTTACACCAATAAGAGTACAACAACACCAGCTTCATTGATATTCCCTTGCAAAAAAAAAGTAATATCTGATATCTGTTGTGTGAGGTCAGAGCGCTTGACAGGCAAAGGATGGACGGCTGTTGATTGGCCAAAGGACTGCCCGCATCACATTAACTAAGTTGTGATTAATGTCTGAATGACACACACATCCTCCATTCAAAGCATGAGAGAGAGAGAGAGAGAGAGAGAGAGAGAGAGAGAGAGAGAGAGAGATTCAGTCATGCCACCACATCTGGCCCTGTGTGTTATTGCAGAGGCCAGGGGTCCGCTGGGTCTCTGCAGCCGCTGCTTGCATGTATGTATGTGTGTGTGTGTCTAGAGTAGAGCTGCAGGTGAACGCCACAGGCCATCATAATCACAGGTCAGGGTCATTGACTGTTTTCTTTTTTGTGTGTGAGTGAGACTCGGAGAAAGAGGGCGTTCTGAGGGCGAACAGGTGGTGATCTGGTGTTTCAAAGATGCAGGGAGAGAGTAAAAAGTGGGAGTCCATGAGGGGGAAAAAACGTAGTACAACTTGCTCTGCCTAAAAGAAATGGCTTGAAGGCCATGGAGAGGGTGACGGCCTGCACTTGATCTCATAACTGACGATTCCTCTTTTTGAAAAATATTTAGGTGTGTATTCCAAATGGTTCCATGTGGTTGTCAATAAACAAAACGAAATAAACTAAACTTAACTAACTTTGCACCATTGTACTGATTTAGGACAAAACAAAACGTTTATTGGGGCAAGTAGTGCAAGACTTCTAAAGCTTTCTTAATAAAATCGTAATTTTATATAAATCATTTCAAATGCTTGTCTCTGAGTCCCACATAGTGTAGGCTAAACATAGAAGTTCTGGATTAGCTTTTGTAGCTAACTGCATATGGGATCTAGTCTACACTAATAACAAACGCTAACATATTGTTATGTATATAGCATGATATTATTTCATAAATTAAATTAAAAAAAAAAAAAATAATTTAGTTTAAAAGATTAAACTAAATTTAGCGAGAAAGTCACATGATATACATTAGCCATCCTAGCCTGAAAGGAATACATTGTAAAATACCAGAATGTTCCTTTAAGTTACCTACTTAAAGCGCTGAAAGAGTTTTTGTTTTAGTATTGTGTTTTCAGTTAATCTGTTAGCAGAGGTGACACTTTTTTTTACATGACGGATTGCTCCTTTTTGGGCTAAAAAGGAAAATCAAAAGACCTTTTTCTTTTCATTCAGGTTCAAGGGTGAAGCGAGGTCCGCCTGCTATTTTTAGCGCCAAGTCCAAGACGAACGACCTTTGTCCTTTCTGGCCCGGGGGTCGGTTGACAGGGGTCAAATGTCAGCGGGCTGAAATGACAGTTTATTTTTAGTGCAAACAAGACTGCTATTTAAGGCTACATAAAGAGGCTGGTCAGATAATTATACCACCGGTTGGTCGGCTGCCATTTATCCACCTACCCTGCCGGTCAATTGCAGCCATATGTGGACAGACTAGGGGGTCTGCCCCGCTGCCACCATCTGTGTGTGTGTGTCTGCATTAATTTTCCCCTGCGTAAAAGTCGGCATCTTTCCTTTCCTGTGTTGTAAATGTACACCACTTCATATCTCCTTGTGGATGTGTGTATCTGGCTTGTCCATGTAAATGGAACCAATTCTCTTATGCAACCGCATAACCCAGTATATGTGCATCCATGTGTGTATGTGTGTGCGTGGTTTCTCTACATAAATGTTAGTGTCTCTCAGTTGCGCTGTTGTTGGCGCGGCTTCTGCTAACCCACTCTTCAATTTGGCTTTTCGGAACTCAAAACACGCTGTCCACCCATGTGCAGTCGTCCTCCCAATGTGGTGGGGATCAAATCAAACCGGAGCGTTGTTTATGCCGCACCCTCTCAAGCCACCCAGATGCTGCACTGGGGACGACAATTTACAGTATGTTGTAGCAAGGTAGTGTGGACGAAAAGACAAAAATCTTAACAACCACATGAAAGAGAAGAAATACTTGTCACTCCCTATTCAAACATAACATGACATTGATGAAAAGATTTGTAGGATAGGCATGTAGTTATTTATTTGCTTTATTTGATTAGCTGAAATAATATTAAAGTAATACTATTGTTTAGTGTCGCAGTTGCAGGAGTAAACCTCAGACGGAGGTTTTTCTCAGCTCTATGGAGCTTTTTAGCGTCTTCCAGCTCATTGGTTCGGTTTCACGACTCTCAGCTTTACGGTTTTAGTTCAGTCTTGTCACTCTAAACTCAATATGCAGCCACAACAGGCGGCTGTTTTTACGTAAAATTTGATAAAAAACACTTTACGCTCACAAGCACGAGCTGTCCAGAATGAAACAGCAGACGGAGAAAATTAGCAGCTAAGGGCACAATCACAAGCCGAACTCTGATGCGGTTTATGTTGCGAAAGCAGGCATTTGTTGAGATGGACATGTAAAACAACAGGTAGACATGAGAGGGAGAGGACTGACTTGGACTTTTTCAGAAGTCTGATGTGTGCTAGACATCTGGGCTGAAGAGAACATATAATAACATAAAATATGCTAAATAAAGTCCACAAAAATAGTGACGATTGCAAAGTCATTCGAGATCAGCTGGAGCAGGAGGAATTTGTGGGCAGAGTAGATCAGAGCCAAGGCGAGCTGAAAAAACTTCAAAAATATATTGTCCCTCAAAAGCCACTCCCTCAAAATGATCACTATGGATGTAAACAACAAACATGGCTGTTGTTAGTGCTCACAGCTGTCAAGCTAGCAGCTTGTGGAAGACTCGTTGTTGCGCAACTAGAGCATTTCATTTATTGATTGCTGTCATGATGTAAATAGAATTTTTACAAATAAATACATAATATACATTAGCCATCCTAGCCTGAAAGGAATACATTGTAAAATACCAGAATGTTCCTTTAAGTTACCTACTTAAAGCGCTGAAAGAGTTTTTGTTTTAGTATTGTGTTTTCAGTTAATCTGTTAGCAGAGGTGACACTTTTTTTTACATGACGGATTGCTCCTTTTTGGGCTAAAAAGGAAAATCAAAAGACCTTTTTCTTTTCATTCAGGTTCAAGGGTGAAGCGAGGAAAAATATATTGTTTTATTTGGTGTTTTATTTGTGCACTGTGATGAACCTAAAGTTTAAATTTCACCCTTATTCGGAATAGACAACCACACTACTAAATGGTGACCATAGTGGAGGGTATAGCAAAGGGCTAGATATTTCCCTCAAGGGTTGGTGGAGACCAAAACAGAGCTGGAAGTAGAGTTAATGGTGGACTTACATTCATCAGTTGGTCAGGAATGCGACAAATTGATGCTAATGTTTCTGTGTCTGCAAGATGTGTAGACAACTGTAGACACCATATACATTTTCTAAAATGATAAATTATCAATGTTTTCTTTTATTAATGAATCCTGCTTCAAGGATTAAACCAAAGTTTGAGGGTATATTTGCTTGATTCTTCTTTGGGCTTTATGAAAATTGAAAGTGCTCAGATGTTAAGAGACGGAAGTATCAGTGTTTCTTTGTTTGACGAGCGTGAATTGTTATTTAGATGGGTTTGTTTGACGTACAGGTCAGCACGACGAGTGTTTTAGGAGGCCCAGATCCAAAAGTCGAGTTTATTTGTAAAGTTTGAAAAATGTGTACAGTACTCAGGCGCAGGTTGTCAATCCATGCACATGAAAAGGTGGTCCCAAATACAGTTAATTTGTACTTGGATACAGTTCCGAACAGAAAATCAGCTGTACCAAAACACGAAAGTGGACTGCTATTTTACTTGGGTCAGCGAGTAGTTTTTTAACTGCAGGCTTATTTTCAACGCTGCCTGCCTCCTCCGGACTCTGAGTATGCACTATTATTTGGTAGCCTGTTTCTTCACTTTAGCCACAACATAAACGAATGTGACAAAGATGTTGGCGCAAGTGTACTTGGGTACATCCATCCATCCATCCATCTTCCGTTACCGCTTATCCAGTTAAGGGTACAAAATGGGCATTACCAATGTGAAAAACATTACCAATGTGAAAACTGAGCGGGGGTGGAGTGGTGTAATAGTACTCGAGCGTGGTACGAATCAGTCGTAGCTATGTTTGAAAACGCTTTTGTCTTGGGAGGTGATTGCCACTTATTATGCCCGATCTTCAACCCTGAATTGGTTGTCTGGGACTACTTTTAGAATTGGGCCAAATACGGTCAATTTGTCTTTATTGGAATTTTATATAAATCTTACTTGCAAAATGTACATTTATGTAAAAACAACAACAATGGAAAATACCTAGTGAACACACATGCACAAAACTCCCTAGAATACCAAAATCGGTTGAATGACTAAATTCTCAGGAGGCCCTGGAGCTGAGTCACTAGTTTCACTTCAGCATCAACAAGTTTGCTCACGATTTAGCTCTTTCTTTCTTCTGTCTATTCCTTAGACTTTCTTTTGGTCATCTCTCCTTGCTCTGGTTTCTTTTTTCTCTGTTTCATTTTTTGCATTCTTCACTTCACTTAACACATGCTGCTAAATGTGGTAGTTCCTTGAATCAATCAAGTCACACTCTGCATCTCATTAACTGACTGTAACTTTCTGAGGAGGCAGCTGAAGATATAGTATTTGCCAACAATTGCACTGTTGTATACACTTTCAGAATGAAGGAGCTGGCAGTCTTAATCGCATGCAGTAATCACTGTGTGGTACAGTGGCTGTATGTTTGGGATTGTTATTAATATAATTTAATTGCATCTTGAGAAATACCGTTAAAATAAAAATAAATAAAAACAATTGTGGCAAATGTACAGTTGGAATTTTCTAGGATCTAAAGGATATTAGGTCCAAACTTTAATCTTTGAAGACGAAGATGTGCTTACACCCTGACTGGGTCAAACAGGGAGCATGGAACCGAAATTCCCCCGCACAGGCTACTGAAGAAGATCTGAACAGATGGCTGATGTGTTGAGGTGATGAAACTTTGTTTGCATGTGGCACAAGGGAGTCAGTCAGTCAGTAATGGAAATCAGTTTTGTTTGCATAGTCAGCACTATTGTGGACCAGAGTGGGGCGAGCCCTGATACTATGCTAGCAGCTTTGGGAGGCTGTGTAACATGCTGATGTTTGGCAGGTTTACCATGTTAGTCTAGCCCGTTAGCATGCTAACATTAGCTAGTTAGCGCAAGGTGTGGCTGTCGCTGATGGGAATGTCATTAGCTTTGCTGCGCTTTTGGTCTTGTGCTAAACAAATTAAAGGAAAAGGAAGTGACACAGAGGAAATAAAAGAGAGAGCGTCTGTTGCTTACTAGCTTGCGGAGCGCAACTTGTACATTGTCTGTTTCGGCGCATTGAACAAGCAGGCCAGCAGTCAATTGCTTGCTAATGTTTCGATGTGAAAATTTGCCTCTCTTTCCGTCTGAACACACCTTTAGCAAGCAGACAGTCAACATCTGTTAGCAGTAAGCCAGGGGGAGCTCCTGCAAACACAGGTAATGAAAGTTCCAGAGAAATGAATGGTGGAAAACTGTTGTATGTTGTGTGTCCTTAGTTTTGAGAAGAGTTCTGCTTTGGACTCTGTAGACTCCACACTTCTTCGCCCACTGATCCCTATCAACCAAACAGACGGCTGGCGCTCAGTAGCTCGGCTTCCGCAGCAATTACCTTCTCCCTCGAGACGGGGGGGAGAAACTGAGAGCACAGGCAGCTTCTCTGTTTGTGTGTGTGTGTATGAATGAGTGAGCGAGAGTGTGTGTGCGGATTGGGGTGTGATGTGAGGATGAAATGTGTGTGCATGCATACAGTATGCAAACCCCAAAGCGACCGAGTCAGAAAATCGAGCTAACCCGCATAACAGAAAATACCCATAATACCTCTGTGTGCCCACATGAGGTATTCGGTTTCCCCTTTACAAACGGCCCCCAGCTCCCCGCTATTTGAGGACTGAAAGCTCATGCACTCGGAGTTTAAGCCAGTGAGACAGCGACCGGTGTCAGAAATATTTGATTTGTCATAATCACACTTTTCTTCCGCTAACCTTGATCAGTGGGCGGGACCTGTTGGACAAAGCAAGCCCTGTGATTGGTGGATAATGGCACAATTGCCCTTAGAGGAGATCAGTGATTGGCTCTGCTGTTTTTTTTTTTTTAACCCTGGCCATTTAAATTCAAAGAGTTTTATCATGGGTTGCACCTATATGTATGCATACAGAACATTTTAGCTCAGTACATTTTATGCCTTAGTATATAAGTAAGAAAGTAATATAAGAGTAATGTTTTTTTTATTTGCCTATGCCCTCTTAATCTACATAGTAGATAAGAAGATTGATACCGCTCTCATGTTTGTACGTCAAACGAGAAGCTACAACCACCAGCAGGCTAGCTTAGCTTAGCATCAAGACCGGAAATGGGGGGGAAACAGACAGCCTGTCACCATCAAAAGGTATCCAACTACCAACCCCTCTAAAACTCACTGATTAACATGCTAGATCTTGTTTGTTTATTCTGTACAAAAAGTGTAAAAACAACAAATCACATTTTACAGGGGGGTAATGTGCCAGACTATTTCTTGTAAGGCTCCAAGCAGTAAGTGATCAACTAAGATAAAACATGATGTATTCAGTCAAAAGAAATGTTCCTCTAATCTCGTCATTTTAGTTTGTTATTCAGTCGTGTTTTCTAAAGCTACTACTAAGAAATGTTATTTTGTTTCAATTTTAGTGCTCCCTATGGACAAGTCCCTTTAGAAAACCGCTTTTTTACTGCAGGAAGTTAACGGTGAACCTGCATGATTTCCTCTGACTTTGCATGGAATTGAACTGTGTGGCACCAATGACAATCAATAAGAATAACTACATAGAAATAGCCAGTCTTCTCGCTGATGGTCTGGTTTACTTATGCAGGTCATATAGAGGCATGTTTCATAACCAATTGTAGTACCTTTTTAAAGTGAACAGAAATCAGCCAGTATATAAGAGTTTTTTTAACCGTGTTTCCATTAGTATTGATTTAGTATTAAGTAAAAATGAACTTTTTCATAATTATATTACCACAACCTGCCTTATTCATTCTTGTTTGAATTTCAAAATACACAAGTTCTGTAAGTAAATTAAAAACAGGTTGAATTATTTCACTGCACAGTAAGGTTTCTCTTATAGACTGAGGTTTTTAAGATTAAAGTCTACTTTTTATGGTTATATATATGAAGATATATTTAACTCTATATATTGATATAAATAAATCAGCTCCAGCATGCATCGATAGTAACAATCCTATCATACTTATGCACTCTCTGAATAAAAGGTACCATTCTGCATTATGAATACTTTTACTTTGATATTTATAAGGACATATTGCTTAAATTAGTTGAATGCAGGACTTTTACTTGCAAAGTAGACTGATTCAATCCTTGTAATGGTACTTTTATTAAAGTAAAGGTTTTGGATACTTATAGCCTTAGACATTGTATTCTCCACTTAATGCTTTGAAGACAGGAATACAATTGTGGGGGGGGAAATAATGTTTACTCTAGGCATTGTTTTAGCTGCGGAACAGATGACACAGTAAATTGCAAGTGATTCACTCATGTTGTGTAAGTGAAAAAAATGTTTTATGTAAGTGTGTATATGGTGGGAGTTAATATATTCCTGCATACTAACTGTATATCAAAGCACTCCAGATGAAAACAAAATGTACCACTTTTCCATGCATGAATGCGTGTATATATGTGACCATGCACATGCAGACCTGTGTGTGAAAAGCATCTGTGTGTGTGTGCAAGTGTGTTTTCCTTAAACTAATTGGAGAGAGCGAGGAGTCAGGGCTCAAGGATGAGATAAGATTGCAGAAACCAAATGCTGCTGTCGAGAAATAACCGTGCAACTGCAACTTTTTTTTTTTGTTTTTCTTTCTCCGAATGTTTAGCTGTTGTTTGTTGCGCAGAATGAGCCTCATCAACCGAGAGGTATTTTGCTAAAAATCCATTGTGAAAATTTCAAAACTACATTGGCGTGAATTGGGGGGAAAAAAGCATTTCCTTTTCCCGATCCTGAAAGACAGACTGACTTTGTGCAGATACGTGGTTTTTGGTCCGACAATGGCAAGAAGCATCTGGTAACACTTCTGTGTAATTGCTGCTGAGAAACCCTGAAGATCTGAGAGGAGGAAAAAAAAAAAATTCCAACATGTTTTTCCTTCGTCCTTCTACTGCCCTGTTCGCCTCGTGTTGGAATTTCACCAGAGTTTAGGCAAAAACAAAAGAGACGGGTGTTCTGAGTGTAAGAAAAAAATGAAAAAAGAAACACTTGGATGAAATACAAGGAGGGCGTTTTCAGTGACTGCATGTGTCTGTGTGTGTAAAAGGTGTTTTCTAGTAGCTATGCTGGGATCCAAAGTTAAGTCGTGAGGGAAATTAAATGGGTACCAATTTCTTCTGGAGCAATCACCGCTCCTACCAAAAGACATATAGCGCTAACCGAAAACAAATGATTTTTAAAGAATAATTGCCCCAGCTTCCAGCGCTGTTCCACAAGCTCCATGTCTTTTTCTATTTTGGCAACAATTTTGGGGATTAGCGGACATGGCTGTGCAGATTCTGCACATCAATTCCAAGAGATCACCTGTCATTTGAAATAAGGGGGTGGAAGTCAAACTTTTTTTTTATATTTGTGACAAATTAAATAATAAAGGATGATGGCTAATAAATGATGACACTTGAATCTGGTGCTCTGAAACACTACCACTTTTGTGCTCAGGGACCGCCATAATCAACACAAAATAAAAATTCCTCATAGTAACTTTAACTCCTTTTTCAAACTGATTGCACTTTAATGAACAATTGAAGTCACTATTGAATGATACATTTTTGCACTGCGTAAATTGACACCCGGAGAAAATTCAACAGAGGTTTATCCTGCATTCCCCCCATGACAATGTAAAGCAAAGCACACAGTACTTACAGACCATCAAGGTCATTTAGGCTGTGTGATTTTGTCACAATAAAGTTGAAAAAAACTCTCTATGTAGGATGTCTTTATTCAGAAGGATTTGGAGTAAAAAAAAAACAACGTAATGTGCCTCATCATGTTAGCTACCTACAAAGTGATCAATTAAGCTTCGCACTTACTCCAACTGGAATTTATATATCTGCATACATCAAACTAAAATAATAATGTCTAACATAACAAACTATTATTTTGAAAGGGGGTACATTGTTGTTCACTAATATGTTCGTCAGCTGGAACACTGGAAGCTTCTCTGTGATATGAAAATCAAGTAGTCAGCTCATATTTTGGTGTCCTCACTGTAAATCAAACATAAGGGAAATCCAGTTAGAGTGAGGGAGCAACGAGTGTAGGAGGCCTGGCCACATATCCCCGTGACGTGGACGGTCAGGGGACACCGACTGACCGCTTTGAGCATTCACTGTCGGACTGTCTATGTCCCTGCTGGAAAGAGCGTGTGGTTGAGCTTTGACAGTCCCTTTGAAAGAGTCACTGTGAGGGCACCTGCCTTGTAAAAGGCCTCCGATACAGCCTAAATTGCTGGATCAGGTATCAGCGAGTATGCAAGTCTATGCATCAAGCTTATATATATATATATATGAAAGTATACGTCAGATGGGCTCTTTATGTCGGTTGATACCTAATTTCAGGTATCTGAATTGAGACGGGATTAAAATAAATAAATTCAAATGATACGGTTGTTAAAAAGAAGGCCGGAAAAGAAATAACGGTGAAATGTTGCCATGCATATTTTCACCAAATTTAAGTAGGGGTGTAAGAAAATATAGATACACACTAGTATTGCGAAATCATGTTTCTTGATACTGTATTGATTCACAAAAAAACCTTGATTTGATTGAAAGCCTAGTGCAAAGCTTCAGACGGCTGCTCAGATGCACAAAAAGTGGTGCTTTAATTTTGGATGTAACAGGGGTTGTGATGAACGCAAATGCCGATCCCACTATTCTGACCGATTAAGGATATAAACTTTTTTAACTGTGTCTTCTTTATTCTACTAATCCTAAAAATAGGGTTAGAAAATCTCTATATATCGCCTTGCTTACAGTATTGCAATATATTGAGTCGTAACCCCTGTATCACCATATGTATCCTATCACCAGCCCTACATCTTACTCAGGTGCAACACTTTAAACGGAGTGGGGTGATATGGGGGTTTGTTTACTCCTCAGTAAAACATACTGCGACTGTCTGAGTCTGTTTAGTTCACAATCTGCTGTGTAGTGACATTTTAATCAGGAGATCATATGGTTGGACAGACTAGACCTGGTTTCAACAGAGACACTGACCACACACACACACACACACACACACACACACACACACAGCAAGCTATCACCAAAATAAATACTTTGTACCCACACATAACCACAATTCGCCAACACATCCAACCACACCAATGAGCCCACCCTGACTCTGCATCCAAATCCACTGTCCCGACTGACTCTTAATTTGCCGTTTCAAGTCTCTGTGTGGCACCCGGGTGGCAGGGTGGCACCGCTGGGGATTTGTGGGTGTCTACCCTGCCTGGTGGTGGGGGGGCATGTGCCCACAAGCTGTCTGCCAGGCTTCAAAGCAGCCTCTCATTTTGTTTGGTGAAAAATGAGCATTTTACATACTATCACTTCTACTGAGCACTTTGTTAATTACTGTTGTGTGAAGTTTTTTTTTTAACCCTTTAACTCTTCAGTTTGTGACTGTGCCAGCATGAATGGGAGGTGAGCAGGTGTGCTGGCATGAATGTTGATAACGATCTCCTTGTTTAAATGTTTTTAGAACAGAGAAAGTGCTCAGAGATGGACTTCGACAAAAGAGGAGGAAGGTGCAATTTGAAAGAAACCCCACTGAGATGTGAGGGGCTTATCTTAGATTGTCAGTTCGACGACAAAAACATACAGAATATTCTAACATACCTCTTGTGGTATCCACGCTGTAAAACATTTAATATTATCTACTAATCGTTTGTTATTACGTAAATATATCTTTTAACTTTTATAACTTAAACATTTTTTATTTCTGGCCACTTCAGAACCTCTAAACATGAATTATTTTGACCTGAAATGATGAGTTGAATGAATCGGCTTTTGAGAGTTTACTCAATTCTTTAAATTAAGCTTCCAGATAATCAATATGGTACGGAGGTGTTTGAGTCCCAAAAGGTGATATATTTTTATATATATATATATAAAAAAATAGAGCTCCATATTTTCCTATATATATATATATATATATATATATATATAGGGAAAAATGGAGCTCTATTTTTCTACACACAATACTAATTTACACATTTGTATGTAGATAGAAATTTCAGCTATCTCAATACCTTAACAAATAAAACCAAAACTATATCCTTCCATGACAATACTGCCAGAGGTAAGAGAAAAAATATGGTTTTGACATATAATTCAGGCAAATTGACCATTTAAAATACAATAGAATTCTAAAGCCTCATAGCTAATTGTAGTTTACACAGTTTTTCACAGTAATCTTACCATAAGAAAAAGATTTGGCGGAAACTTATTGACTTTTGCCGCCCTCTTCTAGCTTATTTTTACCCCAGCAGTTTTCTCACATGAAAATTGTCTTATCACAACAATATTACCAGTAAAATACACCTTGGATATCTCCCAGTAGCATGAGTAAAAACATTTGAAATATCTTCGTTGTGGGTATGCGTTGCGGGTGTACTACTGGTAGGTTTTCACAAACATGTTTTGCCCTGTGTTGAACTAAAACTTTATGAAAAACAAAAGAAACATCAGTATTAAAACTATATGTGATGCACCAACAAATCTCACATGTTTACTGTCAAGCTTGGTCATACCATGCTTTTAAAAAAAAAAAAAAAAAAAAAAAAAGATGAAACTGTTGTACCAGAGAGAAATAACACTTTAACACTCCGTGTTGATGGATTTGTACACACACAAGATGCTTGCCTGTGTAATCAGAGATGCTTTAAAGCTTTAATTCAATCTGCCCTCTCGCCCTCCGAGGGTTGACGGACCACATACAGTCTGTGATTAAATGCCCACCCACACAGACAGGCAGACAGACGGTCACACAGTCAGGCAGACAGGTCGGAAACAAGGAGTTTGTGCAGGCAGGTGGGCTGAGAGAACAGACAGGTTTGCAAGATTAAATAGAAACAATCTTTCTCATTAGTAGCACAGCTAAAATCTCATCGTTTGAGAATATATATATATATATATATATATATATATATATATATACACACATATATAATGGAGAGTTCATTGACTTCATTGTCATGTAGTAGAAAATTATTTGGAATCTGTGCACATGGATTGGAAAACCATTTAAAGAATAATATTGCAGAGTAAAATCTGGCAATTATAAATGACAAATGTCAAAATACTATAATGTGCCGTATTGTTCATTTAGAAAGTACAGTTACAGCATTTTAGTCTTTCCTATGAATTGTCCATGGCAAAGAAAAGCATCAAATACTGATATAAACTGGAACCTGCAAGTTTAAAAAAATAAATAAAAAAATGATTTGACTGACTAATTAATTTATTCGACTGATCGGTTCAAATATACATCCATCCATTTTAAAGCAGGTACAGTTCAATTCATGTGAATTCATGTGGAAAAATAATCACGGAACTCACTTTACAGCCTTGTTGTGTATACTTAGGCTCATGTGACCCTGGTGTAGTTCGTTTATAGCCTAGCATTAGCTTTTTACTTCTCGGGATTGCATTAGTACTTCAAAATCCTTAAAATGGTGTTCATTAGCGAAGATTATATGACTGAACAACGTGTGTAAATATATATTTTTTGCAATATTTCAAAATCCAATAGCATAATCCCATTGGCTTTTTAGTGCAGGGAACCGATGCGATGCCAACTTCCTAGTTGACCTACAAAAAAATGTCATCCCTGCAGTGCTCTATTGCCGACAAAATTCCATCTCAGGAAGCAAAAATTATACAAAAAATATATTTATTATAATTCTTTGAGAGTGTAGAAAGTTAGCATGGTGGCTGGCATGAGCCACTTACAATAGTTGCACAATGTAGTAAGCTGGGTCGATATTGAAATATATCAATAAATTGGGTCTCTATTGGTCTCTGATGTATTATCTGGTGTTTCCCGTGTTACCCCGGATTCAAGAGCCATAAGACTAGGTAAAGGGAATATGACACCATTGACAGGCTAGCAAATGAAATGCACGTCTTAGTTTTAAGACATTACACCTTTTAAAATTCTATCCTTTGAAGACTGCAAGGCTTAACATGACATGATTGCTAGCTGGAGGTGTAGTTGGTTCAAGCATTTAATAATCAATAATGGCTTTGTCAAGAATCAAAAACATATTTATTTGTTTCTGTGCCACATCCCTACATTAATATGCCTGCTCTATCTACCACGCCTAGAGTGCTAAACTGCTGCCAGAACCACAAGTTTGTCATAGTTCCACCGTTCAAAATCTGAGCAATTTAAATTTTTCTCCCAGGCAAAATGAATTGTAGTCCAGCATGTTTATAAGAAAAAACCCACAACTTTAAAATAATTTCAAGATTGCCAGTGACATGAACTACTTAACAATAAATGTCTCATCTCGTAATGAAAGTTGAATCTACATCTGAAGCTCATGTCACTTCAGAAGAACCGAAAGCTGTTTTTACTTGAGTGTTCACTCAGCCATATTATCATGAATTTTAGTTTGCTCTTGTTGACAGTTAATCTGCAGCATGTTGTTGTCAGTCAAGTGGTGGTTGGTACAGATTCCAGGGGGAGTTAGAAAACAACACACACACACACACACACACACACACACACACACACACACACACACACACACACACACACACACACACACGCACACACACACACACACACGCACACACACACTCTCAGCCCCTGGTGTCTACTGCCCTCTACTGTTTTTAAAAGTGAACAAAGAGAAAAGGGTCTAGAAAATAGTGGTGAATGCATAAGTATTTAATGTATCTTGAGTGAAAAAGCATCACTTTTAAAGTTATTGAATTGATTTAGCTTTTTACATCTTTTTTGGTCAACTGAGCACATTTAATGGGAGTTTCAATGAATTATCTTTTAAATTAGTGTAAACTGTTTAAACTATTTCTGAAGGTTTCCTTCGAGGTACACTGTCATTACTGATGTCATTTTCTCAAAACTAAATACTGAATGTGAATGGACCTGCACTGTATGCTGCAATAAAAAAAATATTACAACTAAGAAATGTTGACGCTTCAAAACAACCACAAGTTCAATGGCCCATGTCAATTATTAGTTGTAAAAAACAAACATTCAGCCTCACTGTAGAAAATAACCCAAGCCACCAAGCTAATGTGTATGGTTATGTTGCAATGTTACGCTCGCTCATAAAGTTATTTCAGTAAGATTGTTTTGAACACGGATAACTGCGCTGGTCTACCCATCGATTGAATTCTTCAGCTAATGTTCGCCACAATAGCTGTAGTTAACAAGGACCCGTGGTGTAGCTTGTTTACAGTCCAACGTTAGCGTTTTACTTCTGCCGATTGTCTTCACATTTCAAGAATCATAAAAGTGGTGTTCATTTGTGATGATTATCCTGCTGAACAAAACATGTATGTATATAAAAAGGTTTGATCGTTAACGTAACGTTGAAAAGTTAACATTACATCAACCTTAGTTGCTGCTATTTATTTAGAATAAACTAATATAGCATTAATGTGACTAGGCGTTACATGAATAAAACTCGCCTGTGAATGTGTTTGTACCGGCGTCACGTTACATATTTTTGTAGGCCAACCCAGAAGCTAGCATAGCACTGGTGCCCTTGACAAAAAGCCAATGGGATTTTTCCGTTGGTATTTCAATAATTGCACAAAATAATCTAAAATAATAAACTCTGTGTCAAACAAACGTTTATAATACTTACACATTTTCAGCAAGATAATCTTGACTGAACAAGATTTCAAACTCACCTTTTCAGAACTGCTTTTAATGTGTGATGAATGCCGTGTTTTCTACATTTTTAGTGTGTAGCTTTTAATGATGATTTTAAATGTCTGTAAAGCGTCTTTGAGAACTTTGAAAAGCATCGTATTATTATTAATATTATTGACAAAGGAACACCACTTTTATGTTTTTTGAAGCATGAAAAGCGAACATTATGCTTTAAAATAACTACACCAGGGTCACATGACTTCACTTCACCACCACTAAGGTAAAGGAGGATTAGAGTCTCCTCATTTGATAATAAGGGTTCAAGTGTTTAACATTTATTAAAATACTTTTCTTAATTTTTCCTACTTGTATTGTGTATTTTACAGAGCATTTTCAGTTCCATATATATATATATACTGTCGAAGAAATTTGACACTACAACAACGTACATTTCTTGTGTGCTTCGTCTTCATTATAGCCCTGATATTTTATCGTTATTGATCCCACATTAAATTATGTCTTCCTTATGCTTCCAAGAATCCTTCCTGGTGCAAGAAGAATGAAAATTTGTTTAAAAATCAAATATATATATTTTTTAATGATTTTTACAGCGTAACAGTTTTTGATCTGGGCTTTTGGTGCCATACAAGCTGCTTGAGTTAAACACGAGGAAACTGTCGGACCTTCTAGTCCTGAGGGGGAATGAAGGGAGGAATGTTTTCCCGTCGCACTCTTTGATCTCACACCCCCTAATCACATCCTGAAGATTATACAGTACGTGCACCTCCGCACTGCCCTCACTGTGTGTGTGTGTGTGTGTGTGTGTGTGTGTGTGTGTGTGTGTGTGTGTGTGTGTGTGTGTGTGTGTGTGTGTGCATGCGTGCTTGCCTGAGGGCAGGCAGGGCAGATGTAGTCCTCCGTGTCCTGCCTGATGACAGACAGAGATAGGGAAGAAACAGAGACAGAAGCGTGATGTCATCAAACAGTGACAACCAAGCAGAGTTATAAATAAGTTTGGCAGTCATGCTTAAGTGCATGAAGCGTGTAAACTGACCAAAAGAGTCAGCACATTTTTACACTACAGAAATAAACAGATGGAAGTGCTGGTGAAGTCATTGAGCTCGTTGACAGGGCGGTTTTGGCAGGTCTCTGAGTTCTTTTTGTTCTTGGGGGCAGCAAAGGCGTCTCAGGAAAAGCAGAGTCAGAACTGGAGATGCAGATGCATTTGGCTTGGAGGATGAGCTCTGCGTTGATACTTTGTCCTTGAATAAAGATGATATTACATCATGTTACTACGATACTATATACAGTGTTGTATTTTTAATGGCGAAATGAAGAATTTTTAAATTGGCACTGAAGTACTGAAGAAACTTGGTTGAACAAATTTACGTTACTACCGCTGCGGCCAAGATACCCTCCAGAGTTACCCAGCATTTTCTGATTTGACGCCACATAGCAAGAACTCATCATGCTCAGCTATGTTTAAGCTTTGGTTACTTTAAAGAAAAGATAATGGTTTGGTGTGATGTCCTTGAGTCCTTCTAATTTCTAATTCTTTGAGTAACCAATGTTGAGGGTTCCATTGCTGGTTGCTGCTGCTGGAGGGACATCTTGTAAGGCCTGAGCAAAAGATGTTCCCAATAGGGCCGTCAAAACTCATTTGATTGAGCCATCCATTGAATTTGAATGGCCCATCGATCGGCAATTACATGATTGGCCACCGCATTGTGACACCGGGTTGCGTTTCTCCCACCATGACTGCCCAAACGCATTACCCACATTCAGATGAATGGGAGCACTGGCCTCTTCGCCACAAGACCTGATTTGGTGTGAACTCAAGCAGAGCCCTCAAATAGAGGAAAAGGCCCAGCAGAATGTACAATAACAATATTTATAGACTATTTTTTCTGTTTTATTTATTTATAATTGGTTGTGTTAGTATGTTTATTACCCACCTTTTTTCAAAATGGTTAGCCATTATAAATTTGTGTTCAGTTTGTTAGGTTGATTTTTGTCTTCTTCAGGTTGGTATGGTCTGTTCAGCTCTATTCACTTTGTGGTTAGTTAGTATAGCCAGACTTAAATTCTGTTTAGTTGACCCTTTTATATTGTCTCAGAATATTATTACATATTATTACATATTTTGCAATTGTTTGCTCAATTTTGTGGTAACTTAAAACCCTCTTTATAAAAATCCAGCGGTGACTCCAGATGCATCCAAACTATTCTTTTTGGTCATTCTCTTTTTCCCCCTTTCTTTCCTGTCATACGTCAAAAAAATACTTTTTAAAAATACTTTATACATTATGTATTATGTTGCAGAAAGTTGTTTGTTTGGAATGCAATGCAGTCTTTAACTGCAGGCAATTAGCTTAGATGTAGTACCGAGGTGCCTACTGACACCATCCATGTTCAGCTTACTCCTTGAAATTACATTCATATACGTATATGATTTGAAGCAAAAGGGCCCGATTCTATCTAGTATCAAGCACTCGTATTTGCATTGATTTGGTTTATATCTCTATATATTTTGTATATACAGATTTGCTTTTCATTAAAGGTATAGTTCATAAAAATAACTAGCTAAGTTACATATCAACATTTCAGAACACTTTAAAACCATCATCATAAATAGAAATAAAACAAATGAAACATTTTCAGTTGTACAAAAGCACTTCGATTTTCTTTACTGGGTGACACCGGCAGGTCCTGATCGCTGTACTACCCCTTACTGTCCTCCAGGGGTCGACATAGACCACATAGCTTTTATACTGAAACCCCTTCACACAGCAGTGTTGTAATACTTAACGCAAAGAGTGATAAAAAAATGCACAAATTAAAATGTAATAGTAGTTATACATTTGTAGTATAGTTAGAGTTATTGAATTTAAAGCATTAACTTCAGGACATTCAGCATTCTGCCCAATAGGCTACAACACAATACCAAAACACGAAAGTAAAACAATCCTATCCTGGGGTTGATAAAGGCTAAACACCTGTTTAACATATTAATTAGCTGGTACATTAATGTGCAATCAGCCTATTAGGCCGAATATAGAAAGTTATATTTGGTATCAGAAGTAGGATCCACGTGGGCATTCTCATCATCATCATCTTTATCCTAATGTGATTTGTTACGGCAGTCCATATTTCCATAAGATGAGTTTTGTGGACACAATAAAACTCCTTTAAAGGTGTTTAACGTGTTAGCATGTCGCTTTCCTTTTCAATGGGGTTTGAGTGAATGCATTTATAAATGATCCCCCATACCACAAAGCGGGTATCTTTTAAAAGAAAAAAAAAAAAATCACAGAATTAAGTAAAGTCTCTCTTTTTCTCTCCCTAGTCTTCTTCCAATCAATCAACATGAAAAGGTATTTTATAGCTAATTGTATTTTTTTAAACAATCTCAATACTTTTTTTTATCTTTTGAAACATATTTAAATCAGATTTTTAGTTCACAGTGTATAATGTGGGTAACATTAGCATGTAGACATATAATGACCCTATAAGAATGTAATGGTTTGATAGTTAATATGAAACGTATATATTTGGTACTTAAAGGGATATACCATGATTAACTCACTTTTTCAGAGCTTGTGCACATATATTTGGGTTGTTGTTCCTCCGCTTCCTCTTTGGCCTCTCACTGCAGACCAATCAAGAACTTCTTAAAGACCTCTTGAAAGAATCAGGAAGTAGCTTACAGAGCAATCAGGACACAGTCCAGTACCTCAAGGAGATGATCAGGAAGTATCCCTCTCCAGAGCGATGCATCAACCTGTTTCACTGTCTGAATGAGCTGCGTGATCATTCTCAGTTGGAGGAAATCCAACAATACCCCAGTTCAGAATGTCTGTCGACAAACAAACTGTCTCCTGCTCAGTGGTCGGCTCTGGTCTTCATCTTACTCTCATCAGAGAGCAAGTTGGATGTGTTTGACCTGAAGACATTTTTTTTTTTTTTTAAACTGTTGACTTTTTCTGGAGTTAAAGAAATGTTTTGGATCGCACAAGCTTGAAACAGTACTACGCAGCCGCCATACCCAATTCACACACAGTCTAATCATACTCACTAGGACTGCTTCGTACTCATGGTGAAAGCAGTACCGGAGCAAAATTGGAATGTGTTGGAGCGAGAGATAAGGTGACGCTCAAGCTTGTATAAAAGTCTACTCTGCACTACATCCAAAATCCTTCCACTCATACTTCACTTGGCTCACATGCTCTAGTACAGATGTTCATGGTCCCGACAGGATCAATTGGAGTTGTCAGTGATCTCCTGATTTCTAAATGTTGCGCCATCATTATAATTAATGTATATTTGGGAAAACTGTGCAAACCTCTTACAGCTTACAGCTTTTTTTTTTTTTACATAAACAATTGTCTTAGAGTTTGACTGAAAAAAGACAATAAATACGCGGCCTGAAATAGCCATTATGGCTAACTGCATTGGGCTCTACATGTTGGTGAACTAGATAGGTTTTTGTTCAGCTACCATTGCAATGCCTCACGTAAAATTACTTTTATATTTGGAATTATGTCAGACTCTCCCAGGTGGACAGCTCTGTTTTCGCCAGCAAGGAAATGGTCCAGAGTCTGGCCTTCGGGCTCTCCTTCCTGCAGCGCATGGATATGAATCCTGTGGTGGTTATGGGCCGGTCTGCGTGCGATGGGACGGGGCCCGCCGAGCTGGCGGCCGGGTCTCTCTGCAACCGAGGGCCAGTAGAGAGGAGCCAGCAGCTGACCGAGGCTCTGCAGCAGCACTCGGCCTCGGTCCTGCCGCTCTTCTCCGCTGAGTCCTTCCTCCTTCTGCATGAAGCCCTGCGTGGCAGCAGGTGAGTGGTTGAGTCACAGGGAAGAAGATGCTGTGGGTGTGCAGCCAAACTGTGCTATGTGTCTGTATTTGTTTTTTGTGTTCCACTTTGTGTAGAGTTTTTCACCAAGTGTTTTAGTAAAAAAACCTAAAACACTTGCATGGCTCCTCCAGAGCCATGTAAGGCGTCATACATCAGTTTTCACAAGCTGAGGAGTAAGCTGAACTTACTGAGTAACACTTGTTGAGGGCCATTTAAAGTGGCCCTATTATGCTTTTCCACTTTTCCCCTCTTCTTTAGTGTGTTATATATATTTTTGTACATGTAAAAGGTCCGTAGAGTGTAAAACCTGAAGCCCACGCCTAAAAGGAGTTATCCTCCCCCTCAGAAGCTCATGAGCTGCCTGAAACGGCTCATTTGAATTCTCTCCTTCACTTCTGTAACTTTATGTTACGGAAGTAACATAAAACTCCTTCCGGCTAGTTTGGCCCTCAAATAACAAAAGAGCGCTCCGCCCTCTGTCGCCGTGGATACCAGCCTACTCCAGTGGAGCCTGAACTGCGGGACGATCCCATTGGTTTGCCCGGTGGGGAGGGACGGGCGGGGCCGCTCGGTGTCGTTGGACTCGACGGATGTGACGGCGGCCATCTCCCGAGCTCTACAACCCCACAAAGTCATGTTCCTGAACAACTCAGGAGGTCTCCGCAGCAGAGAAAACAAGGCACGCTCTGAGTTTCCACTGATATAGTAGATATAAAGTGTGTGTGACTGGACATTATACATGCACCGTATATGTTAAAGGTCTTGTACAACTCTCCTACTTCGTATTTGTGCTACAGGTTTTGGACATAGTGTCGTTGCCCAGCGACCTGCCCAGTCTGTCCACGGCGGCCTGGCTGAGTGGGTGATAATAAATGATTAACATGATTTTAGATCTAAATCCCTGTTTTTTCTATCGGTGTTTGTGGCTCAGGGTCGGGGACACTCTTCAAAAATGGAGACCCCATACATCGGCAAGTACTTGTCTCACATCAGAGATTCCTACGAGCTGGTGGAGTATGCCAAGAACCTCCCCGACTCTTTCCACGTCTCCTCCCTCACCACCTCCGGCGGATCCTGAACCACCACCTCACAGCTGCTGGTTGTGTGGCTCCCTAACTCTGCTATGAATCTATCAATATTGTTTCCTTATCTTGGCTCTGACTTGACTTTTTTTCTATTCTAGATATTTTTTTTTTTTTCCCCTCTCCCTTTAAAAACTTGAAAAACAAAGCTGCTGTGAGAATTTCATACTTTCGGTATATTGACGAGCTGTTGATCATCCTCTATTTTTAGAGCTAGGGTTAGCTCTAAAGCTCAAGTGTTTGCCACTACATTTTCCACTTTCACCATTTTTACTTTGTTTTTTTATTTTTATTAATCCAGACAAACTGTTGTTTTTCACACTTGTGATGCTGCAAAGAGTGGAGGAATCTCAAAACTACAGTCTTATGTATTTCCCAAAGACTGTGTGGCATTACAAAATTGTTCCTCACAATTAGAAACATAAAGTCGTAGTTTAAGGGGGAATTGGAGTGTGTAAAAATGTTATGGTCATATGTTTGCATATATCACTTGTTAAGTTACTTGAATACACAAATAAAACTTACACTTAAAAAAGTGGTGCTATTTTATAATTTATATTTATTGATATTTAATAGATTTGGGTAAACCTTAAGGGAGCACGACAAAACCAAAGACAAATATGTACTGAGACTTGCGGTATTAAGTTGGAGGGGCGGTAGCAGTTTATCGCACATTTGGCGAACAAGCAGACCATCAATCTGCAGAAATGCTCAGTTTTCTACTGTTTGGAGAAGAGCCGATCATCCTCGTCCACTGCAGGCAATGTTAGTGATTCCATATCGTGTTTGATAATAAGAACAAGCTAATAAATTACAGCTAATCACTTAGCTCATTGTTTAGCTGCGAATGTATTTAAAAGATTTTGGAATTTCTTGTACTGCTGCTCAAGAAATACTTTTTGTTTACATACAAGAACAATAAAGCAATGTGACTTCTTTTCATAATTGTCTTTTTTTTCAAACAAAATAATCACAAAGAATCGATAAGAGTACTAGTATCGATAAAATCCTAATGATACCCATCCCTATTCAGTGTTACATGTTTCTTCCAGACTTCACTTCTTGCGATCCTCATATGTAAACAATCTGATGCGATATAATAGTTAACAAAAGTTTTATTAATGCTTTTTGATATCTTGGAGTTCTGCAACCGATGATGATGATGATGATTTCATCCCTCTCCTCTGTGCTCTGGGGGTTGGGAATGTGATGGTGAGACAGCACTGATTAGTTGAGCTCCTTAAAATGTAGGATTTGGACAACCCTTGCGGAGGCCACCACACACGTATCTTACTTTGTGCCGAGATCCTGGACACAGCTCTCCCTTTGGTCCTAAAAATGGATCGGATGGCTCGTAGCAAAGACACACGTACCCTGTACAGGACTCCTAGAGAAACTAGGTCCACGAAACACATATGCTCATGTGGGTAACGATGGAGAAACCTGGATGGTGGTGATTGGGAGGATCGGCCAGCCTGATGTGAACCCAATTAGTGCTTTGTTGTCAGACTTCTGTGCTAGTCATGGAGTGGCCATAACAAACACCATGTTCGAGCATAGGGCCGTGGGAGACGACGCCGAAAAGGAACGCAGGCTCAGGCTATTGTCAGCAGGGGAGGACAAATGTGGACCCATACGGGGCAAATTGTCAGCAGTTGAATGAACACTTTGAGGAACTCCTGAACCCATTCAAGACGTCCTCCGTGGAGGAGGCAATGTTTGAAGATTAAGGGGAATTACTCGAATGCAGGATTTTTACTAGTATTTTACAAGGTAGTATTTACTTTTACTTAAGGTGGGGATACAGGCTACACCAGCTATACGTCAACACTATAATGTGCTTGCACCAATGAAAAAAAAAAGGGCTTGGCACAGAATGCAGTGGAACTGGTGATAGTATTAACAGCAACACTTCCTCTTTTGTTCACTTTTCGGAGGTAGCTGCCTGGTAAGTACACCTTGCTCTGGGTTTATGTTTGTTAAGGGATGAAATCCGAAATGGTGTGATGATATAAAGCTGGTCCTTTGATGTTTAGATGAACGTGAAACTTTTTTCAAGCTTTCTATATATATTTCACCAATTCTTTCTCTTTACAAGAATTAAATTCTCGGGTGTCTAATGTTTTTTGCTCAATTTTTATCTTCTTTTTTTACTGGCCTGATAAATTGGATCCTGACTTATTTTCTATTTCGATGTAAATTTAATCAGATCAAAGTATAAACAACATTTTAGATTTTTTCCTCAACTCAGGGTAGAAATGGGCAACTGATGAAGATTTGTATTTTATTTAATTACATTTGTCCATTTTTATTTTATAAAGCAAGAACACATCAAACTAGTCAAACAAAAACATTAAAAAATCAATAACATGTAAAGAGTGGTTGCTTTATTTTTTTATGAAATTTAACTCAGATAAAGGGCCTCTTGTTTGTCTTTATTTCCTTCACAGCTTGTAACCTGAACTGCTAGTTATTGTTTTACATGTGACAGTTAAGGTGCAGTTTTTCCCAAGAGTCACCGACCTGAAATTTTCAGGACCTTTGGCTTCAAAACTCCATTGTTCATAAATTATGAGCCACAACATAAATGCTTTATATATATTTATCCATTGCTCTTTTTGTCTCGCTACAGATGGCTGTGTTACACAGAATAACGCTACCGATAACTGCTGTTGTGTGTGGGATCATCCTGCTGTTATCCTATTACATGATACTCTATCAACACCCTGAAGACAAAAAGGTTCCCACAAAACAAAAAACAAGGTAAAGCGCATGCTTTCACCGTATGTCATTAACTTGTGTCTCTATTTATGCCTCAATACATGTACATGCACGCAATACACAATGTGTGTGTGTGTGTGTGTGTGTGTGTGTGTGTGTGTGTGTGTGTGTGTGTGTGTGTGTGTGTGTGTGTGTGTTCTGTTTACATAAATGACTGTTTACGCCCCATTCTAAAGAAGTGCTTTGCGAAACTTGTTCTACAGCATATCAAGTTACCAACATCCCAGCCAGCCTTCACCCTCAACAGTGTGCATAAAGGGCCAACAGATCCAGAATGCCAAACTGCCGTTGTTCCGATATTGATACCAGTTTTGTTTTCTTGCTTTTCGTGAAGGGACTACAACTTGCATTTGGTAATGCACCCCTGTGTTCTAGAATAACACTAAATGAACCGTAATCCTTTGTATCTATTCTATCTTAATGCTTATGATCATTTATTTGGCAGATATATTAAAATTCCTAACATTTAATATTATTGTCAAAAAGGCTACTCAAACCATAGAGCTTATTTTTCAGTCATTTTTGAAAAAACCCCCACTGGTTCATTATCTTGTATTTGTGGAGCAGTAAAACATCCTCTTATCTGTAGAGTATTATAAGTCTGAGTTAAAGCATTTATGTGGAAGCCCTCAAGCACTGTTGGACATAGTCATTCTTAAGTGATAATATGATAGAAAACGAATAGATTTGTGGTCCTTCATGGCTTCCTTATTACCCCCACCCTTTCAGGTTGCTACCCACAGGTCTTCTTCCCCCATCTGGTCCATGCGACTGTCCTAGTGGCTCCTTCGTTCTCAAAGATCACATCCCTAAGGATCAGTATGAGGAGCTGGTGCAACGCAGAGCTAAGGAGCTCCAACAATTCAAAATCAGGTAGTTGATGGATGCAATTATTTAATTCTTCAGCGGCACTTTACACTTGGTAATAACAAGAAAATAAGGGAGTAACATCTTGGGGTAAGTACAGGTAAGTGTAAATATTAATAATAGTTATAAAGCACACTTCTCTTTGATTCTTCTTGTCTATTACTTGGATACCTGTAAGATTATCAGAACATTGGCAGTTCTTTTGTTTGTTTTATCTCCTGCAACACACCAAAACACATATATTTTTGGTCGACTCATGTTCATTCCCCCCATCTTCCCAACAGGACCACATCTGTATTATCCAGAATGCTGTTTGCTTCGCCGAACTCTCCTCTGCAGTATCCTATCCAGGGTTTACAAGTACCGCCTCTGACCTCCACCCTGATACCAGGTATGCTACAATCTGTACATAGCGATAAAGTCTTGAGTTGAGTCGAGTCTGATATTAAACATGGCTGGAATATATGGGGGAACACAAAAATCTCACACTCTGAAAAGGATTCCATGGGTATTATAGCCTATTTAAGATTAATAATGAGCAAAAAACAATACCACAGCAAATGAGACATAGCAATATGAAATGTGTATTACTGACCCCTTTCAGCAGGGTTGGATCACTTCCTGATATATACCCATTATAAAGTTTGTAAAGCCAGAGATGAATTTGTGTACTCACATAAGCATAAAAGAGTATGAAAATACAAGGTAATTTTGATTTCAGGTTTAGCTCTGCAAGCAGAAGAAAGAAGCAGCTACAAGGTTGGTGAGATCTCATGGATGCAAAACATTATCTCGTCATTCTTAAAGCCTTTACACACTGGGGGTGGTTTTTTTTGGACGATTAATTCGCAGCAAAAGGCGACACACTCCTTTTCAACAACGCGGATGATTCTTCTGTGCTTTCGTACCGTGTGTAAAGATATCAACAAATGAAGTGGTATGGAACGGGTTGAGTTGCGCCTATATTTATGAAACAACAACACAGAGGCTCCATAGTTCCATGGATGGCAAACTTTATTACGCCTTTCAACCTTAACAAAGACCAGATGGTCACAACCCCAATGTGTAAAGGCCTTACTGCAGATCAACCTGGTAGAATGGTTTGGCTGGTTATACAATATGGCTTCTGAAATTTAGAAATGGATTAATATGAACTACATTTTATATAAACTCCATAAAAAACACGTCATCTTGGTGTTAAAACGGGGTGGAAACCTCACTGCAACTACGGGGTAGAGGATGATGAAACTGCTGCAATGGATACTCTATGATTTAATTTTGAAAGCCAATATGTATTGATTTTTGTTCTGAATTTGATCTATTTCCAATTGCTCATTTTACACCAGAAAAGTAAATAATTTTTTCCATAATTGTATATTTTTTTTATAATGTCAGGACAGAGCAAAATTTGAAGGTGATGAGTAATATGAACAAGACCACTCAATCAGCATTGGCTTTCAAATTTTCTTTGCTACCTGACTTTATTGTGAGTGTTGTAACTTCCCTCTCTCCTACTGTTATTGGCCTCTGCTCTTTTCTACACAAACAGCAAGGTGTGTCCCTGCTTTCTCTGATTTGTGACAATATATTAAGACAACCCCCAAAAAATCCTGTAACTGGTTGCCAAAGACTTCATTTTGGCTAAGTTAACTTCTATATAAACTGCCATAGACCACATTGTGCTTATTCTGTAACATTTAACTGACTCAGGCAGACAGCATGACACCAAACAACACGGAATGTTCTTACCTCCCCCTGTACCAAAACATTGATTTACAGAACAATTAACCTGCAGAGAATGCAAACAGTGAGAGGATCAAAGAGAGTATTTATACCTGGGATGCAAAGGAAGCCTGCTTGTCAAGACACAGTTTTGCATGTAGGAAATTTAGATTTCATGTGGAGTGCAAAGAGACATATTCACTTTGTTTACTGGCAGTCAAGAAGAGATGTAACAGGAGATTATTTTAGTGTATAAGACTGGCTCACTTGTACTTTGGTCATTTTCACCGTTGTAAAAAGCTACAATTCTCCTTGACAAGATTTAAATGTTTTTCAAAAGATCAGCAAGCTCTGAGCCAGTCAGCATGGCAGTTTTTTCACTATGCATAATTGGTTGAAATACATGCTGAAGATAATGATTCACGTGTTTGTTTGTTTGTTTGACTCTAGGTCTCCTTGAAAGTGGCCAAAGGGGTCCTGACCACGGAGATTGCTAATGGAGTGGAGGTGCATGGTGAGATTCTGACATTAGAACGAACGTCATATAGGTTGCTGTTGTAGTTCTTGAATAGATATGACTAAGTCTGATTTGGTTAAGCAAATCATTGAACAACAGTTGATGACATGCTGCATTTGTTTGGCAGTCATTGGTTTTAAATTATTTTCCATAATACGAAAATGAAGTTTGCATTTGTTTCGTCCATCCCAGTAAATGTCATGCCTGCATTCATTTTTGTTAAAGGTCATTGTCAGGTAACACAATCCGCATTTCCACATTTTTCTATCTCTTCTTTAAGTAAATTATTCCGCTTTTATGTTTAAATACATAAAAGTGAAAAAGAATTAATATCTCTATTTTACATGTGCATAAGTCTCATCCATTTTACTGTTTATGTATGTTTATGTCTCATTATCAGTCAATCACCTGTTAACCTGTTTTGCACTTTGAAATGCACTAAACAAATGCTACACCAGGTCAGTTTGACCTACTTAATGATAATGATAACTGATCCTTGAACAAATTATTAGTAACACACTAACTTTAATAATCAGGAGTTGCCTTTTCATACAGAGATTCGGGACAAATGCATTCAACTTGCGACACTACATGCACTTTAAAATGTAAGAAAGTAATCCAAGAATACAGAAGTTGTTGTTAGGCAGTTAAAGCACTGCTTTTGTCCTATAAAATACATCTGAAGGTTGCCTTAGTGAACGGTATAGCCACTCGTTGATTTGAATGAACTGAATTGCATTAATGTGGTATTTAACAACCAGGTAAAGTAATACAGTTTTTATTAAAATCAAATAAAATGTACTGTTTTTTTGTGGTCAGGTCATGGTGAGACCGGGCTGATTATGGAGTCTAGCAACCTGGAGACCCTCAACTACCTTCTGGCTAAAGTTTCCTACACCAGCACTATCTACCACATACACACTGGAGACCTGGGTATGCGTCCAAGATATTGCAACAGAGAACCGTTTAAAAAAATAAGAACACAGTCCTAACACAGTAAATGTAATAGTCATTTGTCAATGTTTTGTATATAAAAAGTGAAATGAGGTACTGTGGAAAATATAGGTGCCGTTTGTTTTCTTCAGTAAACTTTAAAACTTTTCTGTACTCAGCATCCTTCCAGTTTGAGAACAATGAAGCCGTGTTTCCTATCACCATCAAACAGCCTCTCCTGCCAGTCCTGTACGACATGGGAACAAGTAGGTGTGCACTCATCATGTCGGTCCGGGGGTTAAAATTCAAGTTGAAGTTCAATTATTTATAGAAGAAAAGTGCTGCTTCTCTGCTCTCTGGGTTTAACCATTTGAGCATCCATCAGTGATGTGTCAGCATAAGAAGCTGCTATCTAGTATAATTACGACCAGTCACATCTAATTAATCAGGAAGATGAAACTGTTACTCAATTGTACTTAATTAAAGAGCTTTGGACTTTTTTTAATAGTGGATGTTCACAAGAACATTTGTGAGTCACAGACTTTTTATGCATGTAAGTGTTATACACCAATGAATTTATACAAAAAAAAGGACAATAACTGTCTTTTTGCATTTTTTGTGCTAATTTCATGTGTTAAAAGTTAAAAAGTGTTAAAGAACACTGTTATAGGGCAGATAGCAGGTTTATGTACACTAATGTGCAATCAGTCAGCTGGATCAGCAATAAAATGATCAGTTCCTAGGAGAAAACACAACTTTACCACATCTGTCAACTTCTGAAAAAAACAGAGAAAACCATGAGCTCATCGCAGGGACGCATGTGTCCTTTCTTGATTGAACTCTTTGCCTTCTTCTCTGTCTGTCAGATGTCAGCTCTCACGTCACCATCATCACCAAGACATTCCTGCGCTACACAAAACTCAAGGTGTTGTTGAGTAGCATCCGGAGTTTCTATAGCAACATCGAAGTCATAATCGCAGATGACAGCTTTGAACCAGAGCACATTACTGGAGAACGCATAAAACAGTACATCATGCCTCCAGGTACAGCACACACACACACACACACACACACACACACACACACACACACACACACACACACACACACACACACACACACACACACACACACACACACACACACACACACACACACACAACACACACACACACACACACACAAACATTTACTACAAACGCTTTATCACAAAATTAACAAAAGCTGTGCTGCCCCACTATATAAAATTATTTCATATTATCTGTCAATGCACATTACATTGTGCTTTTCACCTGAAATTGAAATTTAAAAAAAATAGCAAAACATGTTTTCTCCCTCAGGGCTGGTTTGCTGGCAGGAATCTGGCTGTCTCCCAGGTAACCACCAAGTACTTCCTGTGGGTGGACGATGACTTTGTGTTTACGGAGAAGACGAAGATAGAGAAGCTGGTGGAGGTGATGGAGGAGTTCCCCGAACTGGATGTGGTGAGAATGAAATGGCCCATGTCTGAGGGTCAGTTAGCTTATGTTGAATAATTCAAGTAAAACATTTGAAGGTGCAGTGTGTGGGATTTAGCGGCACCTAGCGGTGAGATTTTAGATTGCAACCAACTTAAACTTCTGCCTTGTGCCAAGCATGTTAAAGAACTAGGGTTGCTCATGTAAAGACATGAATGGAACTTGAATGGCCCTATCAATAGCCAATGTAGAAACATGGCAGACTCCATAAAGAGGACCCGTTACCTCATTCTAAGGTAACAAATTAATATTATATTTAATTTCTGCCAAGATCATCCTAAATACTACACACTGTTCCTTTACATGTATTTCTGCTCCTCAACAAATTCATTTCTAAATCCTCTCGGCATTCCTACTTTAATTACATCAATTTGTGTTTGTCTTTTTCTGAATAAGGGTTTTCTATCTGAGATTCACATCAGGACAGAGAGTCCCGTATCTGAAAGACAAGTTCTAGACTGTTTTATAAGAAATTAAATTTCACTGTTTATCCTCATATGCACCTGATGTTTTACAACTACAACGTGTCAACTGGAGCCGATTCCAGCCTGTAGTGGGCAAGAGGCAGGTTCACAATGGACTTGTAGCCAGTTTATAACCCGTTTCTCTGGACTCTCTGTTTTCATAAGCTCGGCGGGACGGTGCAAGGGAACCAGTTTTATTTCTCTCTCATCTATGAGGAAGGAGAGGAAATGGATGGAGGCTGCCTCTACAGAAAGTCTCAAGGGAAGTTTCACTCACTTCCTGGTTACCCAAAATGCTTTCTAGCCAGTGGGGTGGTCAACTTCTTCCTGGCTCGAACGGAAGCCGTACAGAGGGTGGGATTTGACCCTAAGCTCCAGAGGGTAGCCCACTCGGGTAGGTCTAGAGTTTGGAGTCCACAGTCTTTCAGGTTTGTTGGCGTTTTTTCTAAAAGGGTGAATGTCTGTCTCTGACTCTAGAGTTCTTTATGGATGGCCTGGGCTCCTTAATGGTTGCTACGTGTGACCACGTGTCCATCGGCCATCAACCCAAAAAAGTGGACAATGCGGACGATGCGCGCTACGCCAGATTCAGAAACCCTCCAAGGAATGAACAGGAGTTCAAACTGCAGCTTCACTTCTTCAAAAACCACCTAAAGTGTGTCAAATATGGATAGCTGACTGAAAAACGGTACAGTTAAACTTTCAAGGGAGTTTGGGGACTTTCTCCTTGGGGTATAAAGGAGTATATTGCGAATGTAATATATTTGTATCTGTACTGGATCTCATTCGTCTCCCTGGTATACCTCAATTATGTAGTGATCACATTTTTAAAAAAGGATCAAATGGGAGTGTACATGTTGAGGTGATTTTGTGTTTTGCTTTTTGGCTTCATGATGGCACTGGTGTCTCCCTATAAATAAATACAACAAAATGATGCAGCACCTGGGTTTCAGGTTTTATTTCCTTAGATGGTGGAGGGTTTTGATGACTGCAGCTTTGGAAATGAAGATGGACCTGACGCTACTGGTGACGAGGAATTTGTTTTTGCGCCTTTTATGAACCACTTAAAAGCAGAACTGGAGCATGTGAATGACAAAGCTAGCTCTATCTGTTTGAAAAGAATGTAACAGCAACATCAAAAAGTGACCTGCAGCACACACTGGGGCTCTTTGCAGGGATGAGAGTCAGTACCTCCAAGTCTTAGGTCATGGTTCTCTACCTGAAAAAAAGCTGTATTGCACCCTCCAGGTTGGTAGTGAGTCACTGCCCCAAGCAAGGGAGTTCAAGTATCTCGGGGTCTTGTTCACCAGTGAGGGTAAAATGGAGCGTGAGATGGACGGGTGGTTTGATGTGGCGTCAGCAGTGCTGCGGGCGTTGTTCCAGACCATTGTGGTGAAGAGGGAGCTAAGCCAGAAGGCAAAGCTCTCAATTTACCGGTCTAACAACGTTTCGACCCTCACATATAGTCATGAGCAGAAAGAACAAGATTACGGAAATGAGCTTCCTTCATAGGGTGGCTGGGCTCAGCCTTAAAGATAGGGTGAGTAGCTCATACATCTGGAGGGAGCTCGGAGTAGAGCCGCTGCTCCTTCGCATAGAAAGGGTCCAGCTGAAGTGGTTCGGGCATCTGATCATGATGCCTCCTAGACGCCACCGTTTAGAGGTTTTCCGAGGTATCTCCAACGGGTAAGAGGCCCCGGGGGTAGACCCAGAAACAGTGGGCAGATTATATATCTAGTCTAGCCTGGGAATCTCGGGGTCCATCAGGAAGAGCTGGAGAGCATTGCTGGGGTGAGTGACGTCTAGAATACCCTCCCCAGGCGGCTGCCCTCGCGACCTGGCCTTGGATAAGCGGAAGTCAATGGATGGATGGATGGATGGTAACAGCAACTATAACATTCCACTCACCCCAGGCAAAGAAGTTATGATCGCTGATGTCTGAAATGATGCAAAGTATTACACATCATTGACAAAACCCAAAAAAAACCAGATCTTTTTTTTTAAATGGCTGTTGACAGTATTTTATTATTTATGGAGTGGTACAAACTGTCAAAGAAAAGTGTCTTTAAGGTCCAATTCAGTGACTGGTTCAGATGAGCTTCATTCACTGCGCAGTGGAGACAGAACTCCACAGCATGCTTGTAGAATTATCTCTGACTACAGTAGGTTCTCGTCAAGATTATATACAGGGTTACAGGAAACAAGTAAGTAAGTAAAAAAGGTCAGAGCAGACTCTATCTGCTGAGGAGACTGAGGTCTTTTGGAGTGCAGGGAGCACTCCTGAGGACCTTTTTTTGACTCTGTGGTGGCATCAGCCATATTTTATGGAGTGGTCTGCTGGAGCAGCAGCATCTCGACAGCCGACAAGAAGAGATTAAACGAACTTGTCATGAAGGCCAGCAGTGTGCTGGGGTGTCCATTGGATACGGTGGAAGTGGTGGGAGACAGGAGGATGATGGCTAAGCTGTCATCCCTGATGAACAACACCTCCCACCCCATGCAGGACACCCTGGCAGCTCTGTGCAGCTCCTTCAGCCACCGGCTGCTTCACCCCCGGTGTGTGAAGGAGAGGTACCGCAGGTTCTTCCTTCCTGCTGCTGTCAGGCTGCACAACCAGCTCAGCTCCCAGCAGACCACAAAACACTTAAAACCTGTGGAATATAAATACACTGTGCAATAATAGTTATAATAGTTATTCTGTCTGTATATACAATATTTCAGTTATTGTGGATTCTTTACTGTTTTTTATTGCTTATTTGCTTATTTATAATACTTTTTTTTTATCTAGTTTTTTTTTACTATGTCTCTTGTTTGCACTATACCCTATGCTGCTGTAAATCCTAACATTTGCTTGTTGATGTTTTGCATGGCAAGGGTCTCATTTCAGGTGCAACTGGGCATAGTTAATGGGTGTAAGACAGTGTCACTGTCAGAGATGGCCATTAGTGGTAAGCCTTCATTGGTGCTATGAGGAATGAACCCACACACATAACAGTTAGTAGAATTTGGGCTGTGGTCAGCTAGTTAAGCTGAGGTAAGTGTTTGTGGAGATAATTTGATCATGTGTGGAAATTCTAACCGGTTTGGAGTCCCGTCTTTGTCGAAGAGGGGAGACTGCATTTAATGAGCCGAGCCTCCCTTAGCCGAGCCTCCCTTAGCATGTTCCTTTGTGTTGGGTCATGGGTTGTATTTATAAAAAGGGGGTTTTCCAGAGCAGTCGTGTATCCCCCTTGGTTCCCCAGAAGCGAAAATCCTTTCACAAGGGTAGTCAAAAGCAGTAATGTTGGTGTCCTCTGACAGCATCCGATCAGATGAGCACTGGTCCATGTTGTCATCCTGTTAGGCTGCTGATCTTTTGCAGTGAGAGGCGTGGATCCACGTTGGGCATCCTTCACACTTCACTGCGATGTGGGTGGTTAGCAGTACTTGGAATGGACCGGTCCACCTAGGCTGGAGAGCGTTCTTTCTTTTGTGCTGCTTCACGTACACAAAGTCACCAGGTTGGATGTTGTGACAGTCACCATCAGCGGGAGAAGTCTGGGCTGCAATTACCTGTGAGTGTAGAGCTTTGACAGAAGAACATAGCACCTTACAAAAGTCAATGACAACATGTTCCATCAGCGCAAGGTCCAAGTGGGAAACTGGGGGCAGAGGAGTTGTTGGAGTTGACATAGGTCTGCCCATTATAATCTCATGGGGTGATAGTCCTGTTTTTCTGTTCACTGTGCTTCTCATAGTCATTAAAGCAATGGGGAGGGCATCAGGCCATTTTAGGCCTGTTTCAGCACAGAATTGTTAGTTTTTCAGCACTCCATTCTGTCTTTCCACCGCACCGGCAGATTGAGGGTGGTAAGGGGTATGAAAACAATGTTTAATCTGTAGTGCCTTGCAGACTTCTCGTAAAACAGATGAGGTGAAATGGATGCCTCTGTCACTGTTAAGGCTGTGTGGTATCCCATCAATCACAAGAACATATTCATAACCACAACATTTTGGCAGTTGTATAAGTATATTTGCATGTTTACAAAGGGTCCCCAGGGGGGAAGATGGGCTGCTTGAATTGTCTTCACAGGTTTTCCTGGATTATGCTGTTGAGATGTCACACATCTTTGACAAATTTGTTCGCAAATTATTGCTATTACAGGAACAAACCAATGTCTGTTTAATGCAGCATCATTCCCCTGTTGCTTGTGTGAGACACGCCATGTGCAACACGAGCAAGCTGGAGAAGCAGAGAATGTGGAGCTACTGCGCGGCCGTCGCAGGAGCGCCACAATCCATCAGTAAGAACACAACCGACTGACAACCAGGCAGACCGCTCAGAGTCGTCGGTGGCTGCCTGCAAAGTCATGGAGAGCAGGTACTGGCTGTACAATGGGAGTGGTTGAAACACACATTTTAACTACAAGGGAAATTGGGGAAACAGCCACTGTCTTGGCTGCAATGTCAGCCTTGGCATTTCCCCGGGACACATCATCTGAACCGCCTGTGTGCTCCTCACATGTCACAACCGCAAGGCTGCTAGGGAGTAAAACAGCTCCCAAAAGATTAGTAATAGATTTGGCATTTTTAATTGGTGTCCCAGAAGAGGTGAGAAAACAACGGTGCAAACAAAATTAGCTCAGGATTTGCGAGAGGTTTGTCTTGTAGGTCGGGGCGGGGGTTAGCATATGGTCAACTAAGGTTTTGCAGCAATGTGGCTCACCATCAACAAGGATGGGAAGAAGAGAAGCAGGGTTAAGGGGTGAGCAATGTTCAATAGTGAGGTTGGATGTAGAGAGGAGGATGATATAACGAGTCTGTCTAGAAGAGGAACATTTTTGAGTTTTAGAGCGGAGGAGAAGTGCAGAGACAGAGTGGGGAACAATTAGAGTTAGAGGAGATCCCGGTACCATGGAGGAGGTAGTTTCCACAGCATAAGCAGCAGCAGCTACTCTTCATTTCTACATCCTCATTATAGTACCTATGTACTTCTCAAGGCTTGGCATTACGATAGAATAATTTCATACAGGGGAAAGACTCTCAGGTAGGAGATTATTTGACTGTACGATACCATAACTATGTCACTGACTGGTTACTGACCCTTTAAGTATATGGTAAAAGTCACCGACTGGTTACTGGCCCTTAAATTATTAAACAACCTGCCGGCAGGCTTTACCACATTGTAAGATTGAACAGCAAAATTTTCAGAAGACATTTCTGTACTTCAAAATTGACTGTACTGGTAACAATATGACCTATACATCCATATAGCAACAACACTTAAACACATAACAGTAAGAAACAATACATACAAATATAAGATTAGGCCTTATGTATCAAAACTCACCGGAACCACCTTTAGCACAAAATATAATTTGATACTATTCTTAATTTGAAATTAAAATGCGTTACCTGGGTCAATGGATGATCTGGACTTAAGACAGAGTGGTGTGAATATTAGCAAAGTTAGGAATTTTACAATAGGCTTCCTTACCCTTTGAATTTGGCGCCGTTGCTAATATTCAGAATCACTCCATCCAGTCTGCAGATGTCCTTTAGCCCAGGGTTAGCAGCCTGTCAACAATGGCATATATCCTACTGTAGACGAAGAAAATTCTACAAGCATGCTGTGGAGTTCTGTCTCCACTGCCGGTGAATAAAGCTCATCTGAACCAGCCACTGAATTGGACCTTAAAGAAACTTTTCTTCGACAAAACAGATATTCCAAATTCCCTCTGTAAAAACCTCTGTTGTGTGGACTAAATGGGTTTCATCCATGGTTAAAATTTAATAAGATGATGCCTAACTTGCATATTGAAACATACAATTTATTTTAACACAAATAAAACAATTGTCTCAATGTAAATATTCCACTGGGGACATTTCATGGTGATATATATTAGATAAATATTTTACCCCACTCGGCTGAAGTCTCTCCCCTTGAAAAAAAGCAAAACATTGGTGTTTTACATGTATGGGAAAGTCACTAAACATGAAGCCTTGGGAGAAACAACAGGTGAAGAAAATGACTTCATCTTCCCCTGTGGACAAATTATAGTTTGTTTGGACTGAATGATCCTCCAGTGTTAGTAACCTTGCAACCCCCATCCAGGCAGTGCCTCCTGGTAACACCTGGGCCGGGTGCTACCATCATTGTGCTGGTGATTACATGGTGATTGGCTCTGATTGGGTCCAGCTTGGTGTTCGCTCTGACTTGGTGTTTTGTTTGCCAGGCTCTCTGGTTGTGGGAGTAGAACAATGAAGCTGGTCCCTTTTCCAAAAGTGTCAGATTGCCAGATGCCAAAACAGAAGGTAAGTGTTGCTGACTAGTTTTGCAGAGCAACCTCACTTTGGTTGCGCAAGTTTTCTTCGTTGCAGTTCCAATGTCTTTGTCTTTCCCATGGCTTACAGCTGGAAAACTGCAGCTCCACATAGATGTGTATTGTCTTGAAGCTTATTGTTTTGGATTGGTCTTTATTTTATTGGTTTGGGACATTGCACACTAATCAACATTCAAAATGTAAGATCAGAGTTAGCCTGAAGGCTATGGGTCCCCTGCCAGATATTCAAAAACCTAAAATTACAGAAATAAAATGTTCAAAGATTAAAAAACAACATAGTAGTAAGAATGAATTGACAGACATGGCAAACCAACAATAAAATAAGCAGACTAAAACACAGTGTACATTAAACATTATTGCACAAAACAGTAGATTAGAGCAGGACAAATGCACCTACAATAAAAACACATTCAGAGACATAGAACACAAACATGCAGAACAAACATTAGCAGCATAAAGCACAAACATGCAGCACAGACATACATCCAGGAGCACACAAGAGACAAGCAAGCAGGACACAGCATTTACCAAGATCCAGGAGAAGCAATTGCAGTCCTAGTGTGTACATAATTGGTGACCATTAAGCCATATTTTCAGCTGTCCTGAAAAGGGACGGTAAGAACTAATTTCTCTAATATGAGATGTCAGTGAGTTCCATTTGACCCTGTAACTGAGAATGCTGAGTGGCTAAAGGCACTTTTTCTAAAGGGTACTACACAGTCTCCCGGGAGAGCCTCTGGTTGTCCGGTTTGTATTTGACCTCTGAGTGATACAGTTGAAGTGGTGGGGG
Source organism: Anoplopoma fimbria (assembly GCF_027596085.1). Lineage (NCBI taxonomy): Eukaryota > Metazoa > Chordata > Actinopteri > Perciformes > Anoplopomatidae > Anoplopoma > Anoplopoma fimbria. The sequence goes on along the minus strand of NC_072459.1, from coordinate 20,429,299 downwards.
GACTTTGTTGTGCAAAATTTTAAAAATAAGGTGTTTGCTACTTTATTAGGTTTTCCCAGCTCAGAAGTTTAACCTTAAAATTAGACAATTGGTAGGTGTTTGACTTCCGGTCCAGGACTTTCAGGTTTTTGATACAGTGTCTTCAAGTGGTTTAAGTGCTGTCTTACCTGGGTGTGCGATGCTGGTCAAACAGTATGTGAAATGTGACATTATCATGGCATGCATATAAATCTTTGCTGCATCAGTTGTCATTGAATTTCTAATAAAGCGAAAATCATAAGTTTAACCCTGTGCCAAAACATGAGATTTGAATGACAGTTGAGAGTCGATGAACTCAGAACAACTTGTAATTTTACTCCTGACAGCATTATGGCTGGGTCTGGAGTGCTACATTGCAAAAAAACATGCAGACTGTTTTGGATGTATTTAGCTTGAATGATTGATATTTTGAGATGCGGTTCAATGCATTGGTGAGTGTGCTGCAGCCTGAAGTTTATTGCTGCCATGTTGCATAAAGCTTCTCTACATAGAGCAACAGAGGGCAAGTCATTTATATAAAGACTGAAAACAATTGGACCTAATGTATTGACCCTTGTGGGATTTCATGGTGATATTTTAGATAAATATTTTACCAGTTAGTGTATCCAGCGCAAAACTTTTTGATTGCTGACATTCACACACTGGATTCTGTTCATTAAATATGATTCTGACCACTTGAGGGCGTTATTGTGATTTACTGTGTCAAAAGCTTTTCTAAGGTCTAAGAATACAGCCCCAACAGTACCTTTGTCCATCATAGACTTAACCTTTTCAATTAAGAGGCAGTTGTCTGTAGAATGATTGGCTCTAAAATTGCATGGGATGCAGTGAAAAGGGGCTGTTGTTTAAATGGGAAATGAGTTGTTCTGCTCTTTCTTTTGTATGCTTTTGTTAACCTACTTAAAAATAGGTGACCTATTCTTTCAGCACACACTCCTCTTTGCACACAAATGTTAAGCTGTTTTTTAAAAGTGCTTCACAAAGTACTTGGCATCCATTCCCACAAATACATAATAAAGATGGCACATTCTAAAGCAAGTCTTATGTAAATTTAAGTAACAAATTATGTGTTGGTGGTCCTCATTTTTGCATGCTGGAAAATCTTGAGGAGGGGGAACTCATTCATAATGAATGAAAAATAACCCTGGGTCAGGATGTTTTGGAAATCGTTAGTAGGATGGCATGTCAGTGTGTTTTTTTTCGGATATCAAATCCCATTGCACATTGTGCAGTGGTCGAATTCACTCGTACTGAACTGGGGCTTGTACTTTTTCTTGAGTATTTTTTCATTGTACATTCTGAATCTTAACAACTCTACTACATTCCAGAGTGAAATATTGTGCTTTTTACTGCTCGTAATGATAGTCCAAACACTACAAAATACACAAGACATTGCAAAAATAAAACTTGAGCTTTCAAACTTGGCTTGCAAACCTTTTACAAAAAAGATGTCTGAGTGGTTAGTTGTTGGCAGTTTCCGTCTTAACTTTGAGGCTAAAAGGTGTGTGTGTGTGTGCATAGAAGACAGTTATCCGATAATGATATGATGCTCTGGATTATGGCTTTGTAAAGTTCAACCATTGGACCCTGCCTGACTCTTTTCAGTTGTCTCGGGATCTAAAGTAGTTGTTGGGCTGTTTGCATGTGATGTTTGGGGTCGAGGTTCATTTCAGGTTATTGCTAATGTGTGTGACAAGAAAGTTGAAGGAGTCATTGTAATTGGTTGTGGATGATATTGGTCCCACTGGTGGGAAAGAAAACAGCCTGCTCATAAAAGGCTGCTCCCTCTTTAAATATCGCTCACCGTGGTAAAAGTTACTAATTTATGTTTCATATAAAAAGACGAGTGGAACCCTGCTGACAGCAAATGGTGAGAACTAATGCAGTATTTGTGCTTATAAGAAAAATATCAATGGCTGTTACTGGCGTTCTGTTTGTTATAATGGATGGATGGATGAATGAATGACAGTTTTTTTTTTTTTTTTTTTGTTGCCTAGTTACTGGTCATTAACATCCAGTATAGCCTATTGTGTTTGCTGGTATTTATCTTTCAACTTGATTTAAATGAAAATTTAAAACCTGGTTGATATGAAATGTGAGGATGAAATTTTATGTAACTTTCTGGCAATTTATTCTGAATGATTGCAACTTTCTTTGTATAAAGTAATTCAGAGTGTTGTCAGCCCTGTTGGGGCGGCTGTGGCACATGAGGTAGAGCGCTTGTCCCGTAACCACAAGGTACATGCAGAAGTGTCCCTGAGCAAGACACCTAAGTTGCTCCCCGGGCGCTTCATTGCAGCCCACTGCTCCTCCGGGATGGGTTAAATGCAGAGACATAATTTCCCCATTGTGGGACTAATAAAGGCTTAATTATTATTATTATTATTATTATTATTTTCACTGGCCCTTTCATGCTACTTCCAAATGTTTTCTGATCATAGTACAATAGTTTGAATAAACCCCTCAACTTGAGAATGATTTGTTTCAGATTTATGAATGAAAAGAACAATTACTTCCCATACATCATCCAGATGACTTCTTATTCAGTTAGTTACACCTATGTCCTTCTAGACTTAGACAAACAGATAATTGTGAGAATAGCAGCAGGTGGACAGGGAGCCATTGTTTAGGGAAACTCTTTTAACCTGCAGACTGCTGTTAATTCTGCGTAAATGTCAATGTGTGTAATACAACAATGCCAGTTTTCAACAATGCCATTTTTAATACCAGGTTTAACATATCAAAGTTCAGGAATTATTAAGCCAAAACATAAAAGTGTCCTCCTTTTCTCTACAGATGGCTATGTTAATCCGAGGACTACTTCAGATGGCTGCTGTTGTGATTGTGATCGTCCTGGCGACATTCTATTTTGTGATTTTCCATAACTGTCCTGGAACGCTAACCCAAGAGGCTCCCACTACACAAAAACTGAGGTAAAGCCCACTCTGTGTCCATGTGTGTTTTGTATGCTACCTCTTCCTCAGCTACTTTTAACAATATGTGACCCTATGTTACACGGCATTTCCATTTAGTTGTAGTTGGGTGATCTCCAGCAACTCTGTGACCGTGGAAAGGGAATGTGTGTTTGCCTATGTTAGCAGAGGATGGTTGTTCAGCGATTCTGGCATGTGTACCCAGTGCTAGCCCGACTATAATTACGGAGGAATGAAACACAGTGGGGCATCAGTTCTGCTCAGTGGAACTCTCACTTGAGAAAACCTTTGTGATGCATGTCAATTTCAGCACATCCTATTGGCTGTTATCTTTGTCCATCACACAGTACCTGCATTAACTTAAATCTGCATATGACAATACAAATAAAGATTTATTTCTCACAATTGAGAACACATCTTTCATACATGTCAACAGTCTAAAAAACTAATTTATCCTGAATGCGGGCCAACTTTGTGGGAGCCACAAATTCAAAATGGCTACCGATCAGCAATGTTGTTAATTATCTCTTCCAAATTTGTAGGCCTACAATGCTGAACAGTACATGGTGTCTGTGACTTTTTGGGTCGAGGAATTCATAATCGATGTTTTGATGATTTGGCTTTCAAATCCAAGATGGCTGCTGATTTTGAGCTCCGAAATATCGTTTTTTCCAACTCGTCATAGTGTGTTCATATTAATCTCCAATGAAAGCTCTACTCTTGATCTGTTAAGTACAAGAGGCCATCTCAGAGGTTTAAAAGGTCAACGTTTGTAGTTGATGATACAAACATTTGCTTTCCATGGTCAGTGAATTACTGGTTGTGACTCATTTCTGTTTATTGTAATACATTAGCATAAATTTGTAATCAGTATTCAGTTCATGGAAGTACAAGGTATTTAACTAACTCAGCATGTGCAGAAATTTTATTAAAGCCTAATATAAAGGCACCCTTGCAGATGAAGCCATGCGAAATAGCTTTAAAGCACCCTCTCTTAAACAGGGTTAGCAAAGCAGACAGTCTCTCTCAAGCATCTGTTTAATGCCTTCAGGTCAAAGATTGGATGAAGACCACTGTACTGCTTCATCATTATGTCTTTATCTTATTGATTAGTGCATTAGCTTCATGCATATGGATAATTGTTATAGCTTGTACCTCAAGTAGAAAGCGGATTCCCTCCCTCATTACTGAGGACACAAATGGACCCCCTTTTGACATGAATAGTAGAGGATGTCTCTGGAATTTGAGCTTGCAGCATTGGACTACAGACGATCCACTGCACAAGCCTGCAAAGAAGTGTCCCTCGTCATTATGCCCTCTATTGTTGCTGACCTATGAGTGGGGCAAGGGGATGTTTCCCCTCTGATTTCCAAAACTTTCTGTTTGGGATGATTGAGGAGCCGCTGTTTAAAGTGGTGTTCAACCCACGCAGTTCTGCCCCATGTTGATGGACCATGATAATGGTATTTCCGTGGAGTGCTAGACAATGATGACCAGCAGTCTCTCTTGTAACCGGGAAGTTTTGACTGCCTGTAAAATTTCTTCTGCATACTAAAATGCAGGGTCTTTTCCTGTGTGTGGCAGTCTCATTAGCCTCAGTCATGAGAAAAGTTTTTCAGGTTGGTCCCCCGAGGACGCAATCCCTTTACAGTGTACCATCTTTAAGGGAACATTGCAATGAGTCTAGGATGGTTATTCAGAGCAAGCCCTAAAGCAATGTTGTACGTCATAGTAATTCTAAAGTGACAATATGACAAAGCAAACAGAATTGTGTTCCTTTTACAAGTCCATATTCCACCCACCATTCCAGGTTTCCACCCCCAGTCATCTGCCCCCACCTGGCATATGCACCTGTCCTGAGAACTCAATGGTCCTGAAAGATCACATCCCAAAGGATCAGTATGAGGAGCTGGTGAAACGGCGCGCTAAGGAGCTCCATCAACACAAAGCCAGGTAGTGGATGGATAGATGGATTGATGAATGCAAAGAGAGATCACTGAAAGTAGAGAAACTGGACAAAACAAGCTGATATCTTCCAAAGTAACTGCCTTTTTATAAGCACATGTACTCTTGTTGTAACTATTCCTCTAATGCAAACAGTGAAACACTGTCCAGGAAAAACAGAAGGGATTGTTTTAAATGAAAAAGACTTTGGAAGATATCTAATTGATTTGACAAATTGTAGCCTCAGAAACTACATACATTTTTGCACAACATACAATGTGTTGTGACTGGAACAAGGCACCTTTTTATAAAATCAAAGGGAATGGTTTGTTTATGTCATTTTCCATTTCTGATTTTACCAAAAATACTATTTCTACATATATTGCCTTTTCCTTTACCCCAAGGCTGCTTGCACTACTAACCTACTAAATTCCAAATATCAAAAAGAAAACATTATTCTCATGAAATGGGATTTCTGTGAACAGAATTAAAATCATGGAGACGCTATGTTCCAGAATTACCTTTGTTGCTCATTATTTTTGCATCATGCATACCCTGTCACAAAAAATAAAATATTAATATTACAAATATCCTAATTTTTATCATTGGTCATACAGTTCGACTGTTTTACTATACCTGTAGACCCTAGTATGACCATTTAAAAACACAGCCACCTCATTCACTTGATGGAACTGTGGGTTGGCTGGGAGGCCAATGAAATACATGCAAGCGTACATACCTACCAAGTAAACTTTAAATGTGTCCTGTAAGTAGTTTTTACTATTCTTTCACGTTTGTGTAAACTGTTAACCTTTTGTCACTAAAAATATCTGACAGTTGAGCAACTATCTGTTACTTATTTCTTTTATTATATGGGTGTAGTCACAATGGTGATTCTTATTTGCACAACCCACCCCCATCACCCTACCACCTTCCCCTATCTCTTCAACAGGACCACGTCTGTATTATCCAGACTGCTGTTTGCTTCACCTAACTCTCCCCTGCAGTATCCCATCCAGGGTTTTAAAGTACTCCCTTTGACCTCCACTCTCATACCAGGTATGCTACACTCAATATATAGCTCAGAGTATTTGGATCGATTTTAAGTTTTTACATTACATTACAATTTGACACAATAGCAAGTTGGAGGAAGTTGGGTTGGGTTAAAAAATACAGTTTCGGTTCGTTTGCTAATAAAATGTATGGTGTCTGAATAGTAATCAGCAATAAACAATACCACAACAATAGAGATGTAGCAATATGGAAGGTGTTTTACTGACGGCTAAATAATGAATTGCAGATGCTGGTATTATATAACGTATTCAACCGCTATCTGCCTAATCTCAAGGTCCGTTTCCAAAAGGTATTGCTTGACAGGTATGGCTACTAGTGGTGATAATTGTGAATTGGACATATTTTGCATACAAAGATGCCAAATGTGTGCATATTACCTAATTAAGATGCGTGCAAACTGCAATGAAATAGCCATGTTTGACAGTGCTGTTAGGGTGCATTTCAGCCTTTCTTCTTTAGTTCTCATTTGTTCAGGTTAAGTGGCTGCAAAAGCCACGCGATCCTTTTGTGACTTCGCCACAGAGAGTTTGGAATTGGGGTAGAGCCACCATAGTAAAGAGACAGGAAATTATTTTCAGAAATTTGATAGGACATGGGTCGCACTTGAAAAAGTCAACAAAGCCAGAGATGAATGTGTGTCCTTCTGTAAAAGTATAAAAGCATGAGGTCATTTTGATTTCAGGTTTAGCACTGCATGCAGGAGAGAGAAGCAGCTACAAGGTTGGTGTGATCCCATAGATGCAACAGATCGACTGGTCATTTGCACCCAGATCAACCTGTTAGAATGGTAGCGTCTGGCTGGTTCATACAAGATGGCTGCATTCATGTAACAGTATATTTGACATACTACATATACGACTTGGTAAACTATAAACGCATATCATTTTGTGAATTTTCTTTGATTGAAGATGACACATTTGAAGATGAAACGTACAGCAGACAATACTTTACATACGATTCTTAAAAATAATGTCTTGGCATGTGCTAATATTGCAAAGGGAAATGCAGTTCTTTGATGTTTTGTTATTAAAATGCAGCCATCTTGTTGTAAAACCTCACGGAAACTAGGGAGTTCAGGCCCTGAAACTGCTGCAAAAGATTCATATGGGTTTGATTTCAAAAGCCATTATGTGAATTCTTTGTAATTATTTATGGGTTTTTTTTATTAGTTTTTTTACCAAACATTTGTAAGTATTGTTTTTTCCAATATATTTACTGCCCCCTACTTTCCCAATAGTCAAAATCTAAAGGTGATGAAAACCATTGCAGAATGTGACTATGAGAATAAATTAAATAATCAGCATTGGCTTGGTCACACCGGCATTTAAGGTGGTAACATTTTGCAAGCATTCCAGGCTCTGTTCAAATCCAATGTGTCAATTTTGACGGTTAGATTTTTTCCCCCCGCCTTTCAGTTAAAGTTTTTTGAAGATGTACCCATTTCTATAAATTAAATGCCAGAGGGGAGTAAATCGCACGGTACAGAGCTAATAGAAGTTTGAGAAGCTATTGACTGAATGGTGCTAATATGTTCCTGGCTGGCTAGTACATTAGCTGTAAGCTAGCTGGCTATATTAGTTCAACAACTATACCTGTGATTAGTCACTGTATCAAGCCTCCAGAACCAAATATTTTGCAAACAATTCTGGGTGAATTTCATGTGCCACTTTCTGGCATGACCAGAAACCCTTCAGCAAAACCTGACTGTCAGGGCAGTGGTAATAGCCCTCCCTCTTCTCGCAGCTTTAGTAAGCTGCACACATTGAGCCCGATGCATTGACCCTTCTGCTCTTTCCTGCACAGACGACAGGGCCTGTCCTTACTTTCTCAGATTCTCTGATCTGATTTTGTGGCTGTGGTGTGGGGATGGCCTTTTTCAGCTTGGAAGTGAAGAAATAATGACAAAACACTTTTTTGCTTTGCTTGCCAAGGTTTGGTCAGAAACATTGTTTTTGTCTAGATGGTAATCCTTCATTTGCGAGAACTTGTGAAAAGCGTAACCGTTGCCCAGCAACCTATCCTTACCTTGGGATTGGTGCATGCACTTTTGCCACCCTAGACGTAAAACAATTATGACCCCCCTGTATTTGCAACGTACATAAATTTCATCTCACCAAACAGAACGATACCAGTGCAAAAGTTTCTATACACCACTTTCTCATGTAAGTCAAACACACTCACACAAAATGTTTTCAAGCAAGTTCTATCTGTGCTAATGGCGCTAGCGCTCTCTTTGTTTTGTGGTAACAGACTTGAAAGCGTGCCACAATCCTTCCTAACACTCCTGGGATGGACATATCTTAACAACGAATCCCTCTGTTTTTTGGAGTTTCCTCTTTTTCGATTCAGATAATCTCGCTTATAAAGACGTGCTGCAGTATTTACTTATTCTCTATTGCATTCGTTTAGGTTCTTGTGGAAGACAATCAAACTTGGTGTGAAAAGGCCAGGGCACCATAGGCTTTGGAGAGCTGGGGGCGGGAGGCCGGATAGGGAGTCGCTTGAAGTTGTAGGTTGATTGATTCCTCAGCAATTGAATTGATGCTTGCAGAAAACGTAACCTAGCGAATCTGCAGTTACTGCTATTGGTTACTTAGCGATTTTGTTCATTGATAGTTGGCCCACATTTAGCCTCCCTTGCCACCGTTTGCAATGGCCAAGTTCGCCTATGTGGACGCGGCAGCACTGCCTAACCTTAACCATTCCAGGCAAATGTCTAACCCTAGTTATCTTGTGAGGGTTTGAATCGAGGGTTACCATCTAGACACGACCAAGACAATAACATGCGATTAATTATCTTTGGTGTAAATGTTTCACCCTCCAATCTTTACAAATTTGATCATATGTTAAGTTAAGATATAATTAACTTTTAAACCATAGGTCACATTTATTTCTTCAAATTCTGCTTGATATATCTAGTAAACATATTGTGCTGAGTGAACCTGTGTTATTATCCAAATGCAGATTAGAACTTTTTGAACATTTTCTCTATTGTTGGTGTGTATTATGTGTACACTGTGGCTTATTCAGGTGTGTCTACTCTAGGTGTCCTTGAATGTGTCTAAAGGGGTCCTGACCACAGAGAGTACAGCTAAAGGAATAAAGGTCCAAGGTGAGACTCCAATGTACTTTACCGTGCATTGACCTTTGCGAGTGAACCATACTGGTAAATTTGCACGTTATTTTCTCAGATATTTAAATGACTTCCTCTTCCCTTCCCGGCATCCTTTTGAGTCAACTCAGGAATAGACTGACACATGGCACGGCAACCAACACAACTCCTACCAGCCGATAAGCCATACCTTTTAAATTGCAATACACACATTGCAGTCAACTACCAGTTTGTAGAAATAATTAAGTTTTAACCTTATTAAGTGACATTTCATAATTATTCAACCTTATTAAACCTTTCTAAAAGACATAAATACTGGAAGTTGTTTCACTTGTTTCCATGCAAGTGCAATGATGTCGTTTTAGGGCACTTTGAGAGACTGGACAGTTATTTCTGTCTCCAACTGCCAAAGCTTAGCTTTATGTAATCTCTAACCAACATCATAAAGAGGTGGTTGGAAGTTTATGTTTAATCAGTTGTTGTTTGACTAATGTGACATTATTTTAACTGTCAGGTGATGATGGGACCAGACTGATATTGGAGTCGAGTAGCCTGGTGATCCTTAACTACCTGCTGTCTAAAGTGAACTACACCAGCACTGTCTACCACATACACACTGCAGACCTCGGTATGCATCCAAGACATTGGAAACTATCTTAATGTAAAAAATAAAATAAAAAATCAGAAATGAACTGCCCAAAATGACGTGCCAAAGTCCTAAAACAGTGAATGTATTCAAAAAGAATCATTTCAGTTTTTAATGTTTTGTACAGGTGTCTGTGGACATGAATGCGTGTTTAATTGCAAGTCACTGTGGAAAACAGCAGTTTGATTGTTGAAAGCAGTTTGTTTTCTTCTCAGATTCACTGGCAGCTTAGTTTGAACCCACACTAAAACTTTTCTGTACTCAGCATCTTTCCAGTTTGAGAACCATGAAGCCGTGTTTCCCATTACCATCAAACAGCCTCGCCTGCCAGTCCTGTACGACATGGGAACAGGTAGGTGAGCATTCATCATGTCGGTCTGGGGGTTAAAATTCAAGTTAGCATTTAATTATTTATGGCAGGAAAGTGCTGCTTCTCCGCTCTGTGGCTGGAACCGTTTGAGCATCAATCAGTGATGTCACAGCAAGTATGTTTACCGCAATTCAGTTTTTTAACTCCACTAAAACAGAGTCAGGAATATTAAACGGTCTTGCTTCTGGGTAAACGGCTGTGGACCATCTTTTATTAAGTATTTATATGTGTGCTTTTATTAATCCCAGCTTGCATTATCTCCTGTAACAATGAAAGTTACGTAAGTGTGATACAAACACTTTTGAATGAACAAAAGAGTAAACTTCATTCATATAGCACCTCAATGCACTGAATGAAGCACAAAGTTTAGCTCTTTTGAACTTTGTAATTTCTGCCTGGGTTCACATTTGCCATGAAACATGAAGGTTACTGTAACAAAGTAACCTGTTCTGCTTTTAAACTTAAATAAAAGTCACTCCAATTACTCTGAAAAAAAACTACCAAAACCTACTTTCAGTTTACATTTTTTTCTTTTTCAAATGATCAAGACTTTTGGCCTGGATTTGGCTCCATTTATAAAAAAATAAAAAAATAAAAAAAACCTGCTACAAAAACTTTTACCGTGTTCTCTTTCCTGAACTTCTGTCTGTCAGATATCAGCTCTCACGTCACCATCATCACCAAGACATTCCTGCGCTACAAACAACTCAAGGTGTTGTTGAGTAGCATCCGGAGTTTCTATAGCAACATAGAAGTCGTTATTGCAGACGACAACCTGAAACCAGAGCACATTACTGGAGATCACATCAGACAGTACATCATGCCCCCAGCACAGGTACACACACAAAAACACACACAACATTTTAATATTAGACATGTATCTATTTCTCTTCTAACCAGGGATGGAAGTCACAAATAACATTTTCTCTCAATACTTAAACTAAGTTGTTGTACTCTGCATAGTTGCATCTACCTTTTTAATTACTCACTGTTTGACAGCACAGCCCACTGAGCACACTAGGTGACACAAATCAAACACACCCTCAATGTTGCATGAATAACAGGTGCATGCTGGGTCTTGCTAAAATTCTAATGTTGGATCTTCCAACAGTGACTTCTGCCTTCACTTAGGAACCTCTACCTTCATGTGAGGCCTTTCTGCTGTTTCTTTGACAATAATCCACAACGTGAACTTTCTGTTACTGGGATTTATGTGGCTTAAAAATGCTTGTTGCACCCTCCGTCGGGTCCATACACTTTTGTCCCCTTTTTTGTTTTTTCCCCGGTTAATTCTCGTGAGGTTAGTCCAAGGAAGGTGATCCTATATGTATAATTAATAATCAGTTGTATCATAGCATCACATGGAATTGTATAAATAGTGTAAGAAGCAGTCCGTCACATTGAGTGACTTTCTTTCTTGTTTTTTTTCTAGTGTAGATCACTTTTAGCTTTTGTTATCATTGAGTTTATATTTTTCCTAATTGATACTGTCTACATTTATTTTGAGAGGGAATTTATCTATGAAATGGATAGAAAAAATGGCAGCCCTCTTTCATGCTCCCTTCAACATTGGCAAAAGAGCTGCTTTGAGAACCGATCAGTTTTTTTTTTCCCAATTGGTTTAAAGTTTTTGCAGAATGATATTTATTTTTGTGTGTGTGTCTGTCTCTCTGTCTCAGGGCTGGTTTGCTGGCAGGAATCTGGCTGTCTCCCAGGTAACCACCAAGTACTTCCTGTGGGTGGACGATGACTTTGTGTTTACGGCAAAGACGAAGATAGAGAAGCTGGTGGAGGTGATGGAGGAGTTCCCCGAACTGGATGTGGTGAGAATGAAATGGCTCATGTCTGAGGGTCAGTTAGCTTGTGTTGAATAATTAAATGAAACCATATAAAAATAACTAAAAAGTATAGTTATTAATGTTCGGTGTGCTCCAGATTTCTGCTCCTCACAAAATTAATTTTGGCATCATCTCTGCATTTATTCATTATTTTTATTATTTTTATGAACAAGGGTTTTCTATCTGGGATTCACAACAGGGCAGTCCATTTTTTGATAAGACAAGTTCTAGACTGTTTTCAAAGGAATAAAATGTCCTTCTCAAACATCACTGTTTATCCTCATATGCACCTGTTTTTTTACAACTACAACGTGTCAACTGGAGCCGATTCCAGCCTGTAGTGGGCAAGAGGCAGGTTCACAATGGACTTGTAGCCAGTTTATAACCCGTTTCTCTGGACACTCTGTTTTCCTCAGCTCGGCGGGACGGTGCAAGGGAACCAGTTTTATTTCTCTCTCATCTATGAGGAAGGAGAGGAAATGGATGGAGGCTGCCTCTACAGAAAGTCTAAAGGGAAGTTCCACTCACTTCCTGGTTACCCAAAATGCTTTCTAGCCAGTGGGGTGGTCAACTTCTTCCTGGCTCGAACGCAAGCCGTACAGAGGGTGGGATTTGACCCTAAGCTCCAGAGGGTAGCCCACTCGGGTAGGTCTAGAGTTTGGAGTCCACAGTCTTTAAGGTTTGTTGGCGGTTTTCTTTCTAAATGGGTGAATGTCTGTCTCTGCCTCTAGAGTTCTTTATGGATGGCCTGGGCTCCTTAATGGTTGCCACGTGTGACCACGTGTCCATCGGCCATCAACAACTTAAAGGCTACAAATACGAGATTTCCTACAGTAAATTCAGACACCCTGGCAAAGGTGACACGGAGCGCAAACTGCAGCTCCACTTCTTCAAAAACCACCTAAAGTGTGTCAAATATGGATAGCTGACCACTTGAGGATTTTGAGTGACATATTTCCCTGTGCTTATTAAAATAAATGCATTTTATATTTCTCTTTCTCCTTTATTGGATACTTTCTGATAATTTTTTTCCCATTCATTATTTTCAGTGCATTAAGTAATTGTGAATTTAAAGTTATCTTAATATACAGTAAGTCGCAAATGCATATTGTGAGTATTTCATTAAGTTTATCTTTTTGTCTTAATCTTATCTTTTTTTTTCTTTAAGCTTTTCTTCAATGTGTGTTTTACCCCAGGTTGCTTTATATAATGTTCTCTCTTGTTAAGATATATTGATCGATTTAGTGATTTGATTGTTTGTCTGAATCAAGCTTGTTTTACAAATGTAAGTATTATCGGTATCTATTTAAGCTGCGCTTTTTATAAAGTGTCCCTATTATGCTTTCCACTTTTCCCCTCTTCTTCAGTGTGTTCTATATATTTTTGTACATGTGAAAGGTCTATAGAGTGTAAAACCTGAAGTCCATGCTTGAAAGGAGTTACCCTCCCCCTCAGAATCACTGCTCCTGAGCTGCCTGAAACGGCTCGATTGAATTCTATCCTACACTTCCGTAACTTTGAGGTCACAATGTAACGGAAGTAACATAAAACTGTTTCCAGCTAGTTTGGCCCTCAAACAACAAAAGAAAGAGATGGAGCTGACGCTCCAGAGGAAGTTTTTTTTTTTTTTTTTTTTTTGAAATGTTGACCAATCACAACAGAGCGGGCTAGCTGATCAATCGGGGCAGACTTTGCTTTCTGGAGGGAGGAGCAAGCACTACAACGGAGCATTTCAGAGAGAGTGTAAGAAGAGGTGCTGCAGGACAGCCAGGATGAGAAAAACAAGGTGGATTATGAGCATTAACGTGTGTAAACATGTTGTAATTGTAACTTGAGATCAAAATATGTACCCAGAAAATAGCAGAATAGGGGATGTTTAAGGCCTGTCACACCGTATCGTAATAAGATTGTAGTTCATATCACACCTCCCCGATAGAAAAACTTATTTGTGTCATTTGTGGCTCAGATCTCCAGTATGTTGTGGCCCACATCTGGTTTTGAATGCCCAGGCCTGTCATGTGGACCACAATATGGACACAAGTTATATCAGCTTGATGATCTCACCTAATTTGTAAAATTGTTCGTAAACATGATTTGGAACTTATGACGTGTTTTAGCATTCACCTACGTCTGACAGACCCTGACTGAAAATCATGGTTTAAACAACCTATTTTAGTCCGCTCTTTATCTGTGAGGTCTATTTGGCTTTTTGTCATTTTATAGGATAACAGTATGTTCATAAGCGGTCCAACAGTGAATTCATATATGTATGTGTTTGTGTGCGTGCTCATAACTATTACATACATTTGGTGTACATCAATACCTTATGTACATTTGTATTATGTTCAAGCTCAGTTTGTGGCCAACATCATTGTACGGTACAGTTGGGTTTTAAGGAAGTAAGAGGAAATGAAACGTCAACAAAACTCGACGGTTAAAAGTTAAATAATTTCATCATCTGAAAAAAAATGTGGATGTAAGTTTGGATTTTTTATTTCAATGATTCCTAAAGAACAATGCTTTTCAGATTTTTTTTACTTAAGCCATATTTGGTATTTAAATATGAAAACAACATCTTTCAGTTTTACAGACCATGTTTAGAACAGTATTAAAATAAACTAGTGCAATCATTTAAATATCATGGCTGGTTGTCAGATATCATTTAAAAAATACTATTTATTTACAATCTGATCATTCAATGCAACCATCCGATGCAGTAGGTGGCGTTATGCTCTCGATTTTTTTTTTTTTTTTTTTTTCCTCCGTCACGTGGATTTATTCCGGTTCAAGCAGCTGATTACCCAAACAAGTCATGGCGGAGAACGGAGCAGAGGGATCCGCGAAGCCTGCACTGACGGCGGCGGGGAAGCAGCTCCTCCACCGCCGACAGGAGCTCGACTACTGGAAGAAGAACGCAGCGCGGCTCCGCGGCCGGAACCTGCTGACCGGCCTGGCTATCGGGGCGTTTGTGGTCGGCATGTGTATCCTTCACCTGTGTGCTGGTCAGATAGATGTGGTGAGCTGCTGCTCGAAATAGACGAGCTTCGACCTTCATTCAGTTGCTCGAAGGACAGTACAAAGGAAAAGAAAAAGTTCAAATCTACAATGAAATATGTGCATTGAAAAACCGTCAAAAGTAGAGACAATGCTGATTATTATATTATGTGGTAGCACAGAGAATCATGCACATTAAAATAACTACTTCTGCTGTGTAAAATGAACCGTTATTTAAACAATGTTTCAAATAAATAGTCTAGTTTAGCTGTACATGTTTAACCTTAATATGAATAACTGAAATTGAAAGTCATAATGATATGACTTGATATCTACTTTTTGTAAGTGAATATAAGCAGTTGTCAGGACCTCCAAGTTTAGGATAAGACTGATGTTTAGTCAATATTTTTTCTGGTGACAGACTTGATTAAATGGGCTAATTAATGCCATTTTGGTTGATTAACAAAAAAAATGTATGCAGCCTTCCCAGTGTGGCTGCTGTGGAACGAACCACTTAACTATCATTGTTTAATTATTTATTTCATTTATGTAAGATTTCAAATGTTCGAAAACAAGGAGATGCTGCTATCTGCTGAAAAACAGCTGTTCAATGCACTTCATTTTTATTTTTCATAAAAAGAAATTCTCTAGGTTTTTAAATACCTGTAGACATTAGTATAATGTATGACTAGTTGATGCATTTTGTTGTTTAAAATATGCGCACTGCAGAGACAATCAATGACAAACAATGTGGAAAATAACAGTGTTTAATACGTTTAATACGTTCATTTAAGTTTAGCAATTTATGTAGAACTTATTCAATTGTTGTGTTTTATCAAATGCGGAAAAAAAGGAAGAAAGAAATGATATCGGCATTATAAATCGTCCATCAGCCGCCATGCTCTCTAAATATCGCCCTTGAAAAACCCATTTTGGTCCACTGCTTATTTTTCTTTACCGTCAACAAATCACATGAAATGACCAAAACCAACAATGTGTTAATCCCAACCATTATTCATTTTGCCTTTAAGCCCCAAGACTCTTCATTCCAACTGAAGACATACATAATTGTTTGTTGCTCTGACAGGAATACATGGTACATTTGTTGGGGACTATTTTCAGCTGGGGATTAATCCACATTTGTTGGTCTAGTGAGCATCTGTGGATGTGGGACTGCGTCAAAATAAACTACACAGTGTGTCTGTTTATGGTAATGAATTGACATGTGAACCAGTGTAACAGTCATTGATGAGTTTTTAATGGTTTTGGACAACAGTGGAGCTTTCTGGCACAGAGGAAAAAGATATATCAGGCTTTGGAAACAATACTTATTAGTAAAATCAAGTCAGTCAATTGGTTTTGGTGTTTTCATGGGAATTGGTGGCTGTAAGAAACAGAATATCACCAGAGTACATGAAAACTGCTTTTTAAAGACCAATACAGTCATATCGCTTTTGTTCCAAAAGAGATATAAAAATGCAATTTGTCATGAAATTTAGGAAACGTAACTTTTTTATGATCCCTTTTAAAATAAAGATATTAAATCAAATACATGTAAGTAAAGTTAATATGTAAAATTTATTCACCCTTGCTTTTTGTTCAGAAAGATATTTGGATCCTCATTCTTTGGTTTCAGGCTAGAGCTGAATTTGTTCACTATCCCTCTTATCTTACCGAACCCAATTAATGTATTTGATCTGTGAGGGTTATACCATATATATAATTGTGAGTTGCCCTGAACGCTTGCTACTGATGCTACTATATCAGATGCAGCGTTAGTTTTGTTTTTTGGTTCCCAATAGGTTAGGTCTATGAATACATTAAACAAAAACACAATTAACATCTACAAACCCAATAAGGTAAACAACAAGGTGAATGGCTGTTTTTAAAGTGCTTTCCTTTGACTACAGTCGTCCAGTTAGCTACACCATCCTGTCTGTCAAACAGGAGAGAATCGTGGAGGAGCTGGATGATGAAGTCAAGATCCACATGATCAGAGGGCCAAGGACCGGCGCTAACTCCTGAGGACACTGACCATGAACTGTGCTGGACTTTCTGCTCCCTGGCCCTTATGTCTGGCTTCCATAGAGTGTATGGTGACATCACACCGGCTGTAATGAGTCATGTCTGCTGAGCTTCTCTTACTGAGAGGGAAACTTTGCAGACACTCAACCTGATCTGTAGGATGAAGGGTTCATCTGCAAATACCACCCACGCTTCAAAGCCGTTTTTAAATCGTCAAAGTCTCTGTTTAAGACACTTGCATACCACCTTATATGACTTCTCTTCACAAGTCATATAAGGACAGTACAAATGTTTTCATTGCTTCTTTGCTGTTTTGAGATGTATAAAATCTTTTGTTGAATTCTGAACTATGTAATGCCTGAATATAAACCCACTTTGAATAAAGTGTAGCCTTGACACTGAGGAAAAAAAGCATTTTGCAGAACCATCATTTCTAAATAAATTCCTTTCTTTTCTGAGACATTTCCTGAAATAATAGTAATTTGGCATTAATTATAGGAGGGAATAAAGGCGTTGTTCATTCAATACATTTCGAAACAAATGCTGGAGTAACCTTGAATTCATATAGTTGGTGCACAGAACATGCAAAACTGTTTAAATTGTCTAAAATTTGCACCAAATAACGCCTTTTGCAATTTTTATATATGGATCAATTCTCAATTTAACAAATTGATATCTCATCCATTAAAGGGGAAATTTAAATCAATCTTATCTCCATCTGGGTTAGGGATATAGTATGAAAAACCTGCAGTTCTCGCAGATGTTCTGTGTGTCTCTGGGGAGCAGCTGCATCCAGTGATGTCGTTGGAGGTAAGGAAGAACTACAGAGCAGCAGTCGGAGCTGTTGGGTGCAATGCCACTCAAAAAAATCCTTATTCTCTTTGCTTGTGTTACATTTCCAACATTTATTTATTTATTTTTTTCTTACTTGGGTAGCCAAAATGTAAACGTATGTAAAAACAATACAATACAAGCAATTTGACGCAACTAAGAAATGAAAAGGCATTAACAGATTTAAAGTATATAAATATGTATTTGGATTGAAAACTCCAGTTAATATCTCTCACAGTCTTATTTACCACACTACAAAAGATAAAGACCCACAGCCCCCCATCCCACGCCCCCATTAAATAAATCATAAAAAATGTTAGTTAAGCAAGCAATAACAAAATAAATAATATAGTCATGTTATAAAAAAAAGTATGGCGGAAAAAGTAAAAAAAGTCCTAGTATATCATAAAAAAAAGTCCTAGTATAGTATGTCAAAAAACAGTCATAAAATGTCATAGTATAACATGTTGAAAATAGTCGAAGCATAGTGCGTCAAAACAAAATCATACAATAGCATGTCATAAAAAGTGAAAAAGTCATAGTAAAGTATGTAAAAACTATAAATGAAAAAGTCATGGTATAGTATGTTGCAGAAACTGTCATAGTATAGCATGTTGAAAAAAGTTAAAAAAGTCATAGAAGAGTATGAGGAAAAATAAAAAAACTCACAGTATAGTTGGTCGAAAAAGTTAAAAAAGCGAAAGTATTGTGCATCAAAAAAAGTCACATGAAATCATACTATAATATTTAGACAAAAGTCAGAAAATATAGAATGTTTCGAAAGCGAAATAAAAAGTCCTAGTATTCCATGTCGAAAGAAAAGTCATAGTATAGTATTACAAAAAAAGTCAAAAAATAGAATGTCGAAACAAATGTCAAAATAAGTCATGGTATAGTATGTAAAAACAAATCCTATTATAGTTTGTCGTAAAAAGTGATAAAAAAGTCACAATTTAAAATGTATTAAAATGTTAGTATTTTTTGTCAAAAAAATCATAGTATTTTTTGTCAAAAAAAATCATAGTATTTTTTGAAATACTATACTATGACTTTTCTTTCAAAAATAAACAATTATATATTTATTTTCTTTATCAAAAATAACTCATAAAAATAGTAGTATAGTATGTCGTAAAAAGTCATGGTATAGTATGTTGAAAAGTGATCTTAAAGTCTATTGGTAAAATCACAGTATAGTATGCAAAAAAATAATATTCAAAAAGTCATACTACAGTATGTTAAAAAAAGAATAATAAAAGTCATGGTATAGTAAGTACAAAAAGGCATAAAAGGTCATGGTATAGTATATGTCAACAAAAAGTCATAGTATAGTATGTCGAAAAAAGACAAAAATTTGATTGTGGGTTTCACTTAAAGTAAACCAACCAGAGTCTGCCAGGTTTCCTTGAGAATCTTATTGCGTGGAGAAAAATACTCTACTCCGAGCTCCCTCCAGATGTATGAGCTACTCACCCTATCTTTAAGGCTGAGCCCAGCCACCCTATGAAGGAAGCTCATTTCCGTAATCTTGTTCTTTCTGCTCATGACTATATGTGAGGGTCGAAACGTTGTTAGACCGGTAAATTGAGAGCTTTGCCTTCTGGCTTAGCTCCCTCTTCACCACAATGGTCTGGAACAACGCCCGCAGCACTGCTGACGCCACATCAAACCACCCGTCCATCTCACGCTCCATTTTACCCTCACTGGTGAACAAGACCCCGAGATACTTGAACTGCCTTGCTTGGGGCAGTGACTCACTACCAACCTGGAGGGTGCAATACAGCTTTTTTTCAGGTAGAGAACCATGACCTAAGACTTGGAGGTACTGGCTCTCATCCCTGCAAAGAGCCCCAGTGTGTGCTGCAGGTCACTTTTTGATGTTGCTGTTACATTCTTTTCAAACAGATAGAGCTAGCTTTGTCATTCACATGCTCCAGTTCTGCTTTTAAGTGGTTCATAAAAGGCGCAAAAACAAATTCCTCGTCACCAGTAGCGTCAGGTCCATCTTCATTTCCAAAGCTGCAGTCATCAAAACCCTCCACCATCTAAGGAAATAAAACCTGAAACCCAGGTGCTGCATCATTTTGTTGTATTTATTTATAGGGAGACACCAGTGCCATCATGAAGCCAAAAAGCAAAACACAAAATCACCTCAACATGTACACTCCCATTTGATCCTTTTTTAAAAATGTGATCACTACATAATTGAGGTATACCAGGGAGACGAATGAGATCCAGTACAGATACAAATATATTACATTCGCAATATACTCCTTTATACCCCAAGGAGAAAGTCCCCAAACTCCCTTGAAAGTTTAACTGTACCGTTTTTTGCGCAGTTTTGCCAGTTTTTCATAATTAGCATAATAATTTTAAGCAGTAAGACCAAACCTTTGTGAGGTCCAGGTTATGAGAATGGAACGGACTTGAGATCAAGGTGTGCTTGACCTTTGACCACTGAAATCTAATCAATAAATCCTTGAGTTCAAGTGTACATTTGTGCCAAATTTGAAGAACTTCCCTGCACGGCACTAAAGAGCTGATGTGGAGGCAATAAATATTGTCTTTAAAAACAACCAAGAAGGAAGAGAAATATACCCAACCATTGACCGCAACCACCTAAAGTGGTCAGCTATCCATATTTGACACACTTTAGGTGGTTTTTGAAGAAGTGAAGCTGCAGTTTGAACTCCTGTTCATTCCTTGGAGGGTTTCTGAATCTGGCGTAGCGCGCATCGTCCGCAATGTGCCCTTTTTTGGGTTGATGGCCGATGGACACGTGGTCACACGTAGCAACCATTAAGGAGCCCAGGCCATCCATAAAGAACTCTAGAGTCAAAGACAGACATTCACCCTTTTAGAAAAAACGCCAACAAACCTGAAAGACTGTGGACTCCAAACTCTAGACCTACCCGAGTGGGCTACCCTCTGGAGCTTAGGGTCAAATCCCACCCTCTGTACGGCTTCCGTTCGAGCCAGGAAGAAGTTGACCACCCCACTGGCTAGAAAGCATTTTGGGTAACCAGGAAGTGAGTGAAACTTCCCTTGAGACTTTCTGTAGAGGCAGCCTCCATCCATTTCCTCTCCTTCCTCATAGATGAGAGAGAAATAAAACTGGTTCCCTTGCACCGTCCCGCCGAGCTTATGAAAACAGAGGGACCAGAGAAACGGGTTATAAACTGGCTACAAGTCCATTGTGAACCTGCCTCTTGCCCACTACAGGCTGGAATCGGCTCCAGTTGACACGTTGTAGTTGTAAAACATCAGGTGCATATGAGGATAAACAGTGAAATTTAATTTCTTATAAAACAGTCTAGAACTTGTCTTTCAGATACGGGACTCTCTGTCCTGATGTGAATCTCAGATAGAAAACCCTTATTCAGAAAAAGACAAACACAAATTGATGTAATTAAAGTAGGAATGCCGAGAGGATTTAGAAATGAATTTGTTGAGGAGCAGAAATACATGTAAAGGAACAGTGTGTAGTATTTAGGATGATCTTGGCAGAAATTAAATATAATATTAATTTGTTACCTTAGAATGAGGTAACGGGTCCTCTTTATGGAGTCTGCCATGTTTCTACATTGGCTATTGATAGGGCCATTCAAGTTCCATTCATGTCTTTACATGAGCAACCCTAGTTCTTTAACATGCTTGGCACAAGGCAGAAGTTTAAGTTGGTTGCAATCTAAAATCTCACCGCTAGGTGTCGCTAAATCCCACACACTGCACCTTCAAATGTTTTACTTGAATTATTCAACATAAGCTAACTGACCCTCAGACATGGGCCATTTCATTCTCACCACATCCAGTTCGGGAACTCCTCCATCACCTCCACCAGCTTCTCTATCTTCGTCTTCTCCGTAAACACAAAGTCATCGTCCACCCACAGGAAGTACTTGGTGGTTACCTGGGAGACAGCCAGATTCCTGCCAGCAAACCAGCCCTGAGGGAGAAAACATGTTTTGCTATTTTTTTTAAATTTCAATTTCAGGTGAAAAGCACAATGTAATGTGCATTGACAGATAATATGAAATAATTTTATATAGTGGGGCAGCACAGCTTTTGTTAATTTTGTGATAAAGCGTTTGTAGTAAATGTTTGTGTGTGTGTGTGTGTGTGTGTGTGTGTGTGTGTGTGTGTGTGTGTGTGTGTGTGTGTGTGTGTGTGTGTGTGTGTGTGTGTGTGTGTGTGTACCTGTGCTGGAGGCATGATGTACTGTTTTATGCGTTCTCCAGTAATGTGCTCTGGTTCAAAGCTGTCATCTGCGATTATGACTTCGATGTTGCTATAGAAACTCCGGATGCTACTCAACAACACCTTGAGTTTTGTGTAGCGCAGGAATGTCTTGGTGATGATGGTGACGTGAGAGCTGACATCTGACAGACAGAGAAGAAGGCAAAGAGTTCAATCAAGAAAGGACACATGCGTCCCTGCGATGAGCTCATGGTTTTCTCTGTTTTTTTCAGAAGTTGACAGATGTGGTAAAGTTGTGTTTTCTCCTAGGAACTGATCATTTTATTGCTGATCCAGCTGACTGATTGCACATTAGTGTACATAAACCTGCTATCTGCCCTATAACAGTGTTCTTTAACACTTTTTAACTTTTAACACATGAAATTAGCACAAAAAATGCAAAAAGACAGTTATTGTCCTTTTTTTTGTATAAATTCATTGGTGTATAACACTTACATGCATAAAAAGTCTGTGACTCACAAATGTTCTTGTGAACATCCACTATTAAAAAAAGTCCAAAGCTCTTTAATTAAGTACAATTGAGTAACAGTTTCATCTCCCTGATTAATTAGATGTGACTGGTCGTAATTATACTAGATAGCAGCTTCTTATGCTGACACATCACTGATGGATGCTCAAATGGTTAAACCCAGAGAGCAGAGAAGCAGCACTTTTCTTCTATAAATAATTGAACTTCAACTTGAATTTTAACCCCGGACCGACATGATGAGTGCACACCTACTTGTTCCCATGTCGTACAGGACTGGCAGGAGAGGCTGTTTGATGGTGATAGGAAACACGGCTTCATTGTTCTCAAACTGGAAGGATGCTGAGTACAGAAAAGTTTTAAAGTTTACTGAAGAAAACAAACGGCACCTATATTTTCCACAGTACCTCATTTCACTTTTTATATACAAAACATTGACAAATGACTATTACATTTACTGTGTTAGGACTGTGTTCTTATTTTTTTAAACGGTTCTCTGTTGCAATATCTTGGACGCATACCCAGGTCTCCAGTGTGTATGTGGTAGATAGTGCTGGTGTAGGAAACTTTAGCCAGAAGGTAGTTGAGGGTCTCCAGGTTGCTAGACTCCATAATCAGCCCGGTCTCACCATGACCTGACCACAAAAAAACAGTACATTTTATTTGATTTTAATAAAAACTGTCTTACTTTACCTGGTTGTTAAATACCACATTAATGCAATTCAGTTCATTCAAATCAACGAGTGGCTATACCGTTCACTAAGGCAACCTTCAGATGTATTTTATAGGACAAAAGCAGTGCTTTAACTGCCTAACAACAACTTCTGTATTCTTGGATTACTTTCTTACATTTTAAAGTGCATGTAGTGTCGCAAGTTGAATGCATTTGTCCCGAATCTCTGTATGAAAAGGCAACTCCTGATTATTAAAGTTAGTGTGTTACTAATAATTTGTTCAAGGATCAGTTATCATTATCATTAAGTAGGTCAAACTGTACTGGTGTAGCATTTGTTTAGTGCATTTCAAAGTGCAAAACAGGTTAACAGGTGATTGACTGATAATGAGACATAAACATACATAAACAGTAAAATGGATGAGACTTATGCACATGTAAAATAGAGATATTAATTCTTTTTATGTATTTAAACATAAAAGCGGAATAATGTACTTAAAGAAGAGATAGAAAAATGTGGAAATGCGGATTGTGTTACCTGACAATGACCTTTAACAAAAATGAATGCAGGCATGACATTTACTGGGATGGACGAAACAAATGCAAACTTCATTTTCGTATTATGGAAAATAATTTAAAACCAATGCAGCATGTCATCAACTGTTGTTCAATGATTTGCTTAACCAAATCAGACTTAGTCATATCTATTCAAGAACTACAACAGCAACCTATATGACGTTCGTTCTAATGTCAGAATCTCACCATGCACCTCCACTCCATTAGCAATCTCCGTGGTCAGGACCCCTTTGGCCACTTTCAAGGAGACCTAGAGTCAAACAAACAAACAAACAAACACGTGAATCATTATCTTCAGCATGTATTTCAACCAATTATGCATAGTGAAAAAACTGCCATGCTGACTGGCTCAGAGCTTGCTGATCTTTTGAAAAACATTTAAATCTTGTCAAGGAGAATTGTGGCTTTTTACAACGGTGAAAATGACCAAAGTACAAGTGAGCCAGTCTTATACACTAAAATAATCTCCTGTTACATCTCTTCTTGACTGCCAGTAAACAAAGTGAATATGTCTCTTTGCACTCCACATGAAATCTAAATTTCCTACATGCAAAACTGTGTCTTGACAAGCAGGCTTCCTTTGCATCCCAGGTATAAATACTCTCTTTGATCCTCTCACTGTTTGCATTCTCTGCAGGTTAATTGTTCTGTAAATCAATGTTTTGGTACAGGGGGAGGTAAGAACATTCCGTGTTGTTTGGTGTCATGCTGTCTGCCTGAGTCAGTTAAATGTTACAGAATAAGCACAATGTGGTCTATGGCAGTTTATATAGAAGTTAACTTAGCCAAAATGAAGTCTTTGGCAACCAGTTACAGGATTTTTTGGGGGTTGTCTTAATATATTGTCACAAATCAGAGAAAGCAGGGACACACCTTGCTGTTTGTGTAGAAAAGAGCAGAGGCCAATAACAGTAGGAGAGAGGGAAGTTACAACACTCACAATAAAGTCAGGTAGCAAAGAAAATTTGAAAGCCAATGCTGATTGAGTGGTCTTGTTCATATTACTCATCACCTTCAAATTTTGCTCTGTCCTGACATTATAAAAAAAAATACAATTATGGAAAAAATTATTTACTTTTTTGGCGTAAAATGAGCAACTGGAAATAGATCAAATTCAGAACAAAAATCAATACATATTGGCTTTCAAAATTAAATCATAGAGTATCCATTGCAGCAGTTTCATCATCCTCTACCCCGTAGTTGCAGTGAGGTTTCCACCCCGTTTTAACACCAAGATGACGTGTTTTTTATGGAGTTTATATAATATGTAGTTCATATTAATCCATTTCTAAATTTCAGAAGCCATATTGTATAACCAGCCAAACCATTCTACCAGGTTGATCTGCATTAAGGCCTTTACACATTGGGGTTGTGACCATCTGGTCTTTGTTAAGGTTGAAAGGCGTAATAAAGTTTGCCATCCATGGAACTATGGAGCCTCTGTGTTGTTGTTTCATAAATATAGGCGCAACTCAACCCGTTCCATACCACTTCATTTGTTGATATCTTTACACACGGTACGAAAGCACAGAAGAATCATCCGCGTTGTTGAAAAGGAGTGTGTCGCCTTTTGCTGCGAATTAATCGTCCAAAAAAACCACCCCCAGTGTGTAAAGGCTTTAAGAATGACGAGATAATGTTTTGCATCCATGAGATCTCACCAACCTTGTAGCTGCTTCTTTCTTCTGCTTGCAGAGCTAAACCTGAAATCAAAATTACCTTGTATTTTCATACTCTTTTATGCTTATGTGAGTACACAAATTCATCTCTGGCTTTACAAACTTTATAATGGGTATATATCAGGAAGTGATCCAACCCTGCTGAAAGGGGTCAGTAATACACATTTCATATTGCTATGTCTCATTTGCTGTGGTATTGTTTTTTGCTCATTATTAATCTTAAATAGGCTATAATACCCATGGAATCCTTTTCAGAGTGTGAGATTTTTGTGTTCCCCCATATATTCCAGCCATGTTTAATATCAGACTCGACTCAACTCAAGACTTTATCGCTATGTACAGATTGTAGCATACCTGGTATCAGGGTGGAGGTCAGAGGCGGTACTTGAAAACCCTGGATAGGATACTGCAGAGGAGAGTTCGGCGAAAGCAAACAGCATTCTGGATAATACAGATGTGGTCCTGTTGGGAAGATGGGGGGAATGAACATGAGTCGACCAAAAATATATGTGTTTTGGTGTGTTGCAGGAGATAAAACAAACAAAAGAACTGCCAATGTTCTGATAATCTTACAGGTATCCAAGTAATAGACAAGAAGAATCAAAGAGAAGTGTGCTTTATAACTATTATTAATATTTACACTTACCTGTACTTACCCCAAGATGTTACTCCCTTATTTTCTTGTTATTACCAAGTGTAAAGTGCCGCTGAAGAATTAAATAATTGCATCCATCAACTACCTGATTTTGAATTGTTGGAGCTCCTTAGCTCTGCGTTGCACCAGCTCCTCATACTGATCCTTAGGGATGTGATCTTTGAGAACGAAGGAGCCACTAGGACAGTCGCATGGACCAGATGGGGGAAGAAGACCTGTGGGTAGCAACCTGAAAGGGTGGGGGTAATAAGGAAGCCATGAAGGACCACAAATCTATTCGTTTTCTATCATATTATCACTTAAGAATGACTATGTCCAACAGTGCTTG
The DNA here is from genome assembly GCF_027596085.1 of Anoplopoma fimbria. Taxonomy (NCBI): domain Eukaryota; kingdom Metazoa; phylum Chordata; class Actinopteri; order Perciformes; family Anoplopomatidae; genus Anoplopoma; species Anoplopoma fimbria. The sequence continues at coordinate 20,402,862 of NC_072459.1, read as the reverse complement.
AGGGCTTCCACATAAATGCTTTAACTCAGACTTTACTTATAATACTCTACAGATAAGAGGATGTTTTACTGCTCCACAAATACAAGATAATGAACCAGTGGGGTTTTTTTTTCAAAAATGACTGAAAAATAAGCTCTATGGTTTGAGTAGCCTTTTTGACAATAATATTAAATGTTAGGAATTTTAATATATCTGCCAAATAAATGATCATAAGCATTAAGATAGAATAGATACAAAGGATTACGGTTCATTTAGTGTTATTCTAGAACACAGGGGTGCATTACCAAATGCAAGTTGTAGTCCCTTCACGAAAAGCAAGAAAACAAAACTGCTATCAATATCGGAACAACAGCAGTTTGGCATTCTGGATCTGTTGGCCCTTTATGCACACTGTTGAGGGTGAAGGCTGGCTGGGATGTTGGTAACTTGATATGCTGTAGAACAAGTTTCGCAAAGCACTTCTTTAGAATGGGGCGAGTCATTTATGTAAACAGAACACACACACACACACACACACACACACACACACACACACACACACACACACACACACACACACACACACACACACACACACACACACACATTGTGTATTGCGTGCATGTACATGTAATGAGGCATAAATAGAGACACAAGTTAATGACATACGGTGAAAGCATGCGCTTTACCTTGTTTTTTGTTTTGTGGGAACCTTTTTGTCTTCAGGGTGTTGATAGAGTATCATGTAATAGGATAACAGCAGGATGATCCCACACACAACAGCAGTTATCGGTAGCGTTATTCTGTGTAACACAGCCATCTGTAGCGAGACAAAAAGAGCAATGGATAAATATATATAAAGCATTTATGTTGTGGCTCATAATTTATGAACAATGGAGTTTTGAAGCCAAAGGTCCTGAAAATTTCAGGTCGGTGACTCTTGGGAAAAACTGCACCTTAACTGTCACATGTAAAACAATAACTAGCAGTTCAGGTTACAAGCTGTGAAGGAAATAAAGACAAACAAGAGGCCCTTTATCTGAGTTAAATTTCATAAAAATATAAAGCAACCACTCTTTACATGTTATTGATTTTTTTAATGTTTTTGTTTGACTAGTTTGATGTGTTCTTGCTTTATAAAATAAAAATGGACAAATGTAATTAAATAAAATACAAATCTTCATCAGTTGCCCATTTCTACCCTGAGTTGAGGAAAAAATCTAAAATGTTGTTTATACTTTGATCTGATTAAATTTACATCGAAATAGAAAATAAGTCAGGATCCAATTTATCAGGCCAGTAAAAAAAGAAGATAAAAATTGAGCAAAAAATATTAGACACCCGAGAATTTAATTCTTGTAAAGAGAAAGAATTGGTGAAATATATATAGAAACAACGGAAGGAAAAGAACAGTAGGATGTACTAGTCAGTTAGTTAGTGAACTAAAAATCAGATTTAAATATTCATTAACAATGTCACATTCCTTGGTTCTAAGTAGATATGGCACAATTTTAAGGGAAGAAGCTGCTTCAGATACTGGAGACAAATCTCAGGTATGGCTGCCCTTTATGCCAGAAGGCACGTTAGCTATGCAGAACTTCACAATATCCAAGTAGTTCTATGTGTGCCTGAATTGCCACCATGAACATCCACATGTTCTCACACAGCCTACACAAGATAACTATTGCTCATGCTGTAACATACGAATGAACCTACTCTTGGTCAACTGTTGCCTGTTTCTGTTACCTGGGTGTTCACTTGAACAATAAACTGGACTGGTCTGACAACAATAACGCACTTTACAAAAAGGGTCAGAGCAGACTCTATCTGCTGAGGAGAATGAGGTCCTTTGGAATGCAGGGAGCAGTTTCCTGAGGAAAGTTGATTTTTTGTTTTTTTCACTAATGGCATATGACAGAATACATTCATCAATATCTGATAAGGAAGAGTGGGGATTGAATCCATTGAGTCCTGTGTTTTACACTGACAGCATGCGTGTGTGTGTGTGTGTGTGTGTGTGTGTGTGTGTGTGTGTGTGTGTGTGTGTGTGTGTGTGTGTGTGTGTGTGTGTGTGTGTGTGTGTGTGTGTGTGTGGAAAGCCAGTTATTGGGAGATTTGGCTCTGCGTAATTGACGTCACATGGTGAGTGTTACTAGTTACTGTGATGCAGTAACAAGCCTTATGTGGTAAGGTTGTTGCCCTCTGGGAGATGCCACGTTGAGGCCTAGAGTTTGTGTCTTTCTTAGTGTTTAACAAGGGAGAGACCTGTTTCGTTCTGCAAATGTGGCAATTATTTGCCGAGGCATGAGAAGGTACGTGTTGTTCTAGGTGTGGCTTCCCATGTAGGTTTAAGCGGCATCTCCCCTTTGGGTTTTTTCCGGGAGCACATTCGAGCACATCCGTGGTTTCAAGGTTAGTTGACAGTTTTCCGATTGACTCTCTCATGCCAGCGAGCTACCGGGCACAAGTACCCACCGCTACGCCTCATGAAGACTAGGGAGGTGAGATATGTAGTTGGACTTTTGGGTAGGCAGTCACATTCATTCACTGTCTTACGCCAATGATTCTGACTTCTGCGCCTCATTGTAATTTTCATTTGTAAACTTGCTTTAATAAATCTAAGTTTGTTGCAGCCCGTGAGCAGTAACAAATTGAGGGGCTCAGCAATTTTGAAAAAGAAACCAGGAATTTTGGTGGGTTTGTGTTCTCTTTCCTGAATAAAATGAATCTGTTGACCAATGTTAGTTGTGTGTGTGTGTGTGTGTGTGTGTGTGTGTGTGTGTGTGTGTGTGTGTGTGTGTGTGTGTGTGTGTGTGTGTGTGTGTGTGTGTGTGTGTGTGTGTGTGTGTGTGGAAAGCCAGTTATTGGGAGATTTGGCTCTGCGTAATTGACGTCACATGGTGAGTGTTACTAGTTACTGTGATGCAGTAACAAGCCTTATGTGGTAAGGTTGTTGCCCTCTGGGAGATGCCACGTTGAGGCCTAGAGTTTGTGTCTTTCTTAGTGTTTAACAAGGGAGAGACCTGTTTCGTTCTGCAAATGTGGCAATTATTTGCCGAGGCATGAGAAGGTACGTGTTGTTCTAGGTGTGGCTTCCCATGTAGGTTTAAGCGGCATCTCCCCTTTGGGTTTTTTCCGGGGAGCACATTCGAGCATCCGTGGTTTCAAGGTTAGTTGACAGTTTTCCGATTGACTCTCTCATGCCAGCGAGCTACCGGGCACAAGTACCCACCGCTACGCCTCATGAAGACTAGGGAGGTGAGATATGTAGTTGGACTTTTGGGTAGGCAGTCACATTCATTCACTGTCTTACGCCAATGATTCTGACTTCTGCGCCTCATTGTAATTTTCATTTGTAAACTTGCTTTAATAAATCTAAGTTTGTTGCAGCCCGTGAGCAGTAACAAATTGAGGGGCTCAGCAATTTTGAAAAAGAAACCAGGAATTTTGGTGGGTTTGTGTTCTCTTTCCTGAATAAAATGAATCTGTTGACCAATGTTAGTTGTGTGTGTGTGTGTGTGTGTGTGTGTGTGTGTGTGTGTGTGTGTGTGTGTGTGTGTGTGTGTGTGTGTGTGTGTGTGTGTGTGTGTGTGTGTGTGTCTGAACTGTTTCTGGGGGAGGTGGCAGTTGCCATGTGTCCAGCGCTCGCGGGCAGCAACAAGCTACTTCTTTTTCTATTGGTGCAATATAACATTACGATGAGACATAGGAAAATCGGACGATGTTAAAACACACAGACCTGAGGACATTAAAATAAGCACAGTAGATTACAACAGTTTATATTGAACTGGCTGATTAATTTATGGTAGTGTTTGTGACATGACATGTAAGATAAGGTGAGGTATGTTTGTAACAAAGATGGCTATACACTAACGACAAAATAAAGATGGGAAGCTAGAATTTAATAATCCCATTTGCACACTAAATTACTGAAAATATCTCTTAAACGCATAATACCATGAAGTGTTAAGTATTTTGCCTCTAAATCAGTAGCCTACCATGAACTCTTTCCAGCCCATAATAGGGATGTAACATTGCTGGGATTATTAACTAGGATTTATTATTGCTACTAGAAGTGGCAGAATCTCAGCATGAGAACAAGAACAGTATAGGTTTTGGTAATATTAGCAAATAGAAATATTGAAGTTCTTACCATTTGCTCTACCAAAGGTTCCGCTGTTGTCCCGCTCATACAAAATGCAAAATGATTAATCTTCCCATGATGGGGAACAGTTAAAGCGGTGGACTTTGGACTGCAGGTGATCCATGCCTGGGGACTGTAGCTAAGGGAAGGCTAGTTTCTTATTTGTTGAGGTGTGGAAATAATGCAGTGAAATTTAAGCAATAGCAGAAGACCAGGAACCAAGGACAGTATTGAGGGGATAAGTGGAACTTAACTTATTACCCAGGACCCTAACTTTGTGAGGCTCATCAAAAAGTCTGGAGTTTAAGGTTTGTTTTCATCTGCAATTTTGAAGAAAACAACGTGTCAATGTGTATGTTAATATGTAATAAACAATAAATAATATGAACTAAACTTGTTTTACATTTATTCATGATGTGTGTATTTGTTAAAGGATTAGTCCAGTGATTTAGTGCTTTACTTCCATAGTTTCAGATTTAAACAAGAATGGTCAAGATCAGAGCATATTCTAACTTTTAGTTCCTACTATGGGCGAAGCTTTAAAACAATTGGTGGTAAATTTCTCATAATGCAACTAAACATTGTCTTTCAGTAGACCAGAAGACTGAAGTGCCCTTTTAAGTATGAATAATTCTTTTTAATTATGTAAATTGTGGAGATGGTTAAAAAGCTAGTTATGCTATAAGTTTGTTTGTTCTCAGTTAACCCTCTTAAGATAAAACTGAATATATGTTTAGAAATAATCCTCCTCTCAAACTCACGATGTACTTTTGAAGCCTGACCTTAAGTTACATATAATTTATTAACAGAATATTTCTAGAGTGGACTTTTGAGTATTAAATACTCACCATCTGCAGGCTTGAATGGTGGCTTTAAAAAGTTTGTAGCTTGCTCCTTTGTGGTAGATGGCAGCTTAAGTCAGCTTGGAATGACAAAAGGTTGTAGCGTATCAAACAGGGGAAGCATCAAAACAGCAACATAAAACAGCTTAAAGCGGAAATATCATGCTCATTTTTCAAGTTCATACTTGTAGTTTGGGTTTCTACTAAAACATGTTTAAATGTTCAAAAAACATTATTCTTCTAATGCTGTCCATCTGAAAATACCTGTATTCACCCTCTGTCTCGAAAACACTATTTCTTAGCACCTGTCCCTTTAACACCCCTCCCCCCCACCCCCCAATCTTGTGGCCTAAAATGGCACGCCAAACCTGAATGGCTTGTTGACTCAACACTATTCGACATGTCTACCAATCCACAACTGATTATATATATATTTAATTAGTTTTAGACAATACAACTAGCTGTAAAATGTTGTGCACAATACCTTTTCATTATGATTGATTGGAAGAAAACTAGAGTGAGAAAAAAAAAAAAGCTTGAAAAAAGTTTCACGTTCATCTAAACATCAAAGGACCAGCTTTATATCATCACACCATTTCGGATTTCATCCCTTAACAAACACAAACCCAGAGCAAGGTGTACTTACCAGGCAGCTACCTCCGAAAAGTGAACAAAAGAGGAAGTGTTGCTGTTAATACTATCACCAGTTCCACTGCATTCTGTGCCAAGCCCTTTTTTTTCATTGGTGCAAGCACATTATAGTGTTGACGTATAGCTGGTGTAGCCTGTATCCCCACCTTAAGTAAAAGTAGAAATACTACCTTGTAAAATACTAGTAAAAATCCTGCATTCGAGTAATTCCCCTTAATCTTCAAACATTGCCTCCTCCACGGAGGACGTCTTGAATGGGTTCAGGAGTTCCTCAAAGTGTTCATTCAACTGCTGACAATTTGCCCCGTATGGGTCCACATTTGTCCTCCCCTGCTGACAATAGCCTGAGCCTGCGTTCCTTTTCGGCGTCGTCTCCCACGGCCCTATGCTCGAACATGGTGTTTGTTATGGCCACTCCATGACTAGCACAGAAGTCTGACAACAAAGCACTAATTGGGTTCACATCAGGCTGGCCGATCCTCCCAATCACCACCATCCAGGTTTCTCCATCGTTACCCACATGAGCATATGTGTTTCGTGGACTTAGAGAAGGCCTAGGAACGTGTTTCTCTAGGAGTCCTGTACAGGGTACGTGTGTCTTTGCTACGAGCCATCCGATCCTTTTAGGACCAAAGGGAGAGCTGTGTCCAGGATCTCGGCACAAAGTAAGATACGTGTGTGGTGGCCTCCGCAAGGGTTGTCCAAATCCTACATTTTAAGGAGCAGCCGGGGGGAGGAGAGTGCCCGGTTTGGGGACCTCAGAATTGCATCCCTGCTTTTTGCAGATGATGTGGTTCTGTTGGCTCCTTCAGAACATGACCTTGAGCACCAACTGGGGCGGATAGCAGCTGAGTGTGAGGCGGTCAGGATGAGTCAGTACCTCTAAGTCCGAGCCATGGTTATTGGGGGAAAATGGTGGATTGCACCCTCCAGGTTGTGATTGAGTCACTGCCCCAAGTGAAGGAGTTCAAGTATCTCAATGTCTGTTATAAGAGTGAGGGTAAAATAGAGCGTGAGACAGACAGGCAGTCCGGTGCGGCATCAGCGGTGCTGCAGGCGTTGTACCGGAACATTTTGGTGAAGATGGATCTGAGCTGGAAGGCAAAGCTCTTGATTTACCAGTGCATCTACGTTACAACCCTCACCTATGCTCATGAGCTCAAATCAACTAATCAGTGCTGTCTCACCATCACATTCCCAACCCCCAGAGCACAGAGGAGAGGGATGAAATCATCATCATCATCATCGGTTGCAGAACTCCAAGATATCAAAAAGCATTAATAAAACTTTTGTTAACTATTATATCGCATCAGATTGTTTACATATGAGGATCGCAAGAAGTGAAGTCTGGAAGAAACATGTAACACTGAATAGGGATGGGTATCATTAGGATTTTATCGATACTAGTACTCTTATCGATTCTTTGTGATTATTTTGTTTGAAAAAAAAGACAATTATGAAAAGAAGTCACATTGCTTTATTGTTCTTGTATGTAAACAAAAAGTATTTCTTGAGCAGCAGTACAAGAAATTCCAAAATCTTTTAAATACATTCGCAGCTAAACAATGAGCTAAGTGATTAGCTGTAATTTATTAGCTTGTTCTTATTATCAAACACGATATGGAATCACTAACATTGCCTGCAGTGGACGAGGATGATCGGCTCTTCTCCAAACAGTAGAAAACTGAGCATTTCTGCGGATTGATGGTCTGCTTGTTCGCCAAATGTGCGATAAACTGCTACCGCCCTCCAACTTAATACCGCAAGTCTCAGTACATATTTGTCTTTGGTTTTGTCGTGCTCCCTTAAGGTTTACCCAAATCTATTAAATATCAATAAATATAAATTATAAAATAGCACCACTTTTTTAAGTGTAAGTTTTATTTGTGTATTCAAGTAACTTAACAAGTGATATATGCAAACATATGACCATAACATTTTTACACACTCCAATTCCCCCTTAAACTACGACTTTATGTTTCTAATTGTGAGGAACAATTTTGTAATGCCACACAGTCTTTGGGAAATACATAAGACTGTAGTTTTGAGATTCCTCCACTCTTTGCAGCATCACAAGTGTGAAAAACAACAGTTTGTCTGGATTAATAAAAATAAAAAAACAAAGTAAAAATGGTGAAAGTGGAAAATGTAGTGGCAAACACTTGAGCTTTAGAGCTAACCCTAGCTCTAAAAATAGAGGATGATCAACAGCTCGTCAATATACCGAAAGTATGAAATTCTCACAGCAGCTTTGTTTTTCAAGTTTTTAAAGGGAGAGGGAAAAAAAAAAAAAAAAAAAAAAATCTAGAATAGAAAAAAAGTCAAGTCAGAGCCAAGATAAGGAAACAATATTGATAGATTCATAGCAGAGTTAGGGAGCCACACAACCAGCAGCTGTGAGGTGGTGGTTCAGGATCCGCCGGAGGTGGTGAGGGAGGAGACGTGGAAAGAGTCGGGGAGGTTCTTGGCATACTCCACCAGCTCGTAGGAATCTCTGATGTCTGCCAGACCAAACCAGAAGACGGTCCATGCCCCATTAAGGTAGCTGCCATCACAATGTTTGAAATACCTGGACACAGAGAGAGAGAAAGTCCTGGTGCCGTTGTTCAATTTGAAATCATGTTGAAACAAGGCTGAGGGCCCTGTTCATAGCTCTGAAACAGTTGAGCCAATCACAGGAGGAATGCAGACAACAAAAGAGTGGCATGGTGTGAACACAAGGCACCTGTTGGCATCTTAACATGTTCAGCAGGTAAAATAAGTATTGGACACGTCACCATTTTTCTCAGTAAATATATTTCTAAAGGTGCTGTTGACATGAAATTTTCACCAGATGTCGGTAACAACCCAAGTAATCCATACATACAAAGAAAACCAATCAAATAAGTTGAAATGCATGTGGCTACATCCTACACATTTAATTATACCACCTCACATTGCAGATTACAGAAGTATTTCAAGAGTATGCATCCTATTACACCTACAGAAGTATTTCAAGAGTATAACATCACGTGGCACTTTTGCTTTAAGGAGGTTAGAACAGGAGGCAATGACACTGAGGATCCAAGAGCCAATAATAATAATAATAATAATAATAATAATAATAATAATAGATCAACTGACCCGTCTGATGTGTGAAGAATGTGTGAATTAACTTTAGTTAAAGCTTTTTATATAGTATAAAGCTGCTGTGGAAGAATAATTCATTTTTAATTTATAGATAAAGCAATGTTCCTGCTTCAACACATTAAAGGCCTACTCATTTGGTGTGGTAAGTTCTCCTTGTGTGCTGTTAGTCAGTTGTGCCATGCTAGGAGTTAAAGGTCGACTCACTCTGTGTTCTTTCTGGGGTTTTCAAACAGAGAAGCAAATTCAGCAAACAGCAGCGACGTAGTTTACAGCTCTGTGCAAAAAACAATGGACCTGCCTGTTGAAAGAATTACCTTTTCAATGTAACTGTGCTTGCACAACCATGACTCAAAACCTGCATTTCACTCAAAAAAAATGAAATTTCACTATTGTTGGTCTTAACAAATCCTCTTTCACTGTATTTACCCAACAAATTCATTTGTTCAAGTGTACTTGAGTCAGTTATTTTAATGAAATAACATGTGTTCTCAAAGTGACTCAAGGTTGTCTATAACGCAGTAGATTGTCCCTCTATTGACGCCGTACAATCTTGCATCTCGCCCGCCAAGTGATGACGCAATCTATCCGCGGACTATCCATGCGTCCCTGCTAAATTGCAGGTGGAGGAACGCGGTCGGGGAGCAGTCGTCTATCAAGCTTGCCGGTAAGAAAACGTTTTTCATTTTCATACAAACAAACCGTGGTATTTGCGGGTGTTGGGAACCTATTGTGTGCTAGCTCTCTGTCAGCCAAGTTAACATGTGAAACGTTATGATTAATAGCCCGAAAGCCGCAGTCGCGCCTATATTAGCACATGGCTAATGTTAGCATGCAGCGGACGTTCGAACGCAGCTAGCGCCGAAGTTGAACATGAAGCTTGAAGTGAGGTCTCAACAACTTCATCGACATCTTCAGGCTTTTAATAAGCTTGTTGGATAAGTTGCTGCTGGAGATAAATGGGCTTTTTCACTGTCTTGTAGAGACATAAAAAAAGATTCTGATTAACAGCGACTGAGTGAAATGATACATAATTAATGTGAACATTTTACAAGTGTGAAGGAAATATATATATATATATATATATATATATATATATATATATATATCATTTTTAATATTTAATTTTCTTGTGGATAGCTTATTTGATAAGAATGTAGGCTAGGCATATATAAGCATTACGCTTCTGCCTATGCATTTTCAGACATATAATATACTTGATTGTATATAGGTTATATTTATTGTATTGTGGGTGATGGCTGAATAAAACACTGCTACTACTAAGTCGCTTCAGACAAATTGAATGTAATGTAAATACCAACATGAGAGTTTTCAAATGTGTGTGCGTCTCACCAGGGGTTGATCCTGTTGGTGGCTTTAGACCTCCAGAACAGTTTGCCCAGGTCCTGTCTGATACATTCCCACAGGATGTGGCTGGTACCCTGACCCTGCTTGCTGCTGCTCACCACAAACTTGTCGAGGTAGGGGGTGCCGCTGTTCACCGGCTCAACGGTGATGATGGCCGCCGCGCTGTAGCTGGAGGGACGGAGAGATAGAAACACGTTCAGGAGAGAGGACAGAATGCAGATTTCATGGCCGATTTTTTGTGGTCTTGAGGACGTTGCTTTGCACGCACCCTTCGGAGAGATAGATGGAGTGCAGTCGTCCCTTCAGGGAGTCGATGTAGTCTCGCCTCAGAGTTTTGTCAAACGACTTGTTGATGAGGGCCAGCAGACGCTCGGCATCAATGCCCTCCAGAGAACTGTACCTGCAAACACGGATCATTTATTTACTATAAATGCAAAAGGTGAGTCAAATGCGGAGATTTGTGTTCCTGTCGTCTTAAATTTGTGAGGGAAAATTAATTTTACCAAAAATTGGAGAACAATGGAATCTATATGTCCAACATTTTTTGTGAAAATGTTTTTGAAATATAATTTTAAGCTTCCTTTTGGTTGCTTTTTCTGACCGAAGCTTTTGGTGCACACGCTAGAATGATGAAAATCTGACTATACTGACGTTGTTTACAGTGTCTGGCTAAGATAAACAGTGTAGTTTTGGCGAATGTTTAAAGAAAACATGCTTTTCAATCCCGCCAGCAGGTTTTGGGGTTCAGAGGGTTAAAGAGGTGGTGTTGGATTGTGGCTTTAGGGCATTTAAGGTTAAGGGTCAGATTACCTGCGTTAACGTGTGCGTGTATGTGAGACAAGTACTTGCCGATGTATGGGGTCTCCATTTTTGAAGAGTGTCCCCGACCCTGAGCCACAAACACCGATGGAAAAAACAGGGATTTAGATCTAAAATCATGTTAATCACACGCACACACACACACACATGCACAGATGTGTTCCAGTGCGTTCTTGGGTTACATCTCAAAATAGACAGCTCTCCACGCATGTAAACGTGTGGGAGAGAGTGAGTGAGTGAGTGAGTCGGCGGTCTCACCTTTGTGGCTGAACAGCTCGGTCAGCAGTGTGTCCGCGGAGGTGATCACAGCGGAGGACTCGGTCAGCAGCTGATTGAGCAGTCTGGCTATGGCCGTCAATCTGCGGCGCTCCGCGGCACTCAGCCAGGCCGCCGTGGACAGACTGGGCAGGTCGCTGGGCAACGACACTATGTCCAAAACCTGTAGCACAAATACGAAGTAGGAGAGTTGTACAAGACCTTTAACATATACGGTGCATGTATAATGTCCAGTCACACACACTTTATATCTACTATATCAGTGGAAACTCAGAGCGTGCCTTGTTTTCTCTGCTGCGGAGACCTCCTGAGTTGTTCAGGAACATGACTTTGTGGGGTTGTAGAGCTCGGGAGATGGCCGCCGTCACATCCGTCGAGTCCAACGACACCGAGCGGCCCCGCCCGTCCCTCCCCACCGGGCCCTCCCCACCGGACACCAATGGGATCGTCCCCGCACCAATGGGATCGTCCCGCAGTTCAGGCTCCACTGGAGTAGGCTGGTATCCACGGCGACAGAGGGCGGAGCGCTGCGGGAAGAGGAAGATGTAGACAGGGTCAGGTGGATGGTAGGGTAGAGGAAAGGAGGGCAAACAGATGTGTCCGCCAAAAACGTTCCCCAAATGCAGCACTCCCTCCACTGTGATTTGACTTCAGTAGAATTGTTTCAATAACTTCATTATATTAGCAATGAAAATCTTTACTCAAACTTTTCCGGCTTATTCATTCCCATTAAATTCCAGGCGGCAGAAAGTATTTTAAACAGGCCCTATTATGCTTTTTTTTACAGTTAGTTACAGTTACAGTTACAACATGTTTACATGCGTTAATGCTCATAATCCGCCTTGTTTTTCTCATCCTGGCTGTCCTGCAGCACCTCTTCTCACTCTCGAGGCAATGCTCCTCCCTCCAGAAAGCAAAGTCTGCCCTGATTGGTCAGCTAGAAGGAAGGCGTTTTATGTTACTTCCATAACATAAAGTTACAGAAGTGAAGGAGAGAATTCAAATGAGCCGTTTCAGGCAGCTCATGAGCTTCTGAGGGGGAGGATAACTCCTTTTAGGCGTGGGCTTCAGGTTTTACACTCTACGGACCTTTTACATGTACAAAAATATATATAACACACTAAAGAAGAGGGGAAAAGTGGAAAAGCATAATAGGGCCACTTTAAATGGCCCTCAACAAGTGTTACTCAGTAAGTTCAGCTTACTCCTCAGCTTGTGAAAACTGATGTATGACGCCTTACATGGCTCTGGAGGAGCTTTGTAAGTGTTTTAGGTTTTTTTACTAAAACACTTGGTGAAAAACTCTACACAAAGTGTAACACAAAAAACAAATACAGACACATAGCACAGTTTGGCTGCACACCCACAGCATCTTCTTCCCTGTGACTCAACCACTCACCTGCTGCCACGCAGGGCTTCATGCAGAAGGAGGAAGGACTCAGCGGAGAAGAGCGGCAGGACCGAGGCCGAGTGCTGCTGCAGAGCCTCGGTCAGCTGCTGGCTCCTCTCTACTGGCCCTCGGTTGCAGAGAGACCCGGCCGCCAGCTCGGCGGGCCCCGTCCCATCGCACGCAGACCGGCCCATAACCACCACAGGATTCATATCCATGCGCTGCAGGAAGGAGAGCCCGAAGGCCAGACTCTGGACCATTTCCTTGCTGGCGAAAACAGAGCTGTCCACCTGGGAGAGACAGAGTCACAGATGGACGGACAGAGATGTTCAATACGCCGAAAGGAGAAATGCCTTTGAGGTTGTAGCTCCTAAACTTTGGAACTCTCTCCCATTGGACAATGTGGACACTAAAAAGAAATAGCAGTTTGACAACCATTTATTTAGACTTGCTTTAGTTTGATTTTAAGTGTATTTTATGTTTTGAGCTTGATGTCTGCAGTTCTTGTCTGTTTTTTGTTTTGTTGTGATGCACTTTGTGATGTCTACTCTTGAAAGGTTGCTATATAAATAAACTTTTTAAAACTATTTTTTAACTTTTTAATACAGTTACAGGTAGGGGTCCAATCTGGCTTTATTTTTTATTTTTTGGCAAGATTTAGTCTTTTTTTGTGTGTAAAGTTGCTTATTTCTTTGGTGGTTTAAGGTGTTCCTTCAACTCGGATAGATTTATACACAAATAAATATTTTTTTTCCATTTTCTACGTATTGTATTAATAACGAAGTATATTATTTTACCTCTCCTTAGGATTTTTTGAACATGAAAAACGTAAAGAACTGCACATTTTTACACAAAAGAACATATTTATGAATGGTATCAAACAATAATTTGATACCATTCATAAATGATAAAAAAAAAAAAGACTTATTTGTATCAGTTCGCTGCACTTATTGAATTTGTATTTGTTTACTGCACTTATCCTATTCGTAGTAGTTTGTAGCACTTGTTATATTCGTATTAGTTTGTTGCAATTATTGTTTTCGTAGTAATTTGCCTCTGCACTATACTTTTGCTCTGGTTTATGCTTTTAGATGTTTGTTTAAGAAAGGAGATGCACTTATGACTTCTGGTGACTAGCAGTTCTCTTGAATACCTATGTTGAATACACTTATTGTAAGTCGCTTTGGATAAAAGCGTCTGCTAAATGACTAATGTAATGTAATGTAATGTAAACTTAACTAATTAATAAGGGCCTAAAATCTCATTTCTAACTTGCAGAAATAAGCCTCTTTATATCATCCCAAAACTTCAAGAGGGAGCATATTTACAAGATTATTTAAACTAAATGAAAAGTTTACCCCGCCATACCTCCAGAACGGCAAAAGCAGTAGACTGAGCCGAAGTCGCTCTCTGGAACTGGGTCAGCCAGTACCGAGCCTCGCGAGGGTTCCCCCCGACCTCGTTGAGGAAAGCCTTCACGTCCCGGTAAATGAGATTCAGGTTGGTCGTCGAGTGTCTGTCTGCGGCGGAGAAACACACCAGCGGCTCCTGTCGGGCCAAGGCCGCGGGGTTTCCCCCAGTACCGGCCGGGTCAGCGCTCATCGTCCGGCGCTGTGGACCGAACATCTTCCTCTGCCGCTGTCCGCTCGACAGGTACATCCCCGTCCTAACCAAGGCTCGACAACCGGAGGCACCGCCGGTCGCTTGGGCCATGTTTGCTGGCTGAAGCGTTCAGGGTCCCTCGGGCTGAATGCTGCAGTTCCCAGCAGGCATGAAAAGGGGTTTCTAACGAACCGCTGCGTCGGCAGTTCTCACGGATACCCGCTTTGTGGTATGGGGGATCATTTATCAATGCATTCACTCAAACCCCATTGAAAAGGAAAGCGACATGCTAACACGTTAAACACCTTTAAAGGAGTTTTATTGTGTCCACAAAACTCATCTTATGGAAATATAGACTGCCGTAACAAATCACATTAGGATAAGATAAGATAAGATAAGATAATCCTTTATTAGTCCCGCAGCGGGGAAATTTGCAGACTTACAACAGCGTAGAGTAAAGTGCACACAAGAGACATAGTAGAAGAAGACAAGCTAAAAATAAAAAATAAGATAAAAAAAATAAATAAAATAAAAAATGAAAAATAAAAATAAAATAAAACAAGTATTATAAATAAGCAATAAAAAAACAGTAGAAAAAACAACAATAACTGAAATACTATATTTACAGACAGAGAAAAAAACAACAACTATTTCAACTACTTTTAACTTTTTTAACCATTATTGCACAGTGCAATGTGCAATGTATTGCACAGGTTTCTATTGTCATGTTATTATGTTATTATTGTCCTGTGGTCATGTGGTCTGCTGGGAGCAGAGTTGGTTGTGCAGATAAAGATGATGATGATGAGAATGCCCACGTGGAGCCTACTTCTGATGCCAAATATAACTTTCTATATTCAGCCTAATAGGCCGATTACACATTAATGTACCAGCTAATTAATATGTTACAACAGGTGTTTAGCCTTTATCAACCCCAGGATAGGATCGTTTTACTTTGATGTTTTGGTATGGTGTTGTAGCCTATTGGGCAGAATGTCTGGATGTTAATGTTTTTTATTCAATAACTATAGCTATCCTCAGATTTTGACCTACTATTAAATTATATAATATGCATTTATTATAACTCTTCGCGTTTGTTAAAAAAAAGTACTTTACTGCTGTGTGAAGGGGTTTCAGTGTAAAAGCTATGTGGTCTATGTCGACCCCTGGAGGACAGTAAGGGGTAGTACAGCGATCAGGACCTGCCGGTGTCACCCAGTAAAGACAATCTAAGTGCTTTTGTACAACTGAAAATGTTTCATTTGTTTTATTTCTATTTATGATGATGGTTTTAAAGTGCTCTGTAATGTCGATGTGTAAATTAACTCATTTCTTTGAGAACTGTCCCTTTACTTAAAAGCTAAGAAAAAAAGTATTTTAAAAGTGATGAAAATATTTGTTTTATGTATGACAGAAATAATGAGAAAAAAGAGAGAATGATCAGAAAAAGAGGTTTGGATGCATCTGGAGTCACAAATGGATTTTCAAAAAGAGGGCAAATAATCGCAGAATATGTAATAAAGTTCTTGACAAATTAAAAAAAAAAAAGGTCAACTAAACAGTACATAACATTGAAACAAAGGGGGTACATAAAGACAACACTGTAGGAGTGCAGGGATGAACAAAGTCTTCAAGCATTTGTCTTTTTTGCATTACCATGGTTCCCCTACTTCTCTGAAAGGGAACATGTCACCTTTACCCTGAGCAGTATGCGTGTTATATCCCGGTGATTCCCATAACCATAGAGTTAACATTGACATTACACCTGGTGAATTATGTGCTTACGTCCATGACAAGTCCACTACAACACTACCAATTAAACTACAAATACAACCAAACAGAACTATCATTCTATGGTCAACAAACTCGCGAGTAATGGCACAGGAAATTTAAATTGGAGAATATGTGCCTCCCTATTACTTCTTTGCAAACGAAGGGTTGACTAAAACATTCACTTACAGTGGCAAAGCAAATTTGGGTCTTTGGTGAACTTTGACTAGCGTAGCCGCAGCCTCAATCAAGCATCCACCAGGAGCTCCTGGCTTTGAAACAAATTTTACAAAAGGGCTAAACCTTGGAATTGCAACTTTGGGCACTGTCCCATTATGCCATTAGGCCCCAAAATACTTTCCCCTTTAGACTTACATTGGGAAAGAGACATCTGTAAATCAGGAGATCATTTTCTTTTGAGGTAAATCAACTTCTTAGTATTAAAACATGACGTTTTTTACTAATCATTATTTATGATTAGGAGGATCCTCAGTTGTTTTCATCTGCCATTTTGAAGAAAAAAAACATGTCAATGTGTATGTTATTAGGATTACACTATTACTGTTGGCTAGTTAAATAGTTTAATATTATCTATCCCTAAACCAATGGTAGAGCCTTTCAGAGTCCCTCCTCCTCTCAAAGGTGCACATGGTTTAATCCACTCCAGCAGTATTGTGGACATAAATAGTTTGTCTCTAAATACAGTAATTGCGCTGATGCTGAGGGCTTCAGGTGAACTATAAAGCAAAGTACGTCATGAAAAAAAATCAGCCAACCAAAAGAAAAAAGACGAGCGAGAAAGAAAAGAAAATGAAGAAAATGCAATCCATAAAATCTAAATACTTCTCGCAAAATCACACGCACATAAAATTACTGACAATATTTCTAAAACAAGGAAGTGTTAAGTATTTTGGCAATTACATCCTTAGCTTGCTTATAAACTCTCTATAGCCCATACTAGGCATGTAACATTGCTGGGATTATGAACTAGGATTTATTATTGCTACTAAAAGTGGCAGAATCTCACCATGAGAACAAAAACACTATAGGCTTTGTTAATATTAGCCTATGGAAATATTACAGTTCATTTGCTAAACCAAAAGGTCCCGCTCATGCAGAATACTAAATAATTAACCCTCCCATGATGGGGAACAGGTAAAGCGGTGGACTTTGGACTGCAGGTGATCCATGTCTGGGGACTGTAGCTAAGGGAAGGCTAGTTTCTTATTTGTTGAGGAGTGGAAATAATGCAGTGAAATTTAAGCAATAGCAGAAGACCAGGAACCAAGGACAGTATTGAGGGGATAAGTGGAACTAATTACCCAGGACCCTAACTTTGTGAGGCTCCTCCAAAAGTATGGTGTTTAAGGTTTGTTTTCATTTGCAATTTTGAAGAAAATTTTTTGTACATTTATATTTTTCGTTTCCTATGAATGTCCAGCAACACGAGCAATGTCAGTGTTTTGATGAGTGCTTATGTACAGTGTTTCTCAAAAAAGGTTTCTAAAGTGTTTAGTTCATTTTGACTATTGTGTTTGAAACATTACTGATCGACATTATCATTCAGTAATATTAGAAAACATGACTTTCCTCTGTACCCGTCAATCAGTTTGTGAGTGACAGCAGGATTGTGCCTTTGTGACAGACAGGGCTGCAATCATTTGTTGGAAACTAATTCATTCATCTTAATTCTCCAAATAAAACATGATTCCAGTGATGATTCCAGTCCCTGGATGTTCACGGGTTCCGGAGGACAGTGTTTACCCCGGCGGAAGTCCACCACCAGCTCTTTGGTTTTACCAGAGTTGATCTGGAGGCGGTTCCGCTGGCACCATCCTATGAAGTCCTGGTTCAGTTCTCTGTATTCCCTCTCATCACCGGAGATGAGGCCGACTATTGCAGAGTCATCAGAGAACTTTTGCAGGTGGCAGTTTGCAGAGTTGTATGTGAAGTCCGATGTGTAGATGGAGAAGAGGAATGGAGCCAGAACGGTTCCTTGTGGGGCCCCCGTGCTGCAGGACACCAGATCTGACTCACACTCCCTTATCCTCACATACTGTGGACGGTTGGTGAGGTAGTCCAGGATCCATGCAGTGAGGTGGTGGTCCACCCCGGTCTGCCCCAGCTTGTCCCTCAGAAGCAAAGGCTGGATGGTGTTGAAGGCACTGGAGAAGTCGAAGAACATGACTCTCACAGTGCTTCCAGCCTGATCAAATCTGTTAAAGAATAAGTTCAGATCATTCACCCACTGTTGGTCCCCCACAGGCTGTTGGTTCGGCCCCTTGTGGCCAGACATGGCCTTGAGGCTCTTCCAGACTCCACTGATGTTGTTCTGCTGCAGCTGATCCTCCATCTTTGTCCTGTAGACATTTTTCCCTTCCCTGAAATTCCTCCTCAGCTCCCTCTGCACATTCCTCAGCTCTTCCTTGTTTCCTGATCTAAAAACCCTCTTCTTCTCCTTGAGGAGGGTCTTTATATCAGGATTGATCCGGGGTTTGCTGTTGGAAAAACACTGTACAGTCCTGGTGGGTACGGTGTTCTCCACACAAAAGTTAATGTAGTCTGTTATGGTGTCTGTGAGCCCGTCGATGTCCTCCCCATGGGCATCACTGAACACTTCCCACACAGTCGAGTCGAAACAGTCCTTAAGAGCCTCCTCGGCTTCATCGGACCATCGTTTGACTGTGCGGGTCACAGCTGGCTGCCTGTGCACAAGAGGTTTGTACACAGGCCGGAGGTGTACCAGGTTGTGGTCAGATCTTCCCAGGGGAGGGAGGGGTGATGATGTGTATGCCTCCTTGGTGTTGGCATACAGCAGGTCCAGGGTTCTGTTGTCTCTGGTGGGGCAGGTGATGTACTGGGTGAAGGTGGGCAGAGTGGAGGTCGGAGGGGCATGGTTAAAGTCACCAGAGAGGAGGAGGAGGGCATTGGGATGTTGTGTCAGCAGCCTGCTTGTCGCCGAGTGTATGACGTCACAGGCCGCTTCTCCGTTAGCAGAGGGGGGAATATACGCAGCTATCATGATAACATGCGAAAATTCGGCCAACAGCTCAATGACCTCTGTACAGGTTTGCTCCTTAACAGTGATGTGCCCAGAGTTACACCATCTATCATTCACAAACACTGCCGGACCTCCTCCCTTCCTCTTACAGCTCTCCGTCGTCCTGTCTGCCCGGATGATGCGGAACCCGTCCAGTGCAGCGTTCGTGTCCGGAGTCAGCTCCGTGAGCCATGTCTCTGTGAACACCATGACGCTACACTCCCGGTATTCCCTCTGATGGCGAGTCAGTGCTGATAACTCGTCCATCTTGTTGGGGAGAGACCTCACGTTTCCCATGATGATGGAGGGGAGGACGGGTTTAAAACGTCTCCTCCTGGCACAACGTTCTGCCCCAGCACGGCATCCCCGTCTCTTCCTCCTCAGTTCACGGGGAACCTCGGGTCTCTCCTCCAAACAAAGGGGGCCATGGCTGCGGGCTGAAACTCCGGACACGGTGGTGGAAAGTGCAGAAAAGTGCAGATAGACAGCGACAAACTGTACGTGTCTCACTGCCATAGTGCACTACAGTTTAAAAGAATAAAATAAGTAAAAGAAAGTAACAAAAAGTAACAAAGAAAGGAAAAAGCTCACAGGTGAGCAGGAGCTGCTGTAAAAGGCAGCCACTCGCGCGGCGCCAGTATACATAACCAACCAGAGTCTACCACGGTTTCCTTAAGCCAATCACATTGTTGCTGTCAAAGTTGAAAAATGTTCTCCTTTCTGATGCTGTCAGTTGTCATTTCATTATGATCAGATGCGACCCTCCTCCACCCCAGTCGGCATCAAAGTCATCATTCATCATCGGATGCAACGACTCACTATATCCCCACAACCACCAGCATCACTGCCCCTCTGTTAGACAGTTCTGCTTTGGAGTAGAAATTTCCAAAGACTTCGTAATATTAATTTCTTATGTGTAATAAATTATTATTAAATTTAAGTCTCTCCTGCTTGAAATATAGATGTCAAAAAAAACTTAATGTAAAGGATCTAGAAAAAACAGCTTAGAAAGTCATAGTATATCATGTGTGAAAAAAAGTCTAGTATAGTATGTCATAGAAATACAAAATGTAGTACGTCAAAAATAAATAAAATAAGTCATAGTATAGTATGTCCAAAAGGTCATAGCATAGTATGTCAAAACAATCATAAAAAGTCAAATTATAGAATGTTGCTAAAATGTCATGAAAAGTCACAGTATAGTATGTTGAAAACATCCATCGATCCATATTCTTTAACCGCTTGCCCTGTTCAGGTTTGTGGTGGGGCTGGAGTTAATCCCAGCTGACATTGGGCGTAGACAGGGTACACCCTGGACAGGTCGCCAAACTATCACAGGGCTGACATATGGACAGACAACTATCCAGGCCTACCATTAAGAGATATCAATTAACTGTGTTGGGAAGCCAAAGAACTAGTCATATATAGTATGTCGAACTATTCGAAAGAAAGAAAAAAAAAAGACAAAATATAGAACGTCAAAAAAAGATCTTAAAAAGTCATAGTATAGTATGTCCAAAAAAGAGATAAAAAGTCAAAATATAGTATATAAAAAAAGACATCAAAAGAAAGTCATAGTATAGCATCATGAAAACAATGCATTTTATGCATAGCATGTCAAAATAAGTCAGAAAAAATACAAAATATACTATGGCGAAATAAAAAAGTAGCTCTTTGATCTGACAACATTGGGTCATGCAGTCGGTGGAGAGCAACTGCAGTGCCTGGCTCTAAAATCTGTGAGGCCTCGTGAGATTATCTTTGACCATGTCTGCATAATGTCAGAGCAAGTCGAACACTGATCCAGCCGGCATGCATTGTGCGCCGATCGCCAATGATCGAGTCTGTGCAGGAGTTGTTCATCTGGAAAGAGCCTAATAACGAGGACGCAGCTGAAACAATGCAATGATTTAAACGTGTTAAGAAGACGCTTTTCTAGAGTTGTACGTAGAGCATCATAGTTTGAAGCTACTGTGCCAATGACCAAGCTACATTTGACGGAAATGTTGTGCAATGTTTCTGAAGTTCACACATGGCATGTAGTTGAATGCAGGTTCAACGGTCTGTATATAAATGAGACACATCCAAATGTACTTTTGATGAAAACTGTTTCTTTGTTTTATTTTTGTAAATATTTTTGGTTACTCGTGTATCAGGGTCACATTGTAAATAAACACTTTTTGTTCTCTGAACAAAGTTTCCCGTGTCTGCCTCCTACCACTTCACTAGCCACTCCGGTCAGGCTTCCTCACAATCTTACAAATTCAACTGGCCCACTAAAGAGTGGACCAACAACACAATTAAAAAAAAAAGAGATTACATTTCTTTCTTTAAAAAACATTTTGCCTTCAAGCCATATTGCTCCACATACACAAATAAAGAAATCGATTATGTCAAGGAAAGAGACACGGTGAATGATGAAAAGACATTTGATTCTCAAATATATTGTTTTGTATGGGTGGAGGAATTTGAATGTGAGGATGTGTTTGACCTAGACATTTAAACCTGTGTTGAGGGCAGGTATATCTGGTAGATTAGAGTGTTGTATAAAAAACAATTCTAGTCCATCAAAGAATAATACAATGAAAAAATAACAATAAACATGTTCTTAACACATTGTAAAAAATGACCAGTTCATAACTGCGCCCTCACATTCAGAAGGCCCAATTTCAAACACCTGTGCCAAGGTGAACACATTCTATGCAAAACCAATGAGTACAGAGAATTTCCATGCACGCACATCATCATTAAAACATTTTCATTTTCTGTGGAAAGACTATTTATTAATTTAATAAAAATGTATACAGAATGCCGGTGTGTGATGTTTATTCAGGTGAATTTTTTTTATTTACACATATGTACATGATTACATTTTTTTTAATGCAGATTAGTGAATATCAATGTTTTTTCTGATGTTTATGCAGATAATAACAATACCTTTAAGCAGAATTCTGCATATATGAATTCATGCAGATGTGTGAATATGTTTAGGCATATACGTAAATATGTATGTTTCGGCAGGTGTCTAAATAAATATGTTATGCAGGTGTGTGAACATATATGTTTATGCAGGTGTGTGAATACATATTTATGCAGGTGTATAAATATATGTTATGCAGGTGTGTGAATACATGTTTATGCAGGTGTGTGAATAATTATGTTATGCAGGTGTGTGAATATATATGTTCATGCAGGTGTGTGAATATATATGTTCATGCAGGTGTGTGAATCTATATGTTTATGCAGGTGTGTAAATATATATTTTTTGCAGATTAAAGAATATATTATTTAATAGAGGTGTGAGAATATATATCAATTTTAACAGATTAGTGTATATATATGTTCAGGTGCGCATAATTGAGAACGTTTTCATACTTTTCCAAAGGCCCCTTGTGTTACTATTGGATATCTGTATTTCAACTTTCCTTACATTTACAATTACCTTGTTTGATCAGTGATTTCAGGTCCTTTTGCAGTTTTAATCGTATCTTTGTTACCGCTGAAGAATGCAGTTTTTTTCTTATTAATAGCAGCTTTTACCTCCCTTGTAACCCATGGTTTATTGTTAGGGGAAGAGATACTGTCCAGATCATCTTTATCATCAAAAGACACAGTCCAATCAGTGCAATCAATACACCAACTTAATATTTACCAAGTGTCCTCCGTCCGCACACGAACAGTCTTGGACTTAATCGGCTGCTTACAAACCACAGGAGAATAACTGGATGTCAAGGATATGAAATGATGATCCGATTTTCCCAAGGGGAGGAGCTGGTATCAATTTGTAGGATAGATTTATATACTTGGACATCATTCTTAATAATGAACTGTGTTTTGAATCTCATTCTCCTTCCACAATGAAGGTGTTCCAACAATGCCTTTTTAGTGGAAATTGTGTTCTTTTAATATGTCCCCGAGATGATGACCCTTTTGACGGTTTTATTGAATTAGTTCAAATGTTCTGTTGCTTTGTAGGGAAACTTGACTTTAGCCAACAAAAATAAGCTTTGTTGATTCATCAAAGTGGACGAGTCAACCCTAGTTTACAGACCTGTATAACGAGTTATCCCCCTTTGGTTGGAGGGGGTTTGAACTGTTACCCTCAGGTCATTGTTTTAAAGTGACCATCATGAGGACTTAGTGATATAACGTTTCCTTTGTTTCCCATGTTAAATGGCAGATAGTAGCCTAATAAACTGCTGTCTATAGATTCTTGTTCGTACAAATTACTTAGATTGTATACTTGTACTACAGAACCTTCTACTGAACCAGACCGTAAACTATGTCCTGTTGGATGTTGCTGAACATATCTCCTCATAGGGTCTCCAAAGTCGGGCATGTCCAAGGTTTGGGCCAGACAAAATGTGATCCACTGGTCGAGTTGGGTATTGGACACAGGGCTAACAAGCCAGTCCCGTACAAAACCTCTGTTACCATAACAGCAACAAAGGAGATGATGATGGCTTCTAGATTCTCGGAAGATAAATTAATGAAAGTAGTGAAAGACGTAAGCAAGCTTCTGACAAGAAGGTGGAGGTCCTCAACACCAAATGCAAGACCAGGTTTGGATTGTGGAATGTGCAAACGAGGAAGCTCGAGAGTAGATGGTTGGGATCAAGGATCCACAAACCCCCACATTGGAGAGATGGTTCTGTACTCTTGAAGAGATGAAAATGGACACACAAGAACAAAAAAAACACTGCGGCTGAACCCCATACCTGTGATTGGATATTTATTCACTATTGATGGTCAGTAAAATATCTCTGAAAATTTGTTTGACAGCTTGTTAAATTATAATTATACTTTCTGTTGAGTTAAAATCAAAGCTTACTTTTAGTAAAGTAATGTAATTACTCTTACAACGAATAAATGGCTATGAGTGATTGATTACATTTCTCACATTGCTTATTACTTTTATTGTTTGACACATCTGGTTTTCCATTGGTTGCCAGATGTGCTGTGTAACAACAAATACCATGACATAGAGTAAAGGCCTACAAGGACCAAGGACTGAACACCAGGATGTTAAACTCTGCTTTGCATGGCTGCTGGGTTTCCGCTAGGATTAACCACGAAAGCACAGGTGAGATTAACACGTCTTAAAGCGACAGGAAGAGAGAGACAGAGAGCTTGGCAGGGTGTCTTGCAACCTATAGCAAATGTCACACTTGGCAGGATTACTTCTGATTGGTTTGGTCTGAGTCTATCTGAGCTGTGATTGGTCAGTCTGTAGACTTTTCTTGTGAAATATCAGCTGAAAACGCAGAGATTCAAAGCTGGCTTTCCTGCTGCCAACGTTCAAGGTAAGTTCTGCCGAGGGTTTATTTCCCCCGGAGGCTACACGGACGGAAGATGGTATGTCACATGAAGAATTTAAAGACACGCAATTTAGCCTGTAAGCTGTATATTGCCTGTACTTTAAAAAACTGTAAATTCCCCCCCATAGACATTTGGAGTGATTTATTTCTTCCAGGCAGCAGTTAGCTTAACTGTTGGGCATTCAAAATGTTAGAGAAGTATAAGTAGCAGAGGTGGTAGAAAGATGTTCTAAAAGAGTACTCATTGAAGAACTCTCTTTGATTATTGATGCATTAACATTTACAGCAAATGTGTCATGTACCCAGGATTGAGTCATATTTTGGCTTTTGCGCAAAAACATTTTGATTTACAAGTACAACGATTAAAAGTCTCCTTTTAACCCATCAAGGTAATAAAAGCCTTTTGAAAAACACGTTGAATAGTGTTTAAATTGTCAAAATATAAAAATGATATTTTATTAATTAGTTCCTAAATAGCTGACATTCTGGCGATGGAGAAAGCTTTTGCTTGTCGAAGAAGAATCTGCAATCACTATTTAAAGGCATTGAGATGGAAATGTGCGTGTTGCAATTAAAGGGTTTGTTCAATTGCGCAATTTAGCCATTTAAAACAGCAAAACAGTGTATTGAGTAGATTTTGTTTGGCAAAGCATTAAAACTCATTTAGAAATAACTCAACAGCAACCTTTTCAAGAGATAATGTCTCAGTCACAATCTGGTTAAACCACAGACCTAATTATAGACAGTTTTTAGTTTTTTTGGTACAAAGTAGCTACAGTGAAAACAGCTGGTGTCTATCAAATGGTCTGATTGACAAATAAAAAAATGAGATAGTTTGGAACTGTATAATAAATGGTTAAACCTGCTGTGACTCAGTGGTGAAAGCGGTGTCTCACATCTCTGATAATGGCTATGAGGCAGTTTTTTTAATTTACTTTCTGTGGATGTAGTTATTCACATCATAATGCTTCAGATATAAGATTTCACTCTGAGACTGCATGGCACAAAGTAAATCAAACACAGTATTCATCAATTAAAACAATTTTTTTTAAAGTCCAGATTTACATGCCAGTTGATTCATATTTGAAAAGAGGTATATTTCAACCTAATATAAATGCTCAAAAAATCCCAATGTAACTGCAGGTATATGGAATTGTTCCTGTAAAGAACATGATGAAGAAAATCTGCATTCTATTCCTCTTGCTGCTGGTCTTTCCTGCTGTGTGTGCGAGTGTGCAAGGCCTGAGAACTGATAAATATATACACATAACTGCCCAGAGGTCCTGGAAAGGGGCACAGGCTTACTGCAGAAATACCTTTACTGACCTGGTCACCATCAATAGTGATATAGAGAATAGGGACTATTTAAGCGGCCAGGGATGGATCGGTTTGTACCGCGAGGATTCAAAGTGGAAATGGTCCAGAGGAGACGAATTAGCCAACTTCACCATCTGGAAGGATGGTAAGTAGGGCAAACACGTAACTGAATATATGTGTGTGTGTGTGTGTGTGTGTATAAAATTCAGTAAACAGGAAACGTCATTTCATGTTTGCAATCAATTATAGTGTTACTTTCAGTACCTTCAGTTGTTGATTTGCCAAAATAGAATCCTTTAACACATTTTATGTTATAATGAAAGCACTATGTGTGACCATATTCAATTATTAATGTACTCGTAGTTATTCATGGATAATTTAATTTTAGCAACTTAGTACTGTTGTGTTATTTCTAAGATATCGAGGGAGAAGGTTAAAATATCCATTCTGAATATTTTTTGCTTCAAAAATTCCTTAGTTAACATTCAAGGATATCACATTGTTTAAGGACAACCTGGTCACCATTAAAATCTTTGTTGGATCTCTCTTCATATCCTGTCAACTCTCTTTACTGTCTCTCTGAATAATGGCAAATGCAAAGGAAAATGTAGGATGTAAATGTTCTGACTCAAACTCTTATATTTGAGATGTCAATCAAGTCAAAGTGCCCCTAATTCTACCTCTTGCAGAAAATCCAAAAGATGGCGGGGACTGTGCTTTTAAACACAAATCACAGGAGAAATGGGAGAGCGATCCCTGTGACACAAACCACTCATTCATGTGTTACGACAAGAGGCTGGTTCTGGTGAAGAAGAACAAGACTTGGGAGCAGGCCTTAAACCACTGCAGGGGTCTGGAGAGGGTGGTCCCAAGTGAGCCGGACACCGCTTACAATAACCACGTCTATGACCTGGCCACCCTGCTCACTCCAGATGACCACGTCTATGCACGGGAGAAGGCAAAAGAGGCTACGACTAATGAGGTTGGCCGGTTTTCTACAGCTCATGCGTGCGCTTTCAAGCAGCTCCTCCTCCGCGCTTACAGCTCTCTGCTTAATGTTTTTCCAGGTGTGGACGGGCCTGCGTTACCTGGCTGGCCAGTGGGTGTGGGTGGGTGGAGGAGAAGTGGTGCAGTACAAGGATATTCAAAGCTGCCAGAGTCAGAAGTTCTGTGGCGTCCTGGTGAAGAACGGCAACACGCTCTTCGAGACAAGGGACTGCGCGGAGAAAAGGAACTTCCTCTGTTACAAGCGTTTCTTGTGAACCTCATTGTCCTCTTCTTCCTTCCCAAATCATGTGTCAATTCTGGGATTACTGTAAACTTGGTCTACAAAGTCAGTCAGATTGTGTGCTGTCTATTGTTAATGATCTGTTAAGTTTTTGATGAAGGTAGTTGTGAATTGTGGAAGAAAAAGGCTCTTTCAATAGCTACAATAAAAGTCATGTGTATTACCTTAGCATTTTTTCTGTGAACTATAATCAGAATAATATATGTACATATTTAGAAGATGATCATAAGTGGTTGCGACGCTTGGTAGTGCACCTCAGAATCTTTTTAACT
This sequence comes from Anoplopoma fimbria, assembly GCF_027596085.1. Classification (NCBI taxonomy): domain Eukaryota; kingdom Metazoa; phylum Chordata; class Actinopteri; order Perciformes; family Anoplopomatidae; genus Anoplopoma; species Anoplopoma fimbria. The sequence goes on along the minus strand of NC_072459.1, from coordinate 20,375,660 downwards.
TTGTTGGCACGACGCATGATCACGTGACTGTCACAAATATGACACTGATAAAAGCACTACTTACATGGCTACGGCTCAAAAACAAAGTCCAGTTTGCTTTTAGACGCTTTTAGATTATAAACTCAAATGCAGATTTTTAAGACCACCTGTTTCTAAAGCGTCTAAAAGCAAACTGGAGGTCTTAAAAATCTGCATTTGAGTTTATAATTCGCAGCCAAATTAAATTGTTTACAGGATATTAAACCTTTTTTTCTTTACAATGCATGTCAAACTTGACTTTTTTCTTATCAGGGCTTGTACAAAGGCAATGAAGTATCTCCCTGAATGTGAGATATGAGTTGTACAGATAATTACAATCCCTCCTCAGCATTGTAGAGGTTGTTTCGATGTCTTTTTGATTATTCACAGTTACCAATGAATGCTTATGTTGCTCTGTGTTTGCTGGATGTGTTAATACCCAATGATTATGTGCGTTAGTGTGCGCACGCAGTTTGGCATTAACCACCAAAGATCCCGAATGAAACCTAAACACACTGACAAATAGTGACTGTCTTCCAGTTCTGTGTGCTATTAGTGAGCGGGTAGAATACATTAGCAAGTGGCCCAATATTTAGTTACCATATATATATATATACACGTATTTGGTGGAGAAACCAAGAAACATTTAATGTTTACAGCTTGTTAACTCTGTTTTGATGTCTGCGGCAAAACGCCACTTCCTTTACCAACATGCACAAGCATATTTTTGATGACGTCGGCGGTAAAAGGGTCTATTTTGTTAGAGATAATCAATTGACCCTCTGTGAGCTCCCGCTCAGGCTGGTGCGGACCGTTTTGAGCTGTGTTTTTAATTCAACACTGAATTAGAAAGGTTGCTATATGGTATTGGATTAACATTTTTAAAGCATCCACAGTTTATATGTTGAAAAGTTGCCATTGAATCAACTATATAAAGCATCCTTAGCAATCTTGGAGTGTTTCATTTAAATACTACTTTAAATCACTATGTATCGCCGAAGCAGGCAAAACAATGATGATTAAAGTTATGGCCCACTAATGAAAGTATTGTAATATTCATATATTTGTTTTATTAGGAACTTGGTGTCTGTGGTGACATTCCTGTAAAAAGTGCTGTATTATAGTTTTTCAATATTGATTATGTTCAAATGATTGAACTACCCTTGAAGAAATTGTGAAAAGAAGCATGTTAGTATGGAATGACAATGGTTCCCCAAGCCTCCAGACTGCTAAATTCTAAGCACAATTCCATTCAAATAGAAACTATAAATAAACCAGGACTGAAATCTAAATTATTTCCACTTTAAGTCGACAAAGAAAAATAATTTATATGAAAATAACTTGAAATAAGGTCTGTGTTCAACAGAAGCTTGAGAGATTGTAATGTTTATCCCTCCCGCAAATTTTTAAGGTTTAAGGTTTAAGGTTACTAACAAGTGACAAAATTAAACTACTAAAAGTCATCACGCCAACTAATCAGCCTTCACAGCCTTGTTGTGCATACTCCCGCTTATGCGACCGTTGGTTTCATTTTACTTCTGCAGAATGCATTCACGCTCCAAAAATCATAAAAGTAGTGTTCATCAGTGAAGATTATTTTTCTGTACAAAACATTAAATTATCATCAACGTTTGGTGTCACAGAGCTTTTTTTCTGCAATAATCCAAAATCCAATGGAAAAAAAACCAACATTGGCATTTGGTCGAGAGAATCAGTGCAGAACATCCAGGTTGGCCTTAAAAAAATACGTCATGCCTACGGCGCTCTAGGAGGAAAACATCTAACTGTCCAAAGTTCTCATCATCTCTTAACAGCCCGTTTAGAGTCTTATTCTTTTACCTAAGAATGATGCTAGGTCAACAATACCTTCTTCTCACTAACTAGCTGCACTCCTGGTCTGTCAGAGTTACTGTGTCAAAGTGCAGGTTCATGGTGATTTTTGAAGCCATAGTTGTATATCCCTGTAAATAGTTATTTTGTTCACAAGCACATACTCAAATTCAAGTCTAAGTGCATTGCATAAGGAAAGATGTAACTTTCTTTCCACCAACTTATTGGTGTCTTTTATAGAGACTTTGTATAAAAGATCATCTTAGTTCACATACAATCAGAATGGGAGAGAGTATATCTTTGTATATTCTCCCCTTGTGTTTGCCTTTCTTTACTTTTTTTTAACTGCACTAATACACAAAGAGATTGCAGGTGACCTTCAGCGATTCAGAGAAGAAGTGCGCTGGAGAAAGAGAGAGGGTGAGACAGAGACGACAGGAGGAAGAAAGGATCAACTTCAGACAAAAATATACTTCAACAAGCGTGAAATCGAATGAGTTCAATAACATTATTTTTTTATGTTCTACAAGTGTTAAACCCACTATTAAACTGTGATATTATATTTCACCTTATATATTCACGATCTGTAAGTATAGTTTCCTAAATATGCCATGGCACACTTGATCGTTTTTGGAGTAAAGTATGTAAATGTAAATTTGGTCACACATTATAGTCTTTCCCATTTTTGTCAGAGCAGTGTGATTTGGTTTTGATTTGGAACTGCTGGAAACTCATGGTAATCTCACAACATTGCCGCCAGGGGACGCTAGAATGCTTCAACAAATCAGTAGGATGAGACACACAAACTGCTGTCTCCTCCTTAAGATTTCATCAAGCTTCAAGACACGGCTGCTGTTTTCCTGCAGGGATCAATGAAATAAACTCAGATCACAAAACACAGGAATTTACCTTTACCCACTACGAGTTATTTATATTGAGGAGGAGGTAAAAGATGTATTTCTTGCGATGTGTGCCTGGATACAATGCTGGAGCAGGTTGAAATTTTTTAGAATTGGGCCAGACATGTCTGCCGCATTGTTTAAAACAATCACTTATGTTTTAAAATATCATCAGAAATAAAAGCTGGTGATGCTTGGGAGTCTCTGACTTCAAGCTGTGTTGCAGCTCATTCCAGTAGAGAGATCATTTAAAAAAAAAATATATATCTCAGCATCTTATATAGCAAGGCCTTATGCATGAAGACCATAATCAACATTTTCCTGTTTGGGTGGTAAGTGCTAAAGCTAGTAGCATGAGCATATAGCTCCTATATTATCTACATTTTCTATTTTTGTGTTTTCAGAGGTAAAGAGTAAAAATACTATTTTGGTACAAGAATCCATTCAGCATTTTTGAGGCTAAATGCTGAACATAACCTTCTGCTGTCCAACCAAACTCCTTACTATTTATGATGCTGTACATCACCGCAGAGGAGACAGTACAGCCTGAAATGTATCAATGAAATTTCCATTTCAGAGCAGGTTTAGGAACATTAATGGTTCACACTCTTGTGAAGAAAAAAGCTGAAAAGAAAGAGTGTCAAATCTACATGATCCTAAAAAAGGAACTCAGAAATAACGCCCATCCTGTGCGTGCGTGTGTGTGTGTGTGTGTGTGTGTGTGTGTGTGTGTGTGTGTGTGTGTGTGTGTGTGTGTGTGTGTGTGTGTGTGTGTGTGTGTGTACTTTTGTTTGGATGTAGAATAAAGCTAGAAAGAAAGAGTTGAGAGTTAAAACTCAGGCATGTGCAGAAAACCGCAATACTGAAAGTAGACTTCCCCTTGTGTGTGTGATTACTGCAACATAAAATTACATGAGGCTGGTCTGGTGTTGGATGGGTTCAGGCGGCTGAGGTCGACAGCACATCCAGTTCAAACGTTTCCAAGCTTCAGCCGAGTGACCTCGCTGGTCAGAGTCTGTTCCACGCCATGCTGAGAGCTCCCATAATGCACGGCTAGTATGCCAGCTCTGCTGCTTTCTGTTTTTTTCCCCGACCGGAGAAAACAGTACACGTGTATGGGAACAAGCAGTACGGGGAATTTCTTATCTTACAAGCGGGGGAACCATTAATGATGCTAAATTGTTTGCTATCTTTTTTGCTAAAACTTAAAAAGCATAATCCATGATCATTCATTATGAGTGATCATGTAAGGAAGACACTTAAAGGAGACACTTCATGCTCATTTTCACTGTATAATTGTGACAGCACAATCTTACGGAAGTCATGATGACTTGTTTCAAGGCACAGAATTCAGACCGTGTGCATTTCTCCATGGATTGAGTGATTTGACTTGATCACTCACCTTTGCACTGACCTTTCAGTTCCCTTCCTAACTGTCTGCATCTGAGCAAATTATATGAAACCTACATCCTTGAGAGCTAAGGTATAAAAGCCAGATGTAACATTATTCTCACTCCTGTTCTGTGGAGACCATTGATCTCTGTATGATCTAGCCCATTTGCAAACACTATAATAAACTGGAGTCTCTTGGGATTGGATTGGAACAAAAAAGGGACAAGGATAGCAGTTCTTGAAAATGTTTGTGTTGACCTTATCTTTCAGCACTGGATTTGTTTCATAGTTGGAAACCAAAAGTCAACATTCACTGCTGTAATTTAAATAGCATCACAAATGTAGTTATTTCAGGACAAACCATGTTTGTTCTAAACATAACCTAAGTAGTTTTGTTCCATTTTTGTTGATTACGTCAATAACTCCAACCGATAAAATATGTTCAACTCAAAATGTTGAGAATGCAGTTTAGTTGCATGGGAGCATAGTTTTGTAGGGGACTGGGTTTACCTACCTACCGATGTACCTGCGCCCACTCGGCCTGTATGGTCTTTGCGCATGACCTGGGTCTTCAGCCAAGCTGATGTGAGTAGGTAAAAAAGACATGTTCATTGTTTAAGTTCATTATGATAATGTTAGTACATTAGGAATACAAGAGACATGACGTTGTTGGGTACAGTTAACGATTACAACTCTCTCTCTATTGGACTCCAGCAGTAATCAGGTGATCTCGCAATCATGTGTTTCGGACCGTCGCCATCTTGACATTTTGCAACCAGTGAATGGAAGTTACCATATTTGGAATGCGAGGGAGTGGCGTAGAGACCCTGTATACGGCTCTGGTAGCGGCAGCGACCTGTCAATCACAGTAGCCCCGCACTAAAGCGTACCCTGCTTTATGGTCTCTTTTACTCTAAATGGACCATAACTTACTAAGTGAACATCATGCTGTATTGAAGAAGACTTGAAACTAAAGATTGAGACCATAAACTCATGTTTACAATGTTTACTGAGGTGATAAATCAAGTGAGAATAAGAGTCAATTTCTCATAGACTTCTATACCATCTGACTTCTTTTTGCAACCAGAGGAGTCGCCCCCTGTTGGTCAGTAGAGAGAATGCAAGTTTGAGACACTTCCACATTGGTTTCACTCGGCAGAAATAATTTGCCGTCTGGTTAGGACCACTGATGAGTTAGATGAGTTATCACACACAGATGTAGGATAGGGATTAAGAATCTATGTTTTTTTACATGGTTTCATGTTAATAAGCGTGGCAAGAGTCGCTCGACATCTATGAATCATGACTAGATTCCCGATCTACCTTAACTAGTTCTTTCAAAGCAATGAAGCTGTGACACTACCTATTTTCCATATATAATATCCTTACTCTTTTGTTTTTATTGTGATGTTGGCATGACTAGGCCACTCTGAAGACTTGAACTGCTCCTCTGTGTTTAAAACAAAAATGATCTAACATTAATTTGTGTGTCAGGATGTCCTGCAGAAATGTGTGCACGTGTATAATCCTATATCCAGAGCAGAATGCCTGTCCAGGCTTGTCACTGTGTGTTTGTATAGGCAGAGGTCAAACCAGTGTAACTTAATGGGCCTACAGGTGTGTGTGTGTGTGTGTGTGTGTGTGTGTGTGTGTGTGTGTGTGTGTGTGTGTGTGTGTGTGTGTGTGTGTGTGTGTGTGTGTGTGTGTGTGTGTGTGTGTGTGTGTGTGTGTGTGTGTGTGTGTGTGTGTGTGTGTTTTTAAAGCTTGGGTGGTCATAGAGTAATCCTGGCCTCTAGGCAACTTTATTTTAACATGAATGTAGAAAGTTGTAGTCGTTTTAGTACTGTTGTATCTAGCGTCTGAATTGAATAATGCCAGGAGATGTGTTGTAAATAAAAATAAAAACACCTACAGGAAGAAAAGAAGCTCAGAGAAGCAGAGAAAAAGAGGACGAGAGAGAGAGGGGGGGAAACTGAGAAGAAATGGGCTGGAACTTGAGGTATGCTGGAGGCAGGCACGGGCAGGCTGACTGAGAGGCCGAGAGACATAGAGGAAAAAAGAGAGAGAGAGAAGGATGTTGAGGGTTGTACAGACATCAGAGTGAATAGAGGGGCTTGCTGCATTAAAATAAAACAACTTAATACAAACCTAGCATGATTCATATTGTCTTCCACATGCTTATAAGCTGGTAATAGTGCTGACTGGAGACAGACAACTCATGGAGCTAACAGTAGTTGTATAGTATGTGTATTTATTGTCTGTGTAGTTGTATAGTATGTGTATTTATTGTCTGTGTAGTTGTATAGTATGTGTCTGTAGTTGTATAGTATGTATTTATTGTCTGTGTAGTTGTATAGTAGTGTATTTATTGTCTGCTGCTGTGTATTTATTGTCTGTGTAGTTGTATAGTATGTGTATTTATTGTCTGCTGTGTAGTTGTATAGTAATTTATTAGTATGTGTAACAAGTTAGCTGCAACACTTGAATTTCTGGGGATCAATAAAGCTAATAATTAGATAGAAGTTAGCTAGCTCTTAGAATCTTCCAACAGCAGAAACACAAAGTATCCTGCTGCATTTTAAATAGTCATGAGTATACATGAGGAGATGAAATGCCCAACAACAAATATAGAACGCCATAACAGCTGTTGTTATGTCTGCAAAAGACAAGACAAACTCTGTAGACAAGTTAATAAAATAATTGTAAATAAAGATTTTCTGTTCCCTCCTAGTAACCTCACATTTCCCTGAGCTTCATTGATGGAACAAGTGTAAATATTTGAAACACTGACTGTGTATAAGAAGTGGACGTAATCATCACGTCAGCACACGTTGGTTTGTAGACTGCAGTTTTTAAACCTCGAGTTTGTCATTTTGTCCATCGCTGTCTTGGTGGTTTTTTTGCAACCAGTGAATGGAAGTGATCAGAATTTCGACTGTGGAAGAGTGAAGTAGAGCAGGCGTATACGGCTCTAGAAATGGCAGCGACCTGTCAATCACAAGGTAGCCCAGTATTGAAGAAGACTTGAAACTAGCTATTGATACCATAAACTCATGTTTAAAATGTTTACTGAGGTAATTAATCAAGTGAGAAGTAGAGTCATTTTCTCATAGACTTCCATACAATCAGGACTTCTTATTGCAAGCAGAGTAGTCGCCTCCCAATGGCTATTAGAAAGAATACAAGTTTGAGGCACTTTCGTATTGTCTTCACTTTTCAGAACCGGAGTTTGCCGCCTGATTTTAATACATTAAAGCAACCATTTGAATGTAAGAATGTAAGGATTTTTTTCTTTATGGATTTTTGATTATGGACAGCCTCTGCAGTTTGTTAAAATCAGTGGGAAAATGGTTGTATTACAGACATTTATATAAACAGTGATTTTGTGCATGAGCCAATACAGTAAGTACATTTACCCACTAGAGTAGCCCTCTGTATAAAGGCATCATTTTGAGTTTCTAGTACTTTGCTTAAGTTTTTCCATGTCATGCCACTTTATACTTCTACTCCTCTAGAATTCAGGGGGAACTATTGTAATATTTTACAATATAAACATGATAAACTTATGACATATAAAACATAGTTTAAGATTAAATTACTGATTCCAATCATTTTTGGCTCGTGACCCCTCACCACCAAAGCACTGTGTAGTTGAGAACCTTTGTCATGTTGCAGAGGTCTAAGAGTTGTTAGCAGTTCCACCAAAGGCAGATTTTAACTCAGTGTTTCTGGTTAGGCTCAGTAACTGACCAAAGAGGTGAAATATTCTAATATTTCTCAGGTGCTTCCCAGTCTGGCCGCTCTAATCGGATTTCAAAGTGTGGAAGTGCTGAATAGAAACCATGGTGCTACTAGAAGACCGCTGTGGAGAACAAAACAACAGTCCGTGGAAATCCGCCGAAATACATTTTCTGCTGGCACCTTCACTTTAAGTCTGCTTACACTTCCTGCTGCTTCCCCCTCTCATTTTATATAAGTTATTAGTTGTGTCAGGATACACAAATCCGATCTGCTCGCTTGCAAATAACAGTGCAGAGAGTCTTTCTTAAAAATCCAATTTGAGAATCAAATCGGATTGGCCTGCAGTATGAAAGTAGCATACTTACCTTGCATGAAGTAACATTTTGAATGCAGTACTCATAACAGAGTATTTTTTACAGTGTGCTATGGCCACTGGATACTTCTTCCACCTCTGATTTAGACATCTTGTAAGAATGGTGACTCAATCTTTCCAGTTAGATAATTGGCGAGTGGCTGGCTGTACAGTTTTCAGGTTAGAAATCAGAAAGACTATGTCTATTACTGTTTCTCATATGTTTATATGTTTAATGTTTCAGAAGTTGGCTTAGGGCATTATAATATATTTGTGAAAAGGGAAGATATTTTATCAGTTTGTTGAAGTCTTAGGTGATTCATTTGACTTAAAGAGACACACACACATTAAAAGCTTGTGAAGTCATTTGGCCGTCTCTCTCTGTTCATCCCACATTCCAGGGGAGTTCTCTAGCTCGGGGTGAAAAGACACACCCTGTGAGAATGGAGCGCAGAGGGAGGGAGGAGGCTCATACATCAGCCTCCACTCTAACGCTTTGGTTCATGACTGAAATGTTTTTCCTCATCAGAACTGAGGAGGAGAACCGAAGGAGGACATAATGCTTAACTGATGAATATGCTGTCTTTTGTCTGTTGTTTGCCTTTTGGAAATCAATTATTTTTTAAGGAGGTGGATGGGTGATGGACCTGTTTGTACTCAGCACTGATTATTTAAGGTTCAGTTTGCGACACATATTGAAACGTAGGCATAAAGCCTCATGTGGTACAGTGTGGTCAGGAAGGGTAGAGGTTGGGATTACATTGGTACTGCTGAAGGAGAGGTGATGATGAATCACTTTCACATCGCAATGAGAAAACATGAAAAATGGTTCTCTATGGTGTCAAGACTCGTCTCAGTACCCTATGTATTCCATATGTATAGGGACTGACTCCCATTTTGGGCAGACGATGTGGCTACTCTCTTTACGACACATCACCTGTGGTGGTCAAAAACTGATTAGCAACAAGTGCTTATATAAGAACCACACATGCATGGCCTCTACGATAAACCTTGATCGGAACGTGCCTTGAAGCGGCTTTTAGCTTGAGAGATACTCTCTCCACTCAGAGAACCTGGGTTACTCCTGTAACCATTCGATATGTCAAAAGAAAAGCTAGTTTACTTTCATTCAAGTTTATCCTTTTTGGTTGTTTCCCAACTTATACAAATCAAATACATGAAAGTAATACAAATAATATTAATTGTTTACTTTTGACATAGTGACAAACCAAAGCAAGTTATTCTGACCAAAAAGGTGTAGGCTGAAGCCTCAGCTTATTACACCTAGCCTTTTTACATTCATTATCTTGTACAATTCTCATAAAATGTTTGCACTGAAACTGAAAGAAACAACAGAACATACAGCGGGTAAAACAAGTATTGAACATGTCACCATTTTTCTCAGTAAATATATTTCTAAAGGTCCTATTGACATGAAATTTTCACCAGCTGTCGGTAGCAACCCAAGTAATCCATACATACAAAGAAAACAAAACAAATAAGTTCGTAAATTAAGTTATTTGTAATAAAATGGTATGACACAGGGAAAAAGTATTGAACACGCTTACTGAAATTTATTTAATACTTGGTACAAAAGCCTTTGTTGGTAATGACAGCTTCAAGACGCCTCCTGTATGGAGAAACTAGTCGCATGCATTGCTCAGGTGTGATTTTGGCCCATTCTTCCACACAAACAGTCTTCAAATCTTGAAGGTTCCGTGGGCCTCTTCTATGAACTCTGATCCTTAGTTCTTTCCATGGATTTTCTATTGGATTCAAGTCAGGTGATTGGCTGGGCCATTCTAGCAGCTTTATTTCCTTTCTCTGAAACCAATTGAGAGTTTCCTTGGCTGTGTGTTTGGGATCATTGTCTTGCTGAAATGTCCACCCTCGTTTCATCTTCATCATCCTGGTAGATGGCAGCAGATTTTTATCAAGAATGTCTCGGTACATTTTTCCATTTATCCTTCTTTCAATTATATGAAGTTTGCCAGTGCCGTATGCTGAAAAACAGCCCCACACCATGATGTTCCCACCTCCAAACTTCACTGTTGGTATGGTGTTTTTGGGGTGATGTGCAGTGCCATTTGACCTCCAAACATGGTGTGTATTATGGCATCCAAAGAGTTCAGTTTCGGTCTCATCTGACCAGACTATATTCTCCCAGTATTTCACAGGCTTGTCTAAATGTTGTGCAGCAAACTTTAAACGAGCTTCAACATGCTTTTTCTTCAGCAATGGAGTCTTGCGTGGTGAGCGTGCATACAGGCCACGGCGGTTGAGTGCATTACTTATTGTTTTCTTTGAAACAATTGCACCTGCTAATTCCTGCTCTCCACAAGTGGTCCTTGGCTCTTGGACAACTCTTCTGATAATTCTTTTCACTCCTCTGTCAGAAATCTTGCGAGGAGCACCTGGTCGTGGCCGGTTTATGGTGAAATTATGTTCTTTCCTCTTCCGGATTATGGCCCCAACAGTGCTCACTGGAACATTCAGAAGTTTAGAAATCCTTCTGTAACCAATGCCATCAGTATGTTTTGCAACAATAAGGTTGCGAAGGTCTTGAGAGAGCTCTTTGCTTTTACCCATCATGAGATGTTTCTTGTGTGACACCTTGGTAATGAGACACCTTTTTATCCCCGCTGTATATATATATTATATATACTGAAAAAGTCCTAAACAAATCTTTTCACTATTCTCCATCATTTTGGTTCTCATCATTGTTAGCAACTAGCTGGTTTAGCAGCTAAAGAACCTAGAATTCTCTAGGGAGGTGGTGGAGACCAAAACAGCCAAAAAGGGCTAAAAGAGTGTGAATATTGGGCTGAATGATGATTTCGCTGTGTCCACTGGATGTGTAAATAGGCAACTGCTTATTAACACGTCCTCATGAAAACTTTATAAAGTAATAATATGTTATAGTTGTGTTTAGAGCTTGTTGGGCTGCCCCTAGTTGCGAAAAAAAAACACGTTGAATTGGAAGCTTTATGTGATGACATTTTCCAAATCATTTAGTGTCAGTAGCGTTGAAAAATTACCTTATGAGAAAGTTTAATTGCAGTGTGGACTTTAAGATGATACCAAACAAAACCAGCTTGTGTTCATTTCCTGGTATGACCTGATGGTGAATCTGCTTTTTCCATTCTGAGGACACAGAAGGGGGAGGAGTGTGTGAGGGTGTGTGTGTGTGTGTGTGTGTTTTTGTCTGACTGAGCGAGCAAAAAAAAAGTAAGTAGAGAAAAGGAGAGACAGATACATCTTCTGCCTAGAATGCATGTCGGCAGGCAGCCAATCAGAGAAGACCTCCCCTGCCTTTTTCTCAACCCGAATCTGCACAAACACACACACACATGCACATCTGGCCTGCTGATGTTGCCTGCTGCTCCACATCAATAGCAGAGGAACTTTTTTTTAAGTCAGAGCTCCCCCCACCAATGTTGATAGCTCCGCCCCCTCTGAATTAGACCCTGAGACAGTCCAGACCAGCAGAGAGCACAAACACACGCTGCTTAGCTTCCAGTTTGAGATCTCTCTCTCTCTTCCACACACACATATTTTGTGTTAATAAACACTGTCTTGAAGCTGGGGGCAGGGGGATTTTCCTGTTCAACTCGAAGCAATCTCATCTTGGAGCCTTATCACAGTCACACAGGCACATAAACTTCTATTTTATTTGTCATTATCATAAAACAAATTGATACTTCTACAGTTGAAATACATAAGCAACAAATGCAATACATGAGGGTTTACAGCAGGCCATTATAGAGCACAATGGTTGCATTCAAATTTGTAGATGATAAAAGTCCTGCCAGTAATCCTGCAATATTTAACCAAAATGATTACCAAAATAAATAGAGCTAAGAGGTTTTGTAATGGCAAATGTTGAGTTGCGTGTTTTTTCCGTCATTGATTAGAAACGCTGCATCTGAGGTAGTAAGTGCAACAAATTACATTAGCTAGCTAAGCTAGTCTCCTCAGCAAACAGAGCTATAATCACAGTGTTAACATCAGAGCTACATTTGATAAACAGGTACATTCCATAGTTTTAAATGGCCATGAAAGTGCTGGCGAAGGTCACCTTAACCACGGTGATAACTTGACGATGTGCAAGTCTGTCAAATTGGTCCAGTCCAAGCTTCAGTTATAAAAACAATTTGGTATTTTCTTGAAATAGCCTTCAATAAATTTGTATTACATACTACTACATACTGTGTATATTATCTACTGCAACAATGTACGTTAGTCACTACAGCAATCAGCTGAAAGTCATCCGTTAACACAGTTACTGGTTAAACTGAAACACCGGTTGCTCAAAAACGGTCTTCATCCTGCTGATATCCTGTAGAACCTGAGTATTCTGTCGGAATTTTGATTCTGACAACCAAACATGAGACAACCCTACATTTTGATGCTGGTAAAGGATTTCATTTAATGTTTAAATGCTTGATAACTGGTCTGGACGGCTGGAGCGATACGCCACTTATTTTGCCTACATGCATATTTCTGATTTTTGATGACATTGGCTGTAAAAGGTGATCCAGGTTGACAGGATTCAGAAGTTCCCTTTAAGTTGGCTGTCATGGGAGGTGCTATCAGATCGATCTACTTCACCTGGACCTTTCCAAGCTACAACAGCTGGTCCATGTGCTCACTCTGTCTCTCTCCCTTCCAACAGCTGGCATCCACCCTGCATGTTTTTTGCAGCTTCAACACCTCCACAGCACATATGAAACACATCCATGCATGATCCACTCACATATATGTGTGTCTTCTGCATATGATCAGAATATGATCTGATTCCCTTAACTTGTTTTATTCCATCTGTATGTGGAGGCTGCATGTTCTTTATGTGTGTTTTGGCACATGAGGATAACAGCATCTTGGAGTGTTTCGTTCTGCCCCGTCTTTTCTTACATATGGGAAACAGGACACCTCCTTCCGTTTCCCTAACCACGCCCCTCATCTGAAAAGCCACGCCCCCTGCCCGCACCACAGCTCTACCCTCAGCCTCCCCTCCCTCTCTCTCCCCCTACACCCTAAAATCTACAGTGTTTTTCTTCCACGTCCAGTGATTACTCGCTTTTACCAAGTAATCCAGTGCATTGTCTCTTCTGGCTCTACCACCAGTAAACTGGTCCACCAGTAAGACTAGTAGTAGTAGTACTAGTAGTGCCAGTAGAGCAGCAGCTTACAGGAGCTGTGGTGATCCAGGGTCTGTGTGTGTGAATGGGAGTTCTGGTTCTAGGAGTGCAGTCGCCCAGTGTGACCAGCAGGGGCCGCCAGGACAGTTCTGTCTGTGAAAGTAGAGCTGCAGAGATCCCAGTGTTAAAACTTCAGTCCTAGCTTACCACTATAAAAGTCATGGGCACAAATGTAACACCTGGCTTCTCCAAGAGCTTATGTCAAAAGTTTTTTTAGGAGCTCTAGGCGGGTGTCGGAGACGATCCCTCACGAGAATAGTAAAGGTTTGTAGACCTGAAGCCTCCACTCATCAGTGTTGATCATCTGCATATTGTGCTCATGTTTACTTTTTGGTTAAAACAGCATGAAAGGGTAAACAATGAGATTAAAGAGGCAACTAAATGTGTACTGTTTTGGATGGTGGAAAAGCAGTGTTTCACAGACCTAGACTGGTTCCAGACCTTCGAATCACTGCCCACAGCAGTTGGACAAAACCGCTGATCCAGTCAGAGAGTCGTAGGTGGGAAAAAGAATTGTGGATGAAATTGAAGCAGCTGTACAGATGGTTGTACGTCAGCTTAAAGAAATAGCGAAGCCCCAGACAACTAGGTTCAAAATGTCAGGGGTTTCTCTATGAACTTAACTATTCATGAGTCATTATGCCACAATCAAAGTTAAGCCGAATGAGAGTGATACCAATGTTATTATATTACTCTCGGCAATAAGACAAATGGCCTTCAAGAACAATGGTGCTATCACCCATACCTGTTATAAATGGCGGAAATTCTTTGTGGAAATAGGAAATAGGGCTTTGTTAAAGTACTGTTAAAGCACTGCTACAACTAGGAGACTAAAACTTTTGGCTAAGGTTCAATCAGAAGTTAAAACTTCACACACCCTTTCACCACCCAGACCTCAACACCACAATGCAAAGACACTGCACGATTGTTGAACGTGACCATCGTCCAATATGGGAGAGTCAATGGGAAAAGTTAAATCTACAAAGAGGAGGCACTCCCCAGAAGTAGAAAGCACACGTCAGAGATGATTACAGTGTCATAAAAAAGGACCGGGTCCACCAGAACTGTATTAATATTACAAACAATGAGCTTCACGTTCAGAATAAAAGTTGACTGGGATTTGGTTGCCTTGGATGTTTTGGAATGAACATCTCTGATATGGAAGAACGGACAATGAAGATTAGAGGAACAGATAGATAAACACAGAGAAAGCAACAGAGAGGAAACCAGGCCACATAACTGTTACAGTGTAGGCAGTGATGAGTAATCCATTGGCTTGGTGTGTGTGTGTTGGTCCTCTGCAGATCTCATCAGCTCCCTCAGATTCCAGCAGCTCCGATGTCTCAGTCCCCCCTCAGCCAATAGAATGCGACCTGCCTTGGTATGGACCAATCACGGCCCGTCAGTTTGGCGGTGATTGGTGGATATCTGAGCTCCCGCCCAGCAGCGGCTGCAGCTCCAAGGCTTCTTTTCTGATGGTTTTCTCTCAAAGTAAAAAAAAAAAAAAATTGCAAATCAAACCTTCTTAATGTTTGTTCGTGAGGAAATAAGAGTTTTTGTCCAAAGCAACAGGACTAAAACCATGAAGATGTAGCAAAATAAATGGCTGTTAGGTAGTACTCTTCGGTTAAGAATTTGGCATGTATTTCTCTGAAGACTTAAACTTCATTTTAACTGTGACATACAGGAAATAAGACCTCTGCGTTCAACCAATCCTAAGCGTTCTTAGGAGCTTTAGGCTGTTGTAAAGCACTCGTGGAGCAACTCTGGGTTCAGTGTCTCTCTAAAGGAGACTTGGACATTGCGGACAGGAGAGGATCCAGGAGCCAAACCTTGTCGGCCAGCCTTGTCTTTAAAGGACGACTCGCTCTAAAAACTGAGCCACAATTTGTAAATCGAAAGCGGAGTGCTGATAATGACAAAACAAAAGAGGGCACATCTGAGAAAGACAGATGTTGGTAGAAGTGTAAATGGAAGATAAATCAGAGTGTAGATAGTAAAAGTTCTCTCTTCCTTTCTCTCTATATATTTCGGCTCTGAGGGAATTTCTCAGTGTCACTTGTCTGTCCATACATAGTGGAGGAAAGTCCAGTTGGATGTCTCCAATTGTGACCTCTGATCCACCTTTGTTACAGCACATAACCACATTTCCAAAACATAAAGTAAAATCCAACGTGAACTGAGCGCATTTTCATACAACAGTTTGTATCTTATGAAAGCTTCTTATGGAAGATCTCATAAAAAGTTGTTGCCTACAAGTGTCCAGCAAAAATGAACATTTAGTGCACCTGTCAAAGCTCAAAAAGTACTTGGTTAGGTTAAGGAAAAGACTGTGGTTTGAATTAAAATAAAGTAACAATTAATTAAACAAAGACATGACCAGAGGTCTGCTGGGTGAGAATCTGGCAGGTGAAGACCCAACCATCCACCCAGACTTCAGGACATCACATGTTCGGGTTCACGATAACCAGGATTACGTACAAACTCATTTCGTAAGGTAATATATAAATTATAGGGGCACATAAAAATGACGTAGATATGGCTACAAACAGTGTATGAGAACAGCCTGAATTGAGGTAAAAGAGTTTCACTTTTGCACACATTGTGTCAGGTTGCAGCACGATAGGATGACTCAAAGACAAACTGTAAAGAATTCGTCTTCAGCAGAGTTTTGAACCCCGGCTCTTCGGCAACCTTCCTTCCTGACAAGGAGGAAAATAAAATGCCCCACCATGAGCAAAGCAGAAGGGGGCAGCTATAAAACTGTTGTAACGTAAAGCCACAGAAATCCAATTTAAAACACCACCATAAAACTTCAAAAACGTGCAGGTCCTATCCAAGCAGTTCCTCCTCTTCGTCCCTATAGAGCCTGTTTGTCCATAAACCCCCCTGCTAACGTGGCTATGTGCTAACAGAAAACAGCAGTGGGTTTAGAGGTGTGCAAGGTTGGGGTGGGGGGGTTAGTTAATAGGCTTTCTGAGCAGCTAATATGGAAAGAAGGACTATTTAAAAATTGCTGAGAGGGAGAAAAAGAGGGACATTAAAAGAGGAGAAGAAAGGAGAGGAAGAGGTGACCTGTGGCCCCCCGATGTCATACTGGAAACCGCCTGAGGGGGGCCATTTTAAGACCCTCCATAAAGACATTTAAGGAGTTTGGGGGTGCCAGCGTGGCAACCAGGTACCTGCTGATCTTTTAGCCCGATGTGTATGTGTGTGTGTGTGTGTTTACCCAGGTACCACTGAGTTGCATTCAAAGATGGCCGTCCTCTGGCCTTGTGGCAAAGGCTGATGTCGGATTTTGGCACCAGGACAGGCCGCAGGGGTAACAGATGTTATCTACAGCCGAGACTGGAAGTTGGTCAAGTTGACACAGTCGAACTGGTGTCGACAAATCAACCCCACGCCGATGTTGATTGCATCTACGAAGGCTTCACTCATTGCATCTAAGATCTGACGCAGGATTCTTCCTGCACATGGAGCAACATTTATTTGAACTGTGTTTTTGGAGTGTTTTCCCACTGTATTTATTCCAAAATGAACTCTCTTTGCAGCTCTGTTTTTGGTCTCCTCCTTCTGCAGAGTTGGGGGATTATTTTCTGTGGGTTAATCACTACAAGCATTCCTTTTCACATCTCTCGTTAACGGTATAAAATATTGATGAGTGAAGCTTTAAAGTTGGGATACATTTGGTTTATTACAACTTGGTTTATATTTTCAGTTGGCTACGATAAAATTGTACTCACCAAAGTAATTTAAAAGATCTGGGAATACTGCTATAAAATATAGTCCAACCGGCAACAAACTATCTTAGTCAGGTTATCTAAACCGCTTTGTTTGCTGGCAAAAGTCATATTGGGTCAAATTGTTAATAACCCTTAAGGAAAACTGCTGTAAAGGTCAAAGCAGGAAGTTAGTCTGTAAGCTGCGATCGATGTTTACAATCAGCAATTTGGGTGATCATTTTGCAATTCACCTTTTTTTCTTCTCCTAATAAGTTTGTCTCATGGTCTGACCACTCGTGTTTACATTTTCTTACTTATTGTTCTGTTATCTAAACCTGGTAAGTCAGGTTGTTCTCATCCAGCATTCGTAGCAATACAAAGGAAAGATAATGCGCTGTAATTTGAACATATCTTACGAAATTTGATCGTACGTTATCTATGTAATGCTGAACGAGGACGTATAAAGACTGCTCAATCGTACACAGGGCGGGAGAGGAGGTCGGATGTGTCCAACAAACAGTTATATTTTAGCCAGGAGATGGCAGTTGTGAAAACGAGAAGTCAAGTGATGTTTTTGTCACGTAACTTGCGTACTTCAGTTCCGGCATTTCCTTGGTTATTTTAACCCAATCTATTCCTAAACCTGGCTGCACGGTGGTGTGGTGGCTAGCACTGTCTCCTCACAGCAAGAGGGGCCCAAATTCAATTGCAGGGCTAGACGGGCCTTCTGTGTGGACACGGGTTCTCTCTGGGTTCTCTGGCCTCCTCCCACAGTCCATAGAAATGCAGATTAGGTTGATTGAAGACTCCTAGGTGTGGATGTGAGCGTGGAAGGTTGTCTGTCTGAATATGTCAGCCCTGTTATAGTCTCCTGTGATAGAGTTTCCTGCAAAGATGGAAGTAAAGTTTTTTCAAAAGACCGTTTGCATGTTACCAGTGGAAATTGACACTTCTTGCCGGATGTTTTTGTAAAAACGCACCAAAAATGAGGAGGAACTTTTTTGTAGGTTATCATAGTTTTATGAGGATACTCTGGATAGGTATTATGTATTCTTAACTAACGGAAACATTGTTAAATTGATTAAAAAAAATAAACATATAAATAAATAAGACCCCTATGATAATCTCTCTCTGATAAGATAGCAAACAACGGTATATAAAGAAAGAAATGGGGACATGAGGGTGAAAAGAGGAAAGTTAATACACAATTAATTCACATTTAGGTGTGAAAATTTAATGCTGGGGTCTCTCTCTGTGTCTCTAGCTGACTTTACACAAACACACAGTAACAGCCCAATAAGAGGTTCTGGTTTCTAAGGAAGCAGTAAACACACCAGGTATCTCCTTGATCTTTTGACGTGTAAAAAAACTCTGCTGCCGCCAGCCACCCCAGGCATGGTGAGAGCGCACAGGCGAACACATGCACACTGTGCTAGTAAAATCAGTCCCAGTCTATTTTGATGGATGTTTAATGCTAACATCTACAGAGCGGTAGCAGTGGAAGTGATAAAAAGGAGTATTTAATCTTCTGACACTGCTCTATGTCATCAATTTGTGATGTTCAGCGTACTTTCACAGTTCTTTAAGAGATGAAATTATCCAGTAATTCGTTAGAAAAATGCTAAATTTGAAAAAAGGTAAAAAAAAAAAAAATCACAGTGAATAATTAATTTTTCCAGAATAATTAGTTTTCAGCTTTTCTGTTCTGTTAATCATTTCAAGACCCACCATCATTTTGGGTGGTCTTGGGTTTCTGGGAAACAGTGTTTGAAAAAGGGCATTAAAACTAGAAAAAAAAATGATTAAAAACCCCATTACTTTTCTTTTCTTTTTTTCCTATACTTTATTGGAATTTGCATGATCATGAAAAAGTGATTTAAAACAGGTTTTCATGCCCTCACGGTGGCGTTAGCCATGGCAGGAGGCGATATGTTTTTGGGTTGTCTGTTGTCTTATTCTAGTGTATCCCATACCTTAGAAACTCCTGGAGGGAATTTCTTTAAATATGCCGCCAATGTCCCCTTGCATGAACTGATTAGAATTTGACGTTCAAAGGTCAACACGCGCTCACAAAACACTTTTTTTGGCCATAACTCAAGAATTCATATGCCAAATACGTCTAATAGTCTAAAATAAGGAAGTGATGACAAGTCTGACGGACTTTGACATAAAACTGCAACTTGACTGGTTGGTGGAGGGATACGACATCAACCAGTCGTATCCCAACAATTCTAGTTTACAATTGGAAAAACCCTGAAAGTTCAGGTTGCCCTTTGCCCCTTTATGAGAGAAGAGATCAATGGGAGTCAATGAGCTTTTTCCAATTGAGACAGAAACAGCATTGCGTATGTGTTACCTGCAACCAGTAACGTTTCTTCAAAGTCGGAAGCTGTTGCTTCTGTTTTTAATGTAACTTGCAGCTAATTTGTTTTACATTAATGCTTGACATTAAACATTTTCTGCTCTCAGACTTCACAGGAGCAACTGGAAATATCTGGATATGATGTCAGGTGATGTATGACTGGCCTCTCACCCATAAGCTGAAGAGATATACGCCAAACTACTAATTGCAGACAGGAACGAATAAGAACATGGGTGACAACTGTTTCAAACCGAGTTTTAGTGAAGTTTTAATAGAGGAGCACCAGTGATAGTAATGTTAATGGCAGCTGGGCAAACGTCTGCTTAAACACACACACAGCGTCTTTTCTCTGTTCACCGTGTCACTAAATGAAAAGGTCGGAAGGCTTTTAAACGCCTCTACACACCTGCTTCCAAAAGTTAAGTATGTTAAGAGCAGAACGCCGGCGTCGACGTGGAAAATAGGGATGCTATGTGTTGGAAAAAATGTTTTATTTCTCAATGGAGCTGTTGAGAGGGCATTTCATAATGAACATTCTTCAGCTTTGAAATAATGCTGCTTCTCCTCCTTTTCTTTAGACCCATCTGCCGAACAGTAAATGGAAAGATATGGACTATGAAGTCAAGAAAGAAAGAAAGAGACCAGACGCAAACGTTGTAATCGACGCACACACAGGCGTATACAGGGCTGGTCACGATCTCTAAACCCAGGGACCATTAGCACACTCACACTCACACACATAGACACACACAAACGCACACACACACACACACACACACACACACACACAGACACACACACACACACACACACACACACACACACACACACACACACAAAGGGAGTCTCTAATTTAATGTGTATTTATAGTCTGAGTGGCCTGGACGCCACGGTGGATGGAGGAAAATGTAGAGGCGTGATTACACACTACTATTCCCGGCCTCCCCATTCCTTCCTGTGACGGGCACGCTGAATTGTTGCTGTTGGGGCTTTTATTCTGAAAGGGGACGAAGTAAGAATTATAAGAAAAACTGCAAAATACTAGCTGTTTACTACATTAGCAGTGATTTAGTATTACTAATAACAGTATTTCCCACATATTTAGATTCTAGTAAAAAGTAAAACAATAAATCCAAAGTACTTGAACATGCACTCCTTTATAACTGCTTGCATTCAGGAAGTTAACCAGGTCTTTCATCTATTTTATTTTGCTGTAAAAAAACTCCTTCAAAGAACTGTATTTATTCACGTTTCTCTTCTAAAACTACATTTTACAAGGTTGCATTTGAACACATCATGCTAGAATTTACCATTGCCTAATACTCAGTTTTGTTGAATAGAGCCTGGACGCATCACAACCTAGATCAATGGCACCTCCTGCTAACGTTAGCTGTTAGCTCCCCGAATGTAATATTGAGACATTTGCATTGACTTTTTATGTGACCGTGCCATGCAAAAAAAGTGTTTGGACATCCAGATGGACGTGGGAGTAAAACTACTGCTGCTCCTTGTTAAGACGTTCCAGTCGAGGTGGTTGGAGCATCTAATTAGGATGCTTTCCTCTCCGACTGGGAGGAGACAATGGGGCAGACTGGGAACACGCTGGAGGGCTAGAATATCCCATTGGGCCTGGTGACACCTCCTCATCCTCCAAAGAGGAGCAAGGGGAAGCACTTATGGAGAAGTATGTTGAACTTTAGAGGATAAAGAGCACAATGACTCAAATGTTTTATGCCTCCATGTACAAATATTTCAGTGGATTTAAAAATATCGAGAGATCAACCATACATCTTTTATCTGTAACCGATTATTCTTTACAGGGTTGCTGGAAGATTGGAAGAGTCCAATTTATAATACCAAAAGTGTTAGGGGACCGGATGGCTTTCTAGATATATATGTTCCATTTATAAAAAATTAGCCAAAATGTAAAATCCAACTCCCTTCTCACATCTGAAGCACATAAGAGGAAGTCATGACCCCAAATATCCATTATCCTGATAGCTGTTGACCACATCGGCGCTTTGGAAATATTGGCCGTCCCCATAGGCTGAATCGTCATCATGCCGATGGCGGCTATAAAATGCTAGGAAAATGTCCTTCAATTTGGACTCTCCAATTTACAGAGTTCTTACACAGCTTGCGGCCATCCGGTCCATGTTTGTGGCTCCAAGTTTTGGCTCCAAGTTTTTACAAAGTTGACTTTGACTGATTGGTAAAAAAGTGTGGATATACTAGCTCCTCGCAAGAGAATCCCCTAATTGGATTTGAATTAAAATGTTATTCTTTTTTAAATGTGGGCATGGACTTTAGTATATTTTCAGACACATTCTCTAATGCACACAGACATATGCAAGTCCACCCGCACTCACATCGGCTCCGGTGTCCTGGTGGAAAAAACAGCAGCAGGTTTTTCAATCAGGCAGCCAGCTGACACGCATACGCACACACACACACCCACACACACCCACACACACACACACACACACACACACACACACACACACACACACACACACACACATTTCATGGTTACAAAACAAGAGAGGGAGAGGTCTGAGTGTGTTGGTGTGTGTGAAAAAGAGGATAATGTACATTCAATTCATAATTCAAACAATCATTATAACATATATTCTGTTTGCCCTACTTTAACACTTATGCAGTGCATTTCTATAATAATGCCAGACTCTTGATGGACTGATGGACAATTCTTCTTCCTGACTTCTTACAATTACCCACAGTACAATTCCACCACAGAGAGTTTAAGCTGAGGTTAAGGTGTGTTATGCTAGTAGCAGCTAATGTAGCTTCAAGCAGAGATGAGTGGCTACAGAGGTCTGATAAACTACCTTGTGAAAAAAAACGTGTTTTTGTCATGAATACTTTCACACATAATTCCTTTATTCCTTTTTTTAAGAGCAAGGTCAATTTTCTTCTGCACGGCAAAATAAAGGCATCAACCAATCACGTCGTGCAGAATGGGTTGATTTACACCTTTATTTGTGGAACAACAATCCATAGTTCGAACCAAGACAACAAGTTCCACTCCTTCCATTCTCACCTTTCACAATAAACGTACCTAGACGTATAATAATCATTTTCCATCTGTTTTCCATTAATTTCGTGTTGTTTATCCATCATAGCTCCGGTGCGTAAAGGCCTTTAGTCTTCCTTTATTCTTTGTTCTTCTTATTGTCAACCAATCCCATGTGGACCACAACCAGCAATGGGCACAATGTTTTATGATTACCTACCCTCTTATCAGCACTCTGCCCCATTTATTTAAGAAAATGGCTCAAAGATAATTTCATATTAAAAGGGCCCAGTAATTTCCTAAAAACAGCTGGTCACTGTAGTTTTTAGCTGACTTTACCCAAACCCAGAAGAGATGGAGCATTTGTTGCGTACAATTTTTCAGTCATGGATTAAAACACAATTTTGTACATATTTCTGGCACTGGGATGTTGTATGTAGGATTGAGTCAAAGTAAACTACAAAATAACATGTCAGCCAGTGTAAAAGTGTGGCTCATTAACGAGTTGGAGCTTTACGGCACAAAGGGATGAGATGTATCAGCACGATTCTTGGTTTTGGGGTCTTTTTCTTGACTACAAAAAAGAAAAAATGTTCAATATCACAAACCTTGTCCTTCAATTTGCAACTTCTGAGTGACGTCTCCGAGTGAGGAGAGGACAGTGAGCAGTTCACTTAAGCTTAAACTAATTTCTAAAATTCCCATGAATGTGAGCTGCATTTTCTTCCCTTTGTTTGTGTAGTTTTCAACCTTAAAGAGAGAAGAAAAACTGACCTTATTATTGTCCTTTGTCTCTCTCTCGTATTCTCTTGTCTGCCTCGGCAGTCCTTTAATTGTTGAAAACCGACTACGTGTGATCACAGGGCAAGTCTGTTTTTGTGTCTGTGTGTGCGTGTGTGTTTTCGGGTTGGCCTTGTGACATCCCTGCATCTACAATGTTGCATATCCAAATCCACGATGGGATAAAACAAAAAACGACCCTTTCCTCACCTTTAAAGCTGGTGTGTGAGTCCTCTCCTCTTACTCACAAACACTAAAAACACACACTCTGATTCTAGTGGGCGAACCTGTAATCATACGAAAATAACAGGGTTGTCAAGGCGTTCATAAAACCTCGCATATTTCTCCCTTCTGCTCCCATAATGTCACATAAAGGCATCATGGGAAACACCTGCTTCAGAGCACACAGGTGGTATGATGGGAGAGAGACAGAGAGGGAGGGTGGGTGGGGGGATGGATTTAGAGAGAGAGAGAGAGGGGTGAAGGGGTGTTAAGGGGATGTGGAGTAACGTGTGATTTGAAGTATTTTAACAGGACAGGTAAGGCCTGGTTGAGGAATGCGTTTTACAGAGTATAATTATTTTTAGTTGAAGAAATACAGTTTTCAAACAGATTGTCTTGATGGTCACTTAGCTGTTGAGAGAAGAGAGTGCATAGTCATAAAAATAACAGAGCCTGAATGCAACGTTTTAGCATCTGATGATGGTTGGTTTCATACTTAGCACTGATAGTGAGTTAAGTTTTTTTTGTCCTTTCATCAACTTCTCCATGCTTTGCTAGAAAGGAACCACAGCTATTTATCCCACACAGAAAATACCGTATTAAACATGTGTACTTCACAAATCTACCAACATTTTAACCACCATGTGAACATTTCCTGGTATGCCACTTTTTGGCTAGTTCAGGCAACTAAAGCAGCTCGGCTAAAGGAATAATTTGACATTTTGGGAAATATGCTACTTCACTTTTTTGCCGAGAGTAAGATGAGAAGATTCATACCACTCTCATTTCTTATTGGCTTCTGGAACGACCATGTGAGTGTTCTCCGATAAGCCACTTTTAGTTTTAGCTAGTTTAGGCAACTAAAACTGCTTGGTAAAAGTAATATTTGACATTTTGGGGAAAACGCTTTTTCACTTTCTAGCCGAGAGATATAGATAAAATATTTTTTCCACTGTCGCGTCTGTACAGTTAATATGAAGCTACAACCAGTAGTTCGTTAGCTTAGCTTAGCTTAGCACAAAGGCAGGAAATGGGTAAACAGCAGGCCTGGCTCTGTTGGTGTCACTGTTTCCAATCTTCATGCTAAGCTAAGCTAATTGTCCTCCAGTGTAGGCTTTACATTTTTCATGCACAAGACTGGTATCAACTATTCCTTTAAGGTTAGGAAAACATTATGTTCAGTGTTAGTTGTAAACAGACACAATCACATATATCAAACCTACTCAGTTTTTACATCTGACCATCTTACCAAACCCTTATCCTAAAACATTTTGCTGTAGTAAAAAAAGTAATGTTTTAATCTACAGGCAGTAAAGCCAAGTTAAGTCTATTTATTTGGCCTAATATCACATTCAGTGTCTTAAAAGGCAAAACCAGATCACGTTAACAACAATTCCCGGCCTGGCTTCGAATAAAAAGTAAGAAAAAAGAGAAGAAATAACTAAGATTAGGCTAATTAGCACTACCGCTAATCTACACCTTAGTTTGTTGGTGAAATGGTAATTCATTGAGTGTGATTATTTGTTTAATATTACACAAGAAAGAGAGAGAGGAGGAACATAATTGTGACTGCAGAAGTTCAGGCAAAGTAAACAAAGGAACAAAGAAGGGAGAGAAGGGAAAGAGGAAATAGATGGTCATGTGGGCGGGAGATTAAGGAGTGTAGGAGAGAGGGAGGACGCAGAGAGTGAATATGCAGACTGCAGTAACAGAAGGAAAAAGAAACTCATGCCAGAAAGTAATGGTAAGGGACAGAAAGAGTGAAAAGAAAAAGTCATTAACTACAGTTACACGTCAGCAAACTACCCACACAGAATAATATCACACTATAGTTTAGTTCTCTTTCCACCTCTGACAATGAAATGAATGCACCACAGCTGATTCCAGCAAGTCTCTAAATCCAGCTGAGAGGAAGGACTGGGGTCTAACACACACACACACACACACACACACACACACAAACACACACCTACACACACACACACAGTGCTGCGGTGGACTGTAGCTCATGTTAGGGAGTGGTGAGAGTGTGAGAGAAACCAGAGCGGAGAGGAGTCGTCAGAGGTTAACTCTTTGTATTCCATCCACACTGACCACATACAGAGAAATTATAGGGTTGCTGATAAAAATAGCGTGTGTGTGTGTGTGTGTGTGTGTGTGTGTGTGTGTGTGTGTGTGTTGATGTGTGATACATCTCAAGACCCATCACATTTTACTCATTAGTTAAATTTGTTTTAGTTAGGAAAAAGTTTCAGTCACATTTTGCTTATGTATTTCACCTTTGTATGCCCTCCAAGCATTCTGAGTCGTCACCATCTTTGGCAGTCAACATGGTTAAAAGTGTTGAAAAATATCTGTTTACCTGTTTATAGCAGACTAGTTAAATAGTTCACACCCAGTTCCCTTATCAGTGTGATCTGTAGTAATATAACAACTGACTTTCCTCAGTAAATGTAATATTCATTGATTGAGACAAGCAGCAAAAACACTCTTCCTGTGAGACATTTTGGCAAATTGTGAAGTAAGACTACCTAGTTAATTTGTCCGTTTGTCTGTCTCTCATATAATTGTGTAGTTATTCTTCAATGATGAAAACTTAATATATTTTTTTTATAAATTTTTGTATAATATTTAAGTCTTCTTTCTGTCTGAGAAAGAAAAAGTTTTCAACAAATATTTCAATAAATAATTAATAAAAATGTACACAGCACTGGTTTCTACTGTTTGACCTTTTTTCCCGTTTCACATATTTTTGTTCTGTCAGCCTGAAGCACAGAAGAGACAGCAAAAGGGGAGAGAAATATGAAGACAGGACAGCACAAAGGTAGCTGTAAGAGGGAGGGAAATTCGAAAGTTGAGGCAGAAGTAAAGCCAAGAGAGCATAAGACAAAAAAAAAAAAAAAAAATGGGAACTGGACCCTGAGGGAATGCTGGGAGGGCGGAGACAGAAAATGGAAAGATTGATGGACAAAAGGAAAGAGGCAAAATAACAGATATAGAAAGAAGGAAGGAAGGACGAAAGGGAAAAAGTTGGAGAAAACCAAGTAAAAAAAAAAAAAGGACAGTGTGATGTGTGGATAAAGGACCTGAAAAAAATGGGACATCTGAGGAGGAGAGAAAAGACAGAGGGAGGGGAGGAGATACAAGATGGAGGAACACTGAGGGAGGAGAAAGAAAGGAAAAGCAAAGCATTGAACATCACCAAACTTCATTTCAATTTGAGATAATTCAAAATCACATTTAATCCATGAAAACATGATTAAGCTCCACTTTATATTCTAGTTAATTTAATCTTTTAAAACAAAACTTATGTGTCATTATTATTCACACTGACTGAAAGGAAAGCGTTTAACCTGTGGGATTAAATTACATCAAAAACTAAACACTTCAAAACATCTGGCTGTGATGTCATAATTGTGGGACAGTGCCGTTCCATCATTTGGGAAATAGAACAGAAGAGGGTCAGTTCTGACAAAGCAGTGAAGTGAAAGACGTCCCAATCTGATTAGTGATGATATATCAAAAGAACTATTTGTCAGCCGTCAAAACTGTCCATGCGCACGCACGCACACGCACACACACACACACACACACACACACACACACACACACACACACACAGTGGCAGTGGTCAAAGGCTCTGTAAAACATTGACCTCAATGGAAAAGAATGCAAACCCTCTCTCTCCCTCTCCGCCTCTCTCTCTTTTCCTCCGTCTCCTCCCCTCATGTGTGAGACACACACATATTGGTTAGATTAAACTGCCACGGAGAGAGAGAGAGAGTGAGAGAGAGAGAGAGAGAGAAATATTATTTCCCCCACATTTGACCCAGACTCTCTCCCTCCCTCTCCTTTCTGTTTTTCCTCTCATCTCTACTGGTACTCTCCTTTTCTTTCTCAGCTCAGTAAGCTGAATGATCACACAACAACAAAACCCTTTCTTATTTTTGCAGCACTTTTCTAAAAGCAAAGTGTTCCTACAGTGCTATAAATCCATCACCATATTTTGTGTAAAGCACATCCTAAATTCATAATTACAACTTGCTAGTATCAAACTTGTAATTTGCTAAATGTCGTTGTAACGTTTATGATTGGAATGGCTTAGCTAGTGCAGATTTTAGCCATGTGTAAATTTCTTTATTTTGTTGTTCGGTTGAATAAAGAATGAAATTAAGAAATATTATTACACATTTCCAAAAGACACCCAAAAAGTCTGCAAGCGCCATATCAGTACATTATTTGCATGTTCTTATTCCTCATCAGTACATTTCTATGAAGCACTGTGGGCGCAATAGAGTGAGTTGAATTGAAACACTGCATGTCATTAGGTTCCCAGCAACACACCCACCAAGGGTGAAGTAGATTCCTTGGTTAACAGTTAGTTATCGTGCATTGAAAAAAAAGAAAAGAAAAATAACAGTGCTAAGCTTGATCTTTCCAATTTCTTCCAAAGTTCTTAACATTCTAGCCACATTTTGTTCAATGCTGTTGGTGAATTAAGGTAACCATGTCAGTAGTTGTCATCATTTGAGAGTACAATAACTCATAACAGTAAATCATGTCTGTCACAAACCTCTAGGCAAATTTCCGTTTGCTCTGCTAGCTTCTGTTTGTTCTTCTAATGGAGTCATTGCTTCTGTATTTAAGACTCTTGATGGTAACATCTCGGTAGGAGAAAAAAAAGGAACCAAAAAATGACAATCCTAACATGCTCCTTTAATTAGCATTGCAACAAAGTATATTACATTTTTTTGCAGTTTTTGCAAATTTAGCAAAACTCCAAATTATTAATTGGACCCAAGCAAAGCTGTCTCAGAATCAGTATTTATAATTTTCCATATCATGTTCCCAGAGCCAAAGAGTAAAGTCACTAAACTGCTCTCCTGTTCAGCTTCAACAAGTCAAATCTCAGACTGACTTATCTGAGGAAATGAAATGAGGAAAAGGAAATGATAAAATGTGATACTGGTGACCAAACGTGGTTGGGTGGTTTTTCAAGGGGGTAGAAAATGGGCCGTCTTCAGCTACAGAACTGTAAATGTTTGTTTTGGACGCAAACTGACCTTTTTTGCGTTAGGATTGCACAAGTTTTTAACTTTCACTTCTGTTTTATATTATAAATCAAGTGAGAAGTAGAGTCATTTTCTCATAGATTTTTATACAACCAGTCTTCTTTTTGGAACCAGAGGAGTCGCCCCCTGATGGCCATTAGGGAGAATGCAAGATTAAGGTACTTCGGCATTGGCTTCACTTTTCAGAACCAGATTTGCGCCTGGTCCAGATTTTCTGTTCATTTGAGAAAACATCTTTAGTCTTGTGCGTCTAAGTGAGTGTTATGAAACTCAACACACTCTGGGTTAAAGGAGGATATGTTTTGGGAGCGTGTGTTAGCAAGATTGACAGCTGTCCCAGCCTTCACAATGGTTCACCCTTGCTCGTCCCACCCCTACCACCTTTGCCCAAATTCGGATTTCCTAGTTCTACAAATTGCCCAAACTCCAGCAATGGTTTTGTTTTGTGCAGAATGTCACCCATACTGTAGGTGCCATGCCCATGTCTTTTAGTCTTTGTTGTAAAATATTCATGAAATGGTAAAATAAAAGGGTTTCTCTTTTTATTCTTGGATATAACAAAAAAACGTAAAATGTATTAGTTTGAATCTTAAATGTACTTTAGAGATGTAAACTGCTATGTTTCTGATTTAACATATTTGATTTTATTTTAACATGTATGTCTACTTTTTGTGTCTTTCTCCCTCACACACGGCAACAAAAGGGCTTCGAAAAGCACACACTTATTTCTTAAATGGCCACCGTGTCTAAATAAACACTGAGGAAAATATAACGGCCTCCTCCTACTCTGTCTCGCACTCTTTCTCTCTCTCTCTGCACGGTTGTCTCTGAGCAAGCCCGGGGGTTCGTGTTCGGATTTCTGCAACGTCATCCTGCCACGTCGAGGACAGGCAGTCTGCCTCTCTCTCTCTTTCTCCCCTTTCTCTCTCTCTCTCTGCTTACGCGCAGAGATAGAGGTCAAGAGAGGTAATGAGACAGAGCAAGAGATGAGAGTTGCGAGGGGGCGAGCTGAAGACGAAACGACCGAAATGAAAGAACGTGGAGAAAAAAGAAAAAAAAACTGGGACTTGAGGCAGACACGTTATCATTATAGAAATTAAAGCAAACCTCAAAAAGCAAAACGTCACTTTAATGTCGGAGTGACAGAGAGAGAAAAGGAGAGATAAAGTCAGAGCAGGAGAAAAAAAGAATGTAAAGGCAGCAGACACGAGCTCAGAGAAAGAAAAGAAAGAACAAGGGCTGGAAAAAGACTGTTTATTCTGAGCACTGCAT
Organism: Anoplopoma fimbria; assembly: GCF_027596085.1. Classification (NCBI taxonomy): domain Eukaryota; kingdom Metazoa; phylum Chordata; class Actinopteri; order Perciformes; family Anoplopomatidae; genus Anoplopoma; species Anoplopoma fimbria. The sequence goes on along the minus strand of NC_072459.1, from coordinate 20,345,766 downwards.
GGGCAGGGCTGCTTGAGGTCCTCATCACCTCACGTTAACTCTGTGTGACAAGTTTAGAATGAGAAAGGGTGGCAGCCACAGTGAAATAAAAAAGGAATCACAGCGGTCTAATCTAGTAGTGACAAAAGACATTCACTTTTCTTATTTCAAGTATTCATCAAAAACAGATGGGTGAAAAAAAAGAGAGACTTGGTGATGCGGCCGAAAATGCAGACCATATTTCTCACCAGATCGCTGCTCCGAGTTCTCACCAGGACAGCTACCTTTAGAGTTGTTTAAAAATCATTTTTAAAAAGCTAGAACTTTTGTTCAGTTCGATTTTGACTTAGGAACTTGTATTGTTTTCTCAAATACAGCTTAAAGAGTGCACATTTCAACATTGCTTCGTTATAAACATTTGATGCACCTTTAGAAACTTAAATGTCTTTTGAATGTGTGTTTGTCACCTTTACCAAAGTCATGTTATGTTAACAAGTGGAATTATTTTTATTTTGTTCCTCTGTTTCAAAATTAGCTGCCAAATGTACATGTTTTATTGCTAAATTATCCTTTTTATCCTTTGCTGACGTTTTGACTTTGGAGTTTGCTTGTTGAGATACAATGCTGTCTGGAACCTGATTTTATTTTAAATGCTAGAGTGTTTGTTGAAAGCATGGTGGAGAGTTACCTCAATAGTAAAAAACGGCGTATCCCTTTAAATCTGGTCTCAGACAGATTTCTACTGTCTACCCTCCACTTTGAATTTTTGTGCAGTCAAATAGCGCACGTTTCAGAGGCAGAGAAAGGACTTCTGGGTAATGTAGTTATTCTTTGCTGTAGTGTGTAGTGCGAAGGAGAGGATCCACACCTTGACTTCGCTGTTTATTGTGCGTTTTCACAGGCTGGCGGGGTCGCTGACCTCTCAGCCAATGAGGCGCGGTGTTCGGCGGTGATGGGGAAAACACATGCAGGAGCAGCAGGAGGCGGGGTTTACGTTCAACTGGCCCAGATGCAATCTCAGACCCCAACCCATTTAGAATAGTGAAAATAGTGGTTGTAGTGGTTTTTGAAAGGTGTCGGGATCAGACGGAGTTATTTGCAGCTCACCTGATGCCACGAGGACAACACCTTATGCAGCAAAGCCCCGCCCACCTGGCACCTCAGAGGAGATAAAACGAACGTGCAAAGAATTAGCCCCGAGCTGAGGCAGCTGCTAAAGCTTTTACCTTGTCAGACTGAGCAACTGCTCCAATCCCCACCGACACTTTACCAGCGCTGACCTTTCACCTCTACCAAGGGGATGAGCAGTGATGTCTCTCAGAGTGACCTCTTGTGCCACCTTGTATACTTCCCAGTCGCTACCGTGGCAACGCGGGGCTGAGCATTTCCAGATGTTCTACAAACAAAATCCTTGAGGACCAAGAAAAAAAAAATGTAACAAAGCAAACGGTGTTGTGTTGCTCTGCACTGCTGTCTAAAGAGAGTGAGCTAATGTAGCACAGAATACATGCAGGAAATGATCCCAGATCAGGGTTTCTTCCACAATACATGAGTTTGAAGTATTACATTGAGAGAAAGCAACAGTCCACACTGATTCAAGTGTAGTAAACATTGATATACTATCTTCAAGACACACTTTTGGTTGGATGACATTCTAATCACAGATCAGTTATGTTAGCCAAACATAACGGTTGGACTGTTATCTCCTCACTGCTGATTGATGGGGATACATGAGTCTTATCTTATAAGTGGTGTTTGTTCGGGCAGGTACTGTAGGTGTATAACCCCAGAGGTGGTGTAGATAAATGTCGCTGTGGCGGTGTGTGTTTTTTTCCTCCTGGGCTGTGGGTTTGGCTCGCAGCCAGTGGGGGGGGAACATTAGCTAACTGAGCTGCGGAGCGCTGGAGAGCTCTTTGCGGACCAGCCTCTCTGACCATGGACGAGGTTATTTGATCAGAAAGTAAGGTTTGGTTAAGCCACGCCCACTCCCACATGACTTCCATCCATCCATTATCGTTTAACCGTTTATCCTGGTCAGGGTCGCGGCGGGCTGGAGATGATCCCAGCTGTCACTGGGCGAAGGCAGGCTACACCTGGACAGGTCGCCAGACTATAACAGGGCTGACATATATAGACAGAGAACCATTCACGCTCACATCCACACCTACGGGCAATTTAGAGTCTTCAATAAACCCAAGCTGCATGTCTTTGGCCTATGGGAGGAAGCCGGAGAACCCGGAGAGAACCCACGCTGAAACGGGGAAATCATGTTAACTCCATGAAGAAGGCCCGTCTAGCATGACTTGTCAGCACAAGAGAAAAACAAAATGTTTTAGATACCGATACCTTTTTGCCGATCATTGATGATCCATATTGGCAGATACAGATCCCTTTGTTGTTTGATTATAGCAGCTGGACTACAAGGCTCCAGACTATTTTTTAAAAAACATTTTGCCACTGTCCAAAAAACAATTCAAATCTTACTTCATAAAAACACACAATTCTAATGATAAGGAAATTAAAGATTGTATTTCTCATAATTCATGTCCAATATATTTTTTATATTCTTGTGAATGCATCTCCTTCAAACAGCTGGATTTATTAAAGTTTCTCACCAACACTACTTTTTAGGGGATTACATATGAACACATGATAAAGTTAGACTTTACCTTCTACCATTTTCACAAAACAGAGCCTGAACGCATCACAATGTAATCAAATGGAACCTTCATTTGTTGGCCGTTAGCTGTGTTGCTAACGTTACTAGCTCTCCTTCTGTCAATTTAAACACAGATTGGTTGTTACAATGTAACACTGTCAGCGAGTGACGGCTAGAAAAATATAAATGCTGATGTCCTGATCAGAATTTTTTTTTAAATATCTGCGGATAATGATTGTTTGTTGACAGCACCGTCCAATCATAATGCGGGAAGAATCAAGATAACAACCCAATAATAATAATGCGTGTAAATGCATGCAATCCTAAAGATAATTTATGAATTGAACAATAAATTCCCCAGAGGGGGAAGTCAACCCCAAGGGTATTGATACTTATGTCTTCTTTGAGAAAGAGTTTCTGTTCTGTTGTTATTTTCTGACAGCAGTGTGACATTAGATCCTGTCATGTTCAGATTACTTCTTAACATTTAATGGGGGTTTTACTGTTTATGCCTCTTTTGTTGTGTTGTCGATAAAATGATTATAGCCATTGTTTTAGAACTTTACAGTACACATTTTCATTTAGTATTATTAGCCTTCAAACACTGATACCTGAAGTAACGCACCCTGAAATTGTCGCAGCACCTCGTTTATTTTACATTTTTATTTTTAACCCCGGGGGGGATTCGTAGCTTGTTAGCCTAGCTTAATCAGCCCAACCCAAATTTACCATCACCCCTTGGAGTCAGCACACAGCGGGGCTGCCTTTTTAAATGCCTGCAAATGGCGCCTACACGCACCATGAGGTGGAGATACACACACACACACACACACACACACACACACACACACACACACACACACACATAAACACACACACACCCACCCACATAACACAGGTGTGACGGGAGACTGGAGGCTGCGGATTTACTACACAGGAAATGGAGGACGGCAGGAGGTTATGGCACGTCTTAACCCACCAGACACACACACACACATCTGATTTGCTCTGTCTGTCTCTGTGTTACTTAACACAAAGTTAACAGTGATGCAGAGCCACAGATCACATTCACAGCTCTTTATCCATGTCTCCATCATAGAGGATGATGCTACATCGCCATGCTAACATTCCATGTTACACAGTTTAATTTTCTAGGCCCGTCCTCTCCCAGCACTCATGTGTTCCGGGAGCCGCCACCGAGCATCATGGCTATGTGGAAGTTTAAAGGCTCCCTGGAGTGTATGCAAGTATGCGTGTGTCAGAACAACACACACGTTTTTGCGTGATATTCCTACTTGCGCTGCTAACTCACTGTTGGCAGTGGTAACACGTGTCCACTGAGGTTAAACACCCCTAAATGCTTAAGAACTTTTTCACTAGATTTTGTTATTCAGGGAGCAGAGACAGATAACAACATAAATAATGTGAAATATTTTACATTTAAGAGTCAAAGATATATATTGGAGCATTTTGCAGTAACACGCATCATCAGTGGGCTATTGATGACGTTTGTGTGTGTGTGTGTGTGTGTGTGTGTTGTATCACCACACTCTACTTTCCCTTTGAATGAAAAAGACGTTGATTGCATGTTAGTTTTGCATGGCAATTAGCGGCACCTTATCATTATCATGATAGAGGGAGGTGCCGGCACGGGGGCTGTCTGGACTCAAATTCAACTCCAAACAATAATAATAATGATAATAAATGTCAACGCATCCACGATCAAAATCTCTCTACGCTCACGATCATTCCCCTGTCTTTGAATCGAACACAGAGCAGAGAAGAATAGAGTAAACCTGAGTCAGAGCATTACTGGATTTTTTCCCTTTTGTGGATGGTTTCCCTCTCTCTGCTGTCTGGCAGCAGCACTGTGCTCATAGTTTCCATCCTCAGCCCGTCTGCTCCCTGTGCATGTGTATGTGTGTGTGTGTGTGTGTGTGTGTGTGTGTGTGTGTGTGTGTGTGTGTGTGTGTGTGTGTGTGTGCGTGTGTGTGAGGATAGGAGATGGGGGGATGGGTTTGATATTCTTTGCGTATTGGGAGACGAGAAAGTGCACTAACAGAGAGACATAAAGTGTGTTAAACATTCCTCTCTCTCTCTCTCTCTCTCTCTCGTGAGTCACTCCCCCAGACTGCTTTTCCATTCGTTAATTCTCAGCTGACCTCGTCGTCTCTTCTCTTTAATGCAACACATCCCTTATTCAGGACTTTACTTTTTCATTCCATTCTTTATCTTTCTGTCCTGATGTCCCTCTTTCTTTCTGCACAAGAAAAACTTTGTCTCGACGTTTGCCACATTACTGTTAGACGGTCGGCGTCTTGTTCACAGCTGAGCCAACATGCCCCTGCAAATGTAGAAACATTCTAAACATTTATTGCGAGCACGTGATTGGCTGCAGATGGGGGACGTCACTTGGATGTTGCATTGTGAGTGGAGGGTCTCCCCCTCCTGACGTAGAGCAGAGAAGAAGACTCACCCCCTCTGTCTGTCTGTCTGTCATCAGTCAACTGTGTAGGTTTCTAAAACACAAAGAGAGATTTCACATATTGGGGCAAAATGACTATATCACAACTCACAGAGATAGCATGTAACAAGTAAGTGTTGGATGATAACAATAATACAAGACTAAGGGTGCTTTCACACCTGTAGTCGGGTTAATTTGGTCCAGATCCAAGGGGAAAAATATGATAAATTGTTGCATTTTTGTTATGGTCCGCTTCCTGTTAACTTAACAAAATGACTTGCTGTTCAGGCTTTTATGCATGGGGCACACCAGGCCCAGGTGTGTCCAATGGCACTGATTACTCCTCCAAATAAGGTCTGCAGCCCTGGTGATAGAAAGCAAAGACATACAGAGTTCCTGAAATAGTCAAGAAATGCAATCTATTGGTTTTTCTGTGTTTTTTGCGCGGCTCGGAGTGTTGTTTTTTTTTACATCTTGGTTGGGCTCAAAGTAATTAGTTAGGTTCAGGCAACAAAACAAAGGTTAGGTTCAGGCAACCACTTAGTTATGTTTTGGAAAGACATTAGGTGACTTGTTGATTGGACCGGCGATTATCATCCTGCATCATCGGCATCCACCTTCGGAAATGTAATTCCTCAGTGTCACAAAGCTCACGAAGAAATAACTCATTAGCATTGACTCTATTATTTTCCTCAAAACAATTGTTTTTATTTGTAATGGCGTGCATCGAGTTTTTGTAGCGTTGTGTTTGACGCGCGTAAAAGTTCAAATATTCTCAACTTTTCTGAACAAGGCGCGGTGCCACACCTCTCATCAATGTCACACTTGGCCAAGGCAGTCAATCAAGCCAGCAAGAGGATGGCTTCTCTTTTTTGATGCCGGTAGATGTGGTAGGGACGGACAAAGGCAGATGTTTTTTTAAATACAATGCATTATTTAATTTTCCCGCTCCTCTTCATTCAACAGCGAGAGCTAGATGTCTGCATTGAATCCAACTTTTTACTGTTACGTTTGATCGCCCGGTTGCGCATGCTCCCCTAGCTCCGCAGGCTTATCATCTGTTTTGCCCTTTTTAGCTTCGCCAAGGGGCGTTTAAGAAGCCCGTTGCGACCCATCTCAGTGTGATCGGGGGCCTAAGGTATAACAACTATCAAATATAGAGTATTAAAACAAATAATGCTACACACTGCAGTGGTTGTTGATGTTGTCCTCTTAAGAGTGAGATTGATGTTGCACTCACCTACAGTATCTGAACGACTTTTTATTCAGCCTTAACTTTTCTCAGTCTTAACCTCACACACACTTGTATGATTTCGTCCACTTTTTAATTTAGTCGTTCTCCATCTGTTGCAGCTATTTCTTGTGGTTACCAAAAAGAGCATCTAGCATTTGCGGCGCACCCATTTATTTAGATGCCAGACGCACAACCCCTCAAGCCTGTCTGAGTTTACCTTAGCAAGCACATCAAAAACAGTCAATGTGTGTTTGTAAGTGTCTGACTAACTCATGTCCCTAACACTCACACATTTTACTACATGGAATGCTACATACTGCTGCTAGTAGTGATGTTCTCGATGCTACTACTGTTACTCCAAATGCTCCTATAACTACTAGTCGTGGGGATGGTGATACTACTGCTATCAGTATCAATAACTAGAACAAGTTGAAGTATTTTCCGGAAAAATCAGAGCAGCTCTGAGTTCAGTTTGACCTCGTTGACAGACAGAGAGAGAGAGATAGAGGTAGAGTGTCATAGAGGAAGAGTTATTATAGCAGGGGGGAGGGAGGGAGAGTGAGTCATATATGTGGACGTGGCTTCCCCCTCTTTCTCTTTCTCTCTCTCTCTCTCTCACTGCGTCTCGTTCTTCATCCGTCCCTCCTCTTGCTTCCCAAACCAAAAGCGAGGCCTTCAATTATCTTCTTTTTTTTTTTTTACCAGAGAGAGAAGAAGAAGAAGAAGACTGGGGACTTACAAGCCCTTCATCTCAACACTGCCTCTCTCTCTTTCTCTCTCTCTCTCTCTATCTCTTTTCAATCCAGGAAATTCCTTCATAATGTTCTTTTGAGATTAAACTGATTCAGACTCCCTCCCCCTCTCTCTCTCTCTCTCTCTCTATCAGTGAGTAATTCCTGTATTTGGCAGGTGGCAGTAGAGTATAGTCAGTTTAGCCCACAGGCCTGCACATTTACCCTCTCCCACACATCATTATCATATTACATCATTAAGGGCAATTTGAAGGCTTTCTATAGCATTTTCTTTTTTTTCAATGTCTGTCACTCTTCCGTCTCATGGAACCTCAATTTCTACAAATGTAACTCTGAGACGTGAGTGTGACAGAACCAACTTCCTCTTACCCTGTCACTTTTTTCTCCCCTTTACTGCCTATATCACAAGCTGAATCAGAATCAGCTTTATTGGATAAGTTTGTGTATAGATGCAAGAAATCTTACTCTGGTTTTTCATTGCTTTTTCTTTTCAGGAAAATAGAAACAGACATACAGTTACATTTAAGAACAACAAAGCAGAATGAAGATAAAAAAAAACCTAAAAGACCTATATACATAAATGTGACTAATACTTTGTACATGTCATGATGAATGTATTAACTCAATAATAAATACTGATCAACTAAATGGCCTTTGCTTTGTGTTCATTTTTAATGGAAATACAATAATGTAATTTGGCATTAGCGTGCGCTGCAGGAAGTCCTGATGGTATGATTGTTTATGGTTAATTAAAGAAAAACATTTCCAATCAAAATTTGGACAAAACTTAAGAAAATCTACACTGTGAGATAAAGTGTGAGTGAAATGTAACAGCTTTCAGTTTCAGCTTTGCATATTTGGGAACAACAGGGCTAATAGGGTTCAACCAAACTTCTGTTTAGGGTAATGGAAACAGCTAAAAAAAAAAGGAAAAACATACTTAACCTTGTTCTATCAACCTGATACTTGATTACTTTTTCTAATTTTACAAGAATTCTGTATAAAACTGATTTTTTTATAGTTTGACAAGTAGTTAAATAGTTTGGGAAATACACTTATGCGCGATGTTGTCAAGATTTAGATGAGAAAATTGCTTTGTCTGTATGCTAAGTTTACAGCTATAGCGAGCCAGCAGCTGGTTAGCTTAGCTTAGCAGACTGGAAAAAGGAGGGGGGGACGGCTACTGTTGCCTCTGTCTGAACGTAACAAAATATTGTGTGCTAAATCTGTACTAAAGACTTGAAGTGTAAAAACGAAACGTTGGAGTTTTACGGTAGATCATTTGCCGGTCTAGCGAGGCCAAGCCACTGTAATTTTGGTTTTACATTTTGGTAATGTTAGCTTGGCTTATTAGCCATCTAGCTAGCTGGCAAGCATTAGGAAGTATTTGAGACGCTCCACATGGTCAAGTGACGTTAAGCCCCAAAACAGACTAAATTGTGAAAATACACCAACAGTTCGAGTTTGGTTTGGTTCAAGTTAGTCACCAAAAAAAGTTTGTAAAAACCCTGAATTTTAATTTTTTTAATTGCTTTAGAGGTGCTTTTTTTTTTTTTTAACCTATGGACAGAATATGGCTTGCAATTTTCCCATTTCTAGTCTTTGTTCTTATCTAAGCTAACTGGCTGTTGGAGTAAACGTCTTATTAAGCATAGCGGTATCAATCACCTCAACTAACTCTCTGCTTTAAGCATGGAATAGAACCATATCAGTCTGTCCGTCCGTCCGTGACATGGTCCTCACTTTGTCTAGCATTTGCTTCTCAGCGTTTTAAGACAGGAAAGGAATTAACTATCCTTATCCTGAGGCTATTATCATATTCCTTAGTTATGTGTCCAATGTGGAAGTTGATAGTTTAGTTTCTTTGAAAAAAAGCCTAAGTGAGAACATTAATGGAGAGAATATTTTATATCTGAACCATGCTGGGGGGACACAGCAGCAGACCCAGAACGACAAATCAACAGGTGGTCAATACCTGTTTAGCAAGGAGGACTCAAACACAAACACAACCACACACACAAACACGTACACAAACACACACACCATGGTGAAACAAGATTATTAGGTGTAAAGCCCCTGTTCCTACCATACACACACTTGCAGTAAATAATTATTAGCGGGAGGCCCCTTATATACACACACACACACACACACACACACACACACACACACACACACACACACAGACACACACACCTCTCCGTTTTTTGCCAGTAGCGTAAACTTCAAACAGGTAATAGCTTCCGTTCATAAAGAGCCCATTACACACAAACACACACAAACACACACACATGCATGTTCAACCATTGCTGAGGCTCTCAAAGGCAGTAATGAGAAAGCAGCAGGTATGCTTTGCATCCTCCCCTCTCTCTCACACACACACACACACACACACACACACACACACACACACACACACACACACACACACACACACAAACAGAGGCTGTCTCGCTGTGTGTGATGACAGACAGCTGTGTGTTCAGGTTTTACAACGTGAGAGGAAGTGCCAAGTCGACAACAGGCCAACATCAAAGCAGCCGCTCGCTACTGTACAGTAAAGTACAGTTTAATCCAATTCATACAGGCAGTTTTAGTTCAGTTGAATCTTACACTCAGCAAAATTGACTTCAGATCCATTAAATTCACTTTAAAACATCGAAGCGCTAGGTGACGACAAATTCCGATTGAGGTCATGTTGTTTGTCGCCACAGTTTTAAAATGTCGCGACCCGACATAATCATATCTCTGCATTTACTCGGACTCCGCTGCTATTCTGTTCTCACATGAACAATTTTAGGGAACGTATCCTTATTCTGTATCCTTAACCTATCCTCAACGGTTTCTTTGATGTTTTACGTAAAGTTTTCTTACGAAGGTCCAGCAACACTTTCGATTTCCACTCGTTACATGAATACCATCTTTTTCAAAATAAACTTCCATCTTCAGGGGAAACAACTCAGTTAGGTTTGGGAATAAATGATGGAATACTTAAGTAAGGCTGCCTACAGTTCAGACCCAGATTAAAAGGAAATCACGTGTGTGTGTGTTTTTTGTGTGTGTGTGTGTATGTGTGTGTGTGTGGTTACAGTGAAGGCAGCTCCACCCTTCAGTCTGCCTCGCTGCTAACTGACCACAGGACATTATGAACGCAGCACATAAAGTCAGTCGGACAGTCAGTAAGAGCAGGACAATGAGACAATCACACAATCAGACAGACAGACAGACAGCCAGACAATCAATCGGACAGACAGTCCGATTGATTGTCTGACTTACTGAAGACGGTCAGTAAGTCAGTTAACAGTCACCGCAGTGCAGGGAGTAATGACTGCTTCTATTTCAGTCGGTCCAGCCGAGGACTCACTAGCCTTTTTCTTGCCCTTTTTTTCTTCTTTTGTCTTCTCTAAATCCTCATCTTGTTGTCCTCTCAGCCCTCCTCCTTTCCCCTCTCCTCCCCACTACTGTCTCCTGATAATCTTCTTTCTTTTCACTCTCTTCTTTCATTTCATGTCCTCTACACAGTCCACGTGCTTTTTCACATCACCCTCATCTTCCTCAGTCCTCTCTACTTTCCTTTAATTGTTTTTTCAATATCTGAAAAAGTGTGTGACTTTGTATGAAAAAATATATTTTGGGCTTCCCTGCCCCTCTGTGACACTCCCCTATTGTTCAGCTTTTTTATTTTAAAGTAACCATAGCACATGAGGGTGCTATGTCCTACTTACATAAAAAAAAAATATTTGCGAGCAACTGTCAAGTCAAGACAATTTTACTTCTATCGGTCAATATCAAAAATTTGCCTCAAGGGGCTTTACAATCTGTACGACACCCTCTGTCCTTAGACCCTCACTTCCAATGATAAGAAATTCCATCAAAAAAAACTTAAACAGGGAAAAAAATGTAAGAAACTTGGGGAAGAGCAACTGTTGGAGGAATTCCTCTCTCTGGATATGCATGTGCATAAATATACATTTTTGAGAATTAAAGGCATTCTGAGGCACATTTAGTTCTTCAGCCATGCTCTACTAAAACTGACCCGCTCTGCCATGTTGTAGAATTACCCCTCATTTCCACCTTCTAAAAGTGAAAAGGCACATATGTAGAGTTACACAACAGGTGATTTCATCCAGCCAATCAGATTGATGGAGGAGGGTCTAGGACATTCTGGTAATAATACATGGCTGTAACTGTTTCCTGTTAAGACATCTCCCTCTGACACCGTGATTTATTGGGAGTGATTGAATCTGTCTTCCTCTCCGCTCATCTCCTTCCATTCCTCCTCTCTGCGTCCAGCTTGTCCTCCCTCCTTCCATCCCTCCCTTCCACATTCTTCCACCCGCCTCCTTGCCACGATCTGTTTTTTTTAACAACACAGTCTAGGAACTAAAGTGAGGAAGAGGCCTGTTCCCATTGGGGAAACAGCTGGGGTGCAACACAAGATGAAGGTTTAGGACCCCCTTCCCTTCCCCGCCTCCTCCCATCCTCAGCCCTCCCACCCGTCACCTGCTTTTGCCGAAAGATGAGCAGCAGAAAGCAAAAAGCAAACTAAACACCTGGACTGACAACCGCCCATCTCTTAAGTGTTAGTGTATGCTCTGTTTCAACAGTATGCTTTTAAGATGCTTATTAGGCAAGCATATACCCACATTCAGGAGTTGGATGATTATTCACAATGAATGACACAAAAATGTGTACGTTTGACATTGACTTGTAACGGGGATCTTTAAATAAAAATTTAATTCAAGGCCTAAATTCCAAGTAAAAGAAAACAAGACATAATCCTCTGAATTAAATAATTTTATTTATTGGAAAAAGATAGATGTAAACAATTCCAAAATTCACAACATGTTTTTATCCAACAAAACGTTCAGCTTCTATCCTTATTTGTTGGCGTTAGGCCTTTCAAAACCGACATTTTCTCAGAGGACAAACACCTGTTCGCTCTCCCGCTTCCCAATCTGAAACAAAAACGCAGGCTGCCTGCACAGAAATTTGTTGAGATGGACCTTTGTTTGCTTTACATATAGGCCAAAGAGAACCCACAGAATCTGATAGATAAAGTCTGCAATAATTGTAACGTTTCTAAAGTCATTCAAGATGAACTGGAGGAGAAGGGATTTCTGCTGTCTGGATCAGTACAGAGTCAAAGTGAAAAAAAGAACTTCGAAAGCAATATTTCTTAGATAGGTTTACAAAAAACATTGGGTTGGGCTTAAAATAAGTACATGAAATATGTTAAATACGTTAACACATGAACGCCACTTCACATTAACTAAACAACACTATGCGACACAAAAATGGGTCTCCTGGTAAAAAAAGTCCTACATTCGTTGTCTCCAAACTGGCGGTGAATGAACGATTGGATTGGCTCAATTGGAAGAAACTATTGCCGTATAGACTGGTCTCACTGCAATCACATTCTACATTCATATCTATTGTGGGGGAAATAATCAACGCCCCCTTAAAATTATTATTTATTCGAAATCCTTTATCAGAAATTGGTCACATAGGTCCAGAAAAAACTCGGTCCTTGTCCGGACTGCGGTCCACCATTTGATGTGGCCCGGTATACAGTATGCTAACACTAAGTAAAAACTTTATGCAGCAAGACAGAGAATACAATCAGACCTTGATCTATCATTTGACTTTTAATCTTCGTAATAGATCTTTCCCCAACCTTAATCAAAATGCTCAAGTAGTCAACAGGTGAGACTTGGGTCTTGTGAAGAACTGTCTTCCGCAGTGCTGTACTTCACAGCCACTTATCCGTCTGTCACCAGTGATGGTAATATTACCGACAGAAACAGAAGTACCAGTAATGACAGCAGCGGTGGACTGGAGTAATATGAGGCCTAAAGGAAAAACACTTTTAACTCACAGCGCCTCGGAAAAGCAGGAAGCATGTCATTTGTCCATTTGCCTGGAATGGAAGGGACGCTGTGTTAGTGTGAGGAAATATTCAAAGCATCGTCAGACTCAATGACTATAATCTACACATACTTACATAAAAACCAGATTCAAGCGTGAGCTGAATTATTCATACTGCATAGATTGAAACAAGCGTATTTTCATTGCGTTAATCACAGCTTTTGAATTCAGGTCCTAAGCCGTTATGTGGCCTTTTTTTTTTTAACTTTTCAGTGACAACCCAACTTGATCCGTGGCTCTGGTGGCACAGATGCCATCACAGCTTTTGAATCATATAGAGAAAGAAAGAAAAAAAACATTTTTCTTTTTCTAAATTCTTTCCTTTTGTCAATTTTTCCAGCTCGAATGCTGCAAAAAAATGGGTTCTCTGGTTCATTTCATATCAACCCGATGTCATCCATGATGCCCTCAGTCATTTTATGATCATGAACAATTGACACTAAATTTGCACAAAAAAAAATTTCATACCTATTTATTCCAGTGTCCAAAAATAGTGCAGAAATTATTATCAAAAATGCGCATGAAACACCTTTTTGATGAAGAGCTTATTTGTATTGTTTAATTAACAGTTAAGACAAAGACAGAACAATGCACCGAAAGTGTACATGAATCAACATTTTTGTGTCTTGACAGGCCAACACACAAAAACGACCCTAAAATAACTCAATCCAGCTCTTCACTGCGGATAAAATGGGCTTGGACATTTTTGCAAAGAATGGCAATTTTGTCCGGTCCTCACTTTGGGACAGACCTTCTTCGGCCTGTTTGGTGGTTCGGATTTGGTTTAAAGGTCCACTTTGGAATTAGGTTTATCTTTGGGTTAGGGTAAGGCTTGGGGTCAGGCATGTAGTTGTGATGGTTAAGGGTAAGGGGCTAGAGAAAGCATTATGTCAATAAGTGTCATGACGAGGTTGTGTGTATTAACAGGTAAAAGTGAAACAAGATTCACAGCTTGTTAACAGTTGTCTCTCTGCCTTTTTGTCACCTTCTCTCTAGACTGTGTGTGCGTCCTTTCACACATCTACTACAACCCTGAACTTGAAGCTCACTGTGAGAACGGAAACGTCAGAATCAGTCGGACCGGACATTAAACAGCCTTTACCCTGCTAGCTCCCTGGTACATAGTCTATGTAATGTCTGATTGAGCCCATGTGTGAATAGAGCCAGTCATTTTCCAGAGAACTCACAGCGATGGGAGTGGAAGTGTCAGTTATACGATGAAGCCAATGAAAACATCTTTACTAGAGAGATGAAGAGCTTCTGGTACTTTTGTCTATAAGGGCTGCGGGGATCGTCAGACAAAATCAAGAGACTCGCTCTCGCCAAGTTTTACCCAGGCGCCCATTCGTCAAAATCAACAGTATTTCTAGTAGTTGAGAACGCGTTAGACACGGATGATCTCCTGTTGATGATTTTTGTCAGAACACCTTTTCTTTTAATAGTTAACTAGAGGTGCTTTAATTATTACGGGCTATGCATATTAAGGCTGTATTCAATGAATATCTTATAGATTTTTATTAAACGGTAAGCATCCAACATAATAAAGGTCTCTCCATGCAGCACTGAGAACACTTAAAAGGTAAAATCATTATTTTACTGTTGTTTTCGTCAGAAGAACTTTTGCACTGATTGTGAAAATTAGCCACTTGGGTAAGTGCCTTTAAATTGAAATCTATACAAAGAATAGATTTTTCAATTGAACAAGAAACACTAACGCCACAGTTCATTTATCATACCATGTGTCTAATTCTTGGATATGTTCCCAATTAAACCTTGAAACACATCATCATCCACATAGAAGGGGACTTAATAAGTTGTCTTTGGCATAAACTGTTCTACTACATCAACAATTCTTATTTTCTGGGGCATGCATGTTAGTTCCTGTTTGTTAAATGTATAGCTGTAAAAATGAACTCCTATTTTCATTGGAAATTTTCCGCCAGTTCAATGCAAAGAGTGTCTGTTTAAAATCAACTTCCAATCTGGGTTTACTTGGTTAGGTTTAGGAAAGTATGTTTGTAACATAAATTAGTACGCTTTTTATGTAACTTACGTAAGCTGTGTTAGTTAACTATTTAGGTTACGTTATAAAACTATAGTAAAATAAGCCTCCTGGATGAAAGCCTGTGTTTGTTTGACCCATCCATCCAACTCAACATCCACCTTACACAGACTTTCTCACTCTTAATATATCTTCAGTTGCTCTAATACTAACACAGATGGGTTTACATTGGAGCTAGTTGAAAGCCTGGTGCATCTCATGCAGACACTAAAGGGTGCCTCTTTGCATCTTTATCAAACGCCAAGCAAGTGACGGTATCTGACAAGTTGGTAGTGAGAACAGGTAGGTACCTCCTATCTCACCTTGAGGATAATTGATGTAATTTCAAGCTCTATTTCCCGTCCTCTTGTGCAGGAATCCCAAACATTTCCATGGTTTTCCTCCAAGTCAGCTCTGCCAGGCAAACGTTGGAAATTACAGAGTTGAACATTTTGCTCCACTGATCACTCAGACTTTTATTGCTATACGGCTTTGCAATGTGCTTTAATTAGATCATGCTTATGTGTATGGACTGCATTTCTGCAGATCTCTCTTTGTGTGTGTGTAGTTTCGTCTCTGGGGTCAAGCTTGTAAGAACTGATCTGACCTTCCAAATTCTGAACTAGCCAATCAACTCACAACTAATTACTGACAGCTCTGTGAATGCAATGTTTGCTAGGAATGGCTTTTTAGGAATCAAAGCCTTTATGTACGTTTATAGAGACAATGCACATGATTCCGTACTCTTTAATTTAGTTCCCCATTTTTTCAGGGCTGGAAAAAAAAGGGGCTAAATTATCAGCTACACAAAAACAACATGTTTGGTCCAAAATACACGGAAGGAAAAACACAATTTTCACCGTTTTATTGCCCTGCATCTTGACCCTTATTTATCCATGGAGTATGTGTAAAGAAAATGTTGAAAGAAAACTCCGCTCATGTTTTAGAATCTCTTTTTTTGGACTGTTTTAACCTGCATGAACTACAATTACAGCTATTTTTTAAATCAGTTGTGCAACAGTTAATTGAAACCCATTTCATTCCAAACAGCATAGTTTCATGTTGCATTTAGAAACATTGGATCTTGTGGTGGTTGATTCCATGTTTCTTTAACTCATGGTTGGGAATTATCCAAGAGAAGGAGTGCAAACAAGGACATGATTGATCAAATATGTGATCGGTCCATCCAACTGACCCATTTTTCGCAGTATTTTCAGAAAGCGAACATTAACAATAGCAGATTGTTTTTTTGGGCCACTTGGGGGCAGCAGAACTGAGCTGCAAAACAACCTTGACATATCGTCACATTTAAACCTGCTATAGAGGAGGGGAACTTGGAGGTAGCTTTTCCAAGCTCGATTTTAAAAACTTTTATGTTCTATAAGGATACACATGAGATTTGTGTGTTTCTGTTCAAGATTTATCCATATGTGAACGCCTAAACTTGCCTAAACTAGAAAAAGGATCACATAGTGATGTATTTGTTTAGGTTTTGTTAATAGCCATGCATTAAGTCTCCTTGATGTGCTGCTGAAATGAGAGCGATATGTTTTTTTTCATTGGAACAAAAGCTAAACGTGTCTGTGTGTGTTCGTGTATAGGATTGTGCACACGTGTGCTTGTGTGTGTTGGTTTTGTGACGCTGTGAGAATCCGATCAGAGCTGGAGGTCCGTTCGGGGAATGATGAGGTGGCGCTTTCCTCCCTTTCTTCTTCTTGTTCTTCTCCTTCTTCTCCACCTCGCTTTCTTCCTGAAATACAGATTGCATTCCATCCTCTTCCCTGTAAAAAAAAGAAAACGAAGAGGAACAGGCAGACACATGGATAATGTGAAGGCATCTGCAAGTGTGTATATGTGTGTGTGTGTGTGCGTGTGTGTGTGTGCGTGTGTGCGTGTGTGTGTGTGTGTGTGTGTGTGTGTGTGCGTGTGTGTGAGTGGTGTGTGTGTATGTGTGTGTGTTAGAGAGAGAGGGAAAGAGAGGAGGAGTGAATTAGAGGCTTGCTTGGCCAGCATCAGACTTTGCAACGTGTCTGCTGCTGCTGGATCAGATGGCAGATGCGGCGCTGCGGCTCCCTGCAGCTCTCTCTGCTCCATAATGTCTGCTTTCTGCTTAATTACAGCTCACCTGCAGCCCGGCCGGCGCTGCACACAGCCTTCTGCTAGAAGGGCGGGGGGGGGGGGGAGAGGAATCGCCCCTGTAAACCTTTATTTGGAGGACGCAGTCGCTGAAAAAGGGCTTTTATTATTTAGAGCCAATAACAACCATAATTTCTGTAAACCCCGCAATTGTGCAGGTATTTCAAAACAGGCAGTTTCGGCAAACTGCAGCTGCTCGCTTAAGAAAAAAAAAAAAAAAAAAATGCAAACATCTGGTTCACTCCTAAGAAATATGTAGGGTTTTTTTTAACAATCAGCTGCTTCATTGGCTGAGGTATTTATTTGTCTGTCTGTCCATCTAATAATTTATGTGATTACGTTAAGATAATTGTGCAGCACCCATAAGTTCTTATTTCTATATAAATAGTATAATGATTTTGGTGGTTTTGGTTCTCAGGAGGAAGCATTTCGAACCTTTTCACAGATCACTTTACCAAGTGCCATGTAAGATTTTTCTTAAATGTAGCCTCCGCACCAACTGAAATACTTCCAACATTAGCACAAGGTCAACTTTGAGGCCAAATAATCTGCTCCTGATCATCTGGATATGTTCAGTCAGTTTTTTTATGTTCATGCATCACTCTTTCCAAAAGCAGCAAACTGGAGCACTGACTCTTGTACTGATGTAAAAACGTGAACCTGCACAATCAACAATCCACGGTACCATGTTAGCTTGACACTACATTCGCCGCTGCTACCATAACACACGTAATCTCCAACCGAACAGTCGAGTTGCATTGTGGGTAAAGTAGGAGGAGTGTGGAATAAAAAAAGACAATATCTCTGGTTCTGCTGCATCTGTCCTTTATCAAACTGCCCATTATAAGTCCGACAATGAGCTTGATGTTGCGAATCTTTAATGTACTTCTCAATCTTTAAACAATGCTAATGTTGCGTCACATTTACCCAGGAAGTTAAAAAGCTAAGAATGACGTCAATTTGAGTTGACCTCGTTCCAGATAAAACAAGTCGGAAAAGCTAGCCAGGTTAGCCGTTGTTAGCATTACCATTTCATAACAACACATAACGCTGCTATTTTGCGCATACAAACACCGTAGCAATTGGAGGGTCGTGTATGTATGAGACACAAATAAGACAGAAGTGCTAATAATCAGTTTATCACCACACCTATCACTTCTGTTGACGCCATCTGGGATTTTTAGGTTGGGGTTGGTGAGGGTGTCCCAACTTTCCTAGACAGAATTCCGAAATTTTGGACTTGGAACTGGCAAGTTACTTGGATCAGAAGCCAGAACTAGGTCACATGACCACCCCCAGAACTGGTTCAGGATAAATGATCAGGGTAAGGATTTAGCTTACATGCTAGTATGAAATTGAGAGTTGATACAGAAGAACTCAACAACACAAAGCATAAGAGTGCCGTTCTCTTACAGACACTCGCAGTCGATGGGTCACTGATCAAGATCTGAGTTGTGTCTGTAGTGCAATCCTATGACACTTAAAGGAAAAATCCTCTAACACACTGATTTGAAGTTGTGGGAGTCATTTAGTGATAAAGGCCTGTCGCAGATAGCCTATTGAAAATCCGATTCAAAAATAAAAGGCACACTCTAGAAATTTAGTATTGCACTTTAATGATGTTGGACAAGAAGAATGGTTTAAACTGAAGAAGCAGAGGCTGACATATCTTGACATTCAGTACTTAAGTATGAACGGAGCTCCAAAAATGCTTGATCTTTTTAGTTTTAGCTTTGATGCTGAGGTTGTAACACGATGACAACCCTAGACATTAAATAATTATTTTAAAGACGTGTGAACATTGCAAACAATGGGGCTTGTCAAGCCTGAGGTCAAACTTCCAAACTGATCACAACTGAATAGGCAACAGAAACCTGACTACAAGCTGAGCTAAACCTGCAAATGAAAGAAACACACTCCAAACAAAATTACAACACACCAAAACTTGACTTAAACTTTAACGTTCTGAGACATTTTGTTTGTGAACTACATCCTAAACTCAAGCCAGACTCCCAAAAATCCAAGTGAATCAGGAAGTAGACCAGAACCAGAAATAAAACCCGGATTAAACCCGTGGCCGCTGGAGGAGGAGATCCTCCTCCGAACCCTCCGATGCTCTTCAGGATCAGGTTTCCTCCAGCTCGGCCCCCCTCTTTCCTCCTCTGATCCCAACTCCAACCCTTCTGCTGTGGAATTACCGAAGGAGGGACCTGCTGTTTTTTTCTTCTTCTTTTCTCTCTTTTCTTCTGTTTTTTTTTCTTTGAAGGAGGGGTCCATTCTTGTCTTCCCTAAACGTGCACCAGCAGCAGCAGCGGAGCAATGAGGGTGCGTCCCCAAATCGTCCAAGTCACCGGCACCTCCCAGTTCTTCAGGCTCCCATATAAAAACCCCGGCGGAAAGTTAGTGTAGGCAGTAGGGAGTTTTCTGCAGGGGTCAGGAGGACTGTGAACGGACGAGCGGACCCTGCCCCAAAAAACATCCCTGTGTATGAGTGGAGTGTAGCAGGAAAAGAAAACATCCCCCAGCACTTTTTTCCCTCTCGCCTCAAAGAGTCTACATGTCTGGTGGCATCTAGACATGTTCAGCTTTGTGGATTTGCGGCTCGCGCTGCTGCTCAGCGCAGCGGCGCTCATGGTCAGGGCGCAGGGCGAGGACGACCGTAAGTCTCATCACTGTTTACTGGAACTTCTCAACCACATCTTTTTTTTTTTTTTTTTGGTTCTTACTGGTTTTTGAAAGTGGATTTTCTCTTCATGGGTGGACGGCTGCTGAGATCTTAGACAGAGAAGAGAAGAGAAGATAGGAAAAAGTTTGAAGTAGAAAAAGGAACTTTGGTGCGTTCTGCACCTTTGTTTCCTCTAGATAGATAGATGGATAGATGGAAAGATGGATGAGCTTCTGCAGCTTGCAGTCTAAACAGTACAGGGTTTACGTAATGCATTAGGCATCTCGAGAAGGCCCCTCTCTCTCTCTCTCTCTCCCTTGTGTTTGTCTCAATTTCTCTACCCCCATCCCCCCAACCCACCCACCAACCACCTCCCCCGTGCATGCAGAGCGAGTTGCTGCAGGTTTTCCAGGCTTTTCCTCCAGGCGAGGCTTTCTCCAATAGCAGAAATGCATGCTTTATCCAATTTGAATATTTTTAGGGAAAATATCTGGGGGGTTTTCTGACTTGGCCAGAATGTGTCTCGTGGCAATTTATCAATTTCACACCCTCAGCCACCCTACTTGCCAAAGGTTGATCCCAGCCCTGAAAAGCTGGTAAACTCTACGGTTGTGGATGTAAGACTGGTGAGTGGGATAAAAATGGCCTTTATTTTTTCAAGAAGATTCCTACTGCTTCTAGCTGACACGAGGCAAAAGTGAGAGGAAAGCTTTAGGTTAGGCCTTGATTGATGTGGCAGAGTCATTCACTGCCTGAGGCCAAGTGTCGAATTGGCCAGGTGAGCGAGAGAGAGAGTTGCATAGTGAGAGAGCCGGGCTGCCGGAAACGTTTGACCTCCACAGCCCGAGCAATCTTCCACTTAATACCCTTGTGTAAGAGTTTACAAAAAGCTTAGATGTAATTCCAAAAGAGAGTTTGGGTCAGTGAAGTGGGATTAACAAAAGGCCTCATTTGGTGTTCAGACACAAACGTTTTTTCCTCCCGTAAGAAGTCAAGGAAATTCAGCTCTGGAAACTAAAACCAAGGAGATGAAATTCGATTTTTCCAGATGTTCCAGTTGTCTGGAAAAGACTCAGCTGCCTGCCTGTCTGCCTGTCTGGCGCAGATGCGGTTTGACCCCCTCCAACAGCCTCACAGCGCCACCCAGAGGCTTTATTCTGCACCTGCGGACACATCTGGCCGCCACGTCCCCGCAACATCTCCTCCTTTTTTTTTCTTCCTCCCTCCTCTTCCTCTTCTTACTCTTTCCACTCCTTTTTTTTGGTTTCCTCTAATTGCAAACACATGCGGACCATGTTTCCACCAGCTGCTGCCAAAGTCTGCAGCGAAGTCTTCAGTTGCTTTTCCCTCTGAGCTCAGCAGTTTGGCACGCTGTGGGACCCTTATAGCCCCTAAAGGGAGCCCCCGATTGGGTTAAGTTTTCGCTTAGAAAATGCCAGAGCAGTGGAGGAGGTGATGTAGCTGCAGGTCGGAAAATGTGACTTTGAGTTAGAGCAGGGGGAGCGACCAGTGTTTTGGTAGTTGTTAAAGGGAAATGAAATCACCGGGGGGACGAGATTGCTCCGTGCGCCTTTTTCCGCTGATTTTACCCGTGCACGCCGGCGCCCTCTGTGACCTCATTCTGTCCTCTCTCTGGTCCCATTCTGAGGCCACCAGTTCCCGTCCAAACCTTTCACAAGACTCAGTTCTCCTGCTTGATGTTTCTATATTACTATCGAAACCATTTCCTCTGTTAGTGTTCATGAGTTTTGTGTCAATATAACAATTATTTTATTGACTTTCTAATTGTGAAGTTTTTTAAACTTTCCTTTAATGCTAAGAATGCAGAACAGAACAAAAACATAGACACTTGTAGATCACAACTGTTATAAATGATATGCAAACATTACATACTAATCTTAATATATTTAATATATATATATATATATATATATATATATATAATGTATATTTATCAAATGTAAAGAATTTTGCTTTTTTTCAAATTAGCTATTTTGTAACCAATTTTTTCCATCTAGTCCCTTGTATTTATGCGAGCGCATGTCCAGGTATGTCACCTGTCTCGCTCTCTGTCGCCCCCCATCAGGCACAGGCGGAAGCTGCACCTTGGACGGACAGGTGTTTGCGGACCGGGATGTGTGGAAGCCGGAGCCATGCCAAATCTGTGTGTGCGACAGCGGCACGGTGATGTGCGATGAGGTCATCTGCGAGGACACAACTGACTGCCCCAACCCCATCATCCCCCACGATGAGTGCTGCCCCATCTGCCCCGACGACGGTACTGCGTCCTTCCACCTCCTCTTTCCTCTTTCTGTCTTTCTTTAGATGATTTTTATGCTAAATCGAAAACATTTCCTCCTGTTTTTATTTCTTGTTCCTCTTCTTTCCTCACAAAAAGGGAAAACCCAAAACATTCAAAAACTTCTTGTCTGGCTCACCCGTCGACATTGACATAATGCTAAGCTAAACCTAATTCCAACCTGAACCCTCAAACAGGCCTTGTGAGGACCAGCCAAAATGTCCTCACAATGCAAAAATGTCCTCCCTCTGAGGTCTAGAACTCAAATTGGTCCCAACAAAGACAGCTCTACAAGTACGCACAACCTTGGTCCTCACAAAGTTTGCTATCCGCACAATGATAGATGAACAAGAATACACAACCATGGTCCTCAGAAGATCATGGTCCTCACAAAGATAGTTGAACAAACACACACGCACACAATTTCATTCTCATCCAGCAGCAGATAATCATTCCCCCCTCCTCCTATAAGAACATCTGCCTCCTTCCTATTTTTGTGTGTTTTGTTTCCTAAACCAATTCTCATAATCCATCTCCTCTCTCCACAGGCTTCCAGGATCCTCAGGTTGAGGTAAATATTGATTATTTCATTGATTAACAATCATTCAATGATCGTTTTAATATGTGAAATATATATTTTTTATCATTATCATTATAATCATTACAAAAACACTATATTCCAGTGAAACAAAAAGACTCAATTGGTTTGTTGTAACTATTGATTGTAGTATTTATCATTGATAGACCAATGATTAGGACATGATCATCAAGTGGAAGATGATCATTCTTTAACTAAATCTTTAGATATTGTTAGTTGTTAACTATATCAGATATAGTAAATTATTCAATCATCATCTTTAATAAATCACTTTATTGATCTCATCACATCATTAATCATGTGAATCATATTTGGATATATCAATTTAATGTTTAAGTTTGATCACACACTGAGACATTATCTTTTTTTATGGTTTTCTTCACTCACAGGGACCCAAGGGAGAGCGTGGACCCAAGGGAGAGAGGGTAGGTTCAAAAGCTTATCAATCTCAATTTCTGGTCACCTCGTGGTGCGTTCACTGTCTGCCTCTCCGAGTAGATTCTCTTGGGTTTATGATGGAGTTGAAGCTACTGAAGTAAAACAGAAATGGCATCGGTTCTGATTGGTAAATAGCTTCATATTCAAAGACGGATATTGTTTGCAAAGTAAACGTAGCCATCAGATACACAAAATGATGTAAAAGCCCCAGAAAATAGCAATACAAAAGTAAATGATACATAAAGATCCTTAAAACAGCACTACTTTTACATTCCTGCTTTCACCTCTGAATTAAGTCAATGGATCTTGTTTTAGAAACCACTATGACACAACAAAGTAGATTAAGGGTAATAAATGAACTTTGACAGGGTTCCTCATTAACTGAAAGCAGTGAAAAGATCAGTGACATGCAGAGATCAGGCACCCTAACCCTAACCCTCAGACACGCAGACTGATGAGGAAGTTTTAAGATTTCTTGGTTGAAAGGACAATAGAAACTGTAAGAAAGAGCCTTATTTTATTCAGTATTTAGACTTTTCAAACAAAAAAAATAAATTTGATGTCAACAAAATGTATTATATTCTCAAAAATAATAATAATTTAATTTAATTTATATATTTATTTTTATTTTATTTTTTACAGATCTTGTTGATTTGATTACTTACATTCTATGGGGATAATGGTATTTGATTTAGGCAGCTGCAAAGATTTCTTTGATTTGGTTTAGTTTTGGTTAACTCACCTACAGCTAATAATCTTTTCTTTGTATATATATATATATATAATGTGTAGTTTCATGTATAAGTGACAATTGCAGTTCTTACCCACTTCCTGTATCCTGCTTGTCACATGACCGCCAGTCCATTCTTGGTTGTTCACATGGTCAGTCTCCCAGGGGAGTAAACTGCACCTCGTCCAGGTTTAAAGCTGCTTTCACCACTGCAGGCAGCAAGCGAGCCTGCCAGGACACACATAGAAAATTAAAGACTATACACAAGGTTCTGTTCTGACAATGTTACAAGAGTACAGGCAGTCATGTGATTGAGGGTTGAACAAATCAAACAGTTGATGTCATGTTGTCCTGGGTGTGTTTAGCATCCAGTGATTCATTTTTATTCTGACTCTTGAGCCTGACCCATGCTCTCTTGCCCCCCAATCTGCAGGGTCCTGCTGGTCCCGCTGGTAACGACGGTATCCCCGGCCAGCCCGGTATGCCAGGACCTCCCGGCCCCCCTGGACCCCCCGGTCTTGGTGGAGTAAGTTGTAGCTTTTTTCTATTTTATTACATTTTTTTTGTTGTATTTGACTCGTTCGGGTCCAAATTGACCACTTCTAAACCAAAGCACGGTCGGAATTAAAGGTAGCAAGACTCTGCAATGCATCTGGCTCATTTGTTGGGCAGAGGTGTCATATCATAGCAACCTGCTAGTGTCAGTAGCAGCAAGTTCCCAAATCTGTGGTGGTTAGTGAAAAACAAGCATATGATTTACTTTACCATTGACTTCAATCCAGATGCAGTTTCAAGACGTCATATCCCACTACCCATAACCGCTGTTGTTTATTGTAGTTTATTTGATTGCATTCCCATACCACCTCAATTCTTCTGTTATAAAAGGGATACCCAAATGTCTTTTTTGGTATCAAAATGGACCAGTTTAGACCAATATGGTGGCTGTGTATACAGCTTCAGAAAAGGAAAGGAAGAGCTAAGAAACTGAACTTTCACAGCTAAAACTCAAGCTTTTCATTGATGTGTTGGCTTTGGCTAAAAAGGATTGCCTCCGACTTGGAGTTTGGCTGTCAGTATGGGGTCAGAAGTCAATTAGGGTAGATTCTCAGGAAAGGAAAGCAGAGATGTCCTGGATGCTTGTCTGATCCATTAGTTGATTAGTTTATTGAAGAGTGAACACATTTAGCTTCCTATGTTAATAATGTATATATTATATATGTATATATATACCCATAGACTTCTTTAATACATCTGAGCATGTGAAGCTAACGTTCCTAAAGTAAATTTAGCATGCTATGATTCAGCCAACTGTCAACTTCCATCCTAATTTAGTATATTTAACTAACATTCCCACTGATTCTCAGTGTAGTTTAGTATAAACTTACATTTCCATTGACTTTTTTGGTTTAGAAAATTAGCTAAAATTCCCTGGCTAATTTGGGATTCCTATATAGAATTTGTTATTGCTTCACATGCTAATTCACTAGCCTAAGCTAACATAACATATCATCCCAGTCTAATTTACCATGCTAATGTAGAAGCTATCGTTGATCAACATGCTTCTTTACCACATATAGCCAATAGTCTTACAATCTGATTTAACATGTTTTGATTCACTTTACTATTGACTTGTATCGTAATTTTGCATTTTAATCTATTATTTATCATTTACTCACATGCTAATTCAATAAACGAAGCTAATCTGACATACCATCCTAGTCTAATTTAGCATGCTTGTATAGAATTTACCACAAACTCACATGCTTATTTACCACAAATAGCTTTTCGGAATCTAATTAAGCATGCTATGATTCAGTGTACTATTGACTAAATTGGCATACCAACTGACAACAATATATCAACAACAACCGTCCATTCTAGATGACCAAGATAATCTAACGCCAACATTAGCCTCGATTAACCTCACCTCAGATTGCAGAGAAGTGAAGTGGACCAAACTGTCTGTCAACACAAAAATGACCGGACATGATATAGCAAAGTAGGAATCAAGGGACAGTGTTGGACATTTATACAGATGTCTGAAACCGCCTGGAACAGACCAAACTACACACTTGATATTGAATCTGACGTGTTTTGCTTCTTGCTGCTTCTGTGTGAATCTCAGTTTTCAGGGCTAAGACATAATTGAGGATGTATTACAATAGTCCCCCTAGTGCTTAGAAGTCTTTTTAAAAAATACACCTACAGAGGAGGGAAATGGGTCTTGAGCTTGTTTATACAAATGTGTGAAAATGGTAAACATATAACTACTATATTTTATTAATTTAATTTTTAAAATTACATTTTCAGACAACATGTCCCATGAGACATAGATCGCAATATTTATAGCTCTGTTTTTCCTTTTTCCAGAACTTCTCCCCTCAGATGTCTGGTGGCTACGATGATAAATCTCCTTCCATGCCTGTGCCTGGACCAATGGTAAGACACACACACACCACACTCACACAATCATTTCAGCAACAATCATGGAGATGCCATATTTGACCTTGCCTTTGTTTGATTGACAGGGCCCAATGGGACCCCGTGGATCCGCAGGATCTCCCGGTTCCAGCGTAAGTACACCACTTCCTTCTTTTTAAACTCAAAAATGTTCATAGTTGAAGCTGGGAGGATAAGGGAAGAGCACGTGCACCCTCATACATCATCATGACATTATCTGTGACATCACTACCCTCTCCTCGGTCCCCAGTTGGCACAAAGCCAGCACCAAACTACTCACACTCCTTTCCCCTCACTGCACTGGAGTTGAAATGAAAACTACAATAACGCAAACACAGTGGTAAAACATTTCCTAATCTGATCAATATTTTAGCTGTTGAACAATACAACATTTGTTGTTAATGTCTTTGAAATGAAAGCTGAACGCAAAACACAGCTAGCTTAACAGCTAACGTCTGTGGGCTATATAAGTGTGTGTGTTTTAGCCTCGCCCAAAAATACCAGTGAAACACTATTTTGACAGCACCCGACTCACATTATCCCACACGCTTCTCACTGAAATACAATTGTTGGGACCAGCAAGTATAATTTCAAAACCTTTAAGCTAGTCGGTTAGCTTGAGGCTTTTGAGTCTCACCACAGTAAATCTGTGAGCGTAGTTGAAGCTAGCCAGGACCTGCTCCAAATTGTTCACATAGCTAGTCATTGAAAGAGACACCTGCCATACAAGAAGAGTGTTTAGTTATTCTCTTGACAGCTGCTTTTTTAAATTCTGCTACCTGGGTGAGCTGACAGCAGCCATGAAACAAAGATACCCCCAGTGAAACATACACCGATATGCAAGCTTTGACAGTTACACATACTAGAGATTGGTGTTCTTCATTTATTTGTACAACGTTTGTGGTATAAATGTAGTAGTGATGGTGTTTGATGTGTGTCTTCACCTACAGGGACCTCAGGGTCACCCCGGCCCCCCTGGTGAGCCTGGAGAGCCTGGAGCTTCTGTGAGTATTAGGAATATATTGAAACAGATACACGCCTGAATTGCGCCTCGGTAGCCTGTGGTCATTCTCACCTCGGTGTGTGTCTTTCTCTGCAGGGTTCCATGGGTCCCCGTGGCCCCGGCGGACCCCCTGGAAAGAACGGAGAGGATGTAAGTCAACTGGGTCTGCTCGTGTTCACCATCTATATCTCGGCCTAGAGGGAACAATTACTTACTCAATGTGTCCATCCCCTTCACTCTTTCTCTTAGGGTGAGTCTGGCAAACCTGGTCGTGGCGGTGAGCGCGGACCTTCCGGCCCACAGGTAAGTTGTCATGGCGGTGTAACTCTTATTCCTAGTGAAAAAGAAAACAGAGCTGTGCTAGATAGATAAATAATATCTCTTTTCTTTACCTCAGGGAGCTCGTGGTTTCCCAGGAACCCCTGGACTTCCTGGCATCAAGGGACACAGAGTGAGTCAGAGCTCGGGACTCCCCTGTTGAACAAATAAACGTTATGGCATCTCCTATAACTGTGGATTTAATCTGTTGCTATGTCTCTCCATCTCTGTAGGGATTCAGTGGTCTGGATGGCGCTAAGGGAGACAATGGTCCTGCTGGTCCCAAGGTGACTGCCTCTATTTGTTATCTTGCTCTTCCACACTCCGTCTCAGTGTAGGAAAATGCCGATTTCGCAGCACCAACGGTGGCGATTGTGATAGAAGTAGTAGTTGTAACAGATTGCTATTAGCAATGGGGATAGTAGTCACAGTATTAGAACTTATGGTGGAAGTACTCGCCATAGTAGCCTGTTAATGTTGTCCTCCGGTGACGTTCACAAGTGAGTGATTATTAAAAGAATCACAGGAATAACAGCTACAGAAGCTATCCAGACTTTAAGCCCCTAAAATTGGCTAAAACTGGCTCCTTCATTTCCCATAGTGCAACCAGTTGCATCTTTCTTTCTTTTGAGACCTGTAAACTCCAGATACCCAGTTTGTAAGTTTGTAGTTGTGGTCAATGTAGCAGCCATATTGGCTAGTTCTTGGCTAGAAGTAGCAACATTGACTAGTTGCGTTAATGTTGATTATTGATGCTACAGTTTCTATCATTCTCATCGCCCAACCTTTTTGTGTGCTTATGCATGTTTAGGGAGAGGCTGGATCCTCCGGTGAGAATGGAACTCCTGGTGCTATGGTGAGTAAAACAATCAGCCCCATCTCTGTCATATAGTTGCCATCTTGGATTTTGGATAGCTGACTGACTCTTTGTGTATCTGTTTCAGGGACCTCGTGGTTTGCCCGGCGAGAGAGGCCGCACTGGTGCTTCTGGAGCTGCTGTGAGTCCACACACCCACACACTCCATTACAAATACTTTAATCGATCAGCCAGTCTGTCATGAACAGATTAACCAATCATGTTTGTCTGTGTGCTACAGGGAGCTCGTGGTAACGATGGTGCTGCTGGTGCTGGCGGACCTCCCGTGAGTCCTCCATTTTACTCAAAATGAATACTGTCCTCAGAACAACCATGTCTGTCCTTCGGTGGCAATTATGGAATGTACTACTTCCAGTGACCCTGGTTGTTTAAAACCCCAGGGGGATTCTCAAATAGGAACCTTTTTTTCTGCTATTAAATCAAGCAAATCCAAAATAATCTATCTGCATTGGCTGTGATGGCCGGATGGATCTGTTGCTGTTTGTTTGAACCTGTTCGTCTTATTGTTTCCTTCCAGGGTCCCACTGGCCCCGCTGGACCTCACGGATTCCCTGGTGGCCCTGGATCTAAGGTACAACGAGGCCCATTATGATCCACGGCAACCTCAAACAAACCTCATCTTCAACATCATCATTTCAAGCCTTTCACTATTCAAAACACCACACGTAGTCCACTTCCTTTTCTCTTCTGTTCCCCTTCTCAAGAGAGCTTGTAGCAGTCACTAGATAGTCTCTTAACATGTGAACTTTGATGTGATCTTTGAACAGTAGTAACTAAGGATTTGGGTCATTAAAGGTCACCCAAGATTCAAAGGAATTCAGGTTCCATGTTACTATTTCATTCTATAGTTTAGTTTTAGTTTACTGTGTACAGAGACTGGTTCGAGGAGCTTCATGGATTCAATCAAACAGACAATCAATCAATCAATCAATCAATTATTAAATAAAGTAAATTAAAAATAAAGTTTTATTCACATAATACATTTAAAATAAATCAAATGAAACAATAAGGCTTTTCAAATGACTGGGGAAATAATATGAAAGTGGAGTGAAGATGAAGAGAATAATACCCGCCAAATTAGCAAAAAAAGCACGGTCACCAAATATTGACGTTGACAAATTCTCTTTGAAACACCAACAAACTGACATTTTAATCATTTTTAAACTCTGAACACAGTGTAGCCCCCGAAAACAACCCCTGTTATCCCACTTTATGTTCAATTCACACATCCATCTAAAAGTCTTCCACCATGAAGAAATTGCGGCTTTGCTTTCCCTCCGGACATTGATTGTCTGACTGCACCTTGTTCCCCCCTCTATCCAGGGTGACGCTGGACCTCAGGGTGCTCGTGGATCCGAAGGCCCAGCTGGATCTCGCGGCGAGCCCGGTAACCCCGGACCTGCTGGACCCGCAGGACCCTCTGTGAGTACAAACAGTAACCCTCTTTGACAAACTGTTCAGGTCCTAGATACGATCACCTTATTGATGATTTAATGGCATTTACATCATTCCTAAGAATCTTCTAGTCATTGACAATCTTTTCCCTTCTTTCTCCTCTCAGGGAAACCCCGGAATTGATGGAGGTGCTGGAGCTAAGGGAACCCCTGTGAGTACCTCTCTTATCACATTTACCTCAGGAACACAACAGGGTTGAGGATTCCAATCCCTTCCCCGCTCCGAAAGGTGTTGTTTCATAGTAGCATTGCCTCAGAGACTGGCAGTGCAGCATGATGTGACCATGTTGCTGGTGTGTGCTGCCGCCCCCTGCAGGGTGCTGCTGGAGTTGCCGGAGCTCCCGGTTTCCCCGGACCACGTGGACCCCCAGGATCTCAGGGTGCTGCCGGTGCCCCCGGAGCCAAGGGTAACACTGTGAGTAAATCTAGCTCAGAAAAAACTAACCAACACCAAAAATAGTGTCTGTGCCTGTAATGGACATGATTAGAAATAGTCCTTCATTCCAAACATAGTGAAGTAAAAGTAAAACTGCTAAATCATAAGTAAATATTGTTTTTAAAGTTTATTTTTATTCCTATTTATGGATTTGTTGTTGAGATCCGTCTCAGTTATTGCTTATTTGTTTGATTGATTTTGATGGCTGATGTCAATTGTTCAATTGGCATCGTTTGTTTACGTTTGCTTATTTGCCCGTCTCCCCCAGGGTGACGTCGGTGCCCCAGGAGCCAAGGGAGAGGCTGGTGTCAAGGGAGAGGCTGTAAGTATAAGTTCACCACAGTCAGCACGGAGCGTAGCTCTGTAATACACACTTGTGTACGAATACATGTTCTGTCTCTAATGCCATCCGCATGTGTTTTGCGTCTGTGTTCTACAGGGCATTGCAGGAGCTCAAGGACCCTCAGGACCATCCGGTGAGGAAGGCAAGAGAGGAGCCAGAGGAGAGCCTGGTGCTGCAGGAGGACGTGGAGCTCCTGGAGAGAGAGTATGCATCTCACTTTCTACTGTATACTGTGATATATTCTTTAATATTAAGTGTAACTGGTAAGGAAAGTGAAAGTTGCCCAGGGTGGTGTTTTCTTACCTCAAAGAGAAAATACAATCATATCTGGTCAGTGCAAATATGAATATCTTAACAGGAGCAAGTAAACACACTCTCTAGTGCCCCCTGATGGCCAGAAAGATGAACTGTAAATGCAGGAACAGAGCATAATTTCCAGATACCAGAGATCCATACAATGCAAACATAGCTCATGCTGCCACCAGGGAGTGACATGGTCATGCGACAATTGTTTCCTGAGCTTTCCTGATCTGGCCCACAATGCATCATGTCTGACAGTAAAGAAAACCTGACATTTTGAAACATTTTAGACAATACAATATAATTGAACTAACGTAGGGTGGAATTTCACATTGTTGTCATGGACTTGCTTCATGGGAAAGGACAGGGCATATTGAGATCATGGTAATAGGCTGTCTAGATACAGTGTCTACAGTGTTGGTGATAAAGCTAAGTGCTTGATTCTTTTTACAGGGTGGCCTTGGCGGTCGTGGTTTCCCTGGCTCTGATGGCCCCGCTGGACCCAAAGTGAGTAAAAAACACAAGCACACACATTTGACACGTCCCTCCATTCCTTTTACAGTCATGGAGATACTTTAGATCAGATCTGATTGAACTAATCTTTGCCTTTCTACCTCTGTTCCCTCTCTTTCTCCCCCATCATAGGGTGCCAATGGCGAGCGTGGTGCCCCTGGTGCTGTTGGACCTAAAGGTTCCAGCGGTGAGCCTGGCCGCACTGGTGAGTCTGGTTTGCCTGGAGCTAAGGTGAGATTCCCTACTATCTGCCCATTGCACAATTGTCAGCAATATAATTTATTCACCGCACAAGCCTCTGACCTCTGACCTCTGCTTGTAGGGTATGACTGGTAGCCCTGGCAGCCCTGGAGCTGATGGCAAGATGGGCCCCGCTGTAAGTTCACGCTCAGGGTAATACATTTGTTTAATCGCATACAACGTTTAATTCAATTAATCCTTCATAAATCCTGCTCACCAGGGAGCCACTGGACAAGATGGCCGCCCCGGACCCCCTGGCGCCGTTGGAGCTAGAGGCCAGCCTGGAGTCATGGGATTCCCCGGACCCAAGGGAGCTGCTGTGAGTAATGGGTCTCAACTGGAACAAAGTATCACAAATCATTTGCTTCTGACTCTTTAATTCATCCGACTACTAAGGAGTAGGCATCCCTGCTAATAGTGCTCTTCTACTTCTGTCTGTAGGGTGAGGGTGGAAAGCCTGGCGAGAGAGGAGTTATGGGACCCACTGGCCCACTTGTAAGTTGTCTACACTTTGCTACTCCTTGAATCCACTGCACTCTACTGTTACATGAACCTGTGTATCTGAAAGCCTGCCATCTCTCTACCCAGGGTGCCCCTGGAAAGGATGGTGACGTTGGTGCTCAAGGCCCCTCTGGACCTGCTGTACGTAAAACGCACACACACATGCCCACATTGACACCCGCCTCATAAGCCTGATTGTCTCACGCTAAAAAATACACTTAAAAGCTACTGACAAAAAGTGGTACCCACACCATGCCTTACTCCTGGCCACATTCTGTTAGCTCTAACAGTCCTTCTGCTGCTCACCCTCAGGGACCTTCTGGTGAGAGAGGAGAACAGGGACCTGGCGGACCTCCCGGATTCCAGGGTCTCCCTGGACCCCATGGTGCCATTGGTGAGAGTGGCAAGTCTGGAGAGCAGGTACTAACTGAGATAGGGTTGAATTAAATTCCTAATCAA
Source organism: Anoplopoma fimbria (assembly GCF_027596085.1). Lineage (NCBI taxonomy): Eukaryota > Metazoa > Chordata > Actinopteri > Perciformes > Anoplopomatidae > Anoplopoma > Anoplopoma fimbria. The sequence continues at coordinate 20,312,939 of NC_072459.1, read as the reverse complement.
ATTGATACTGTCATACTGTGAATTAACGTATGATTTGCTTCTCTGTCTATCTAGGGTGTGCCCGGTGAGGCTGGAGCCACAGGACCTGCTGGATCTAGAGTAAGTCACCTATTATCATTGTCATGTTCCCAATTACTCAACAGACTGCTCCCAGCAGATTCCATTAATGGAGCATCTTTGGAGAGTTGTCTAAATAAGTAAATTCTTACCAACCAGGATACAAACAAAGCTACGTGGTCTTGCTATAAGTGGAGTGAACATTGTTGTTAATGGTAACAGGTTAAAGCTAGCTAACAACAGGCTAATGCTAATGCAGTAGGATTAATCATAGATCGTCATTACTTGGACTTCCACTTCAACTTCCCTAACTCTCTGCCACCCCTTTCCCTCAGGGTGACAGAGGATTCCCCGGTGAGCGTGGTGCACCTGGTGCTGTTGGACCCGCTGGTGCCCGTGGATCCCCCGGATCTGCTGGAAACGAGGGTGCTAAGGTAAACTTCGGGACATGTGAAAGAACCTGTTCTCATTGATTTGTTGGGTAACCCTCCTGCTCTTGTTCTCTACCTCTTCCTCCTCTTCCCCAGGGAGATGCTGGAGCCCCCGGTAATCCCGGAGCCCAGGGTCCTCCTGGACTGCAGGGAATGCCTGGTGAGCGTGGAGCTGCTGGCCTTCCAGGACTGAGGGGAGACAGAGTGAGTCGCCACAACAATATTCCTAGTACTCCCAGTTTATAGGATTAGTCGGTACTGAAGTAACCTAATGAGGGGCCTGACTCACGCAACGCCATCCACAGTAGCTTTCCAGTATAAATGTATTCCTAACTCCCCCTCTCCATCCAACAACCAAGGGTGACCAAGGAGGCAAGGGTGCTGATGGAGCTCCTGGTAAGGATGGCCCCCGTGGTTTGACTGGACCAATTGGACTTCCCGGATCTGCTGGTGCCACCGGAGACAAGGGAGAGCCTGGCGCACCCGGACCTGTCGGACCTGCTGGAGCTCGCGGAGGCCCTGTAAGTACCTGTCCATCTGTTCTTCTCAAGAGCAGTAGAGGAAGCTGCTTGAATCTTGAAATCAATGACCGACTCTGCTTCCTCCTTCTCTTCCTAAGGGTGAGCGTGGAGAGTCTGGACCACCTGGACCTGCTGGATTCGCCGGACCTCCTGTAAGTCACTTCTTCATGAATGTCCTGGCTCCTTTTACCGACTGTTTGTCTTTAGCTTGAAGCTTCAACACAGAATTTACTAAGCCTCTCTCCCCATCCACCATCATTCCACCACAGGGTGCTGATGGACAGCCTGGTGCTAAGGGAGAGGCTGGAGATAATGGTGCTAAGGGAGATTCTGGTCCCCCCGGTGCTGCTGGACCCACTGGTGCCCCTGGACCTCAGGTTTGTAAACATTCACACCTCCTTATATAAAATCCCATAATTCAGAAGGGAACATTAGAAGTTGAGGCTACATTGCCTGGTACTGGTTCTCCCATGTTGACTTACGATATGTTGTGTCCTTTCAGGGTCCCAATGGAAACACCGGCGCTAAGGGAGCCCGTGGATCCGCTGGACCTCCTGTAAGTCAACACTCTTCATCTCTGTCCATCTCTGTGAATTCTGTCAACGAATGTTTTCTTATAGATGAATTACTTGTATTGCGAGAAGCCCATTGTTTATTATTCATCCCTCTTTTTTATTGAAGTGATACAGCCATTTTTCCAGTCAGTTAATGGCCCTCTGTCTGTCCCTAGGGTGCTACTGGCTTCCCTGGAACTGCTGGCAGAGTTGGACCCCCCGGCCCCTCTGTAAGTCTTCCCCTAATGTTATCAATACTTATAGTTCCTGTAGCAGGGCCCAACATCCTCGATGGTATTCAGCAATGTTGCGTTCTTCCTCATAGGGCAACTCTGGACCCCCCGGACCCGCTGGACCATCTGGCAAAGAGGGACCCAAAGGAAACCGTGGTGAAACCGGACCTGCTGGTCGCTCTGGTGAGATAGGTGCTGCTGGACCCCCAGGACCTGCTGGAGAGAAGGGTGGCGCTGGTGCCGAGGGAGCTCCCGTAAGTTATACTTAACCATCAAGAGCCCCTTCCCTCTCAATCTGTAACAGAACCAAATGATTGGTTGCTTACAAAAAACAGTATGATTTCATTCCAACTTTATTATCCTCTTTATGTTGTAGCATTGAATTAATTAAGTTTCCACATTATTTAGCTGTTCGTTGCTGTCCCTACACCTTGATGCATAACGTATATAACCTCTTTCACCTTGTGTCTCTCTGTCCACCCCTGCAGGGAAGTTCTGGTATTCCTGGACCTGGAGGTATTGCTGGACAGCGTGGTATTGTTGGTCTGCCTGGACAGAGAGGAGAGAGAGGTTTCCCTGGCATGCCCGGACCTTCCGTAAGTTTCTGTTATTACTCTTCAAACTGTACTCTACAAAACTACAAACTGCACAGTGGATCTGATGGAAACAGAATACCCAAAAATGTTAAGCCAGCCAATATAATGTTAAGTATCAAACATCACTCCAAATCCAAAATATAAAATGATCAAGAAAACACTTCTAAATGATGTGACAATGAATCAAAACCACTGAGGATGACTTGGAAATGCCATTTAACTCTGGTTCATTCAATGAAAAGTCTTCAGTCACCTGGCTGCAACACTATGTGAATCCCAGCAAGCAGGAAGCACATTTTCTAAAATCCATCAAAAAATCAACAGCACCTTGCTGGCCTTCTGCATTAAAACCTGCAATATTGGACAAGACAATATAAACTTGAATCTATTAGAAGAGTAACAGTGCTTGTTAGGACTGTGCTAACTTTGCCCGTGTCACCCGCAGGGAGAGGTTGGAAAGCCTGGACCTTCTGGCCCCGGTGGTGAGCGCGGACCTCCCGGACCCATGGGACCCCCTGGACTGGCTGGACCCTCTGGTGAGACTGGACGTGAGGTATGAATAAACAATTTCACCTGTACACTAACTATCTGTCCGACTTTTGTATTCTGGTGTAGGTGTTTTCTAATCAGTTAACCTGCTTTGTGTTTGTGCTTTAGGGAAGCCCCGGAAACGAGGGATCAGCTGGTCGCGATGGAGCTGCTGGACCCAAGGTAACTCAAATTACATCATTGCTAAGTCACCAACAACAGATGGATTACTAAATAGGCCGACCGGGCACCGGCCCTGGGGCCCACAGTGTCAGGGGCCCCTCTGGCCTTCAGCTACAAAATGTCAACTCAGAGTCACCTACCAAACAAGATCAGACTGAAAATGACCACAAAAAAACATAAAACTACAAAGAGACACAAAAAGATGACACAACTATAATGTGGGGCAAAACAACCACAAAGAGACACTAAATTAATACAAAAAGAAACAAAACAACTACAAAGAGATACGTAACAACTACAAAGAGAGATAAAAAAAACAAAAAACTACAAAGAGAGGCTAAACAATGATAAAGTCTGTGCGTCTTGCTCGTATATAGGACAGATAGTGGGGCGTATTGCATGTCTAAACTAAGCTTGAGAAGAGTCAGCTAGGTTGACATGAACCTAGGTAAAGCAGCCTGCAAGGTCATTTAGCAACAGTGGCTTCTGATAAATACAGTGATGTTGAGCTTAGCACCTACTACAGTTAGTAAGCTGAAAATCTAACATTATCACACACAATCAGAGTCATGTCTGTGAGAAATCGGAAAAAGTCTGAAAACAATTGTGTTGACATGATAGAAAGAGTTAGACCTGCATGTATTCTCCTATATAGCCTAGACGGTGGCCTGTTTCACCTATTCTTGTATACCTGAAGTTTCTTTGAAAAAAATCAAAGGCCAAAAAGCCTGAGAGATTTTCGAGTACAGATATTTTGTTTCTATTTGTGCCTTTATCACCACAGCAGCTTGTTATGATATATATGAGATTAAAGCTGGTGATAAATATTTTATGTTTGCATTTTAGGGAGACCGTGGAGAGAGCGGCCCATCTGGAGCCTCTGGTGCTCCTGGACCATCTGGTGCCCCCGGACCCGTTGGACCCGCTGGAAAGAATGGGGACCGTGGAGAGACTGTGAGTGACACCAAAGCCATTTTTCAGTTTATCCATTGTGCTTTTATGAAAATATCTTCAGTATACAGTTCAGTAAATGTTAATGGCATATAGCTAATATTAATATCAGACCTCCTGTAGGTGAGAGCATAGATTATGTTTTGCTGCAACTTGCCTTTTAATAAAACTGTTTTATGTATGCTTCAGGGACCTGGTGGCCCTGCTGGCTCTGCTGGCCCTGCTGGACCTCGTGGCCCTGCTGTAAGTAACAACATTAGCACCATTGATAGAAACAAACAATAGAATAGATGGAACAGCATACAAATGAAGGCAAAACAACACTCCTCACCCTCCCCCCCCTTACAGGGAGCTGGTGGTCTTCGCGGAGACAAGGGAGAGGCTGGAGAGGCTGGAGAGAGAGGCATGAAGGGACACAGAGGATTCACTGGCATGCAGGGACCCCCTGGATCAGCTGTATGTCACTTCACACAACCACACATATATATATATATATATATATAACATAAACAACATAGACACTTTATTTCTACCTACTGATTTTGTTCTGAACCCATAGGGATCTAATGGAGAGCAAGGACCCGCTGGTAGTTCTGGACCCGCTGGACCTAGAGTGAGTTAACACACCACACAATCTCTAAGTGCTTGGAGTAGTTTTAGCTATTTTGCATTTTAAGATTTGGTTAATTTTAAATCTCTCAGTGTTTGGAGGGACTTTGACATTCAGAGACTTTCCCTTTATGCTGTTTGCAGGGCCCTAGTGGATCTGCTGGATCTTCTGGTAAGGACGGTATGACTGGCCTGCCTGGACCCACTGGACCTCCTGGACCTCGTGGACGTTCTGGAGAGATGGGACCTGCTGTAAGTCTATATGTCTAACAAGCCACCCGCTCATATGTCTATTTACTTTGTGTCTCCAAACTGAGGGAAAATAATAAATAATCTACCAGCACTGAAATAACCAACTTCTTCTCTACCTCCTCTTGCCCTTTTTCTCTCTCAGGGTCCTCCTGGACCTCCTGGACCTCCCGGAGCACCAGGTGCCCCTGGCGGCGGATTCGACCTTGGCTTCATTTCCCAGCCTCAGGAGAAGGCCCCCGATCCCTTCCGCATGTTCCGTGCTGATGACGCTAACGTTCTCCGTGACCGCGACCTGGAGGTGGACGGCACCCTGAAGAGCCTGAGCCAGCAGATCGAGCAGATCCGCAGCCCCGACGGTACCCGCAAGAACCCCGCCAGAACCTGTCGCGACCTTAAGATGTGCCACCCTGACTGGAAGAGCGGTGAGTTTTTACCCGACAGTGGGGGATCAATCCAAGTGTGGAGGTGGATTAGAGAATTTATACCAGCATACTGGAGTTGTGATTTTTCTGACCTTGTCCTCTCCGGACTCCTTGTTCTCCAGGCGAGTACTGGATCGACCCTGACCAGGGCTGCACTCATGACGCCATCAAGGTCTACTGCAACATGGAGACCGGAGAGACCTGCGTATCCCCAACTCAGCCCGAGGTCGCCAAGAAGAACTGGTACATGAGCAAGAACATCAAGGAGAAGAAGCACGTCTGGTTCGGAGAGGCTATGACCGATGGCTTCCAGGTAAACATGCTGAACCAACCAAACAGAGCTATCCCTCCTCTGGTTTCGCAGTTCAGTCAGTAACATCTCACCCTTCCTCTCTCCTACAAAGTTCGAGTATGGAAGCGAGGGCTCCGCGCCAGGGGATGTCAACATCCAGATGACCTTCCTGCGTCTCATGTCCACTGAGGCAACCCAGAACATCACCTACCACTGCAAGAACAGCGTCGCCTACATGGACGCCACCGTCGGCAACCTCAAGAAGGCCCTGCTCCTCCAGGGCTCCAACGAGATCGAGATCAGAGCCGAGGGCAACAGCCGCTTCACCTACAGCGTCCTGGAAGATGGATGCACGGTGAGAAACACTTTAGTTGATACTCTCATGCCAATCCTACTGACAGCTGGGTCAGCTTCAAATGCTTAACCTTCAAAGTTAGGAATGACCAGTAGGTCACAATTCAGCAAGCTTGTACTTTCCCTGATGGTATACACTCAGTGGTTTTGAGTCAGATCGCAAAGAACCTACCTGCATGTAAGCTAAGGTAGCTAATCTTGCTGTTCATGGGATTTGAACAAAAGTACAGTCAAAAATTTGAGACATTTTCAATTGTCCGATGTTAAACATGCAGGGGCCAATTTGAATGGTGATGATAATGACCCTTTCTTCTTCTCTCCCTCCAGTCACACACCGGTACATGGGGCAAGACAGTCATCGACTACAAGACAACGAAAACATCTCGCCTGCCCATCATTGATATCGCTCCTATGGACGTTGGTGCTGCAGACCAAGAGTTTGGCCTTGAAGTTGGACCCGTCTGTTTCTTGTAAAAAGAGAAATCTGGACTTGAAATTGTTGTTGTGTGTGTGTGTGTGTTTTATTTTTTCTAGCAGTCATCTCTCTCTTAAAAAAAAAAAGCCCACCAAAACATTTCTCTAATGCCATTTTTCTGAAAAATCTGACCCCTCGCTCCTGATTCTACGAATTTCCATTCGGCCATTGTTTTGATGGTCCACTTTGCCTAAAACCTGCACTTCAACAAGATGGCGACGATGCGGCGGTGTCTGCATTGTTGCGTTTGGGACCACTACTTTTTTTTCATTTCTGACAATTTTTTTTTGTTTTTTTTACCATCACCAACACCAAGGATCCTGTAGAGAAGACATTTTGTTTCACTGGCAACAAGAAAATAATATATGCTTCTGTAAAGTGTAAAAAAAATTGACTTCCCCTCTTCATCCAGCCATACCAGGCCTCTCTGGAGTTTACAGAAACACACAGGTGACTTTTGTATTTTTATACACCACTGTGGCAAGAGGAAAGAAAGGACAGTCCCCAACAGACAGAACCCAATTGCTTTGTACCACATTTCAGGTGTTGATGAATAAACGGTGAAACTGACAGCCATGTTTGTCTCTGTTGTTCTGCCCCCCCCCCCCCCCTCTCCAACCCCGTCAACCTGGCACAGACAACACTGACAACTCCCCCCTTCTCATCCTCTGATTTTGTGGCTGTTGTGATTTGTTTTTTTGTTGTGGTTGTGATTTGTTTGTTCCTTTCTATTACTCCCTTTTTTCTTTTTTTTAAAGAAAAGTCACATTAAAACCACCAGCAGAGAAACATGGGTTCAAACCTCTTTTTTGAAAGAAAAAACAATCCTATGGCTACCTCAGAAAAGCAAGGAATATCAGCTGTAAAAGAAAAAAAAAGGGGGCCCAGTGTTTGTGAAGTGAAGCCTGCAGTAGTTTTGGCGCTCCTTGGGGTAGTCGACTTTTACAAACATTTAAGCAGAAGCGGAAACAGCTAAAACTTAAGGTGCTATTCTTTCTTTGAGGTGTCCTGGCTGTCCAGTACGGCTATACTGTTGTGTAGTGTTAAGGTCACTCTGGCTAGCAGGGCCCTCTTGGTGCTAAAACGAAACCACCGTTTTTTTACTCTTGGCGCCCAGAATGAGACAGAATTCTTCTCTTTTCCAGCTACGGTCGAACTGGCACTCAAACTCTATAGCTCTGAGTTTAAAGTTAAGAGCGGATCCACATCTCTTCTTCTTACACTTTTTGGTTTCATGTTTTAAACCCCACCTCCACCTCTACTGTCCTCCAAAATACAACCTCCACCCCATCATCCCTACATCTGTTGTAGTTTGTTTCTTGTTTTCTTGTGCGAAGGGTGAATTTTCTCAAAAAAATTGGAAATATTTTTTTCACAAATGCACAGAATGAGAGCCATCAGTAAGGAGTTTGTGAGAGAATGCAGACAGACACACCCATAGGGGGGGAAACACCACAAGGATCTGTACCTATTTTGTATATGTATAATAAATTGAGATGTTTTTAATTATTTTGAATGCTGAAATAAAGCATGTTAAGTGGTCTAACATTTGAATTCTGACTAATTCCCTGAGTGACTCACTGACTGCCCCCCTAGAACTTGAATTAAAGGAGCGTTTTCTTTACAGATTCACCAGTTGTAAAGTGACTTTGTCTGAGAGATTAATGCAAATTCTCAGAAATGCTTGTTTAATCTCTCGGAAGGGCTGTTCCTAACTGACACAGAGAGTGTGAATGTGCGGGGAAGAGAAAAAGATGCAACTGAGACAAATCCCAGAGAGGGTCTTCACTTTGGGTTAGGAGCTTAATCAGGACTTTGGGTGTCCCTGTTTGCTTAAAAAGCTCAGTCTGGATCAGGAACTACTTTGACATGCACTGTGACATTTTGCCCAAAAATCTGAAAATATCTGGTCTGAAAACATATCCCAGGCTCACCTCACTGGGCAGCGTGTACTGTGTCTTGGTCAGAAAAGATGAATGACTGTGGCCTACCTCTCAGACAGTGGAGACTCCTCATGGTTGTTGGGCAATCCCAAAGAGCTGGTGAGCTTTCATGCGTTCTGTTGAATCCAATTTGAAAAGGAAGATTTTTTAACATCCATAATCCGTCAAGAAACACCTGATAATCCTGCATTGATGATGATAAGATTTTGTCCCCAATAATCCAGTTTTTCCACAGCGAGGGAGACCCTTCTGCACAGCTCCGGCAGCAGGACTGAGGGCTGCCGGATGGACCTGCTCCGGTGCTCAGCCTGTTGGCATCAGCTTGGCTTGACAAAGACACTGATTGTACACCTTGGAGGGAGGCAGCTGCCCCAGGATAGGTTGCAGTCCCAGCGGGAATCTGGATTCTTTTTTTGCATAGAATTCGGGTCTTTATTTGAGGCCTTGGCAGAGGAATGCTGACCTCTCCGGTTTCAGACACAGAGGAGGCTCTGTTAGCTGAAAGGAAGCCCCCTCTGCAGGCGAAGAGGGACTCAGCAGTTGACTTTAAACTGGGGGTAAACATCAGAGGGATGGTGATGAGGTGAGGCCAGGTAAAAGCAGCCAAAAAAAAGAAAGAGATTGAGATGTACATGACAGGGGTACTGGCAGAGGTTTAGAGGTTCAGTTTGCTCAAAATTACATGAAAAGGAAATATATTTTGACCCTCAGTGGTGTTTGGTCATGAAGATAGTTAAGGTTTTATTCATACAGTTTTTGGGAACTATGACAACAAAACCATTTGGTTTAAGCTGCAATATATTGGATTCAGTGCATTAATATATAAGAAAAACAACTATTTGCTATATAAAGATATGGATTGGAGAAATGTCTCGCTGAGCATAGAAGGAAATAGCTCTCCATCTGTGTGTGTTGGAATATGAGCTTCTCCTTTGCTGTAAGTGCATGTTAGTGGATGTGAGCATGCCCCACTGGTCTGGTTGGCCGCCATACGACCGTCCAGTTGATAACGCCGTCCCTGTTTCATTCTGTTCTGTCTTCCACTAACTATACAGAATGGACGGATAAAGCCTTTCCAGCTGTTTACGCTGTTTTATTAACTTAGCACAACTCATACAACATAGCATACATGCACAACTCACTTAACCTGTGTTGCCCTCTAAAAGGTACAATACCATTGTTACAGTCCCGACCCATGGCGTCGTTGTGGAAACGTAGCACCAAAACTCCACTAGAAAAAAACATCATGGTTTGTGGTCAAACAATAACTACTTAACGTAAGAAACGCAACAATGTAACTACCATGAATAAACGACAAAACTTTCTTACATACCATTACAAAACAAGAATAACCAATAAAGCAAAATCCACAACTCTGACATTGAAACAACCATTGACCATTGTCAATCTAAATATAATGTGTTTTTAAACCCAGATTTGACATTTTTTTGTTGTCATAAAAACCTGAAATATGCTGTCAGACGTCGATTTGGACAGATGACTGTGCAGTGAGGCAGCAGCTAACACAGACTTATCGTACAATTAAGTATGTCTCCTTTATTACTGTCACTTGGATTTCTTATACACTAATGTAATCACAAAGTACATCAGGGTGCGCTTCCATGCAAAATAATGCTCCAGTACTGACTGGGATCATAACTGGATGCAAGCAGTAAAACTGGAAACTCCCCTTAATATTCGCCTTGACACAAGAAAACAAAACTATTCATGAAGAAGAATGTTTAGATATGAAAAGGCACTGAAAGTTGGCCACATGTCCATTAGATACAAGTGCCATATTGGAAAGTTTACATGACTGTGTGATCTGTGCATAAATAAGGTCTTACATTTGCACCGCTGTCAAATTTGCGACTGCAGATGAATCACATTTATTATTCACCGTTAGAGCTAGGTTAGGCAATTTTGTTATATTTCTTGAAATTCTCCTCAAATGTTATGATAAAAAAAAAAAAGATTTCACAATTTTGCGTATTATTGCGCAAAATTCCCAATGGCATGAATAATCTTTATTCTGTTTACATGCTATAACTGGTAATACTGAACATTGTCTGTTAATTTTTTTCTCATGGTTACTAGTGTCTTCTCCATAAGTGTGTCACTCCGTGGCCAAGCTGCTGAGCTGTAAGTTCGAAGACAAATACCAGGTCCAAGGTAGTCAAGTTAGAACTGTGCAAAGTGTCAAATAAATTCAAATAAAAGCTTATCCAAGAGGACGCGGCAGAGCAGCAGAGTGACGGCCACCTGAGACAAGGAGGCCCTCCGGCCGAGCTGGACACCGTGTCCCTGTGGTGGGCCATGCTGGGCAGTGGACAGGAGCTTCCAGAGCCATACTTCCCTCCCAGCGTGGACACGCCCTCCCGAGCCAGCAGGATGCCGGAGAAGGTGATGGTTTTGGAGATAGTGCTGGCCCAGGCGCAGCTCCCCACGTTCTGCTTCATCCACACCTGGTCCTCTTTCTTCAGTTCCTCCATGTAGTAGCAGGTGTTGAGGGTCGTGTCAGGACCGGACACCTAGGGGACAGGAGGACGTTCAGCTCGGCTATTGAATATCAAAAGCATCCATGGTTTTATTTATTTTAGATCCTCATCATCTTTACTAGGGAATACAAGTTTGTCTAATTTTGGTTTGGTTTTTCATTTGCTTTGTTTTCATTTTCCTAAACCAGATGTTGATACTTTTGCTTCAGACAATGATGTGCAATATAGTTTTGCTAATTTTAGCTGTCTAGTGTCATGTAAAGGTCGTGGAACTTTCAACCACATGTCATGGTTTCCATCAGTGGCTTGAATTAGCTCAGCTGTCAAGGAGGTGTCTCATGTTTTTGCCTTTTTTAATGGGAGGCATTATGTTTCGGGTTGTATATCCGTTCAAACCTATGTGTATATGTTCATTTGGTGAAATGGATATTTTGGCAACGCCTAGAGGGATTTGCTACGAAGTTGGCACAAACATCCACCTGGACCTAAGGATTGACTGATTTCATTTTGATTGTTAAAGGTCAAGGTCATGATACCCTCACATTCTTTCCATATTCCTGATATCTCAGGAACCTTGATCAAATCTCCTCAAATTTGGCACAAATGTCCACCCGCGCTCAGGGATGAACTGATTAGAATTTGGTGGTCAAAGGTCCCTATGACCTCACATCCTTTGGCCATAACTAAAGCACTCATATGCTAATTATGACAATTTCACACAAATGTGTAATTGGATAAAATGTTCAGATGCTGACATTTTGCAACATTACTGGTTGGAGGAGGCATACAACCTAAACTGGTTCATTTAACTTTTGTCCAGTGTGATCTATTAAGGCCAGGTTTAGTTTTTACTCTAAAGTTAGTTGTTTAGTTTTGTGTGATATAGTTTTTATTATTTTAGTCTATTGTTGAGTCTGGCACACTTTAGTCTTTTTCATCATGTGGTGGTCACTGTTGACAATTAATGGCTTTTTCTTTCCCGGAACCATTATAGATACATGTCTCTTCACATTGTGCTAATCATGTTTGTTAATTTTTTGGAATGTTTCAAACAAAAATGTATATTTAGTTTATTACATACTCGGTTTTCTCTTAGAGTTAAGTAATGTCTTCCAGTGCATAGCAACCATCCTTTTGACTTGATTACCATGATAATTTAGTCATGTCCTTTTGTTTTTTCTTGTTTAATTTAGTAAAGTCTTGTTACTTGTTTCTTTTACGCTCACTCTCACTTTTTTGTAGTCTAGTTTAGTGTCGTGTACCTGAGCATGGCAGGCCATCCTTGCGTTCCCGTTGACCATGAAGTACCAGGCGTTGTTGTGGTCTCCTCGGCAGAGCTGGGCGGCAAACACAAACTGGTATACGCCAGCGACCGGCGCGGTGAACACGCCCGCCATCATTGTCGTAGGCCGAGCCCTGGTTCACCAGCACCTGGTTGAAGACGATTGGGTTGAACAGGATATCTCTCAGCTGGCCCTGGTAGACACAGATTTATGTCTCAATCACATGTTCGAAGACTACATCCATTCGTCCGCTAAATTACATGTCATGTCTAACAACAAATGAAATGTCAACTATATTTTGTTTCTACTTAAATATACACATAACATAACACACACACACACACACACACACACACACACACACACACAGACACACACACACACACACACACACACACACACACACACACACACACACACACACACACACTACCCACCTTGCTGTCTGGCTGCTGTCTGTCGGGGGATATGTGGAGAGAATTAGAAGAGAGGTGGTTATGTTTAACCAGTATAAGAGTCAGACAGTGAAAAAAGTAAATCCCCCTCTAATCCCTGTTGTTCCATCCTGCTCTGTTTAGCTTTAAAACCTGTTAGCTAAAAGAGAGACAAAGGGGACGAATTTGTCTCCATTCATGTCATAATCTGTCCTTCCCTTGAACTTTCAGTGATGCACAGCCTCTGGTTTAATAACACTGGGATCTCAAATTTTCTGTAGGGATAAAGTATTTTAAGTTTTGGGTATTCCAGCTAGGTTGGCTGCCTAATATCAGTTTGGTCTCTCCATGGAGGGACTTGTTCAAGATGTGCTAACGTTAGCTTGCCACAGGGCTTAAGGTGCGGGGGGGCGGGTAGCCTCCACCAAAATGTTTCACCTGGTAGTTCAAAGTTGTCTTATTCACATCGTCTTCAGCTGCCTTGCTAACATTAACCAGGGAGTGGTGTTTAGAGTTGAATGATGTGTAAACCGTGCAACTGAGTTCAGGAGTAACGTTGATCTGCTGGATAATCAGTAAATCCCTTCAAATCGTAATCCTGTTTGTTAAACCAAAATGTCTGGCTTTCTCTTTCTACACATGTTAAATATAGAGGAAATGGGTGTAAAGGATTTGGAGTTGTAGGCTAGAGTTTGGATTCCCGACCCGAGCCTGGCAGGCAGGGCTGAGTTCGGGCAACTATTTACAAATGATACTTGACATGGTCCTTAAAGCTATAAGTGAAATTATAGTACAGAGATACATTTAAATGTTGGGACCTACTGTCCAGTTGTTCGACACTCGTTCACTGTTCTGCCTGAGTGTCCAGAGTATGCTCTGCTGCCATGGTACGGTTTATTCTAACAGTGCTCCAAGTTTACAAAGGCTGTAGAGTACGATCTGGCACTAAGAGAGACTATTTAGGAACACACTGCAGTAACACAAACTCAGTGCTGAAAGGACCGAAACATGCGGCCTGAGCTGCACTGTAATAATTCTTTGACATTTTTTGTCTTTGTTTTTTTTCTGATGTGATTGTGACATAACATCCTAACATCCTAATCTATATGAAAACAAAAAGATGCACGACAATGGAGGGCACAAAGCAAGAACAACAGAATGTCCCTCTGCTGTTCGGCATGTCTGGGCTCTGTATCATTCTTTAACCCCGCCCCTAACACAAAGACATCTAATAAATGTATCTCAGTTCAGCGGTAATCTTCTTGACATCTGGCATTTGACCTCAATAGGACTGTTTCTCTCTTTCTCTTTCCCTCCATCCAGCAGTAATCCCCTGTGCTGTCCAAAGACATATGGTCGTCATAAAGAACTCTGTCCAGAGCTGACTGTTTGTCGGACTGTGATGATAAATGCTAAAAATATATTTGGATGTTTAACAGTCACGAGCTATTGTCACTAATGTTGTTGAAATCAACAACCTTGACAACCATGAAGAGAAATTGACATGATGGTCAGCACACAGGATGGGAGACACATTTAATGGATGTGCAAAATAACAACCAAGCTGATGTCAATCATAAAATACTCTGAGGTAATGCAAAGCAAGTTACATTTACTGTGAGTTATAACAACCACATGCTTCTGGCTACAGTAACTGATAAAAGTCTAATGACAGACTTTAATGAGTTGCATTATGGGAAATGTCGTATCCAGTGTTCTTGGAGTTTGACCCATACAAGGGAACATTATTTTCACAATATTTGAAAAAAAAGTATGACTGTGGTCTATGCTGCTTTCCTCGATTCCCTTACTGTTCTTCATCCCTGTTGGTGGGTTTCAGTTTTTACCATGTTAAGAAATATTTACTTCTTTTCATTGATCGTTGATCCTTTTCAGCGGCAATGGTCTGAAACAAAAGCTGTCTAGATACATACATTAGATTGTACCTGTACCAATTAGCTCTATTAGGTTTGAATATCATCCAATGAGCCTTAGATGATTGGCTAAACAAATGTATTGATACCTTTTAATCACACTGCATGCACATAAAACACACTTTAATTCATATTAAAAACTGTGTAGTATTTAAACATTTCTAAATTTGGCTCCAAGTGATGTTATAAAAACAGACTGAAAAGAAAGCGTAGATTTCATTGATGTTCTCTTTAATCTATCAATTTTCTACGAAAACAAAAACCTTTGAAATAAAATGTATCACTTAGGGGATTTAAAGGTTTGGAAATTATATTATAAAGTGAAAACTTAAACAAGTGTCCTTCAGGCCTTCCAGGCATATACACTCTATTGCCTGTTTTAATACCAAAGGAAAAGGGTAATTTGTTCTTTCAAGTAATCGTCCAACTGTGGCGGCCATCTTGCCTCCTTGTCACTAGAGGGACCTGGAAGTTCACCCTTCCGTCTCACAGGGTCTCCATATTGTTAGGTATTAGTTTGATTCTGTGACTCAGTGTCCCAGTTCTTCCCGCTGTTCCTCTTCCTGTTCCTCTCCGCCATCACCAAAGCCGCCACCACGGTGACCAGCACGGTGCCGGTGATGACGAGCACGGTGGCCGTCTCCGCGACGCAGAGCCGGCTGTCCACCCAGGCCAGCGAGGCCCCGGCCAGCTGCGGCGGATCCTGGCACGTCACGTTGCGGTAGTCGTCAATGTGGAGGTGGCGAACGTGCAGGATCTTGCTGAAGACGCGGTGCAGGTCGCAGTCGCAGCTCCACGGGTTGCCTGGTGGTGCAACAAGAAGGAGGTTACGAGAATAGGCCACGATACCCATAGAAGACTTTGACCAGACCAGAGTCAAATCCATGGCTTTCGATTGGACTACTTCAAAATGGTCGGGGTCAGAATGTTGCACGATACAGAGCTACAGAGGACTGTGGCACCACAAACAACTCCCTTGTCGCTAAAAGTTGCAGATTAATTGATGGATGGATGTCATGATATTACTGGTTGAAATTGGTTGGGTTTATATAAACACAAGTCATATATTTTTTACAGGAAGCAAAGATAATGGGATTTTGTTATAAAAACACACAAAAAAGGGGTTTTTTTGTCATTTTTTTGCATGCACAATATGTTTGGGATGTGATTTAAAGGGGTTAAACAGGAAATTTTTCATTTCATCTTGACATTTTATTGTTTGACTTTTTATTGTGCAAATTCCTATTGTAAGCAAGTGTGGTATCTCTTCAAATGGTCAACAACAAACAGTCTAAATTAGTATAGATACTGGAAACCTGACAGCTGGATGTGTGTGGCCGTCGTATGAAGGCATATGAATGTCTTAAACTTGAGGTGATGCAGGTTGTTTCCATCCAGAGCGAGGACGGCCAGGCTGTAGAGAGGAGCCAGAGCATTGTTGTCGATCTGCGAGATGTTGTTGTTGCTCAGCAGGAGCACCTAGTAATACAGACCGGTAATCAGACAGACTGGCATATGTGTAACTTGGTATACAAACAGTAATTCGAGTCTCATTTATTGCACCTCTAGTCCAGGCAGCATGTCCAGGCTCCCCTGCTGCACCACAGTCAGTCTGTTGTTGTGCAGGTAGAGCTGTCGGAGCCTCGAGAGGCCCCTGAACACGCCGAAGCCAACCGCCACCAGCTGGTTATGGCTGAGGTCCAGCTTCTCCATGTTGTCCAGATGCTCGAAGCTAGAAGACAGGAAAGAAAGACAGTTACAGGGTGAGACACAGAGACAGGGAGGTAGAGATAAAAGCTGAATACACTGCTCTGTGTGGAAAGGAGAAAAAACTCGGGTTCTTTTTTGACGAGTCTCTTTACTAGGGACTAACAACTCATGTCACTAATGACTCACGTCACTAAATGACAATGTTTACTTGTAGTTTGGCATGTGACATGAACAACGGTCTCCTGGAATAAATGTCCTGTGCTTGTTTGAACCTTCCACCAAGCCCTCCTTCCTGCCCTGTGTGGAGGGAAATAAGGATGTGTGTTTACAATGGAGTTAATTGCGAGCCTGGTGTGACATGAATGAGCTAAACACGGTAAACACAGAGTTCTTTCGGCGTTGGTGTCAGACGCCAAGGAGCATTGGCCAATATTTCACGTACTTGGAATGAGAACTGGTTGGGCGGTTAGCTCGTTGCAGGTGGACACAAACAAACTCAGTCCGTCCACCCTGTTAAAAATGTAGAAATCCAGTTCCAGTTCCTTTGAGGAGCCGGAGGAGGTTAACTATGAGGTATGATAATGATAGAGAGATGGACTTCCATTGTACTTCGGACAGACAGGTACCTGTTTCCAGATATATGGTCTAAGTTGTTGTGCTCCAGTCGCAGCTCTTTGAGAGCAGATAGACTGGTTGAGAAGTCGACAGGTAGAGCTGTTAACAGGTTCCAGCTGAGATCCAGCTTCTCCAGGAAGGACAAGGAGAAAAATGCCTGTGGAGAGAAAAAGAGAACGACAAAGAAAAGCATGTATTTAACTACTGCACTGACCCCAGGTCTACTTTTTAACATTACTCCCTTCCTTTTTAATCCTTTATATCTGCATTTCCTCCTCCATTCCTCTGTTCCCCTTTACGTTTCATTCCTTCACTTCAACTGCTTTCAATGCTTACTGTTCAACTGTTGCTTCAGAGTGTACACTGACCTTCTTTACACTTGTTAAAATACAACTTGGGCCACTGGATCACAAGTGGAAAGAGCTGAGCACTTGGCTGGGTGCTCTGGGATGCATTGGGCGACATATATTTGTAGTATAAACACTGATACATCTTGAAGAAAGAAAAAACACTCAAATCGCCTAACATTGCTTTGTCCATGTTTGAAAAAGCCATATATGTACAAGTGTGTCAAACATCTTTGGCAAGTTATGTGCCTGGAACATGCCAAGGAAAAGTCCCAGTCTAGTTCAACTGCTTTCAGCAATAACACTTCTGTTTTCAGCACTCAGCTCTTCCACTTCAGCTGACGTTTACATTGCTTTTATCCCTTATTCTAATTATGGCATTTCAACTGCTTTAATAGTTTACACTTTAACTGATAAGGCAATGGCTTTCAATGTTCATAAGTCAACATTTCAAACAGCTTTATCTCTAATTACTAAGATTTTAAAAGCGTTTAATTGCTTTCAGTGACAATACTCCAGAAATTAAACTGTTTTAAGTGCTCAGCACTTCCACCTTCCAACTGAGAGAGCTTTTATACCTTGTTCTAAAAATGGCATTTCAACTGGTTTCAAAGTTTACACTTGAACTGATAAGGCAATGGCTTCCAATTGTTATAGGTCAATTACATTTCAACTGGTTGTATCTCTTAGGCTTCAGGTGACGGTTCAGCTGCTTTTCATTTTGAGTTTCCTTTCAGGACTTCAATTTACCCATTAACTCATTAATTGATTCAACTACAACTCTCATACATTTCCCAAGCAAATATCAACTTTTACAATCTTTCGAAAGTTTAAAATGTTTCAAGTGCTAATTTTCCTTAAAATGTGGCCTTTTAAACTTCAATCGTCCCTTCGTTCCTACATGTGGTTGCATTTCTTGTAACTGGCTGTTGGTCAGCACCAGCACCCTCAGGGACCACAGTCCGGTGAAGGCTCGGGTGCCAATCTCGGTCAGATTGTTTCCTCCCAGCTCCAGCAGCCAGGTGCCATGCGGGAGGCCCCTGGGGATGTGTTTGAACCCGCGGTTGCGACAGTCCACCAGTTCAGCTTGCTCGTAACAAATGCAGTGTTGCGGACACAACCGTGAGCAATCGACGGATGGAAAAAGGGACGGCGGGGAAAAAAGGGTAAGGAGGAAGACGAGAGGGGCCAGAAACAGGAGACTCATAGTTTTTCCCCGGAGAGCAAGAGGAAGGAGAGCTGCTGGTTGTTAAAGTGAGGAAAGTTGAATGAAGATTGGTAGTTTGAGTCTGCTGTCCTCTTTGCCAAGCCTTGTAGTCAGCCTGGAAATAAGAAAGCAAGCAAAGGACAAACTTTTTAGGTCACAGTTCACAATTTTAAATCTGGTGACCTGGTGGCAATTCCCATATATTTCCGAAAAGGAGATATTAATGACTACCTCTTTTTTATTTGAATATGATTTAAAGGATATGCTAAACCTTAAACAAACCACGAAAAACATCTTGAAACTATTTTTTTTCACCTCTTTAACTTTAGAAGAACACACATGCTTCCAACAATCAAATGCCAGCATTAAAAATAAAGTCCAAATTTTCATCATTTCACACTTCTTTTAAAATCTTTTATAAAATTGCTGCAGTCCTTTTAATGGAGGTTTATCATCCGATTTACCCTCCCTTCCCCATCCATATGGAATTACATAATCAATCCATTAAGGAGCAGAGCAGCAGAAAGGATTAAATCCAGCAAGCCTGTCTGAAAGTCACATGGTATAAAAGCAATACTGGTATTCTGCATTTATTTCTTATTCACCGGAAAAGGTAGCTACAAATTGACCAGTTTTTTTCCCCTACTACTTCACTATAAATGCAAATAAATATTTTTTTGCTAATGTACAGTATTTTTAAGAAACATTACATGACTTTTTTTTCATGATTGATAATACATTTTTCCCACTCAAAAAAGTGAAAAACGACTATTAAGTTATTTTTCAAGACAAAAATTGAGTACAATTAAAACCACAGAAAAATAAAGAGTAAAATCAACGTCCAAACAACGTCTGGGCCTCCTTCTCCAAACTCACCTCCTCTGCTGATGGAGAACCCAGACATCCCTGCACCGCATCATCAACTTGTTTACATCCTCTCACTTCATCGGATGGCAGCTCGGTAGAGACGAGTTATGGAGACAAACAAAGACAGAGTGATGATGCTGATGGAGATTCTCGGGCCGTTCAGCTGTGTCAGTAATCCTCTAAGCCCGACCAATCACCAAATGTCTCCTCTCATCCACTGAACTCTGTCAGCTTGTCATCTCGTCTCTGCCCCCCCACCCCATTTGGCGTCCCTCCATCCATCTGTTTCATTGACTTTATTATTATATAAAGACTGTTAACCTCTTTCTTGAAAAAAAGAGCTGGCTCCCAGGTTTGGTTTACAACCTGCTGGCGCGGACACTTGCCCTGGTGTCCCAGAATTCCCCAAACCCCTGAAAACACCAGTTTTACTGCTTATGAACTACTTTGTTTTGGGAATATGGTTTTAAAGCTACTAACTGGCCTTAAGGTTTGTCCTGATCCATAACCTAATCCTTACCACACTTAATCTTGAGAAACATTACATAATTTATTTTTTATGTCTTTGACAAAACATTTTTTCACGCAAAACAGCCTGTGATTAAGCATAACATGCTGATATATAACATTTTAAGGTTTTTCCTAATTGATTGAACATTATGTTTATCAATCATCACCCATAATGTTAAAGCTTTTTTCTCCTGAAAACCTGATAATTGAATCATTTAAGCTCATAGTAAAAAGACACATACAAATACAATATTAGAACATTAGTAACATAGATCCTGTGTTACTATCAATCTCTTTGTTACTGTTTTAATGAGGGAACTTGTGTCAAAATCTCTGTGAAAGGCCATGGGATTTAAAACTAATAATTAATCAGTGGCTCAACTCCTTAACAAAACGGCGTTTCCTGCTTTTTTCTGTTTCGAATCATTGTAAACTGTCAGTCAGAGAACACAAGTTATTCGGAGTTGTCACCTTGAACATTGAGAACTTTTGATAGGCATTGCCTATTTCCTTTTTTTTTACGTTATCAATGAATCAAATATGAAAATAGCTGTTAATTGTAGTCCTTATCTAGCTCTCAGAAAGTTCATATCATGTCAGAAAGAAATATGTAACTCCAAAAATCCCTATATGTCCAAGAAACATCCTGTGAGAGCGGTCGGAATCATGTACATCATGAAGTTGCTGATTTAGACTAGGGAGTGGATATCACACGATTGAAATACTGTATATTTATGTTTTGCTAATCCAGGAATCAGAATTGGCTCATTCTGGAATCTAGGGAAATGAGAAAGTACACAAGTTAGTCAAATAGGAGTTCAGGAGAGAATATGTGTAAATAAATATTATACTTTTAAAATCGGAGGGGAAAAGCATAGTTTGTCGGGGAATAAGCAGAAACAGCATTGGGATAGTGCAACAAAAGAAAGATGCTTACATAAAATACAAAATAAAGTAGACAGGTAAGAAGTAGTGGAACAGAAAAAAAGAAAACAGATGAGATTTTTGAGATTGAGATTTGGTCACAACAATTTGAAGGGTTCACTAAATGGCATAGACATCCCACTGGTCATTGTAATAATTGACAAGAAAATTAGACAGTAGAGCACGTCCTGTTTTGAAACAGGAAAGTAGTGGAACGAAGGGCTTTGATTTCAGGACCACATGGGTTAGGACGAGGAGAGGCCAGGATAAAAAAAAAGATGAATAACAGTGGAGAAAATGGATATTTAAGATTTTGAAAGCAACAAAAACGGCTGTAACCGAATAGGACGACAGTGGACGATTGAATCCACTAGGGGGCTGTAGAGCATCTTAAAGGATGCCAGCTGGCCGGAAATAAAAACAAAAGAAGAAGAAGAAGAAGAAGAGGGAGTAGTAGTGGTAGTAGTAGTAGTAGTAGTAGTGGCTGTTGTGGGTGGTACTTGTGCACCATGCAGCGTCGAGTGGTCATTCAGTAACAGAAGAAAAATGGCAAAGCACCAGTCTCTCTGCTGTTGCTTTAGCTAGTGTTTTCTAAAGACCATGTGATATTGACGAAGCCGGAAGAGACTCCGGGAAACATCAGCGACGCAGTGCTAACTCCCAGCTAACGTTAGCATAGGAATGTAAGTTTAAGTGACATGGCTGCAAACATTATCCGTTACTAACAACCCGTCTCTTCTGGTTATTAATATAATATATTTATACTTTACGTCTCTTTGTGGCCAGAGGTGCACTTTGTCCTTGGTTTTATTTGTAATTGCGTTTAACCAGGTTAGAGAACGTTAGCTTACTTCTAGCTAGCTAGCTTTAAACATATATTGAGTTCTCACAGAATTTATAACAAGAATTTCATATTTAGAGTTGTCTATAGCTTTTTGATAAAAGCAGGCCACATTCAAATGAACTCAAAAGGTGTATTGCTTGAAGTCACCGGCTTTGTTGCTCATGTTGTAGTGCACTTTAACCTTTATGAATGGGTCATTGGAACCGAACGTTTAACTAAGTGGGATTCAAACAAGATCTTAGAGGGATCATACTTTTTTGCACAAATGATCAGTATAATTCTAACCAAAACAAACCATTTCAAATTTGAAATTAAAAAAGATCAATAAAGATCTTTATTAAAGATGCAAATACCTACTTAGAAAATATTTAACCAGCAAATATTATCATGGTTCCTACTGTCCTGGAAAACAGTCATTCTTGTGTTATTCTAGAAAACTTCTCGACATTCTTCTATTTTCCTTTAGCTGAGAATTAAGTCTGTTATGGAACAGACAAGAAGTTATGAAAAGTTGTGTTCAGGATCATATTAACGTTAAAATAGTGGTGAATGGATGATAGTATTTTAAATAGACTGCTTACGGTTATGTTGTGGAAACGCGTTGAGAACACCCCAAAGTCACATCACATGGTAGCACATGCATGATGTATGACATAATGACGTTTTATTGCTTTCTTCCCAACTTGTTTTAAAAGATTGCATAGTGTTATATTGGTTAGCATGTTTGGTTTGGTTGCTAAAGTGGACATGCTTTAAGATTTGGGATTCAACTCTGGCTAGGTGCATTAAGAGAGTTGTATAATAGTGAATGTGAAGATGGGTGGATGGGAGCCCAACTGTATGTTAGTCAAACACTGGCTAATACTTGCTAACGGTCCTTTTTTTAACTTTGTTAGAGGTGTCTCTCCCAACGCAACACTGCATTGTTAATGTAAAATGGACCATGACATGCTTTTCTTTAATAGGGGTAGCTTCACAATTAAGTGATATACTGTATAACTGATAAGTGTTTTATACATGTTTGAGGAATACTTGAAATATGAATACCTATGATATTTTGTCACAAAAGCATGCGATGCAAACAGACCGTATTATTTTTTACACACCTGTGCATCACCGCTTTGTGTCTTAATATTAAAGTTGCATACCTGTCACAATGCTAAGAATCCATGTCGTCTGAACGATAAAGGGATCCTTCTAAAATCCAGATTATTGTTTGAACAACAGTTTTTTCTAAGAGGTGCAATTCTGTTTCCTAACCCAAACAAAGATGAATGACTGAAGTGTAAAGTGAACCAAAATTACAACTTTTATCAATTTTTGCTATTACTGTGGGATACAGTAGTAGCTTGGGAAACTAGTTAAAGTACGTTTAATTCCAAAGGGAAAGATGTATTCTTTTAACCAGATTGTTTTCCAAATGATTCAAATCTTTAGGGAAAATTAAAATGCAGGGACAATAAAAACCACTATAAGAGATTCATCTTTCAGAATAACCCATCCATAGCTCTGTGACTTGAGTATGTTAATAGTCGTATGCTGTTCCTCCAGAGTTTTAGACTGCTTGTCCATCTATGATGCAAAATAAGAAGTCCTTACGTGTGGTTCTGCAGAAGCCATGGCCGAGGCCGGAGCCCATCTGACCTCCACCTCTGCCAACGAGCAGCCGTCCATCTTCGAGGTCCTGGCTCAGGAGTCTCTGATGGAGGCGGTCCGACCGGCACTGAGACACGCTGTCAAGGTGAGGGAGTGGCTTTAAAATCTGTAAGGCTCGTCAGTGTGACTGTTTTTAACTTTTAATATTCATTTATTTTTTTGTGTCAAAAATTTGGAATGCATTTGTTTGATAATGTGTAAGATCTGCATGACTTTTAAAAGTAGGATTTTTGCCACTTAAAATCACTATTTTTGGGAACTTTTTTTCATACGTTTTTTTCTAAATAAATAAAAAGTATTGCCATTTGGATTGGAAAACATATTTATTAAAATCCATATTGTGTTCATGCAGACCTTAAGTTCTGGGATCTTCCCATTTGGTAGGCTCAGACTGTTCATGATAAAAAAAAAAAATAATAACTGATGTATGATTCCATGTTTCGACTTCAAACTGATGCATTTTTCATTTATTTGCCTCAGCTGCTGTACTTAGCATTAGTGTAAAGTCAGATCAGGTACCATAACACCAAGAACAGTTATTCTTAATTCATTTATTTCACTTAAAAGGGACCATGTACAGTTCAAAAAATAATTGTCACCATTTGATGCACCGTACCAGATTATAGCTTTTAGCTGTAGTTCCACGGTAGTTGTTGGAAGGAATTGAGTCACATTTGTATAAAGCTTTTTCTTTCGCTGCATTGTACTTAACTGTATCTCAATTTATTTTTATTTAATTTTATTAGAATTTTTGTATTCTCATATTAAAATTGTTTTAAAATATTTGTCATTTTCTTTTTGTATTTAATTCAATTTAATTAATTCAATTTAATTTTAAATTAAATTGTATTAAATTAAATATATATATTATTTATTTATTTATATATATATATATATTTATTTATTTATTTATTTATTTTAGATGAGACCGCCTATTAATTGATTAAGCCAGAAAATATGCTCTCCAGTTAAACCTCAGCCTACTTTTGTGTTGGTGAACCTCTCAGGTTCTGGCAGAGTCCAACCCGTCCCGTTTCGGCTTCCTGTGGCACCGCTTCGATGAGCTCTACCTGCTGCTAGACCTCCTCCTCCAGAACCACTTCCTGTCCCACTGCAGCGCCTCCTTCTCCGAGAACTTCTACGGCCTGAAGAGAGTGTCTGGATGGCGAGGATTCCCTGTTCGCGGGAAGTCGCGCTGGCGCTCTCTCCTCCTCCTGTGCCTGGCGCCGTACCTCCGGGCCAAGCTGGAGGCGACACTGGCTCGGCAGAGGGACGAGGAGGACTTCTCCATCCGGCTGGCGCAGACCCGGAGCCAGAGGCTGTACCGGGCGGCCGTGGCGGCGTACCCGTACGTCAGCTCTGCCTGGCAGGCCTGGGTCTTCTGCCAGCAGCTGCTCTTTGTCTTTGGAGTCGCCGGGACCCATAATCCCCTGCTGTGGCTGGCCAGGGTCAGACTGGCACGACTGAACGCTCAGGATATCAGAGACATGGAGCTGAAGAGCAGCAGACCTGGCAACCCAGCTGACGGGAGGTACGTGTCCGTTTAATATTCAGTCAGTGGTAAGAGTTACAACCAATCTGAGCCCTCCTACAAATTGAGGACAATCTTTTTTTGCCCTTTGAGGCTCACTGGTAGCTATATATATGTTTCCTAATGTTTTCTGTTCCTCATATACGGATACTGACACTTGATAACTTGTTGTAATGTTTTGTCTGCTGATATCCAACAGCAGGACGTTGAGCTCTGTTATGTGATATTCTTCTTTTTAGTCTTTGGTAACATGAAGCAGATAGACTGTCTTAAATTGTTTGGGCGGCATTGATTATGGTAATGAACAAATCTTAAGAACATGCACCCAGGTATGGGTATCATTAGGATTTTATTGATACTAGTGCCCTTATCGATACTCTTATCGTTGTTTTTATTTTGTGAGAAAAAAAGACAATTCATTAATAAAATAATCAACATAAGCAGTTTGTTAACAAAAAGTACAAAACAAAAAGTTCCAAACTCTTTTAAATACATTCACAGCTCAACAATTAGCTAAGTGATGGTTAGCTTTCATTTATTAGCTTGTTCTAATGATTAGACTTCGTATGGCATTGCTAAAGTTACCTGCAGTGGAATGGATGCACTTGCAACAGAAAAGCTCACAGAACAAAGTAAAATAAGTTATAGTTAGGAAAAGTTTTAAAGACTTAGTTCCTGAATCCACCACCCACAATGCATTGTGCTCCTGTTTGCAGCCTGTTGCAGAGAGGCTGGTGGTTGATGTCTCAGGCGGCGCGTGGCGCGGCCGTGTCCCTCTCCACCTCCCTCTCTCTGGGCGTCTTCTTCCTGCAGTTCCTGGAGTGGTGGTACTCCTCCGACAACCAGAGTATTGTTAAGACCCTCACCTCCCTGCCCGCCCCCCCGCCCCCACTCCACCTGCGGCAGGAGCGGAGCGGGCGGGAATCTCCGTCAGCCAAAGAAGCTCAGCCTGTCGCCAACAGCAGGGACTGTCCGCTGTGCCACGGGCTCCGCACCAACTCCACGGTGCTGTCCACCTCCGGCTACGTCTTCTGCTACCGCTGCATCTACACTTACGTTAAAGCCAACCGCCGCTGCCCCGTCACCGGCTATCCCACCGAGCCGCAACACCTCATCAAGATCTACTCACCGGAGAGTTAGTACACGTACTAACCACATATCCACGTTGACTTACAGAAAACAAACTCTTTCAGAGAGAAAGGAAGTGGCCTTGTTTTTAAAAGAAACTCGGATAGTGTGAATCTGTTAAAATACTGTTTATTTTTTGGGATAAGCACATTGTGTTTCTCTTTTGTATAAATGTAAAAATATGGGCTCTGAAATGTACATAGTGTTTGATCAATTGTTCAGTGATACCAGCTCATTTATATGTGATTCTGTAATTCTCTCTCGGCTCACATCACATTTAATATTCATAAATGAATGGAAATGTTAGCGGCTAAGATAGCCAGTGGCAGGTTGGTGATTGGATGGCTGGAGTTTATGCGACAAACCTGACGCTGAATTATTTTTATTGTTAAAAAAAGCTGATTACATTATTTAAATGATGATATTTAACTCAAATAAAATAAATCAGTTACAACTAATGATTATTTTAATTATTTATTGAGTTATGTATTTTTCTCAATTCATCTAAATTGTCAAAAGTAAAAAAAAAAAAAAAATTCTCACAGCACAAGAGGACAAATGTCTTTGAACGGCAGTTGATCAAATCTTCTACATTTGAAAACTAACTGGAAACAGTGAATTTTGGGAGTTTTTGCCTTTTATATCAGTTTTCTAGTGGAAAATGTTCACGTTTTAGTGTTCAAACAAACCATTTCTCTTATACTCTTATACCCATTGCTGTATCAGGCTCCCCTCCTGAAATGCCCAGTCTTCTCTGAATGGTCAGTGTTTCCAGTCTGCGTCTTTGCATACTATGAAACTGCTGTAAACGAGTTTAGCTGCACTTGTACCTTGAACGTTCCAGTGGGAATCAAATCCAAAATCAAGGAGAAATGAACAACATTGGCACCTATGATTACAGGTTTCTGTGACGGCTGCCTGAGGTAAATACTGCTACATGTATACTGTATGCCTCTGTCACAAAATGTTAGCTCAGTATTTCTACAAAAACTCTGTTATCTGTTTGTACAGGTGCATTTGTGAGAAATGACCTACAGAGTCAACATTCGTTGTGAAGAGGACGTGACTTCATGTAGCTACATGTAGCAGTGTTTAATATAAACACTTAATGTTACAGTAATTGTCAGGATGTGTTGGGTGGAAAAAAACATATGAAACAATGGATGTGAAACATTAATTAATGATGGTGAAAATGACTCCTAATAAACACACAAAAGTAATCAAACAGTATAGTGATCACTGTCGTACATTTTTTAACATATTAGGCAATGACTATTTTCAACTTTTTTCCACACTGTGCTATGACTTTTATGGACATACTTTACTATCACATTTTTCTACATACGACCCTAATTATCATTATACTATGATTTTTATTTTACTTTTTCCGACATACTGTATTATGCTCTTTAGTGCTATTTTATGACTTTAAAAAAAAAAACTTTACTATGAATTTTTTATGACTTTTTCGACGTATATTACAAATACTTTTTTTGACACACTCCACTTTAACTTTTTTGGAAATAGTATACTATGACCTTTTGACATACTATAATATGATTTTTATGCGACCTTATTATGACTTTTCATATAATATGACATACTATACCATGACGTTTAATACTTTTTTAATGACTTTTCTATGTACTATACTATGACTTATTTCAACTTTATTTCAACATGCATACTATGACATTTGTAGACATACTATACTATGTTTTTTCTAACAAACTATTAACAAACTATAATATGACTTCCCGACATACTTTACAATTACTTTTCTCAACATATATGATATTTTCAACAAATATAACTCACCGATTTTGTCTTTTTTCAGGATACAATTTGACTTTTATTTAACTTACTTTTGACATATTATACTATTACTTTGACATTTTCAACAAACTATAGTTTGTTGAAAGTGACTTTTTTTGACATACTAGTTGACCTTTTTATGACCTTTTCGACATACTATACTATGACCTTTTTCTACATACAATACTTTGATTATTTATTACTTTTTTCGACATACTGAATAATTACTGAATTATACTCTTTAGTTGCCTTTTTCAACATATGACTTTTTTATATACTTTAGCTCTGGCTTTTAAAACAAAGTTTTTTGACATACTATACACAGACTTTAAAAAAAATGTTTTACATTCTATACCAGGGGTGTCCAAACTTTTGGGTTAGGGTTAGATATACTATTAAATATTAAATACTGCATGCAATAAATAAATACTATTTCTGCTTTCTACTTGTTGTGGCAGTCCCAGATATCCTGGGAAACTAAACGCCGTCTTGTCTGAGTTCATAACATCATCTGTGGATTTATTCGAGCCGTATGAACCGAAAATAAACATTTTTACTGTGATTTAATTGCAATTAATGTACAAAAAGGGACGCTGAAATAACAACATAATGATGGTGGTTTGTAAAAAGTCGGAATTCATGTTTTGTTAGTTCTCTCTGCAGGAGGAGAAGGACATCACTTTTAAAATGCCTGTTTTGTGAACGGAGCTCGGCTCGATGACAGAGTGACAGGAGGAGAAGCTCAACGCTGATTGGCTGATCGATGACAGAGTGACAGGAGGAGAAGCTCAACGCTGATTGGCTGATCGATGACAGAGTGACAGGAGGAGAAGCTCAACGCTGATTGGCTGTCGCAACACAGCGTCCCGCGAATATTTCATTATGTTTTTAGAATTTGTAGCGGGCCAATTAAAAATGGAGTAGTTTGGACACCCCTGTTCTATACTGTGACTTTTTCGACCTACATTACAAGGACTATTTTTGACAAGCTACACTATAACGTTTTTGGGCATTTTGTGACAAAATGTGTGGACATACAGAGTTTGACTTTCGTTGACATACTATACTATGACTTTTCTTTGACAGACCTGCTATACTTTGTCTTTTTACATTCATTTCTAAATACTGTTCTATGACTTATTTCAAAATACTATACTAATATTCAATTACTTTTTATGAAATTTCTTTGACATACTATACTATGAGTTTCTTTAAAATACTATATTGACTTTTGTTTGAAATACTACACCATGACTTTGTTTGACATACTATACTTTGAGTTTTTATATGGTTATTTGGACATACTATAGTTAGATTTTTTATGACTTTTTTTCGACTTACTAAACTATGACTTTTTATGAAAAAAATGTTGAACATATACTATGCCTTTTTTAGGCTTACTATATATTACTTTTTATGGTGTTTTTTGGGGACAACCTATACCATGACTTTTTATGATGTTGTTTGGACATACTATACTATGACTTTTTATGATTTTGTATGACTTTTTTGGACATACTATACTATGAATTTATTTTTGACATACTATGCAATTACTTTTCATGATGTTTTTCGCCATAATATACTATGCCTTTTTTTCGACATACTATACTATGAGGGTTTTTTTGACCTTTTTTTGACATAATAAACTATGACTTTTTTTTCTTTATACTATACCAAGCCTTTTTACGATGTTTTTTGGATATACTTTGATTTATACTATGACCTTTTCTTTGACTTACTATACTATGACTTTTTTTTAAGGCATACTATGCTTTGTCTTTTTTCAGACATACAATACTATGACTTTTTATTACTTTCTTCGACATACTATACTAAGACCTTTTTTTTTTTTACCTGTTATACAATGACTTATTATTACTATTACTGACTATTGTAACAGCCCTGCCAATCTACCAGGGTTCTTTTTTTTACCTTTTCCTTGATTGTTCTTTCTCACGCAGGACACTGGTTGTCTTCTGATAAGCCATAGCTGAGCATGGTGTTGTTCCAGCTATAAAAACTAACCAACTGAACATGGATGGCTCTTCCTCTGCTGATTTCATTTTGATGGGCACACACCTAAATATGCTTACATTGCTGATTTCTGACTTTCCATTATGGTTTTGGAAATGTTTTGATATTCCCCAAATAAATGTGCTTATTTATTGCCTTGTCTGGTTACTCATTTATGTTGCTGGCGTTGAGCTGGACTGTAATATTATTTAGTGACTTTTTTTGACATAGATACTAGGATTGTTTTCGACATACTTTACCATGACTTTTTTAGACTGACTAAACTTGACATGATTTTATTTTCTTCCCGTTTGGACATACTATACTATCCCCTTTTTTAACTTTTTTTCATAGTGCTATACTATCCCTTTTTTTGACATACTATACTATGACTTTTTCTAACGTTTTTGGGACATTCTATAGTTAGACTTTTAATGAGTTTTTTACAACATGTGACTTTTTTTTTGGCATACATGACTATGACTTTCTTCAGACACATTACAAATCTTTTTTAGGATTTTTTGACATACTATACAATTATTTTTTGGGAATACTATAATATGACTTTTCTGACATTTTCTGACATACTACCATATTACTTTTTTTGACATACTATACTATGTCTTTTTCCAGACATTACACTAGGATTTCTTATGATTTTGGCATACCATACTATGACTTTTTAAGAGTTTTCTTTGGACATACTATACTATGACGTTTGATGAGGTTTTTTTGGACATACTATAATGACCTACTACAATAGTTTTACTTTAATGACTTCATTCGACATACTATACTATGACTTTTTATGATATACTATACTATGACTTTTCTTTGACATACTATACTATAATAATTTTTTTTTAACTCTTATTGCCTTTTTTTTCCGACACACAATAGTATGACTTTTTAGAACTTTTTTTGGACATACTATACTACATTTTTTCGAAGTACTATACTATGACTTTTCATGACATTTTCCCAACATACTAAACAATGACTTTGTATTGTCTTTTTGCTACATTCCATACTATGACTTTTTTCACACACATTACACAATGACTTTCTAGGATTTTCTTCGACAAATTACATTGACTTTGATTGATTTTTTTGTCTTTTTTTAAATACTATACTATGACTCTTTATGACATTTTTTTGGGAATACTAAAGTTTGACTTTTTGTGACATACTATAGTATGACTTTTTATAACCTTTTTTTTTTTTTTTTTTTTTTTTTTTTTTATACATACTATGGGTTGGTTGATTGATTGATTACTTTTTCGACATACTACAATATGAGTGCTTTTTAGTTTTTTTTTTTTACTATACTATGTTTTATTCCATATACTATGCTTGGACTTTACTGACACACTATCAACTACGTTTTTTTATGACTTTTTAAATAAAACTATATTGTGGCTTTTTCTAAATATTATTCTATGACCTTTTTGTCATACTATATTATGACTTTTCTAAGATCCTTTTTTGACATAATATATTATTTTTTAATGATTTTTTAATTAAATACTACAGCATGTTTTTATGATCTTTTTTGATAAAACATTTTTTAATAACTTTTCTTTTGACATGACTTTTTCAATATACTATACCCTGCCTTTTTTGTGACATAATATTCTTTGGCTCTTAGCATTATATGTCTTAGTGGAGTTTGTTGACTTTTTAGACATACTAAGATTTTTTTAATGCCTTTTATTATATTATTTATTATACTTAACTGGATTTTTATCTAAAATACTATACTATGGGTTTTGTTAATCACTTTTTTGACCCACTTAACTGCGTTTTTTAATGATATTTTATGACATACTATACTATGACTTCTTTTTACTTTTTTGATATACTATACTATGACTTTTTAGACACACTATACTATGATTTTTTACAACATTTTCATGACATAATATCATGCTTTGGTGGCTTAAGAACAACTTAACAAATAATCAGTTATTAACAATACATACAATATTTGCCAATTCCTTCAGATCGATTGACTTGTAATTTAATCAATTAATTGTTCCCACTCTAGGATAAATAAATATGGTAATCTGTATTTTCCACCGAAACTTTATAACTGGAGTAACAACACTGACACCTTTATGTTGGGAAATAAAATGCACAGAAAATGTCAACCGTAAACTGAACAAATAAAGCATAAAAATACTATCACCTGGAACCATGACCGCAGTATTTCTTAAATGCTGACTACAGTCCTGCTTTTAAGTGCACCTGAATTTTTAAAAATGTTTAGGTTAGAGTTCACTTTTGAAGGACAAGATTCTCACAAATTTCTAGCGTAATGCTGTTGGTGTCAATTTAAAACGTGCAGTTGACCAGAACACTGTTTAGTTGACATATATATATAATTATAAAATATCAAAGATAATGACAAGAAGGGCTGGAAGATGTGATGTTTCTGACGACTGATTTGACTTCAAACTTAAACAAATAGCTCAACATTTTGGGAAATGTTGATTCTTTTTTCCCCCGTGTGAGTTAGATGAGAGGATTGATACCACTCACATTTAGGTATGCCAGTAGTCGGTTAGTATTTTAGCTGTGTGCTTCGGGTCATTGTCTTGTTGAAGGTGAACCTTCGCTTGGCATACAGAGCAGAAACGAGGGAATCATCTAGCCCTGCTCTGTCCAAAGGAGGTTCACCTTTGGAAACCTTTCTACGAAAATTAGTAACTGCAACAGACAGTCAGTGAATTGCTTTATTGAGTTTCCAGACAAGTTTAACAACAGGCCCACTTAAAAAAAACACAAATAAACAAATAATCAGGATCAACGTCACAACATTACAGTGAGAGTAATAAAAAAGGGCTTCATTAAAATGTCTGTGAACCCCCCGAAATTAAAGTGTGAAGGATCACAAGAGTCACCTTCTTCCCTTTTTAAGCTCCTGCAACACAATTCATCGACAGGAAAATCAGGACGAGAAGGAAAAAAACGGGCTGAAACTTCGAGAGAAAGGGGACAAGTATCATCATCAATAATAGTCACAGTAATAGATTGCTCGAATAGCGTGTATTGCACATGTGTACACAAATATGCGCTTTATATACATGTGAGTCGGCGAGAACTAGACACATGTTGTATTGTCGCGACAGGAAAGAATCTGGATAAAACGACAGCACAGGACAGAGAAGAGTCAGGAATGTGCTTGTGATCGATTTCAACAAAACGACGTTTCTTTTTTTCCTCCCAATTTTTCAGTCACGAGCCGGAAAAAGGTAACAGAGAGAACGTCTCCCCTCGAAAAGAGACGGAGGTAAAAGAGAGAGAGGGAGGGAGAAGGCGACAGTCACACCGACACCGAACCTCCTCTGTCCCCACCCGAGAGTCCAAAAATACCCCTCCTCCCCCCCACACACACACACACACACACACACACACACACACACACACACACACACACACACACACACACACACACACACACACACACACACACACACACACACACACACACACACACACACACACACACCGCATCATAGCAGGACACTACATTTACACCACGGTATCAAACACATCCAGAAATATACAGTATTTAACTTGTGTAGCAAAATATTCCGTGAAAGTGTGCGATTCACCTGTGTGTGCGTGTTTGTGTTCGTGTGTGTGGGCGGTAGCGACGGTAAAGCTGTGCAGCCTCTGGACCGGGGAGGAGACGCCGAAACGGCAAGATTCGTCACCCTGACGACCAAAACCATCAGACTCTATCAGCACTGTTGATATTGGGGGATTGTATTGTTAGTTTTCAATGTGCAGGATAGAAACTTAGAACTGTTAAAGCCTCCTAATCGGAAACCAGGCAGCAACCACTCCAACCTCTGTTTATTTCAATCTTGGTCTTTTTTTTGTAGTTTTGGCTAACAGTTGAACTCACAAAAGGAAGCTGAAATCTGGTAACGCAGCAACATCACCACTACAAAAAGCTAAAAGTGACTTAGTTTGAATAGCGTGTCTACAGTTGGATGTATTTATAGCTGCATTTATACCAAGGGGAATTAAAAAAAGCCTGAGGTCAATAGTCAAGTTCCATCCCGGATTTTAAACATATTTCTGGATAGGTGACAGAAAATGCAAAATGAATGCACCTTTCCAGCATTATGTGAATATAAGAAATCAGCCAAATTCACTTAAACAGTTGGCCCCTATTTTATCCGGACGAGTCCCATTAAACCTCTGTAGAAGGACAAGATGTTGAATTATTAGATAAATCAGAGTATTGGCGAAATGATAGGCAGGAAAGAAAATTAAAAGAAAAACAAGAATCAGCCCAAAAAAATATATTTAAAAAAGAAAAAGTTTCTCTTTTTATTGTGATAATTGCTTCTTAAAAATACCTCTTTGGTTGAACTGCTTGCAACTCATACAAATGTTTAATCTACTAAAATGTCCTGAGTAGAAGCTGCTGCTCTTTGGGTTGGGGAACACTCGCTGTAAACCACTTCACCTGACGGTTTAACTGTCAGAGAGCGAACTCGAAGAGTCAGCAATTCTCCCTCACCGTTCAGGAACACTGTTTTCTGCACAGCTATGACAAGTACGGCGTGGGGTTTCATTTGTTTGTGACTTCTCGTGTTTCTTTCTCCAACAAACTTGTGTTCTCAATTACAGATGAACTGGGTTTACTACATTGTTCTTATTATCTCTGGACATGATGGCCTAAAACTACAAAAAAATAAGGCCCAAGTTATGATAAACAAGAATTGCCCCTTAATGTTGAAAACAATATATGTGCAGTTCCTCTAATGGTCACTAGATGCTGGCAAAATACGATTTGTTGTTGATGGTAGTTTAAAACATAGTAGTTTTGTTACTAAGGCATTTTTAATTGGGGTATAAATTGCTTTATTGTCATTCTGGGTTGTTGCCGCTTTCTCGTTCCATTTCAGCTGCTGTTTTTTTCCCCCGCATGAACTCCAGTCGAGCTCAACCGTTTATTCGTTCTACCGGGTTCCATAGCTAAATTTTGTCGGGCATCTTGCATTAACAATTCCCGCCCCCCTCTTCCTGCCCGAGGCGCTGCTATAACCGTCTGCCGGTACGACGGATGAAACGGCCCTAGTGTTTACACATGTACAAAAAAGACTAGACTGAACCGCCAGGTAACACAGCCCAATAAATCAATCAACCCATTGATCAATCAATGCTTGCACTCGACCCCACAAAAGCCAGAGGGATCTCCGTGATTGTGCGACCATGGCAACGCGTGTGCTGGACATTGTCGTTCTCCCAGTCAATGCGGCTCTATCAGAGTTATATTGCTTCCAACAGATGGGACCCAGAGGTTAGCAGCGTCAGCTACGACACTTGCTACACAGCAGAGGGTAATGGGAAATGGACTTTAGTGAGGTTGTGTCTGGGAAGAGTTGAGTATTTATAGATGTGGGTAATAGAATGGTCCAGTTCTGAGGCTCTGCATCCATTCGGTGTCTCCATCTTTTGGCCGAACGGTTCTTTTTAAAGCTGTACAGAAAACACACTGTCTTCAATAGAAGGATACTGTGTAATTGATTTGCCAACTAAAACTAAACTTTAAAATAAAATTGGTTTGGTGCAGCTTAATCGTGAAGCTAAAGAAGTTGGGTTATGTAAAGAATAATAAAATTTGTTACAAGGATATTGAAATATTCATTTACAGGATGGTTGGCAATCTTCTTAGTCACTTCAATGGCGGGAAAATGCACCCACCTACCCTGACCAAGAAAAGGTCTCCATTAACGTGGAAATTAGAGTTAAAGTTTATATTTGGGCTTTCACTACGCAATTCTATCTGCCACCTGGTACGAACTCCTGAGAAAATGAAGGCTTAATTTACAGCACAAAGGAACAGTTAGCTATCAGTAGCTATCCCCAGTTATTAAACAATATTAGTGTGAGTACTTTATGGTTACTATCCCTAATACTGAAATTGGCGGCCGGTGGAAGAACCGAAGTAACTGTGAAAAGAAAACGCAAGTGTGTCCTGTGTTGTTGGGGGTCAGGGCTGTGAATATGATTATCCATGGAGGGGCAAGCTAATGCTGCAATCCGTTGGATGTCGGAGGTCAATAGTTAGCACTATTCACAAATTCTGATCTTAATGTGTCCCACTGCGTCGGCTCAGGAAAAACATGGACGCGGCTAACTGGTGTTCATATGGCAAGTCTCTGGCGACGGAAACTATCCTTAAACCACTTTAATATTCACAAGTAGTGGATTCTGTGGGGGGATGCAACTCGGCATCAACTTAAAAAAAAAAAGGAAGACCTACTGTAACTAAAAATGTGATTTTTACAAAAAAAATGGTCAACTTTAATTCTGATAATCTGATTTAAGACGTTTTAAGGATCTGTTGAAAACCTCGCGCAAAAGACTCCTATTGAGCACAAATCAACTTAATGGAAATGTTCACTGCAACGTTGCCTCAGCGTGTTTCACAACACCATTACTACATAATGTTAAAGGTTGAAAAGGTTATTCTGCTTACGGTTCACTGTGTGCGTTGCCATGTTGCTGGTTATGTCGGTGAACTCGGAATTCTGACTTGAATGACCGTTTCATTGCACTTTTCGTGTTCCGAGTACTATGGATTGCAGCGTAGCTCCCTGCTGGACTGCAAAAACATGTCATCACTGGACCAACCTATTCACCAACATGACCTTTCAGCTTAATGTCCGCCTGTCTGTAATTGCTGCTGTTTGCCTGTGCAGCGCTGCATGCTTGGTCCTGCCAGAGGAACTGGAGCTCCGCTGTTCACCTCCAACACAAACAACAACCACGACGAGTGTCCAGCCATCCTCAACATCTGTTAACAAACAAACAAACAAACAAACAAACAAACAAACAAACAAACAAACAAACAAACAGGTGGCGGTCTGATGACATCAGACCATGTGCTTACTTCCTGTCAACAACCAAATCTTTAAAACATCAAATCTCCAAATAGAATATATTCATAAATCCAATTTGATTGGATAAAACAATATATATTTATATATATTGTGTGTGTACAATAATAATATTATTTTTTCTTTTTTTTTATACAAAAAGAGAAAGTAATTTGTGTTTTTTATACATATATGTATGTACAGATATAGAAAAGTGACCACACTGAGTCTGCTGTGACATAACCATGGGCAACAGGACAGGAGAAAGTATTTACACCAGAGAGGAAATATTACATTTAAAAAAATAAAATAAAAGAGGGAGGTGGTGGTCGTTGTGGTGTTGTCGAAAAACGTGCCACAATCCCACAATCCCCTTTCCGAGAAGAAGGGGCGGGGCCAGGCTCACATGACTCTCAAGCGAAACGAGTGACAGAGAGAGAGAGAGACGGAGAGGCGGTCTACATATCTCAACCAAATGAATACTGCTAAAACGGGCCTGATCCTGAGACGCTTACAACCAATCCCATAAAAGCCTGAGTGAATATCATATTAACTTTAATTATATTAATATTCAATGGAGACTTTTGCTGGGGATTTCCAGTGTGTAACGATGGCTTTAGAAGATTTTCTTCCCGAAACTAAATTAAAGTCTGTTGGGAGTACCTGGCATGAATGTTGTCAGATTTAAAAGAAAATACAATTCTTAGCAGTTTCATTACATTTTCTGAATATATATATAAAACCTAACTATATATATATATATATATATATATATATATATATATATATATATATATATATATATTCTCTCTCTCAGGGTTGCTGAATAGTGAGATAAGAACAAATTAAGGCATCCAGATGAAGAAACGAGAAAATGAACTGACTGAAACGACAGCAGTATGAGCGTGTGCATCAGTGTTTCTTCAGTCCTGATTGGCTGGTTGGTTTGCTGAGGTGCTGCGGCGGTGGTGTATTGTGGTTTCTGATTGGACGTCATTTTTCTTCTTATTTTTTTTTTTTTAAAAGGCACCTAGTTCCTCATTTTAAAAAACAGTTTACTCCTCCTCCACCAGAGCCGGCCACGCGTTTGCTCGGCCTGATTCCCTGACAGACAGACAAGAGGACCAGTCGTCCACTTGGTGTCTGCCGTTTTGTCTCAAAACCCCACAGTCGTGGTCCCGCTGGGGGAACAGAGGAGCAGGGACGAAACGGAGAGACAGATGGAAGGGAAATAAATTCAGTGGTGCTGTGTACAGGTGGTGAAGTATGCAGGTTACAAGACGTGTCCCTTTTGCTGACCTTCTCCTCCTCTGGTTTCCATGGAGATGCCAACAAGTCGTTTGCTCCTCCCCGGGATCGCCGATGAAGAAAAAGAGACGTGTCCGTGTTTTCCACAGTCCCGTCTTCTTCTGCGTCCGTAACGTTCTCCTCAGCCATAACGTGAGTCCTCCACAGCGGCACAATTCTGCTCTGTGTGTGTGTGAATATGTGTGTGCACCCTCGCACACTCTGCGGAGGAAGAAGAGAAGGAAGAGGAGGTGCCAGAAGAAGGTGAATTTGTAGTGTTTTTGTGTGATTCTCCTTTAAGCTCTTCCTACAATACGGGCTCTTCCTCCATTGGCTCCTCTGTGGACCTGAGGGGGAAATTAAACAATGTCAGATTTAACAGCACTTGTCAAAACATATCTATATGTAAATCAAGTTGCCCTGCTGGTCAGTAGAGAGAATGCAAGTTTAAAGACACTTCCGCATTGGATTCATTCGGCAGAACCAGAGGTTGCCGCCTGCTCTTCACAAGAGCTAGCTCAAAGTTCAGTTTACACAGAATGTGTATATGTGTGAATATTGTTCTTGCAAAAATATCCTTCAATACAACATTATTTTTATCATAATTTGAATACATATTTTGGTAAATAAAAACTGAGAATCCACCAGCCACGTCTTTGCGCTAGTTACTATTAGTTCTCGTTTTGGCAAAACAGCAATAAACGGACATGTGGCTGCTCCTTAGTCCCCTTATAAATGCCGTCACAGTGCCCTGCTGACCTGCTGGTGTCTGCATTGTCTGGATCCAAGCCCGGCTGCTCAACATCAACACTGAGCGAGGCCATGGCGCTGACCGTCTCTGCCTCGTCCTTCTCCGATTGGCCCTGAGCCCCCAGGGGGTCATCCAATAGCGAGTGGCCGCTCGTCTGGGACAGACTCTGGAGACACGGCCAGTGTTTATCTGGAGGAGGGACGGAGAGAGGAAGAGCGATGAAGGCTTGCTGTAGCTTCTCATCATTGTGTATATTTAATGTGTGTGTATGTGTGTGTGTGTGTGTGTGTGTGTGTGTGTGTGTGTGTGTGTGTGTGTGTGTGTGTGTGTGTTTCTTACTCTGGATCTCTATTACTCTATCCAGTGAGGCCCAAGCTTTTGGACATGGCTTCTCCTGAGGCCACTGGAACAAAGAGTCACACTGGGAGAGACAGAGAGTGTGTGTGTTAGCAGAAAGATCAACTTCTGTATTTTATGTTCAAGACAGTAAAATAGATCCAGCAAACACAAATCTGATCTGTGTCTAAAGGAATAGTTCAACATTTTGTGGGAAAATCACTTATTCACTGTCCCTCTAAGAGTCAGGTGTGAAGATGAATACCAATCTTGGTATGAATCGTTTTGGAATCATGAGGTGTTTAGCCTAGCTTAGCATAATGAACAGAAGCAGGAGGGAAAAAGAGCTTGACCGGCTCTGTGGAAATTGAAAAACATTACATTTACCAGCACGTCTAAAGTGTGCTGATTTACACTTAGTATCTCCAGCTATCCGCTTTATGCTTCTCAGCTAAAAAGGACTGACTCTGCTCTGATGGTCTTTTAACTTCCTGTCGAACTATAAGAGGAAATTCGTTGCATGCCTTTGATCACCTTGCGCCTGCATTTAAGCAAATATTTTACCCGTTTTACAATGAAATGTACAGTGTAAGGGACTGAACGAGCTGGAGGAAACTTTTTGGAGAGACTCCACAACGGTCTAACAGACACTGAGCAGTATTAGAGGTCATGGTGATTTGTCAGAATATATCAATATGCCTTGTGTTTTTCTAACGTGCATATATGTAACACTTTGATGTCATAACAGAGTGTGCCACATGGATATTAACACAACACACGCAATTTAAGAAGGACAATCAAGAATGCAAATTATATGAATAACATGCATCTTTATACTGAAAACTGAGGTATTAAGGTTTCATGAAATGTGTTATAACAAATAACATTAAGATACTGCTTTAACATGTTAATTGCAGTAGTTGTACGCTAGTCAGAATGTGATGGTGTCATGTCACATGACTTGTGACACATGAAGAAATTTCCCGCCGAGACTGTTGACTTGTGATTACACTTGAGATAGAATGAATAAAGAAATGGGCGTGGCTTCATTAGTCAATACTGCCAGATCAGTGAGCAGGTTTTGGGTTCTGATCCTATACAGAAACATGATGGTACCACCACTTGGTAACCTCACTGTGATGACTAAACTCTGGGATCCAATTGTTGCTTGCTAAATAAATACTTTTAGCATGAACAGTAACATCTTCAAATACAACTTATTTATTTGACCACGGACTGTATATAAAGATGAACGACGTAACAGCTCGCCTAAAATTAGAGCCAAAACATCTTGATCCCCCTGGTGGCAAACAGCACTTAACACATTTTTCTGAAAGATGGCTTCGCTTAGTTTAGGTAGTTATCATCACGTTAACGTATGCTCAAATGTTCATTTTTCTGAAATGTTTGGTTTTAATAAGTTAGTTGATGCTATTAAAAAGGAGTGTGACGTCATGATTGGCAGCTGCTCATAATGAAATAGATAGTCGCGGTGAAGGAAGCTTGGTAAATCTACGCAGAGTAGGAGCGTCAAGAGGATATGAAACTTGTAATTTTAAATAACGATGATGTTCTGTTTTGAACAAAGACTGTATAAAAAGATCTTTGAATACAGTCTTTAGTTCATACTGTCACTAACCGTGTCGCTAGCTAGCTAAGCAACACTGCCACTGTTGTGGCCAGCGTTGTGGGACCGTTGTGTGTGTTCATATCAGACACTCAGGTGGTAGTTTCTAAAACTCGAATTGCAAGTCTGTGTCATAGAACGTCAGTCCATTTGATCATGAATGTATTTATATAGATATTATGGTTGCTAGTTGTGTCTTTCTAGCCAAACGACTACCGTTGTGCTAGCGTGGTAGCTAGGTGGCTCTTAA
The DNA here is from genome assembly GCF_027596085.1 of Anoplopoma fimbria. Lineage (NCBI taxonomy): Eukaryota > Metazoa > Chordata > Actinopteri > Perciformes > Anoplopomatidae > Anoplopoma > Anoplopoma fimbria. Next base: position 20,272,066 of record NC_072459.1, on the reverse strand, counting down.
GCTAGTGTGGTAACATAGTGTGGTCGCGCTCGGCTCATGATTGGCTTGGCCAGGTGTGTGGGCGGGAGTAGAAATCAGTGTGTTAACCAATGAGCTTTTTAGGTTTTGGTAGGCGTATTTTTCAACTTGGACAGAACCAGGCTAGCTGTTTCTCGTTTTCCAATCTTTATGCTAAGCTACGCTAACCAAGTCCTGACTCCGAAATAAAAAGCAAATAAGCACATTTCCCAAAATGATGATCCGTTCCTTTAACATTCAAATGGACAATATTGTTGCACTGAGAAGTAAAGTTGGCTGTTTGTTTGTACTTACATGCTCAAAATCATCACCACAAAGTATACTAAGGACCGAGTACTTGTCTTACTGGTGCTGCTTATAATGCCATATTATTTACAGAGATGGTCTCTCTCACCGGTTCTCCCAGAAGCGAGGCGACACAGGCCTCCGACGCGTCACAGATGGCCGTGAGGTCATGACCGCCCTCCAGCGCCATAACGACGCGCCCGCCCGCTAGACCCATAAGCAGCTGCGTTAGCTGACCGAAACCTGCCAACACACACACACACACACACACACACACACACACACACACACACACACACACACACACACACACACACACACACACACACACACACACACACACACACACACACACACACACACACACACACACACACACACACACTTTAAAAGTAATTGGTAATCATGACGCAGAGATGTCAGCGTTCAAAGAATTGTCTTGGTTCGTGGTCACCACGGTAACCGGTGTGGCACTTACACTTAGCGGAGACGTTGTATCCTCCCAGAGGAGACTGATGACCCTCCACAGCATCGAAGCCTGCAGACACCAGTACCACGTCTGGACTGAAATGCTGGGCAATGGGCATCACTACGCTCCTACACGCACACACACACACATTTAACAGCATGTTGCTTCCTTAAAGCATTTTTATGAATATTAATATTATTACACCAGACTTCCTAATAATGTTTACCTAAAGGCAGTGAGGTACTCCACGTCCCCCATAGGCGGCTCCACTCCTCCGGTCCACGCTATGTTCACATTGAAACCAACACCAGCACCTGATCCCACCTGGGGAGAGGGAGAGAGATTTATTCATGTGTGTCCGTGTCAGTCAATAAAATATGGAACAAACACCAAAGAACCACCAATATTTGTAGATTAAATTAGCAGTAAATCACATGGACTACTGGGTGTTTAAAAAGGTACTACGCAGTGGCGGCTGGTCAATATACCAAAAGTCACAACACTTAATTCAGTGTCGACAACTTAATAAAGTATTACTACATATTTGAAATGAGTGAATATACTCCTTTTTTACTTGAAATGCAAATCAAGCCATACTGTATGGAATCAACTGCAAAAGTGAGTCTATGATTTATTTTCTTTCCTGATGATTCTACATCCATCTTGTTCAAGTTAATGTGTGTAAAAAAAGGTTGCCACATACAGTCGCACTTAAACCCACCATATGATTGATGAATGATGGACTGGGGAGCCAATCAGGAGCCTGCTAAGAGGGAGGCTGTCTCTGTGTGTTTGTTTTACTCTTACTCTGTATTACTTACTGTTTCATAAGCAGGAGAGGCTTTTACCCACTCTGTTCCAAATACTGTTGATATTATCACCATTGCTTAAGTGTTTGTTCTAAGATAAGAGTTGACTTATACCCAGTGGGGGAGATTCACCATTTAGCTAAAAGGTCAGAGAGACTTTCCAGTGGGTGTACAATGACTGTTGTAGTTATTAGTTATTTTCAAAACATGGGGCATGACAGTAGTTAAACCTAATTCTGAATTATCCCCTCTTTGGTGTGTGATTTGTGGTGTGTGTGTGTGTGTGTGTGTGTGTGTGTGTGTACCTCCTCAGGAGCTCCGCTGCCAGGAAAGAAGTTTCCGTCGTCGTAGCGGTGGAGGGAGATGTAGAGGACGTTTGGGTCACTGTAGAAGGCCTGCTGGGTGCCGTTGCCATGGTGAATGTCCTGCAGTGACAGGTCGCATTGGTGCGAGAGAGAAGGTCAATAGGCTGTTGTGATACAGACACTCTGAACACACTGTGTTTGGTCAACTCTTCATCCAGATTCGTTCTCTTTGATGGCATAAAAGCCTGCTTAGAAAACTGTTAAAGGGATAGTTGTTTTTTTTTTTAAGTGAGGTTGTTTGAGGTTTTTATCCACGCCCACAGTTTGGAGAAACATACAGGAGTACCAGCACAGGAGCAAAGCATTTCCAGCTGTGGATGGGGGCAGCACCAAAATGTTTGTAACTCACCAAAAAAAGTAATTATCAAGTAAAGTATAAGCTTTATTTATAATATTTTCACCTCTTTATCTTGCCATCAGACGGCCCCTTTCTGTCGGGGAACTGAAGCCGTTGTATACATCTATGCTTCACAGTCACAGGATTCCATTGAGAAAAATATATCTTTTTTCCCCACGCAGAAAACGCGATTTGCTGGTCTACCGCTGCCTTGATCATACCTAATCCCTACTGAACCTTTAAAATACCAAAGTCACACATTAACACTAACTAACTAACCATAGACGCCCGTGGTAGTCCATGAAAGGTAAAATAACTATTTTTGTCAAAGGAGTCTTGTGTCTTTGACGATAGCGAAGAAGAATATATCAGCTTCAGTTTCCCAGCAAGAGGCAGTGAACATTTTCTAAATTTAGCATACTCTTAGACAGATATTTACTTTTTTAGGTGGTAAAATAATGCGCAGCCAGTTTGGAGAAACTGGGGGCGTGCAGACCGCCCTTTATTGTAGGTAATACACCGAGCATGGATAAAATCCTCTTACAACCACATCTACAAAAAAAATCTGAGTACCAGTGGGGTGCTTGGCAGGTGTGGGACATTTTTTTAATTTTGATACATGGTACAGCACTTCTGGGTTTGAATTGGAAATGTTTTCATTTTAGCTTTTAGTTTCAGAGTAAAGTCCTTGAGTCAGATTTGCTGTCTCTCTAAAATGATAGTTTATCTAATTTTACACTGCATTGACCCATGCAGTTCGGTTATTTGTGACTGAAACTTTGCCTTTAAATTGTAGTCAAATAATCTGCAGGTGTATTTCTTTGCAGTTTATCAGCAGGATCTTCATTAAGGTGCAGGTACTGAGAGTTGAGGGTTTTGGCTCTTATCATATGAACAGTTAGCCGAACAATCATGTCAGTGTTATGTGAATATGGACAGTGGAAATCAGTTGAGGAAAACAATTAAATCAAAAAGATTTTGTGAAGCCTAGATTACAGGTGCGGGGGCCCCGACCAAATTTCACAGAAGTTGATCATCATTGTATTCCATCATTTTATCCCAAAATATTGAAATAAAAATGTAATTCTCTATGAATAATGATTATTTTTAATGAGTATTTTACGCTTTTATGCGGAAGGTAGAAGTAAATAAAAAAGTAAGATTCTTTCCCGGTGACAATGCTGACAGATTGTGTGTGTGTGTGTGTGTGTGTGTGTGTGTGTGTGTGTGTGTGTGTGTGTGTGTGTGTGTGTGTGTGTGTGTGTGTGTGTGTGTGTCGGTGCTACTCACCCAGTCCACGATGAGGATCTTGCCCACTCCCAGCTTCTGTTGCAACAGCTTGGCAGTAATGGCTACTGAATTAAAGAAACAAAACCCCCTGTTCACACACACACACACACACACACACACACACACACACACACACACACACACACACACACACACACACACACACACACACACACACACACACACACACACACACACACACACACACACACATCCGTACACACAAAGAGCGGTACATGCCGTTAGTCATCTCCAACATGAGATGTAATGAGGTATTCAGCTGTGTAACAATGATCTTGTACTGACATGGCGGTGGATTCCTCAGCGTGGTGTCCTGGAGGACGCACCACTGCGAAGCCATTCTAGAATGAAAACAGACACATAGTAAAAGACGAGTCACATGATGTGTCACATTTGTCTAACAGTAAAAACGGAGTACACTAGTGAGTGTTCCCCTGCATGTTACCTTCAGCTCCCCCGCCGCCACTCTGAAGGCCAGTTCGATGACTGAGCCCACCGCCATGCGGACCGCCGCCGACGAGTGCATCTCGTTCCACACGGTGTCACTGTCCACCTGACGAGAACGGAGAGCACGGAGATCAAACCAGAGCTAAAACACTGATGTTCAGACACGTACAGAGAGGTGGACTTAGATAGGAAGCCTCACCCCAATTCCTCCGCAGGGAAGAACAGCGTACATCTTCTGGCTGATTGGACCTGGAACAAACAGAGTAGAGGTTACTTACAGGTCTTGCAATGTGTAATGACGTGTTTACACCAAATTCAAAGGGAATTTTTCACTTGGCACCATTGCATAGAAAGACAAGTGGAAGATGCAAATAGACACGCATTTGTCGCATAAACACATTATTCGCTCAATTCGAGTATTAACGTGAATTGAAATATTTAAAATCGTTTGAGAAATTAGCATGATGCTGTGGCCTGAAAGCTTAACAGTATTGGGATGTCCTCAATTTTGTTGAGAAAGAAATGGAGAAAAATATTGTAGTCATCAGTGGGCACCCAGAGCTCTACGATAGTACCTCATATATGTACAGGGACCAGACAAAACTATGTGTGTTTAAACCATAGACTGTCTATATTGTAGAAAGAATAACGTTGCTTCCGTATTAATGCCTAGATGACGTTATTTTGAGGGACGATGGAGCAATGTTAGCATAGCCTAGCAGTGCCTGATCCAAACTCCTTTCAGAAAACAAACATTTTAAAAGTTGTTTGCTTGTCCTTGAGCAAACAGACCTGATAAAGCTTGAAGTCAGAGTTTTTTCAAAATCTGCAACATTATGTAGTTCTTTCTGCATCCTTTTTATCCGTTTATTGCAGTTAAATCACAGCAAAATCTGATTGTCTTGTGTTCACACCGTGTGGAGCGTCTAGCACGAGTGACGCGGTAAACACAACTGATTCTGCAGTCAAAAGTAGCACAAGTTACACAAAGCAAAAATTTGCTTGGTGTTTGGAGTCAATGTATCATAAGACAGGATGCATTACAGAGAAGCAGAATCACAGATTTATCCTTCAATTCATGATCTCAATCTAAATAGCAGGTCACATCAGGGGTTGAGTGCCTCTTTCAGCTTGAGGGGATTAAACAATGTAGAAGTTTTTTTTTTATTGTAATACTGTATATATGTGTCATAACTACACACTATATAGGGATATAGGTCACTCAGGCAGACAGACTGAAAAAAAACAAATACCCAGCAGCTTCTTGTGGTCCAGTTTGTGTCGATTTAGCGGACTGGTTCCATACAGCAGAGTGTGGAACTCTGAATGGACGGACTGGATCTCATCCAGAGATGCTTTACGCCCCCGAATCCTCTGCGCACACGCACACACACACACACACACACACACACACACACACACACACACACACACACAGAGAGAGAGTAAGGAGTCTGCATGCTTTTATTTTCCCATATGCCACAAAACGTTGGATATTTGGTAAATACTAGAATCAACTATCGTAAAGCATAAAAATGTATACATGAGACGGAAAATTATGTGTAGATACAGAGACCATGTGTTAAGTGTGATGGTGATGATAAAAGATGATCAGCAGTGCTAAGTGACATAAAGGCTTTAAAGTCCATTTCTTGGAGGTGAATGATAGCCGGCAACCTATGTGTCTCTTTGTGTGTGTGCGTGTACCTCACAGCGTCCCAGCAGGCCTGTCTCCTGCAGTCGGGACCAGATGCTTTGCACTCTCCCAGCATGCTCCGGGTGGATGTGAGCGTTGCCACATACACACTGATGCTTCAACATCAGACTGTCATACACAAGCCCTGGAGAGAAAGAAAGAGAGAGACAGAGACGTAAACACCACGTATTCTCAAATAAAAGATACAAAACAATACTCCACTAACCAGATGAATGCCAGGTAAAATCAAAAAGAGAAATAAAGGAATAAACGGCAAAGAAAAAAAGCAACAAACAACATATACAGTGGGGGAAATAATTATTTGATCCCTTGCCGATTTTGTAAGTTTGCCCACTGACAAAGAAATGAACGATCTATAATTGTTATGGTAGGTTTATTTTAACAGTGAGAGAAATAATCCAGAAAACCACATTATATAAAAGTTAGAAATTGATTTGCATTTGATCGAGTGAAATAAGTATTTGAGCCCCTACCAACCAGCAAGAATTCTGGCTCCCACATATCGGATAGATTAGTCCTTTCATTTTAAGAAAGTACTCTGAATCTCAACTCGTTACCTGTATGAAAGACATCCGTCTCAGTTCATTACCTGTTTAAAAGACACCTGTCCACAGAATCAATCAATCAGATTCCAACTTCTCCACCATGGGCAAGACCAAAGAGCTGTCTAAGGACGTCAGGGAAAAGATTGTAGACCTGCACAAGGCTGGAATGGGCTACAAGACCATCGGAAAGCAGCTTGGTGAGAAGGAGACAACTGTTGGTGCGATTATTCGGAAATGGAAGAAACACAAAATGACCATCAATCGCCCTCGGTCTGGGGCTCCACGCAAGATCTCGCCTCGTGGGGTATCGATGATCATGAGAAAGGTGAGGGATCAGCCCAGAACTACACGGGAGGAACTTGTAAATGATCTCAAGACAGCTGGGACCACAGTCACCAAGAAAACCATTGGTAACACACTACGCCGTAATGGATTAAAATCCTGCAGCGCCTGCAAGGTCCCCCTGCTCAAGAAGGCACATGTACAGGCCCGTCTGAAGTCTGCCAAAGAACACCTGAATGATTCAGAGAAGGCTTGGGAGAAGGTAATGTGGTCAGATGAGACCAAAATCGAGCTATTTGGCATCAACTCAACTCGCCGTGTTTGGAGGAAGAGAAATGCTGATTATAACCCCAAGAACACCATCCCCACCGTCAAGCATGGAGGTGGAAACATTATGCTTTGGGGGTGTTTCTCTGCTAAGGGGACAGGACGACTTCACCGCATCGAGGGGAGGATGGACGGGGCCATGTACCGTGAAATCTTGGGCGACAACCTCCTTCCCTCAGCCAGGACACTGAACATGGGTCGTTGACCCAAAACATACGGCCAAGGCAACAAAGGAGTGGCTCAAGAAGAAGCACATTAAGGTCATGGAGTGGTCTAGCCAGTCTCCGGACCTTGATCCCATAGAAAATCTGTGGAGGGAGCTGAAGCTTAGAGTTGCCAAGCGACAGCCTCGAAACCTTCAGGATTTGGAGAAGATCTGCAAAGAGGAGTGGACCAAAATCCCTCCTGAGATGTGCACAAACCTGGTGACCAACTACAAGAAGCGTCTGACCTCTGTGCTTGCCAACAACGGTTCCTCCACCAAGTACTGAGTCATGTTTTGTTAGGGGATCAAATACTTATTTCACTCGATCAAATGCAAATCAATTTATAACTTTTATATAATGTGATTTTCTGGATTTTATTTTTGATATTCTGTCTCTCAATGTTAAAATAAACCTACCATAACAATTATAGATCGTTCATTTCTTTGTCAGTGGGCAAACTTACAAAATCGGCAAGGGATCAAATAATTATTTCCCCCACTGTATATAATGGTTGGCCCTGAAAAATTCACCAGTACAACAACAAACGTGAGGTAATGGTCCTTCTCAGTATATTTTGTAGTAACAAATAAGCACCACAAGATGTCAGCAGCTACAAGTGATACGTGTGTGAGACCTGCAGGATGTTGAATTCACCACAATACTAATTTGAAATGCCTCATCTGATTCCACTATTTACATGACAGGTACACAGGGCTCAAAATTCACAGAGGGTTATGCAGCAACGGCAGCATTAACGTAGCGAATCAGGGGATTTCACACTTGGACGTGATATCCACTATACTCATAAACTAGGAAACTAGCTACAATATACAAAACAATACATAACAATCGATGGTTTTTCCAATGAGTTCACTCATGGTTACACTTGATTTTTCAATGTGAATCTTGTCATCGAAACTCCTATTTCAATATGACCTGCCTGATGGGATAGTTAACGGATATATTTTGTGGTCAAAAGAGCGGCTGTAAACCGGTGGATAAACACATTTCATTCCCTGTAAACCTTTCACAATAAAAGTCCAATGTTATTTTTGCTGCTTACTCTTCCTCCGTGCAGTATTAGTAGACTGGTTTTATTAAAAAATTAGCCGCCATTAAATCTGCGATTTAGGGGTTTTCCTAAAAATTCTTCAGATGCTTATTGCTCTCTTCAGAGGGGGAGGGGAAAGGTGATAATGGAGACCTATGTTTTATAAATAGTACGGGTTGTTTCCACGTGCTGTCCACACCTCCCTGATATCAGAACTCAAAGAGAGTCAAGCCCACCTGGGCTGTGGGCCGGCTGATCCGATCCCAATGTGAGCAGGATCTGATCTCGGATCGTACAGCCCTGACAGTTTATGCGTCCTGACGTGATCGGATGACAGAAGTCGTGTTTACAAGACAAGTGTAACCACGGCCTCACTTCATCTTAACCGTCAGCCGACAGAGAGTCAGCAGCCCCCCCCACGCTGCTAGGCAACAAACACTGTGTCTTTCAGCGGGGTGGAAAAAAACTCTCCATCCTGTGACGAGAATACAGACATGCACACAAAATAAAAAGAACTGACCGGTGGTGAAGAGGTGTTTGATGGGATTGACGGTGGACGCGGGGGAGGACTGCGCTCTTCCCAGAGGTCTGTGGGGCAACGGGGACTGGAACACGCCCAGATGCTGCAAGGCCTGATGGGAAGGGGAGAAGAGAGAAAATTGTGATTCACAGAGATCGGCCTGTTCACTGCGAGCGATGGAGAGTGTGTTGTGGCTCAGTGCATGAAAAAAAGCTATAACCTAGTATTGACGCATCAACTAATTTAATAGAAAATCAATCAATCAATTCTGCTACAACACTTTCTATGACGACGACAACAACTGTTACATTGGTGTTTAGCTTTCTTGAAACTTTGACCGACTGTCTGTGAAACTTCACAGACGACCGCCAACCTCCACAGAGTGATTTCTAAGGTCGGTCCGAGCACTGCAGACACACACACAGACACACACAGACACACACACAGACACACGTATTCCGTAGCCTCTATATATAGGGAGTGTTGCTGTGCTCCCTGCTGCGAACTGGGTGACTCATCATGTGTGGGTGGACACTAAAACACACACACACACACACACACACACACACACACACACACACACACACACACACACACACACACACACACACACACACACACACACACACACACACACACACACACACACACACACACACACACACACACACACACTTCAAGACATACAGGAAGACACACAGCAACAAGTCCAGCGGTTGAGTCACTAGGCTAGTGACGCCACTGCAGCGTCAGCAAATGTGTGTGTCTTTGTGTGTCTTTGTGTGTCTCTGTGTCTCGAGTTTGACTGTATGTCACAAAATCCAACCCTTTTTTTCTGTTCCTGTAAAATGTCAAAGCTTTCTTCGGATGACTCATCCTGTACTTCTGTGCTTATGAATAAAATAAAAAAATCATTCAGTTCATCCCGTTCATAGATTCCGGGCTGATCCATTCATCAGGCAGGACAAAAAAAAAAAAAAAAAAAGATCATTGAAGAAAGTACTCTTTTGGCGATGCGCTCCTATAGCACTGACAGTTTAAAAAATAAAATATATGCAGCACCAGAGATACTTGGCCTCATGCAAGAACCAGAAGTACCAACAGATTTGATCTTAAGTTCCTTGTATGAGTGATTTAGAGGAGAACTTGCTGCAATCACAAATTTCACGTGTTTTGAACTTTCTCTTAGGTACGAATGCAATTTACAAGTGGTGCAAACTTGTGCAACTTATGCAAACCTACGTTTTTTACTAATGGATTTAGTTTTTATTACTTTAAAGCAATTTAGATTTTTGAAAATCAATATTACTTCCAAATGATGTTGACAATATCCTGTTTGACTTAAATTCAAGGCTAATATAGCTCTATATTTTGATATTTACATGTTTATTGGTAGAATTGTCAATGTGAAGATCTTAAATAATTTGACCCCCTCATGTTGCAGTGAAGACCGCCTTGCTGTGGCGTGAGCACATTATTTATTTTTTCCCCCAACCTAATTGCAAAGAACATCAAGTTTCTCCTGTGGTGGCATTAACACATCATTATGTCTTCTGTTTATCGTGATGACTCACTGGGGCGGATGCAGACGCAAAATAAAAATCTCTTCAAAGCGTACACATTCACTGGGCAAAATAAGAACAGTACTTCAACCTAGGTTACACAGCATTTACAATGTATTCATATTTAATTTATCTAATTTATGTGCAGTTGTTATTTTTCAGCACAGTGCGAGAGTCTTTACGGCATTTTGGTGTCATTGACTGCAGGTTTAGTTTTCTCTCCTCTCTTTTGCTCTCTGTGTTTTACTGTGGGTGAGGCAGAGAGACAACACTCAAACACTCGGCAGTCCTATCAACATTAGCTGCTCTGTTTCAACAATGTAAGGATTAAAAAACATGCATGCAGGCTGAAATTCAATTCATGCTGGTGTTGTTTCCCGAGATGGGGTAACTCAAACCAGGTAAGAGAAGAACAGCTATGAGTAAGGAAAAGTCTGCTAGCCGCTAGGCTCATTTATGCAGTGTCAAATGCCATAGGCTTAAGCTAATACTGTAGTATTTAAGTGGTGACGAGCTGAACGAGTAACCCAGAAAATATATGTTCTCTGAGGGTTCTCTTATTCTGGCGATTCAGGAGACATGGTCTGGGTAGGAGGGGTCTTAACAGTGGAAATGTGAAATGATCCAGCTGTGGGATCACCTTACTAAAATGGTAGAAGAGGAAGGAACAAATAGGAGGACTGGATAAAAAATTATCCAATGACAACAGATTTGAGAAGGTTGATAAGATGTATATTTAAAGGAATAATTTCTAATGTGTTGATATTTATTTTGGTTGGCTCATAAGAGCATCAGCAGCCCACACTCCAACAGCGTAGTGTGTGGTTTCTCTTAAGGAGCACAACAAGAGAAAGAATACTAGAGAGAGGCACACACTCACTGCAGCTCAGGACGTCAGTGTGTGAAAATAATCGTGCGAGGATGAAGAATTACCCGGTAAGTAAGTACTGTAACAGGGCCGACGGGTAAGCTACGATGAGTAAGATATCTAACACGCGGCAACATCTGCAACAGAGCAAACACAGTGAGGCTGAAAACAGCAGGAGGCCGGCCCATGATGCATTTGTGTGATTCATCCCTCTGTGGGAAGATGATGATGATGATGCCATGCTACCAAAATGCCCTGAGTTTAAAACTGACCTGAGACCTGATCCCACCCACCTGATCCGCCCCATCGCGTTCTAACTGTGTTCGTTCCAACAGATGTTAAAGGGGCCGTTAAGTGATACAAAAAAAAGCTGATGTTGTTACAAATAAAACCACATTTAGGTTATGTTTGCAGTCATACTACTAGGACCTCAGAGCCAGATGCTGAACCTGTCAACCATTGATCTATTACTTTTAGCTACTTGTGTAAAAAAAATAATTCATCATTACTTTTTGCTTAGTGTTTCAACCATTTATCCATTACTTTTAACATTTTTTTCTATCCATTACTATATTTTTATCCATTAAATAATTGCCTACCTGTTTTTTGTCGTTGGTTTGTCTTTGTATCCCAGCAGGATGAGAGGAAAAACTACTGGCCAGAATTCCATGAAAATTGGTGGAAGGGTGTAGCATAGGCCAAGGAAGGATAGCGGATAGCATTATTTTTCACTTATTGAAACGGTCTCTGCAGAGGTCTGTGCTTACATTACATTACATTACAGTCATTTAGCAGACGCTTTTATCCAAAGCGACTTACAGGAAGTGTATTCAACATAGGTATTCAAGAGAACTACTAGTCACCAGAAGTCATAAGTGCATCTCCTTTCTTAAAAAAGCATCTAAAAGCATAAACCAGAGCAAAAGAATAGTGCAGAAGCAAATTACTACGAAAACAATAATTGCAACAAACTAATACGAATACAATAAGTGCAACAAACTAATACGAATACAATAAGTGCAGCGAACTGATACGAATGCAATAAGTGCTACGAGGAAGGCTGAGTGAGTTTTCAGCCTGCGCTGAAAGATGGGCAGCGACTCTGCTGTCCTGACGTCAGTGGGGAGTTCATTCCACCACTGAGGGGCCAGGACAGAAAAAAGCTGTGACCGGGTGGATCGGCCGCAGGGACCTCTGAGCGACGGGGCAACCAATCGCCCCGAGGCAGCAGAGCTAAGTGGTCGGGCGGGGGTGTAGGGCTTGACCAAGGCCTGGAGATAGGAAGGAGCTGTTCCTTTCACTGCCCTGTAGGCTAGCACCAGAGTCTTAAACTGGATGCGAGCTCTTACAGGGAGCCAGTGTAGAGAACGGAGAAGGGAAGTTGTGTGAGAGAACTTGGGGCGATTGAACACCAGACGTGCTGCAGCTTTCTGGACAAGCTCCAGAGGTCTGATGGCCGACGCCGGGGCTCCGGCAAGTAGTGAGTCTCCGAATGCCTTTTGAGTTTAAATTGCTTTTTTTAAATTATTCTTTGGGAACTATTTCAACAATTTAGCTATTACTTTAAGCTAAATATTTACTTTTGGCTTACTATTACGATTATTTTTTTATTAATTACTTATAGCTTACTATTTAAAAAATGATTAATGTCTTTTAGCCAACTATTTCCAGCATTTATGAATTATTTTTATCAAACTATTTCAACCAAAATTCAATTACTTTCATCGATCTACTTCAATAATGTATCCATTACTTTAAGGTAAACATTTCAACCATTTATAATAGCCTAATTTATAATCCTATGTGGTTGCTTGCTTTACTTCTATCTACAAATGTATTGATGTATTTTTTTTATTTAAACGAAAGTTACCGTTTTAAATTAGTTGAGCTAGAACACAGTCTGTCACATACACACTGGTTAGCGGGTAACCCTGGTTGTGAATCACTATCTTAGAATAAAAGTAGATGGTAGGAGTGTGTGAAGCTGATGAGAGGTACTGGGATATTTTGATGTAGATCTGACAGCAGCACATTCAGTCTCTACAGAGAGAAGCATCACGCTCACAAACAAACCTGCGTGTAGCTCCCCCTCTCCTCTTCGTCGCCCTCCCTCAGCTGGATGATGTCGTCTTCCTCTTCCTCTTCATCCAGCTCACTCTCTGTGCTCTCCCCTTTCACATGCACGATCCCATGCTCCTCCAAGTGCACACCAAGGCGCTCCGAGGAGGGCGTGCTGTCGTCTGACCCCTCCTTCTGGAGCCTGATTGGTCAGAATGACAGGTAAAGTGACATACAGTTTATAGATATAAAGATTACTCAGTCATTGATACTGATTGCTGTCAGAAATGCCACACCTGTGTAGGCTTGCCCCTTCATCGTCTTCCTGCATGTCATTGGTCTCTGTAAGCTCCTCCTCAGTCTCCTCCGGGTGGGTGGGCGGTGGCCTTGGAAGCTCCGCCCCTTTGGATAGCATCTACACACCCACAATGTAATGTTAGCGAGTGAGTGGCGCATGTGGGAAGGTGTGTATGTGTGAAGTTTTTTTTTTTTTTTTTTTACCTTGTAGTGTTTCTCCAGGAAGTGCTGGTGCTGCTGCTGGACCACCAGCTGCTGCAGGGCCTGGGGGGACTGGGGCAGAGGTGCACTCTGGGTCCGAGCCAGCGGCCGGTGACGAGGCAGCTTGTTGACGGCCCGCATGCCGCCGGACACGCCTCTCTCTGCTGTAACCAGCGGCGACTGGCTGTACATGGGGACTAAGTGGGCGGAAGGTCATTGCAGAAAGACAATGAGTTGGATACTATTGAGTAGACACAAGCGTGGATGTTAGCATGGACTTAAGTGTGCGTGTGTGTGTGTGTGTGTAGGTACCAGCTAGCATAGCAGTCTGTTGTCTGGCCTGCTCCAGTAGTAGTACATGTTGCAATAACGAGGAATGGGCAGAATGAGAGCTGGGGGGCGCCGTCTCTACCTCGTGCCCCAACCCTGCAAAGAAACATTATTAAGTCATGACTCAATTATAGAATCAATTTGAAAACTAAATGTTTCTCCATGTGCAAAAATCATACTGTACAACACTGTTATTTATTCATATACAGTACGAATAATGGATAGTAGTTAAACATAATAATAAGAGCATACAAATTTGAATCATGAGCTATGGTAAAGCTTACCTGCGGGTAGGGAGGATGTGGAGAGAAACTTCCCTGTTAGAGCTCCGCCCCCTCGCAGCGATTGGATGGCTTGACGCTCAGCCTCTTGCTGGTTGGACAGCGCCTGGGGGGCCTGTGGGGATAGCCATCATTTCAGTCCATTTACTTCTGGGTAAAATACTATAACTATTTAAGACACTGTGGAAAATCTGCCTCCTTTATCAATGAAAACTGCATATGCAGCTGTTACTAAGGGGTGCAGGGCTTAGTGAATGGTCCATTGCTGGTATTACTGTCTTGTTCTGCCCACTAAGCCCCAGAGAGAAAAGAAGCAGCGACCAAACATTTTGTCTATTGTGAAGATAACATTACTAATGGTCTCATTCTTTCTATAGGAAGCTGGGGTTGGATATTTTGAATATGTGTTTGTCTGCGCCTCTGTGTTTTCTTAGTGCGTATGTGCTGCATTGACCCACCGTGATGTGTGTGTTGGCAGGGAGGCCCAAGGAAATATTGGGCAAGGAGGGCGATGTGTAGAGATTCAGAGGACTCAATGTCCCATCAGCCCCCAGCGTCTGATGGAGAGATCTCAGCTGCAGACACACAGACAGACAGACGGACACGTAGGCAGACTGGTTAGTTAATGAGTCTCGCCTCGTGGAGTCTCAGCGGTAGTTGAGGGGGTGGTCTGATGGTTATTACGGTGTAGATTCATCCAAGTTGCCATGGTAACCATTGTTTTTAACATCTACGTTAGGCACTGACTAACATAATCTCTCTCAAATCAATTATATTTCAATAGAATCCTCTTTCTAGAGCTGAATTTGTGGCTATTTCAATGCATATTCAATAACTACATAATATTTCCAGGGCTGGAAAGTAAAAGTTGCCAGGTTGCCATTGGCAACCAATTTCTTAAACTTTTTAACGTGTAAAAAAAAAAAATAGGGAAGGCAAATTTGTTACATTAGTGATATTTTAATATTGCTGTTACAGTCAAAACCAGAACTAAACAACGCTGCACGTGCGATAACTTGCGTGCAAAAAGGCATTCAATTTAGAGACAATTGATATTCAATTTTGTTTTCAAGGAGTTGAGGGCGGACACATTAACTGATAACACTTAAGATTTAAATTCTGTATCTTATAAAACACAAACTACAAAGATTTTTGTTCAGTTATTGTTAAAAAACTTTTAATCTTTTATTTCACAATTTCATTATTAAGCTGATGTATAACTCCATAGTATCTTAATTAATCAAAATTTAAGGTAACTAAATATGCACCCATATTTTCAGTTTAGGCAACCAAAACTGAGCATAATGGCAGCCATTTTTAAAAGTTCCTGTTGAGCCCCTATCCCTATCAAACACATCTGCCAATAATCTAAATTGTCTCCAGGCTTCAATCCTCGTATAAAAGCAAACTTTCCCATATTTGGATAAATGATGATGGTACTTGTGAGCCGGCATTTACAAGCCTCATTATCCCTGTTTATAAAAGGAGGACCGTGTTTCTGTGCAGCAACACAAAAAAACGGACACTCCCAACAAGAAAACATCCATAACTTGTTACATCTGTTCAGTGGAAAACCTGAGGAGAATTCCAAATGTCCTCTTAAGGAAGTATTTGATACAGTTAAGCCCATAATAAACTTCTCCAAAGTAAATGCTTATGTTCAATCCTCCTTCGAGCATTCTGTGAATCAACCTGTAAAGAAGAAACCTGGAGAGATAATCTTAAAAAAGTTTCAGGGTGTACCAACGTATTGATGAAGCTCTGTTAGGGCTAGTCTCAAATGTGTATTAGGCATTACATTTAACACCTCAGACTGGTTTGTTTCTTATCTACAACATATCATTTTGTGTCACTGTCTCTTGTGGTACTCCAAGGTTCTATTTTAGAACCTATTTACTTTGCATTAAATATGCCTCGGCTGGGATCTGTTTCCAACTCATTCCTTATCAATGCTACGCTGACGACATGCTAATATATTTCCCCTAAAATACAAAAGAAACAAATAATATTCAGGCCATTCTTAGTTGACTCAAGGATGTCCAAAATATTCTCCAGCTTAATGAAAGTAAATTCCACCAGTGATTTAGACATTTCTCTTGGACCTGTATTTTCTTTTTTGTCCATACATTTGCAAGAAGTCTGGGTGTTGTTTGTTTATTCTGCCTTAACCCTTGGATGTGTAATTAAAATAGTGCTTACATTGGTACTTTGGTGATTGTCACATGTTCTGTTTTCCCATTTTTTTGGTAACATGTTCAACCGTAAATCAATCTAATATCATTTCTTGGGAGTATCTGCAAATGCTTTATATCCCTAAAATCTGTACAAAATAAAAGATTATTTAAGTCAATGAACCATAATATTTGAAATAAGTAATAACACATTTGAATACATACCTACACATTATTCTTTGGCGATTATTATTTGAATATTTTTAGTATTTGACAGTACAAAGGCGTTGATAGTTTCGCGTAAGGTGATAGTTGCGCGTAAGGTGACGTTATTATAGAAGCCTTAGGCTGAAAAAACAATGAACTATAGAATTATACAGCGATTTATACAGAGTAATGCAAAGAACAATATCCCACAAGAGGTTAAAATCTCCGTCATTGCTGCTGTCAGACTGTGGAACTCTCAGTTATCTCCCATCTATCACATATTTAAAATTCCACATTAAGACACACCCTTTTTAGAATTCCCTTTTAGTGTCCTTTATTATTAATTTAACTATAAAATTGTCTATATTTTGTCTGTTACAGCTCTTTATTTATTCATTTCTGCACAGGTTTTGATGTATTTTAAATTTCTCTTTAAAGCGTCTTGGTCAAAACTTCTTCTGTAAATGCACAAACCACAGTGAACTGTAGGGGGCAAGCTGGAGCTGTGTGTCCAGAATAAAGACATGAATAGAGTAAAGGAAACCAGCATGTGTGCTACATGAGTCGTGAGTATAATCAAAGTGTGTACCTCCGTCTGTATGTTGGGGACCGACCCTGTGTTGCCATTGGCGATAGCCGAGTTGGAGCTGTTGGGACTGCTGGGACCTGAACCTGGAGCGCTATTACAGAGAGAGGAGACTGGTCGAGAGACACAGACACATATAGAAAGAGAGAGAGAGAGGAAGTCATCTTCAAGTTAATCCTAAAATGCAAAACTATACACACTAAACACCCTATTACTGTGTTTTTTTTAATATTTGCAACCTCACGCTTCTTTCAGAATGCAGAACATTGTAATGTTAAGTATGTGCAGCGTGTGTGTGTGTGTGTTTACCTGATATCTCTATGGCTCTCTTCTTAAAGGTGCTGATGACAGTTCCGTCCTTCCTGCGGAGGAGCGGGGAGCTCCGTCTCTCAGCCACCTTCTGCTTCAACCGCGAACGCACCTTCAGGTTGGGCTCCGAGACTGGAGGAGGGGAGAGAATGGGGGATGAAAACCGCTCAGCTTGGTGCCAAATAAATTGTTTCGGTGCGATTAATTGGCGCTAGGGCTGGGCAATATATATTGATATGGTCTTATATATTAGATATCTCGTTATTGTGATATAAGTGTTGTCTTTTGCTGGTTTTAGACGTACATTACAGTAAATATATGTAATTTTCTGAATTTATCAGTTCTATTATTTGCATTTACCCTCTTAGATTATTTATAGGAAATCTCATTGTGTAAATATTTTGTAAAAACACCAATGGTAAACGCTGCAATATCGTTGCAATATTGGTAACGTGCTATTTTGTTATAAATACTATGATATTTGAATTTTTGAAAAGCCCTAGACATGTAAACTGTGTAACTGTTTACCAGACAGAATTATAATTCACTCTGAAACTGAATTTTAAAATGGCTTTCAGTAGCTTAGGCGATAAAATAATTTGTAGATTTTTAGCTTTTTATCTTGTGTTGTTCGTTTCATTGTGAAGGGCAGTGTTTTGCTTGGCAGAGTATTTTTGGTGGAGGGTATTTTAAGGTGCCTGGTGATTTGCCAACAAGAGACTATCGGGGCGGATACAGGAGCACAGGCTGTCTTGTTAATCCTACAGAACATTTTGGCTCGCTGGATGGTTTGCTAGATGAGCAGCCACAGCGTGTGTATTTTAAGGTGGCTTTGGTCTAAAAGTCAAGGTTGAGGGCAAAGAGCAGGAATAGGAAGAAAAAAAACCGCATCCAGGTTTTATTGGTTGGAGCCGCCTAAACAGCATCCAGTAGAATCAGATCCAGGAAAAACCTGGAAGTTTTGTCATTGCTTACTTTTGGACTATGTGGGATCAGGGAAGCCAATGACACTGGTCAAGGTCTGTGGTTAACATGAGCTTCAGAGATGTTAAAGTTTGTTTGATGATATAAACTATACGACAGTAAATACCTCTCATGAAGTTTGAAGCCAATGCTATGCTAACTTTTGGATAGGCTACAACAACAAATCTTCCCTGCAGCTCTCTATTTAAGACCCTTTTCAGGGGGAACCAGCTGGAAAGATTAAAATGTCGGCCGGAGACAATCATTTCCACCAACTCATGGAGGCAAACTTTAGTGTTATATGCTAGCTAGCTACAGCTGATAAAGCCTGCCAGCGGTGGTTGTCATGTCAACCAAGAGTCTAGAAATAAGAAGCTTGCTTTTGTCTGCCTCTGTGTGAAGTCAAGGAAGGCCTAAAGTCAAGTTTCAAATCCAAAATGTTGTGCAAATTTGATCCAGTAATGCAAATGAATCCACTACTGTGATGCTGATATGAAAATGTTGAAAATGTTTTAACATGGTATCAGTTAGAACCATTAACTGTATATAAGAAGTGGACGTAGTCGCCATGACTTCACCCATTGGTTTGTAGACTGACGTTTTGAAGCCTCATGTTCTGCATTTTGGCCAATGCCATCTTGGATTTTTGCAACCAATGAATGAGATTGAGCATATATGGACTGAGGAGGGGTGACATAGTGACGCCGGATACAGCTCTGGTAGCAACCAGGTATTTGGTTTTCTACAATACATCATTCTGTATTGAAGAAGACTTGAAACCAGAGATTGAGACCGTAAACTCATGTTTACAATGTTTACTGAGGGAATAAATCAAGTGAGAAGTAGGGTCATTTTCTCATAGACTTCTATACAACCAGAATTCTTTTTGCAACCAGAAGAGTCGCCCCCTGCTAGCCAGCAGAGGGAATGCAAGTTAAATGAAGTTCTGCATTGGCGGCACTTTTCAGAAGCGTTAATTAAAACAGTTTGTGTGTGTGTGTGTGTGTGTGTGTGTGTGTGTGTGTGTGTGTGTGTGTGTGTGTGTGTGTGTGTTCCCTTAAGGTTTGGGCTACCTCTTCCCTGGTGAGTCAGACTCACGCTGACTCACACGTACATACACATATATAACATAAACACGCCACACGCCACACCACCTCCGCAAAATCCTTCGTCAGATAACTTTTAAATGGCAAAGTGACAAAAACGCACGCACGCGCACACACATATCCTCCCACTGTCTGTATCCGGCTCTCCTACCTGTCTTGCGGAGAGGGAAGTCGTCTTTGCCCTCGTAGTTCCCCAGCAGCGGGGGCAGTTTGTAGGAGGGAGGAGTTCCTGGGGTGTTGCTCTGCGGAGGAGAGCCCTGCTCCAGGGAGATATGCTGGGCTCCCCTGCACGCGCACGTGCACACGGACACGCACACGCACACACACACACACACACACACACACGCACACACACACACACACACAGAAAACAGGAGGAGAAAGCGAATTAGCTGGCTGCTAAGTGTAATTTTCTTCACTTCACTTAGTTGTTTCCTGCATTTCCTAGAATGCCTTTCCTGTTATTTCCTGTTGCTGTGGAATAGTTTTCTCTGCGCCTGTTCTCGGATTGATGTTGTATTTTGGCAATTTGGTCCAGAATGGATTTAGGAAAAAAGCTTTGCAAGGACTGACACTGAAACCTGACATTTCCTTGTGGTGTTTTAGATCAATTAGGCATTTCCTGTCGCTGTAGGGACTGTCTTTTCTGGCCCTTTTCAGACATGAAATACATAACATTCATCTGTTAATGTAATTTTCTTTTTGTCATTCAAACATAGGTGTATGGTTAGGAAAAGTGATATGAAAGTGACTCAGGGGGATTAATCAGATATCCAGAACAAAAATCTAAAATGGAGCCAGGATTCAGAAACACCTGTCAAAATTGGTAACGTGATAGCAGGAAATTATTAAATGATCATTTTATTTATTATGTATTCATCAAGTCTCTATGAGTACCAAATTTCTCTTAAATGGCAAAAAAAAGTATGATGGTCTTTCCTGAGATTAAAGTGGTAAAACGACAAGAAAAAAATCAAAATCAGTGTGTTGTTTATGTGCTTGATAGCAGGAACAAGGATCTTCAGAGAGAACAGACAGTGTTTCACCTGTTTAATTACGTATATTTCAACTTAAATGAAAACAGGTAGAATAAAATATATATTGGAGAGTTAAATTCATAATTTGGAGCATTTCCCAAAGAATGAGGCATTACAAAAATAATAGTTTTTCCTTGAATTTAGAGAACATTACAACGTTTTTTGACACACGTGCGCAATGTGTGTAAAATGTGTCACTTTTATAGTCTTTCAAACGTTTGGCAACAGAGACAAATGACCTCCTATGTTAATTTACATAAAGGTTACGTTTATGTCTAAAGCAACACGAGTGACCCACAAATGTTTACTTATAGTCTAACTGAAACATTTTACAATGAATTTGTCAGTGGATTCCGGTGACTTTGAAGAGTGATGTAACAGCTTCAGTACCGACTTAGGAAAGGCTGGCCGGAACATAAAGCAGTGAAAATATTCTCAATATAGCGTACACTGAAATTGATATATTTTCTTTTTCTAGGTGTCTAAATTACATTTTGCTGCTACAGTTCTTCCCCTTTGCTCCTGTGCTGGTACTCCTGTCTATGGATAAGTACCTCACACACCCCACTTAAAAATAAAATAAAAATCTGAACTCTCTTTTTAAACCTTGGTAAGACTACAAAACTGACACTGACACTGTTCACACCAGGCGATGAGGAGGGATCACACACTCTGATACGTGACTGAGAAACTGTAATAACTAAATACCTGCTAGTAAAGATGACTCAGCCTAGATTGACATTAAAATATTTATATGTATTTAAAAAAAAAAAAAAGAAAAGAAATACTTACCAGCACTTTGGGGAGAAGGAATGGTTCAGTCCGCCGATACCGGGCTCTTTTTTATTTAGAAGGAACTCCTGCAGCTTCAGCTTCACTTCGGTACTTGCAATGGCACCTACCAAAAAAACACATCAAAAGAGTGGGTGGCAGCGGTTGGAGGAAACGCTTCTCCGTCTTTGTACTCGTAGGTGGACAGCGGTGGCGGTGTGACCTACTCTCTTTGCCCTTCTCCTTGTTCCTTAGCAGCAGCAGCTGCTGCTCCAGCCGGTGCTTCTCCTGCTCCTCGTGCCTCTGCTGCTCCAGCTTCCTCTTCTGCTCCAGCTCCTGCTGCCGCTTCGCCGCCAACAGCTCCTGTTGTTGCTTGCACACACACACATACACGCACGCACACACACACACTCACATTTAACTGAAGTGACAGGGAGGGCAGGGTATCTGTCTAGTCCACTGGGCGGCTTGCTAGCAGCCTAAGGGAGGGACTGAATAAGTGGATACCTACCTTCAGGTGCTCCTGCAGCTGGACCTCGTGTTGCCTCGTGAGCACTTCGTGTTTCTTTTGGAACTCTGCGAACAGCAGCTGCTTCTGGAGCTCCTGCTGCTGCTTGAGGAGCACCAGTTCCTGCTGGAGCTGCTGCTCCCTCATGGCTGTGTCCACCGCCGCCGCTGCCGCGCCCCCGACAGAGATCCCACCCTGGGCTCAGTCCGTAGATCCACTGGGCCTCCTCCTCCCCCTGGGCCTTCTCCCGGACCCCCACCTGGAAAAGCAGCAATGGACAAGAGGTCGACTTTATTTACACTGATTATGTTACCGATTGTGTTGTTCCGTTTGCTCCTGCTGTCCTGTTTTTTTTAGTTTGTTTTTTTTAATCTGTCCGTCTTTAACTTTCATTACTTTACTTGGGTTCTTATATTGGTGGCGTTCCCCTTTGAGTAACTCTTGACTCCCTACTCACCCCCTTCTCCGCCTCCTCCTCTCTGCTCGCTTGCTGCTCCTACTGGGCTCTGCATGCCCGATGGGAGACTGCTCTTCACCTCCACCACTGCAGGACGGACCAACAGAGAAACAGAGAGAGAGAGAGAGAACGAGCGACTGATTAGTCTGGAAAATGTTGTCTCACTACTGCATCATTTCAAGCATACATGCACAGAGGTGGTTCCTGTTTCATTCAGATGAGATGTGATAGTGTTTTAAGAGATGAGAAACCCAATGTCCAGCCACCTGAAAATAGCCTAGCATTAGCCTAGCATTGATTTAGAATCACCCTAGTGTTACCATATGCAACACTTGGCTTTAGCCTATCAAATACTCCGCGTGTCTCGGATATAAACCAGGCGGTTTGCTCTGTGTCTAAAACTTGCATTCCTTCTAATCGACTCCTCTGGTTGTATAGAAGTCTATGAGAAAATGACTCTACTTCTCTCTTGATTTATTCCCTCAGTAAACATTGTAAACATGAGTTTATGGTCTTAATCTCTAGTTTCAAGTCTTCTTACATACAGCATGATGTTCATTTAGTAAATGATGGTCTATTTAGAGTCAAATAGACCATAAAGTGGGGTATGCTTAAGGGTGGAGCTATTTGTGATTGACAGCGTCTATAGGTCACTCCTCCAGAGTCCAAATACGGTCACTTCTGTTCACTGGTTGCAAATAAACAAAGATGGCGACAGCTGAAATCCAAGATGGCCACGGCCAAAAGGTCAAACTCAAGGCTTCAGAACGTCTGTCCACAAACCAATGGGTGATGTCACGATGACAACATCCACTTTTAGTATACAGTCTGTGGGCTAAGCCAGGGATTCTCAAAGTGGCACTCTGTCAGGGGGTTTGCAAAATAATTAGCTATAAATTATAAAATTGTGCCGTATGATTAAAAAAGTGCACATCTACGGATGGACAACATTTCTGCCAATTAAACCAGCATTGTGTCTGTTACTCACACCCATGTTAGCTTTGGGCAAATAGAAACTCTGATATGATTATGACACTTAGCAGTAAGTTCATTACTTTTAAATTGAAGCACTGACAGAATGTCAGCTGGGTTAGTTTAAATATCTGGATTAATAAGGACTGTGCCAGGCTTGCTGCTGTTCATTTTTCTGAAAGTTTTTAGGTCAATTACTTGAAATGTAAGCTATCAATGCTGTCAAGTCGAGTCCAAATGCAATTTGAATCAAATCAACCTCTTTTTAAACTGGCAATTTTCAAGACTTTCATTCCAATTAATGTCTGTTAAGTCACTTATCTATTGCTGAAGGATGTAACACAATGGTGACTGAGCCGCGACCCACTGACGAAAGCAAGCTGACATTGCAAGATTTATATATTTGCAGTATTACCAACTGGGTGTCAGTGGCGACTTTCCCGGAAAGAAATGCTGTATTACAGGTTTCCTTGAACTATGCACCCAATTCTGAAAGATAGCATGTTAGTATGGAATTTTGGAAGCAGCCCAAAGACTTCAGACTGATGAACTCTGATCACAGTTCCATTGTTTTTCTTTCAAATACAAATTGAAATCAACCAGGGACTGAAATCTTCAGGAGTGCCACTTTAAAAAAGTGAAATAAGTGATAACCAAATGAAATAGCGTTGCCTATTTCCTGTGGTACTAATATTGAAATGTGTGTCTGTGTATCACTATGAAACAGCTCAGAAAAATAAGATTGATATCGTGATGGAAGTTTATAAATAAGAGTAGTTCCAATAGCATTGAACAGTACAAATGCTACTAGGTGTACAGATAATAGGCGTTATGGTTAAGAGGGGGGGAAACTTCTTGAACTTGGGACTTCTTGGGACTTGGGACTTCTTGAACTTCTTGGGACCAAGGACCCTTTAAGGGTCCTTGGTCCCAAGAAGTTTTTAGAACCACAGGGCTAAAGGACACTGTAGTAAATGTTGACATGTGCCAGACATATATTAACAGAGACACAGTATTAGAGAAGCCTGCTATTATCTATACAAAAGCAATAAAAATGAAAAGCAGGAACAGTCCTGCACTGTTGCGTTAAAGAAATTAGTGTAATAAGAAACGTTTAAACTGTAAACACAAACTCTCTCAGTGTTGCACCATCTTGTACTGATCTGGATTTGGGGGCCAAGACTTGAGCTAATCAGTGTGACGGATTAAAACTGATTTCCTGCTTCGGGCACCAGAGCGCGTTGGCTGACTTTTGAGATGGTGAAATAAAATAATGCAGGAAAGTCGTCAATGTATCTGCTTCATTAAAAAAAATAATCGACCCATAAAGTGTAGCGATTTGGGGGGAAACTCCTGCTGTAGCTGGCTGGTATTGTGTGGTCGCCTGGAGGTTAAGTGCGTTTAATTTGGCAGATGGGGATTTAAAAAGATACAGTATGTTTTGGTACTTGAATACGAACTAATTTATGTATGATTATGTTTAGTGTCATGTATACTGCGGGATTCTCGGTCCGGCGACATTGCAATGCATGATTCTTTTTTTGCATTTAGAAAAAAATGGACTAATTCAGTTGTGCTAACTTTCCATCAAATTTAGCACAAATTTTAAATGAATTTCCCCAAAATCTGCAAAGTCAAATGTGAATGAATGCATGTTTCCATCCACAACTGTTCCGCACATTTTAGGAGTTGAGGCAAAAAGCAACAGTTGGTGGCTCCCATTGTCCAGTCCAATCCCATTTAGTGGTAGAAGGAGGGGGGATTCTTGTGTCAGTTTCATTTAAGATTTCAACAGAAGAATAGCAAAGAAACAATAGAATATAAATATATATAAACAATAGAATAACAATTGTTAAGTGTAAAATAAATAATACTGACACTTTTGCAAGATAGAACACAATAGCGAGTCAGGTGAATAAATAAAGTAAAAGTTTCAACCTAAAATAGAGTAAAATACAACATCAAAGATTAAACACAAGAGTAAAAATATGAAGATTATAAGAAGTGATACTAACACCAGCACCTAATTGAAACTTTAAAAAACACACTTTCTGTGCTGGGTTGTTTAGGTTTGTATGGTATCGGTGTATGAGCTACAATGCTAGCACTTAGATAGAAGCTCCCTATCGTCTTAGCTGCAACAGGTTAGCACAATGCTGATGGACAGATAGGAGGGGACAGATGTGTGTGTGTGTGTGTGGGGGGTTCTCGGAATCCCATCCCAATCCTATCGATGTGCCCTTGAGCAGCACAAGGGCACATCGGCCCTGACCTGTGCCAACCGACTACACTCTTTGGGCCTCGGCTGGACCCCCCTCCTCCCCTGCTATCAGATCAGTGTCGGGATGTCAGGGGGATATTACCCGTCTGCTGGCCAAAGAGGAAATCTAATCAGGAATTAGCTCCTGTGTAGTCCGACCTATGACCTTTCCATACCAAAGCTCCTGATTGGTCGCCTCCTGTTTGTTTGGCCCAACGCTTTACTTTCTGCTACTGTTTCCTGCGTGGGTTCAAAAGCCAATCAAACACTGACACCTGCCATTAGGGCCGAGCTCATTAGCTCTGTGAGGGAGGATCGTGACGACAATCTGACCTCTGACCTCACAGAGAGAGAGACTGTACTATGTGGCTTTATTCATTCAAATCCATCCTTACAGCTTATTTCTGGCTACATTTTGCAGAATGAAGAGACTACTTTTCCCTTACACACACACACAGAATGAAGAGACTACTTACACACACACACACACACACACACACACACACGTTCAACGAAGCAGTCCAGGTTTTTCTGGTCCGTAACCGTTCAGTTAGTTCAGTCGCTGCGGCCGTTTCAAGAAAAAAGAAAAGTTGTTAAAAAAGTCCCAAAACTGAGAGCTTGGGATAAATAAGTCTGTGTGTGTTCAGCCACTCACATTTTAATTACCTAAACAAATATTCTGGCGTTTCACTGTGACGCACGTGTCTCCCCTTTCCACTACAACACACACACTGTCCCTGTCCGTGTGTGTGTGTGTGTGTGTGAGAGAGAGAGAGAGAGAGAGAGAGAGAGACTGGTCTGTGTGTGTGTGTTTGTGTGTGCATGTGTGTGTACAACGGTCCGTTTTGGCAAGAGGGCAGCATTCCACAGCAGCCAGTGTCTGACGTCAAACCGAAGACATTTATAGTCTGGTAAACACACGCACGCACGCACGCACGCACACACACACACACACACACACAACACGCATTCTGACAAAGAGGCAACGTTTCAGTCAATCATGTCGGGATCCAACCGACTTCAGCTTGCTGCAGTTACATGCAGCAATTCGGATGCAGTGAAGAGAAAGAAAGACTGACTCAGTTTGTCCAGTTGGTGAATCCTGGTAGAAACAGATTGGTTATTATTCCTTTGGTGCTAATATGAATCAAAAGTCAAAATCATGAAGCTTTTTCACATAGTTATCTAAAATTGATGAAGACTATTAAAGAAGAAGCACAGATTTAGGTTCCATGTTTGCACTGGTCATATATTGGTGGAGTCTCTAAAAGACTGTTGGGTCTGCAACAATAATTTATATTTCCAATCGATTTGCCGTTTACTGTCTTGATTTACCAATTGATCGTTTGGGCTATAAAATGCATGGAAACAGAAAAAAACCCCAAAATGGATACTCTATTACCCTCTTTCAAAATTGTCATTCTCAGAGTTAGTATACTTAGGCCCAAGGCTGATGGACGTGGTTCCCATGGCCCCAGGCTAACCTGTTAAACCAAAACCATGGTCATGGATATAAAAGGTTTCTAAGTAGAACCCCTGGGTAGGTTCTAGATGAAACCCTTGGAATAAAAAAGAATGATGATGAAACTTTTCACTACTGGTTCTACCCTTTACGCTGGGTTCTAGGTAGAACCCACTGAAATTGTTCCAGGTGGAACCTTTATTAAAGGTTCCATCAGGAACCCGAGAAAATTGTTCTCCTATGGCCAGAAAACCCCGTATAGTTTTAGTTTCACGTTTACAGTTGTTGTTCACCAGCCAAATTGTGAAGTACATTACAAATATATGAATTAATATCTTTGAAACCAGAAAGCTGACACATATATATATTAATGCTATAAACGCTGTTCGACCAGTACTGTACAGGAGAAACATGGACCATTTGGGGAGATTCAGCTCGTCTCTCTATTTTTTTTAACAAAAACAGAAAATGATCTGGTATTGTGGCAAATAACTCAATAATTAAACCTCAAAAACCTGTGTTTGTTTTTCTCACACGTGTACGTGATCGGGTAAGCCGCTCGCCCCTGTTGACTCCCCCCTTATAGCTCCAATGAGCACTTTCAGTTACTTATTTTGATTTTGATTGGACCACTGGAACGCACCAATTCTGTACTACAATCCGACAACTGGGAGTTTCCAGCTTCTGCCTTCGACAGGAACGCTGCTGCCTGCTATAAAGCGACTATGGTCTATGGCCTATAATGTTGTTTGGGGGTTCACACACGACCATCTGAAGCCTTCGACACGAAGGAAGCATTTTATGGGTCCACTTAGTTTAGAATACACTCAAGAAGAAGAAGTTAAAAGTTAGCATGACCAGAAAAAAGGAAAGCGGTCCACCTACAAACACTCAAACGTGACAGATGATCTCAGCAATGAACTAAGCCACGAAGATTAGGAATTTAACAAAAAAAAATAACCAACCGGGTGTGGTTTTAACAGAGGGTAGTCCTTCACTGTGCCTCCTGTAGATCCTGGTTTTAGCTTAAGTCTTGACTTTGCTCCTTTATCTGTTTCTTCTGATTACGTTCACCATATGCAGACATTGTGGGACTGTCACAAAGATGCTGCACTAAATATGGATTATGAAAAAATAAATGGTTCATAAAGACACAAAGAAGGAAGACAGAGGTCTGTAGTTTGATGTCTATTTCGTAACACTTTTCAGTCTTTGTTCACCCGATATCCCTGATTTTACACAGCTGCTACTGCGGCTACTGCTGCTGCTGATGGGAGGTATTTCTGGAAACCAATATTCGTCTTTTCACTTCTCTCTCTCTCTCTCCCTCCCTCTCCCTTTCCCCCACTTGTCTTGTTCGGTCTGCGCCGCTAAAAGAAAATAGGCACTATGACATCAGCCCTGCAAAACACTAAAAAAAGCCAGAGGAGGGAGAGAGAGAGGGGGAGACAGAGCAAGACAGTGAGGCAAAAATAGTATAATGGCCGTGTGTACTTTTGACAAATTAGAAGCTTAGAGAGAGAGAGAGAGAGAGAGAGTCACATGTGTGGCGTTGCCATAGAGACTGCGGGTGGGTTGGAAGTATTATGGGCTGGCAGACTGTAGGTCATCCAAAGAGGATGCAGTCTGTCGTGTTACAGTGAGCTTTGACAACACTCGTAGTCGCCGGCCGTTTATTTATTTTAACTGAGCAATCGAATCAGTTCACAGGCGCACTTTGGCGTCACGATAAGTGCATAAGCCTGTTAAAGTCTGAACATAAACACACAAGACACTGACCCCGGGTCAGCCAGCGAGGCCAACATTGTGACTGTCGCCCCCCCCAAAAAAGAAGATTAGCTCAAAAGGACGTCCAGCTTGGAACTTAACCACCTGCTGGCATCAGGAGGTTCGAGCCCCGAGCTCACCTCACTTTTGGCAGCCACGACAGTTTGGCAGGAGCTCCTCAGGTTAAATACCAACTACAAGACATTGGTCTTTGAGAGGCCACATGTATCAATAAAAAGGTGCAGAATTTCTTTGACCTCACTCTAGATGTGCGTTTAGTCACTTAAATTAACTAAAAATGGACTAATAGTAAAGATAAAGATAGGCTCTTTGCACCCGTGTTAAAAAAAAAGTTCTTCAAGGTCTCAAAAAAAGTTCCCAAACAAAGGTCATCCATCCATGCTCCCTTAACTGACACGGAGCTGTGCGCAGCAGAGGACGGAACTTTGCAGGGGAATCACGAGAGAGTGTGATTTATGGAACAGCGCCCGTGGCATTCTTGCTCCACAAAAAAAAAAAAATTGAAAGTGAAGAGGAGACGTTATTGTGCTTCAAGGATCTGCTTTGCCTCGGAAGTCTGAGTGATTCAACCATTCAGTTGCGTTTACATTTGCAATTGGAAATTATTGAGTTTTTTGTTTGTATGTACACAGGGTTTCAACACAGCGGATGTAAATGGATCGATGAGTGGGTCAGTGAATATAGTATAATGAGATTTTGAGATGAGAAGGGATTTTGTGGCTATTATTCTTAGTATTCTTTCATATTTATGCTTAAAGCTTTGGAACTACATTTTCTATAATAAAGAGGTTTTAGGGGACCTACACAGCATGTATTCTCTCATCGTTAGCTTTGGTCCACAACTTCCGCCCTGTTTTTTTTTTTACCTATTTATTTGTTTACATATTGGTAAATTGGCAGCCAAATACTTATCTGTGAATATTTTCTATAGAAACTATTCATACCTGCATCAAAGGGAATTTACAACAGTTGCATCACCTTTTCAATAAAAAGGTTTGAATTGATTGGAGCGGGCAGAGGACCAACTACCAGAATCGTATTGACCCAGAGCAGCGTCTGTCTTAGGTCAGTTGTTGTAAAGCCTAAAGCTGCTATAAGCTATTTTATTGGGTCAATTTATTTATTGTGCTTTTATTGTGAAAGGTAAGAGCGGAAAGAGTGGATCTGGTTCGCGCTGCCTTTGTCAAGGTGCAAAAGAGTCATAAAATTTGCCGTCTTGGTTCGGACTACAGAGCCCCCATTAAAAAACTATAGCGTACTTTTTGAATAAGTCCGTTCCGCACATTTTGATTGGTTGACACCTTTCTTTGGCGGTAAAAGAAGCTTCAAAAGAATCAACTTCATACCATTTTTTTTTGTCGCATTATATTCACATTCTATGTGAAAGCACTCATGACAAAACATTACAAAGAAATCAACAAAATACAGTACCAGTCAAAAGTTTGGACACACCTTCTCATTCAACTACTTTGAAGAATCTAAAATATAAAACATATTCTGGTTTGTTGAGCATTTGTTTGTTTACCACATAATTCCATATGTGTTCCTTCATAGTTTGGATGTCTTCAATATTAATCTACAATGTAGAAAAAAATAAAAAAAATAATAAAGAAAAAACATTGAATGAGAAGGTGTGTCCAAACTTTTGACTGGTACTGTATATCAGAATAAAATCTATTTTAATTGCAGAAAACAGACACCGTCCAAAAATGCGATTAGCTATTATTGATTCATGTTTGCTATGTAACCGATGGATGTACGTACAGCTATTACTGGAGCCTGCAGTTTTTCTGGGATTCTTATCAGATTTATAGGAGTTTATGGACATCGGAGGTGATAATATCCACAGAAAGTGTAAATTAACTGCATTTAAAAATAATATGCGTATCATGTTAGTTTCATCTTGCAAATTTTGAAGCAAAAGGCTGCAATAATGGCCTCAAATTGCTGACCCTGTTGATTAAACTACAATAACTAACTTCCCTTTATGTTTAGAATGCCTGAATGCACCTGTGATACACCAACACATGATATGCAAAGGTTAGCAAAAGCTGCTCCTTACAAAAAAAAAAAAAAAAAAAAAAAAAAAAAAAGTAATTACCAGATATTCTAAATGACACTTTTCACATTCTGATCCAAACCTTAAGTCTGATGCTCCATCAAACCTCAAGCACACAGTAGCCCCCCCCACCTTTTCCTCCCCCAGATGATGACTCACCAGCGGTGGGCATGGCAGTGCTGGAGCCCCTGTTGCCACTCAGGAGCTCCAGAGGCTGGTGCTGGCTGTCTGTGCTGGCGGAGGAAAAACAGGACTCTGTCTCATAGATGGTCTGCAACATGGCGCACAATCCTGACACGGTGGGATGCAACAGCATGCCAATACGAGAGGCGGCGCTCGATTTCGTCACACAGGAGCGCCCCGGTCAGTTCGTCTTCCGAGGTATCGGCATGGTTTCGGTTTAGGATTCCGGTTACTAAGGATGATGGGATGGGACAATTTAATACCTTTTGAAAGATGCTTTCGAAAGGTATTAAAAAAGGTATTACTGGTTCCGGGATGCAATGAATAATCGGTTACTTCCAAACTGAAAACTTCAAAATGTTTTGTGCTTCTATTGTAAAATATCTGAATGAAAAAGAACAGAATCAATAAATTCCTTTAAACTCCTTTGTGCTTTTATTGTGTATTCCAGCAATGATATCCTGTTCAGGCTGCAAGCTCAGTCTCAGGTTTTTGCAGGTATCCTCTGCCTCTCATTTCTTCTTCAAAATCCTCCTTTTTCAAATGTTGTAGCCCCGGCTGCAGGTCCAAAAGGTCCCCCTTCCTCCTCTGCTTGGCTTTGAGGAGTTAAAATCAAATGAAGGAAGTGCAGACTTCACAAGGACCTCAAATGTGACTTTTATGGTCAGCTGGTCTCACCTGCATCACCTGGAGTCCTGATCCATGCTAAGCACTTTGCTGGTTCCCCCAAAAAACAGCAACTCTGGCTGGTGTGTTGCAGATGGAAGAAAAAAAAAAGTTTTGCTTCCTCTGGACACACCGAGCATTTAACGACCAAACTGAAAAAGCAAAAGCGAGACCAGGGGGTGATCGAGGAGATCACGGTGCCGTGTAGATCTGTGCATTTCCCCACAAAGCTGAGGAGTGATGGGAAGGGGATCGGTCGCTGCAGCCTCTTTCGCTTCCTTCTTCTTACCCGCAGCTAGCAGCACAAATACAGAGAGAGGAGGAGGAGAAGGAGAAGCAGAATTCCCCTGCTCGGCTGCATCAAAGGATCCTCATGCCGCTCTCCTCCTGGCCGACGCAAGAGAGAGGAGAGGAGGAGGAGGAAGAGGAGGAGGAGAGGCGAGGACGTAAATAGCTTTGGGAGAGCGCTCCCCGAGGTTCCATGCTTCCAAAATTAGAAACGAAGCTCTGAGAGAATGACAGAGAGAGAGAGAGAGAGAGACAGAGAGAGAGAGAGAGAGGGGGAAATAGAAGGAAGGAGGGAGAACGGAGTGGTGTAATAAAAAGAAAAGAAAAAAAGAAGAGAAATTGTGAGGAGAGGAAGACGAGCGGAGGGGTTAGAAACCTCCCCAGAAAAACAGCAAGGGACCACACGTTGTCTTCTTATCCGCGGCTTTAAAAAACACACGCACACACACAAAAAGGAGGGGGGGGCAGTCGAGCTTTGAGCAGCGACCAGAAACAGCTGCTGGTCAGACGGCTAATATTCACTGTCTGAGAGTCACCGCGTGTGTGTGTGTGTGTGTGTGTGTGTGTGTGTGTGTGTGTGACGCTCTTTGAGCTGCTGAATGAACGTTGGAGAGAGAGAGAGAGAGAGGCAGAGAGAAGGAGGAGGAGGAGGAGGAGGAGGGGGCGAAAGTGGATCACTGGGTGGAAGGGAAGTTGGACGGATGGGGAGAAAGTCAACAACGGCTCGTTTCATCTTTGCAAAAGGAGGCACGTGGGGGGACACTCCATGGACGTGTCCCACCCCCCCCCCATTAATTTTTGTATTTATTTTTTTGCCGCAAGTCTATGCTGTTAGATTTTTTTTTTTTTATATATATATATAGAATAAAAAGGACAGGAAGGGGGAGAGACGAGAGAGGAGAAGAGAAACATTTACCAACACAGGAGATGTGGGGGGAGGGGGGTTGATGTAGGGAGTGTAGCTGAAAATAGCCTGCCGGGGAGGAGGAGGAGCTAGGGATAAAAATAGACAGAGAGAGAGAGAGCAGTAAGCCTACAGCTCAGGGGTAGGGCGGTGGGGGTTGAGGGGGAGAGAGGGGGGGCGTGCGCTGTCATGTTCCCGCACCGCACTGCCCCAGAGATCACCTGTCAATCACGCCTCGCAGGGCAGGACCGTGACCTCTCCCTCCTCTTGATATGGTGTTGATGCTACTGTGCCAGCTCACGCTACTACTAGCCTGTCCTGTGTGTGGAGAGCATGTACGCTGAGATGCAATAGCCATTCCCCTGTTATGTTTTTTTTTATTGGCTGTGGCAGCATTGTGACACTATAAGGATGGAAATAACTCTCGGATAAATTTGGTGAGAGTCCAGACGCTTATGGTCCCCAGTGGATAAATCCTGTCTTTGTCCATGATCCTCAACCATCCAACATTATCGAGTCAAATGTTTCCGATATTTCTAACTGACTAACACTTAAACGAATTGACGATGGCCATGAAACTATTTACAGACATTCATGGTCCCAAGATCCTGTATCCTGATGACTTGGGAGGTCCCCTGACTCTTCCTTTGACCTTTCATCTAAACTGTAATCTAGCACCACCAGCAGGTCAATTATCCATCTAAACGTGTCAACATCTACTTTGACACTAAATTTAGTTTAGATCACCTGTTAATCACGCAGCGCGGGCGGGACGGTGACCTCTTCCTCCACTTGATTTGGTGTCATGGTCCCCAGTGGTTGAATCCTGACTTTTTCAGTTATCCTCAACCATCCAGCATTATCATGGAGTCAATATTTTATTCCGATACTTCAGACTCACTAACACTAATATGAATTGATGATGGCCATGAAACTTTGAAACGACATTCATGGTCTTGATGACTTCACGTGAAAACGCAACGTTTATGAAATGTTTATATCCTGCCAACCTCTCCGGGTAACGAGTAACAGCATTACACAATGTTTAACCATTACAAGCACCAAAACCACAAAAACAGCCTGAAAATGAAGAAAATCTGAAAAATGACAGTACAGTCTATGGAGCAGAACCGGGTAGTTGTCGGACTGTAGTCCGAGCGGTCCGATGCTACTTTCGAGGGGCGGAATTTATCTTGTGTTTAATCCATGCAAAATATGTAAAAACTCTGGCTGAATGATATTGGAATAAAAATCTAATTGCAATTATTTTGACTAATAATGCAAATGCAATATGATTTGCTATACGAGAGGGAATTATCTTTTTTTCCGAATTTTATTGAAAAACATATCCAAATGATTATGGTGTGATTTCTTCGTGGATCTGTACCAAACAAAGAAGTTTCCATAAGTCTGTAATATGATGTGAAGGCCAGGACGTCTTATATTTAATCTAAAATGGTATATTGACACACATCTTACATTTTTAGGAAATTGCAGGTCATTTGCATTTTCTATAAAATTCCGATTAATTGTTCAGCCCTAGTAAAGACCAACGACATGACCCCCATAAAAAACTGCGCCTCAAGAAAACAATCAAACACCTAACCCCCAGAAAAAACACAATGTATTGTTTTAACACAAATGTCACAGGGAATCACGAAAATGTGTTTTTATAACCAAAAAGCTGCAGTGCTCACTTTTCTCACTCGGCTGTATTATTAATTGAAACCGCTCGCCGCTATTTATAGCATTTGTTTGTTCCATTCAGCGGCTCCGTCCTAAGTGACGCTGTGCATTAAGGAACAGATTCCAGTGTTTTAACGGGAGTGTAACGGGGTTACCGCTGTCTGCGGGAGTGCTTACAAAAAAAAAAACACAGGATCAGGAAGAATGAGCTAATATATTAAAAAAGAAATGTCCCCCAGTAGAGATCCAACTGATCAGCTCAAGTCAATTCTGATCATTTTAACAAGGAGGATGTTTTTTAACACCTCCATTCCTCAGCTTCTCAGCTCTGGCTTTATCATTGCCACCGTGATGAGCTTCCTTTTTCGCTACAGGAATAATAATATTTCATTAAACCATTTTATCGTCACCTTCATCCCAGCTCCTCCTCGTCAACCTCATCGTCCTCACCTCCTGTGTTAAGCAGCTGCGTGTCCCTGAGCAGACTTAGGGCTGCCTCAGTGTGACTCACAAGCAGAGAGACGAAAATACATGGAAAAAGGATGAAAATGTAAAGACTGATAAACTGATTTTGCAATGTATGTAAAAATGGATTGTTTTGCCATTGAATTGAGCTACTGCATTGCTTATCAGTCGTCCACTACAATGGTTATATATCAAAGACTCGTTCTGCTGTCTTACATCATCCTTTCAAATCACTTTGGCAGCGGGAGAGACGGAGAGAGATAGATGCCACTGACCAGGCAACATGTCTCACATCTTAATGGTCTAAACACATCGGCTAAAGGTGTGTGTGTGTGTGTGTGTGTGTGTGTGTGTGTGTGTGTGTGTGTGTGTGTGTGTGTGTGTGTGTGTGTGTGTGTGTGTGTGTGTACTGCAGTAGCTCAGCGGATGACTCATCTCTGCGTTTCTATTTGAGGCGCATCAACCCCTGGAGTCACATCGCTGTCTGTGTGTGTTTATGTGTGTGTGTGTGTGTGTGTGTGTGTACATCATGTACTACATCTGTATCCATGACAACCACGTTACAGTCAAGTCAGTCGACCAGTCAATCAATCAGAGACAAAGGTGTCAAGAAATACCAACATAAGGGCTGTTCAGGTGTCTTGACTGTCGGCTACTAAAAATGAATTCATCTGCCATCCATTGATTGTCAATGAAAACACTAATGCGGTAATTAATACATAGCATTATACGCTGGGAATAGATGCGTGCATGTGGTCAAAGAACATCTTGCAACAGTTAAAAAAATGCTGCTGCACAATGTTTTTGGGGCATCTTGATCTATTAGAGAGCCCTCCTACATTGTTGAACGTAGGTCTGAGCGTTATGAAATAATTTACTATCTTTTCTCTCTATTTATAGGTTCAATCTTTACGTAATTTTGATGACGCTTTAAGTCCTGATCATTTCGCCTGAGAGCGAAGCTGTAGCGAACATGTTGGTTTGGAGGCTAGGTTTTGCCACACTCCGATCCCACTTTAGGCATATCTGGAGTACATGCGTTGTTTTTTTTTACTCCTTTACCTTAAACAGACTAGAGGATTCATTACACTGAAATGCGTTCGCAGTGTTTGGTTTGTAGTCGCTTATGTAGGAATCTACATTTTCCTTATCTCTGGTGTTCCGCCATCCTCATTTCTAGCATGCTAATGTTAGCATTTAGCTTGAAGCAGCATTGTGCCTATGTGCAGCCTCATAGAAAGGCCAAAATGACTGTACACTCTAGTCCTTTTTCAATTTCTAGCCTGTACCGACTCTTTTACTGGGATAATATATATTTTGGTTTTTTAACTACTGACATGGATTTAGTATATGAATAAACAAGGGGGTTGATTTTTGACACAGCTGATGCTAACATGCTGATGTTTAGCTGGTAGAACGTGTATTACGTACCTTTTTGTTGCGTGTTAGCATGCTAAGAACCTTCTAATTAGCACTAAACACAAAGTGCAGGTGAGACAATGGGGATGTCATGAGATTTGCAGGAATCACCAAGGTTATTGAAATTCACCCTGTTGCCAAATTTAATATCAATCAAGCCAAATTGATATTTCAAAATGGACTTAAGTACACATTACATGAAGAGTTAGTATGCTAAGCTGTTGGTTTAAAAATGTTCCCTTCATAAAAATATACTAAGCTGACAAGTGCAACAACAAACCACACAATTTAGTAATCCAACACCGAGAGAGAGAAAAAGGCTAAAGTCGCATTGGATTCAATTATGAGATGCAAACTTTAACAAAACAGTTAATACAGAGCTCATTTGAAAGAATGTGAATAACACTAACTCTTGATAAAACAGAGACAAAACAGATAAACTAACGATGCTGTCCAGTCGCAAGCCTGTCCCCAATGTCTTAACTACCACCACCATTAAACTCAACACCAGCCAACCAGTCGGGCACCGTTTCATTTGTCAAACCAGTATACGCCACAAAAGCACCTGCCTCTCTCCAGTTGCACCGGCATTAACCGCGGCAGCTCTTTGAGATAGGAAGACGGACTGATAAGAGACTTACCTGAGGCGTGTGAGGAATTCATGAAGGTTGAACCTGGACTGCCCTCCCCGAATCCCTCCTCTGTGTGTACGCGTGTGTTAAAGTGGGTCCTCCGAGTCGGCCATGTGTTGGGGGACAGATGAAGGACGGACAGACGAAGGACGGCCAGACGGACGAATCAGGGTTTCCTCTCAATGTCGACTTTTCTGCAAAAGAGAAAGTTGCGTTTTTCAGCACTTGCTATTTATTCTATTTATTGGTTGTTGTTTTTTTATGTTAGTGTTTTGTCGGTCCATGTTTGAAGCCGTGATAGGTGTTATATCAAGAGTTTTGAACGTGGTGTCATTTTATTTAGCCTTTCTAAAATGAAAAAAACAAGAGCAAAAGTTAAGGAATGGTTTAGTGTGTTCAAACATGCATTTCTAACATTTGCCACTAACTTATAGCTGCTATAAGTAACTTATGGCTGCTATAAGTAAGCAGCTTACGTACTAAGCTAGTGTAAGGAATGGATTGGTGTGTTCAAACATGCATTTCTAACGTTAGCCGCTAACTTAAAGCTTCTCTAAGTTAGCAGCTAACGTACTTAGCTAGCATAAGGAATGGATTAGTGTGTTCGAACATGCATTTCTAACGTTAGCCGCTAATTAATAGCTGCTGTAAGTAAGCAGCTAACTAACTGTAAGTAAGCAGCTAACTTACAGCAGCTACCTTAGTTATAAGCTAACATACTTAGCTAACTTACTAGCTACAGTCGTGACCTAACACTTCTGACCCAGGATATGGGTCAAATTCTTTAAATTTATTCTAATTTGAGGTCTCCTTGTTTACTTGGTGGAAGCTGGTCCGGGACGCCGCTATGTCTGAGTTAAAGCTAACGTTAGTAGCTCTGTCCTGCTGTTTCTTTGATTTGGGTTACACTCAAGCACCCTCAACCAAAGTAGTTGTCTGAGGTAGCGTTTACGTTCAACAGTCACGTTGTTTAATCCTTAATCTAGAAGCCTTCTCCCCTGTGTAAAAAGAAAATAGTGAAACGTACCCTTTGAAAAACGACAATAAATCCAACCTCTGTCTCTCTTGTCCAAGTATGTAAGCTAAGCAGCCAAACAGTATTGAACATAAACTGTACTGATGTTGCACCAGAATGCTTTTCCACTAAAAATGTGTTTCCTGACCAGCATTCTGTTGTGCAGTGCGACAACTTCCTGGAGTCAGTAAAGGCTTTTTCTTTCAGATGATAAGGTCTTTTCCAAATGCTCTGATCTGTACTGAAAAAAAAGCCCTTGAAAAATATCAAAGTTAAGTCGATTAACTTTGATATTAGGGCTGCACGGTGGTGAAGTGGTTAGCACTGTCGCCTCACAGCAAGAGGGGCCGGGGTTCAATTCCCGGGCTGGACAACCTTCTGTGTGGAGTTTGCATGTTCTCCCCGTGTCAGCGTGGGTTCTCTCCGGGTTCTCCAGCTTCCTCCTACAGTCCAAAGACATGCAGCTTAGGTGCATTGAAGACTCTAAATTGCCCGTAGGTGTGAATGTGAGCGTGAATGGTTATTTGTCTCTATATGTCAGCCCTGCGACAGACTGGCGAACTGTCCAGGGTGAACCCTGCCTTCGCCCATTGACAGCTGAGATAGGCTCCAGCACCCCTGCGACCCTTAACTGGATAAGCAGGTTACGGAAAATGGATGGATGAACTTTGATATTTTTTAAGCCTGGTCATGACTTGAGTGGTTTGTGGAAACGTTAAGACGTAATTGTGACATCACAAGACCTTGTTTGATGGTGAGGGTTATAGTAGAACTGTCATTGAGAGCTACATAAGAAGCCTATTGATTGTAAAATCACATGATGAGAGCTACAGTAGAACTTAAGAGATGTCATAACAAGTGATACAATTGTGAGCCGCAGTAGAACCATATTAAAGTCATTAGGAGCAATAGCAGAACCGCAGTTGTGTGCTGTAATTGAGATTCACAGTAGAACACCAATGTTGTCATATTTCGAGTGATGTCATTCTGGGTTACAGTACAACCCTTATGATGTCATGACTCAAGTCATGATTTGCCACAGAATAGCTTTAGTGGTGTCATTGAAAGCTACATTAGACATCTATAAGTACCAGTGATGACATAACTCTGTCGATGGAAGGGAGTCACAGTAGAAACCCTATTAAAGTCATTAGTAGCAAAAGCAGAGTTGTAGTTTTGACAATTGCATACACAGCATAACATTGTGCAGTCATTGAGAGATACAGTAAAAAAAAAAACGTATGATGTCATTATGCGAGTTATGTCATCCTTAGAGTCGTAGAACATTGAGCTGTCATTGAGAGACGCAGTAGAACACTAGGCCCTACTGGTGGGCCTCAAAGCGCCAGCAAGAGGACCACTGAGATATTGTTAAATGGTTAAATCAAATAAAAGGAACATTTTTATAGTTATTTTTATATCTAAATGTTCTATAGAATTCAATTGAATAAAATCAAATTTTCTAATGACCAGTGACATTTTAAATATAGCCACGCCAATCACGACACATCAGCTAGAGACAAACATGTTTTTTCTTCTGTAAGCTAGCTAACGTTACCTCTGATGCTGTGACACAAAATGGATCGGTTATGAAACGAAAAGAGTGATGTGCGAGACGACCCTGCGTCGGTAAAAGCTCCGAAGCGCGTGGTGAGGCAACATGACCCTGAATACATTTAATTTGGCTTCATAATGGCAGGAAGTGGTGGGTGCAGCTGACAGAGGCTCAATACATGTTTACAGCCAAATTCATTTTTTCGCTTTTTTTGTCATGTTATTCTTTTTTTTCTCACTTATGTGATAAGGTGGTTCTCGGATTTATTTCTTAACAATCAGAAGTGGGCCTTTAGTTAGAATAGTTTAGGTCCCCCGTTATAATAATTTTTGTTAGTTTCATTAACTGCTCATCTAATTTCTATGTGTTTCAAACCCAATTTATTTATTTACTTTATTTTAAATGTAATCTTATCTTGTGTTTTGTTTGTAGACCCTTACCAAATTATATTTCCATACAACTCAAAACTTCTGACCTTAACTCAACTTGCATCTCACTGCCCTACATTTCTGAATGGACCTCCATCTGTGTGTTGTGTCCTGCACCGACACTGTGTTTGAACAGGAGTTACATGGCATTAAAAGGAACAAGCTGCACCCTGTTGCTCACTGAGGCTTCCCTGGTCCTCTGGCGCCACCAACTGGCCATGCTCAGTACAATCTATGCGTATGGAAGTATGAGAGAGAGAGAGAATGTGACAATAACTCCTTGTATAGTATAGTAAACTGATCCACACAGTTTACAGATTACAGCTGTGTACGCAACAGCTCCACAATATAATGCAGCAGTGATTCAATGCTATGGGGCTTTTTTAAGCTATTGTGTTGGTGTTTCTAATGTTATGTCGCACTCATGTATGCAATGGTGGGGTTTAAATCAAATTGAGTGCAACATTATCAATGAACTCTTTACATACACATCTAACATCCTTCCTGCAAATATTCTTTGCCCAAATTTCAATTTAAAAACTCAAACATCTTTAACGTTGACACAAAGCCACCAGTTACTTCAATTATGTTCCATTTATTTACTTCCATTCATGCATTTGGGGAGAATTGCATTGTACATCACTCCTTAACTTAAACTGAGATAAGCAGCATAATATGTGGAAAGTGAAAAAAAAAAAACGAGAGAGAGGATTTGAAAGTTTTGTTACGACAGAGTTTCATAATTCTGGGTACTTTGATGACCGGGAAGCGTATCCAAAAATAGAAATTTGGATCCCACACATCAACACTGGGGTTGCACACTGGACCGTGATTGGGTTTTCTAAACGAGATACAACTTCACAACTCATGCTCGTAACTAAGATTTAACGTGAGGACAGAGAAACCTCCCCTCCTTTAACGGATGAATGGTGAAAAAAAGGCTTCTATTGTCAAACTAAACAAAGCAAAGTTCAAACATTAGACATTAACCTTAACCCATAATTATACTGCTCATTAACACTTTTACCTTACAGTATTTTAAGAAGCTGGCTTAACACTGAGTATTGCCACACTGGTGCAGCTGCATTTAGCAGGTTTCACTCTACCATTGTTGAAATCACAACTCCTGTAAAATGACATTCTTCAGCAAGAACAACAAAACAAACAAAGAACCCTTCCTCATAAGGAAGATTGTTCAAAATTCCCTGTGAGTTGGCAATGTACTGTAACAGGAGGATTGAAAGAACCCCGGGGGAAACAACGCAGACTGTACTAGGGCCATAGAATTGGCGTACGCAGCATTGAACTTTAAAATGTAGGCGACGGAACTCCTTTTTTCTAAATGCATGAGGTTGCAATAGCCAATGAATAATTGTAATCTCAATGTTGACCTTGTCTCAGTGTAGTTTTCATCTCATTCAAATCTAAAATAATGAAACAATAGTGGTAACAATTTCCTAAAGCCCAAACAAAAGGAGGAAATGCTGACAGTTCAGAAGCTGCAACTAGTAAACGTTTCTCATTTTTGCTATAAAAACTAATAAGACAAGTGATAGGTTAGCATAAAAAGATGCAGATTAATTTGCTCTCAATCCACTAATCACTTTATGAATTCATTAATTGGTTTCAGCAACAACAAGACATGCTTACTTTAACTGAAAACGTTATCTCAAATATTACTTGTCAAAATAAGTCCAATATTTCTTTGTTTTGCTTTTCATTTCACCAGGTGATGATAGGCTTTAGTTTTGGCGGTGCCCTGTTTCAATAGGCTGCAGTTTGAGAAGAAAAGACTGAGGTTGTGTCTGGTTCAGAGCCGAAACAATTAACTTATGAATTGATAAATTGAGTATGTCTGCAACTAATACATTTTTTTTTATTGGAGATTATTTTCTTAATCTGTGAAATGTCATAGAATGGTGAAAGAAAAAGTCAGTGTTTCCTCAAATGTCTTTTTTTGGTCCACAAATCAAACTTATTCAGTTAACTGAATATAACCAGAAAATATTTACATTTAACAAGCTTGCATCAGCCTTTTTTCTTCTTCAAAAATGACTTAGACTGATGAATCGATTATCAAAATAGTTTGTGATTAACAAGTGAGTGATCGATTGATCTTTTGATCGTTGCAGCTCTAAAGTCGATCGACCAAAATATGAATTTATTAATTTATTCATAACTAATTCAAATATTCATTACATGCACCCCCAGTCTGGTTAGATGCAAAGGTTAAAACCACATTTTTACACAGTTAAAGCACAATAAAATATAACTAAAGCTAAACTCAAAATGGAAAGCTAAAATCATAAACTAAATCACAACAATAAACGATTGGAACGTTTTTAAACTATAATAAGCCTGGGTCCAACTGGTCCGTCTATTTTTGTGCTCACGCCGCCTTTACAGTATGTGGCTCCCCTCCAACTCTGCCGTTCCCACAAAAGAAGTCACAGAAAGTCCTCGTCCCAACAGGCACACTTGGCCGGGTGCCGTGGCAACAGTGTCAGGGCAAAGATAATGGGATGAAACGCTGCGGGTGAGTGCGTGCTTGTGTGCGTCTGTGCTTAGCTTGTGGAGCTAACTAGTGGTGACAGACTCACCTGCTGTCCAACTATAGGCCATTGGCCAATGACACGTACACACACACACACACACACACACACACACACACACACACACACACACACAACACACACACACACACACACACACACACACACACACACACACACACACACACACACACACACACACACACACACACACACACACACACACACAAATAAAGAGAAAGCCTATTCGAAAATAGAACAGAGCAACACTTAAAAATAAAAAAATCAAGAAATATAAATCTCTCACTCTCCCTGCTGCCTCCTCCGATTCCTCCTCCTCTTCACACCAAAATTTCCTAAAATACCTGGCCCCTCCCATTCTGGAGAGGAGCAGGAAGTGCTGCCTGGCAACCGGGGAGCCTGCTGCCGTGGCAACGCTCCACCTGAGCACCTCTTCCCTAAACAAACAGCGAGCGTGAGCGGGACGTGGAGCCGTAGTCGGCCTCTCAGCAGTATTTGTTTATGGTCTGTATTTCTCGCTCTCAACGTTTTCTTCCGTGTCTCACACACACACACACACACACACACACACACACACACACACACACACACACACACACACACACACACACACACACACACACACACACACACACACACACACACACACACACACACACACACACACACACACACACACACACTATATTGCAGCAGCTCTCTCTCCCTCTCTTTCAGCAGGCTCAAGGAGAAAAGGGGCAAAAACACATAGTCAGCACACACACACTATCTGTCCTCAGACGTGACATCAGGACCGCATGTGAAAGATAACCG
Organism: Anoplopoma fimbria; assembly: GCF_027596085.1. Lineage (NCBI taxonomy): Eukaryota > Metazoa > Chordata > Actinopteri > Perciformes > Anoplopomatidae > Anoplopoma > Anoplopoma fimbria. Next base: position 20,228,497 of record NC_072459.1, on the reverse strand, counting down.
TTAGATACAGAGCTGCAACAATTAGTCGATTGATCTGCGATAAATGAATCCACAAGTGGAGTCGCAACATGATAAGACAGTGGAGGGAAGCAGACATATCACTGAAGACTTTCCTCTAGTCTTCGCCTTATTTTTGTAAAGTACAGACTACTTTTATTTCTCTGTATGAATTATTTAAATGATCATTATTGTTTAAATGGTAAATTGACTAACCATTCATACCCGTTCATACACTGATGGCACAGCTTGCTGGAGCAATTTAGAGTTAAGTGTCTTGCCCAAAGACACATCGACATCGACTAGCGGAGCCGTGGATCGAACTGCCGATCCTGATTGAAGTACGACCCTGCTCTAACACTGAGCCAGTCTCTCTCATAATAATAAAACAAAGTGGGGCCACTTGAGGGCAGCAGAAACACATAGTTTAAAAGAAAAACACTTTAATATATTAATAGGTGAAAATATATAATTTTAGGAATATTTAAGGAATACTCATTTAATTTGCAAGTGTTAAAGGTAATTAGTCACTGTAATCGTTCATTCTGTCACGTTTTTGTTTGCTGTATAGTCAATCTACATCTAAGCAGAAGTTATCATCCCTCTGCTGTGCAAAAAAGTATATATACTGTAACAACGGAGCACTTATATTGACTTAACTATGACTGCTATTTCATCCCTTATGCTGTTACAGTGTGTAGTCACATTAAAAAAATAAACTCGGAAGGATCGGAGGTGGGTGTGATGCCCAGAAAAAAGAGAGAGAGAGGGCTGTTACTGCTGGATAAATGTTGTATGTTGATTTCTCACTAACTTTTAACTGGTTACGAAACAGTCTCCATGTAAAACTGATGCCTCTTTATGGCCTACATAGGTAAACATCCCATCAGAGAGTAGGTTGACTATTTCTATGTAGTTATTCTTAATGGTCGCCACTGAAAACAAGACGAAATCATGAAGGTTTGCTAAAAAACTTCTTCAGCTCAGAATACAGAGGGGGCCTCCTTACCACTGCATTCCAATTAGTATGTAAACGTGTCACGCGCAACTGCAACCGCCACCTCCGTATCAACTGCTACTTCTTTTCGGAACGTAAACCCTTGAGCACAAACTCTTATTAACATATACAAACTCTCAAGAGAGTTTTACTCAAGACGAAGGAAAAGCTAGCAATTAGCGTGTCAAGACTTTTGATGAAATTTGATATTTAACCTAGATTAGAATAGAATAGATATATAAAATCTGGACGCTGGTGTCGAAAGTTAGTGGCATGGCCCTTAAAGCTCTTATGTAAGTAATGGAGTGACCCTTGACTCGTGAGGTTTGACCTCTGGGCTTTAGTGAAAACCCCACTGTGACAGTGCTGCAAATCCCTTTCCATCATGCTTCCAACCAGGGTAGAGTGCTGCAGGAATGATTCCTAAAACCCGGAAATAAGCCAGCGTTTTTACACTTCCGGTTCCCTTGTTTCGAGGTCAACGGTTTTTGGTGAGATGCCTGGAATAAAATCTGCGGTTAACTCAATCTTAAGAGACTCGTGAAAGTTTTTTATGTGTCTTAAAAAAGTAATTTGCTAACAAGTGCCTAAATGAGACTACAAAACGTCATCACGCAAAAGGTGGTGACGTGAAGTCTTGTGACTGTGGTGTAGTTCGTTTTTTCTCCTAACGTTAGCTTTTTAGTTCTGGCGATTGTATTTATGCAATAAAAGTGATGAACTCGCCAGACAGAATGTGCAACTGTCAAGTTTTTTTGTCCAAATTTTCTGCAATAATCCATGAACCAATGGGAAAATCCCATTATCTTTTTGTCTAGGTAACCAAGGCGATGCTAACTTCCTGGTTAGCCTTTTAAAATATGACATTCCTGCAGCACTCTATATTGTCCGGGAGGAATGGGCCATGTCTGTATTAAGAGAACTGGATTAAATGTTTGAAGATGGAGTTCTGTTCTTTCCTTAGACGGTTGATAACCAGCACGTCTGTGAAAATGTTCTTCAGGCTTCCTCATTTGAATCTATCGACTGCCAGAATGAAAATAATATCTTGATGCAGCTATGTTTAATAATGTGATGCACTGGAGGGAGGGAAAGAAGGAACTAAATGGCAATTTAAAGAGGGAAGAAGAAAAGGGAATTATACAAGTATAAGGTGAGGGGAGCCAGAATGCTGCGAACAAAAGCTCTACAAGAGCTATCAGAACTACAAGAGATTATGTTCATCCATTTGTTTACATATGTGTTTATAGTGTCTACCTAGACAGATTGGTTTGTTGTGATTTTAAGCCGGCGGGATCGGTGAGTAAATGTCACCTACCCAAATACACATGCTAAAATTTGTTTAAATCAATTGGAAGCGTGTGGCCAGTGACCGGCATGAGTTGTTACCCAAACCAGGGATTTTTATTTTTAACCTATAATCAATCCTCCGTGTGAATACAATTTAACACTATGGGTAATTATTACCCAAGAACAAACAATGAATGAGGCGTGGCACACCTGCTAGTTTGGGTGGGTCGCGTGTCAGACTGGGAAGCAAGCTGACACAGTTTTTACATTGCCAACCATCACAGTGAAAGCTTCCTAAGCAACTATGGCAACCCATTTTCTGGTGGAAGGGAAATGTTGAAAAATTCCTTTAGGCTGGAAAGTTGCAGGATTTGCTGGGACATTTTACAAACTATTAAGTGTCAGCTATGTCCTGTTGCTCACAAGTCCACTTTGCAAAGGCGCTGTCTAATCTCCAGGGCCACACTGGCATCTGGCAACCCAGGTAGGTGGCATGTGTGCCAGGCAGTGTGGCAGCTGATATGAAGATTGACAGCAAAACATGTAAAACACTGCCCAAAATATACATTTCTAAATTATACATTTAAAGTTAAAAGATTTTCATGCTGATCATCAACTTGATCATTTTTGGAAAGTAACTGCTGTCTTCACACTGACAGCTGCAAGCAGACACCTTTTAATATAAGCCAAGAGTGAGAAAAATACCCGTATGTCAGGTTCTACCTAATGAGATACCTCATTCATAAATGTAGGTGTAGATTGGACAAGATAAGAGCGTGACATAATAGTAACATTGCGTACAGAGCTATGACACTCGCCACTTGTAGTAGCTGTTGTGTTGCTAGCTTACTCAGCTGGCTGCACCACACCGGTCACTCGCTAGCTGCTAGCCGTCCACTAACCATCCTGCAGAGGGTTAACTACTACCCGCTGGTTAACTTTAAATTGTTAGCTGGTAGTCGTGACGTTAGCTGCTAGCTGGGAGGTTAACGCCTGGTTAATAATGCCAGAACGCAGGTAACTGTTAACAAAAACAAAGGCATGCCGTCCAGCGTTGACTGTTTGATAAGTTATAGTTAGTTAGCTGCTGTGTCCGTCAGGTGCCCAGCCTGTGTTTAGCTAGCCGTGAGTTAGCCGTGTGATAACTGTTTCTAAGTTAGCCACTGTGTTAACTGTAGTGCACGCAATGGTTTAAGCAAAGCACAAAAAATGTCACCTTTCTCACTCGTTCTTCGAAGGGAGACCTTTAAAGCTGCCTGTCGGTGTATCCCTTCGTGAACTGTCACGCACACACGCTCTCTCCGTACCGTGGATGTCGGTGGGTCCTCCTGGAACGCGTATCGGGCGCAGAGGTCGCTTCTTCCCGGCGTTGGTTTCTCCGCCGAGGCTCTGTGTGTGTGTGTGTGTGTGTGTGTGTGTGTGTGTGTGTGTGTGTGTGTGTGTGTGTGTGTGTGTGTGTGTGTGTGTGTGTGTGTGTGTGTGTGTGTGTGTGTGTGTGTGTGTGTGTGTGTCCTCCCCCCCCTCCTCCTCCTCTCAGTAGAGCAGATCCTCTGCGTTTATTTTCACATTAAAAACGTGTGATATCACAAGCGGGACGCGTTTCGCCTCCTGTCGTTTTCACCTCCTCCATATTTACAGTGTGCCTCTCTCTCTCTCTTCTCTCTCTCTCTCTCTCTCTCTCTCTCTCCCACCACCAACAACAACATTATTGACGTCTTCCTCCTGCCACGTGACCAGTCTGCTGGGGCTAAAAATAGACCCAATAGAAACCAATGGAGGCAGACAGACATGGCAGAGATAGACAGACTCGCAGTGTATTTTGTGTCATACTGCACCTTACTTTCCCTTGTTTCCTACCCACATTGTGCCTCAGTCCTCACAATAGAGTATTTCCAACTGCTTACTATAGGACCTGAACGTGACACGAGCAAGTACTGCATATCGAAACACTTTTCCCTTTTAGTTGAACAGTGCAAGTGAAACAAATATTTGATTAATGAGCTGGTCAATCACAATTTATTTTATGAAAAACTATTCAAAAACACAATCATTTTTTTGTATGAATAATTTTGAAGCAAAATGGCCAAAATCCCACCTTCCAGCCCCTCAGTTGTGACAATCTTCTTCTGCTTTTTCTATAGGCTGTTTTTACATGTTTGCACCTTTTTTTATATTTACATTTGAGTCACAGAGCTAAGCATCAGATTTTCCAAAAAAATGTAAATATTCGAGCAATCTTTGAACAAAAACCCAGATGGTCATTTAAGAACGCTATGCTAATATGAGGGTAAGTCTCTTCTAACCATCTGGAGGTATACATATTCCGTCAAACGCTTAGCTCTCTCTGGCTAGAATGTAATGGTAATATGTGACACATAGTCAAGCTATATCACCAGCTGCCCCTGGGCTCCAGAAAGCAACATGTTTACTGTGTGCCACTTGCTATTTTTTTTTTATGGTGATTTGATACATTGTTTGGGAATTTGGGAATATGTACCAATAAAGCCAGATATCAACTGATATGAAGGACCTTAAGAAGGAGCCTGCTTTACTACTGGATCTTTTAGGTGCAAGATATGAGATTGGGAACAATTTGATTGCCTCTCAACGGTTCTCAACATGACGAGATGGCAGCGCTTAGCTAACAGCGCTAACAGTGCTAACTGCGGCAAACGTGCTGACAGAGCTAACTGTTTATCTGAGGGGGAACTGGATGCTTGACTTGCCGCTTCTATGACAAAGCTGTCGCTTGGGATGGCGTTATCAGCTGTAACTGCCGCAGGAAAGCAGTTTGTGGCATGCTCACATGCACTAGCATGCACTAAAAACACGGCTGCCCACTTTTGTCAACAAAGAAGAAGAAGCTCTGATAACGACAAACGGAGAGAGAGAGTGACTTTATTCTCTGCAAAGTAAGACATTACTCCACTATATCTAAACATAGCAAATAGTTGTTTGTTGCTCTATTAATGCCCTTAAAGGTAGGTATTTTAAGCCGCTGTCCTGAAGAGGATTCCTCTATCAAAAATCTAATTTGAAGGCCATTATATTAGTTTTCTGCTTAAATCTTTCATATTTCAAAATGAATGTGTTTAATGCATTTACCACATTTTTTTATAAAAAGAGAGAGGTAGGAACTGTGTTAGTAGGAGCCCAGCCGGTCATTTTGCCCCCAAGGCCCTCTATCAGGTTGATCCAGCCATTGATTTTCTTTGTTATATCATGTATTGAATATCTTCAAGTTTTGGGAATGTTGGTTGACCAAAACAGACCGATCAATAAATAACCAATGCATTCTCAATAATGAAAGCACAGCGCAAAGTCTATTGAATCCCACAATATGCGTTTAAAGGTCATGTCATGCCTAGTGGCACAACAAGACTTCAGCCGAGTTTTTCTATTCACCAACCGCTTTATGGCGCTCCCAGACAAACAGACCATTGGCAGAAATGGAATATAATGCATATACTATGCTATATATATATAGTATAATCACTATAATCTCTTTTTACGTTTACTTAAGGCCACTGTAGTTCTCCGACACGCTTGCAAAGGGAGGGGTGAGCGGAGAGGCATTCAGTTGGTTGCAATATGCAACCTCACCACTAGATGCCACTAATTCCTACACGGTGCTCCTTTAATAGAAAGGAGCGGAGGGTCATTTTGAATGCAAGATTTCCAGAAATTAACTCTCTCTGGTCTCTAGGTATTGAATGTCTGACAATCTGTCCACCTTGGTGGTGGACCAAATAGAATTGCCATGGTTTTTTGCAGACATTTGTGTTCCCCAGAGGGTGAACCCTAATGACTTTTGGTGATCCACATTTTTTTCTTCCAGCGCTACCATGAGGTTGTTTTGGTGAAATGTCTAAACAACCATTGGTTGGCTTGCCATGAAATTTTGAACAGACATTCACGTTCTCTACAGGATGAACCATAATGTCATTGGTTATTCTCTGAATTTTTACGCCATAGCGCCACCATAATGAAAGCCACCATTTGTGTTTTTTTTGTGAAATATCTCAACAACCATTGGACGGCTTGCCATGAAATTTGGTACAATCATGTGCCCCTCAGGATGAATCGTAATTACTTTGGCGATCAACTGACTTTTTACTTACAGCGCCACCATCAGGTCAGAATATCCGTTTCCTGGCAAGTTATCTTACTGACACAAGCATTTAGCTCAAGTACAGCCTCACGGAGCTACAAAAACAGCTGTAGCTGGCTCTAAATCTTGTTCTACTGTATAAAAAAAAAAAAAAAAAAAAAAAAAAAAAAATAGCATTTTGGACACTCAGTTGTCCCTGAATCCTAGCATGCTTTTTTCTTTTTAGCAACTGCGTTGACAGCAAATCACTGAGAGATTCATTGCAGTCTTTGCTAAGTAAGAAAAATGCAAATTACATTGCCCAACAGCAACATTATAGAGTCTCTAGCATAATAGAACTGTGACTTCGGCTTCATTTGGGAATAATAAAAGTGGTTTATCAAAACTGAAAGGAAAATATCTCAAACCATGATGCACACAAGCTATCCGTCAAAATAAACAGTGACATGGTTTGAGCCGGGAAAAAGGAAAGAATCTCACTTTCATTCATCGCTGTTTACGATATATGGAGAGGAGAGGAGCTATAAATATCCCCACTCTTAGCACAATGTGACTGCGGAGGAGGTGGAGGAGATAGGAAAGATGGAGATTGATAAAATGAGGGAGGAGAGGAGGTAAGAGCATGCGACAGAGCAGGGGGGTTGGAGGAAAGATGGAGAGAAGAGTGAGATGTAGGAAGGGAGGGATGGAGGAAGGGAGGGGTGGGGAAAGGGGGGGAAAGTTAAGGAAACTGGAGGATGGAGAAAGAAAAAATAAGAGGGGAATATTCTGCAGGAACAGAGGAAGAGAACAAGGTGGAAACGATGGAGAGAGAGCTGGAGGTGGAATGAGAGAGAGAGTGAGAGACAGAAATAGAGAGAAAGAGAGAAAGAAAGAGCTATTCTGGTAATGATGTTGTTGCCATGGAGACGCTGTGCTCAGTCAGACTACTCCACAGGTGCCTCGTGGGTATTTTTAAAAGCCTGCCACTGATTGGCGGATGCCTTTTGAAACTGAGCACTATTGATTGGTTGACATAGGTAAAGGTCAAAGGTCATCCCGTTGCATCCCATTACCCTCATCTCTGCCAGTCTTCTCTACTTCCTCCTTCCATTGCTTGTACATGTCTGAATTGTCTTGAAATCAATTCACATAAAGCTAAAAATAAAATGCTGGCAGACGCCAAACACACGTCTTGAATGTTACACCTACGCACTGTTTTCTGTTTAAAGGAAAGCGCTTTACAACCTTCAAGAGCAAGAGACCTTTTTTTTCTTTTAAATAAATATCGGTGAAGTCATATCTAGCCCAAAACACAATGTCAAAACACAAGTCTGTGGCTCAACAATGCATTCGCAGTATAACGAACAAGGTGTCTGTGGCGGCATTCCTAGGAAAAAGGCGACACTGTTCGTAATCTCTGGGAAATGAGATCTAAAAATACACCTGCAGTTACTGCTTTTCAACATAGGTGGCGCCAAAGAGAGCAAAACAGAGATATTTCGCAATTGTAACTTTTGAAGGGGCTATGATCAATATTTTGAGAACTTTATAACACAGCTGGCGATTTACAGCAACAACATCCTGACATTTACCGTGTTTTTCATCTTGACGATACACTATCGGTGTATGAATCAGTACATAAAAAAATACTTTTGGGTTCCTGCTGGTCCTTATATGAAGGTACAGTGGAACAAGAGAGTAACCAGGCGGCAACCTCCAGTTCTGCCGAGTGAAGCCAATGGCTGTGTCCCAATCCAGCGGCTGCATCCTTCGGAGGGTGCATTTGTAGACCGATAACGTCACAGTGGCCGCGACGAAGCTGTCCCATTTCGTTGGGAAAAGACAAATACGTTTTTTAAATGACTGGCGTATGAGCCATGTATTTTAATTTGTGTTTAATATAAATAGTGCAATATTTCAGTAATTGCAGGTGTGACTGAATGGGGAAAGAGGCAAACAGTTTTTTGAAGTCCTATACTTTAACCCGCTAATGGCTGCTAATTGATCTGAATTCTTTTGCGGTTTGCTGGGGTATAATCTGTTTTTAACTTTGTGACTCAGCCTATTTGAAATGACAGACACCTATGGACACAAATGGGAAAAATAGGTGCAATAATATATAAAGTACTGGCATGCGTTGTATACGATATTTTTCTGAGCATACGTCTAAACAATTCAGATCAATTAGCAGCTAGTTGCAGCTCAAAAACAGGACTAAAAGTCACTAAAAGTCACCACAGTTGGGTACGGGGTATTTTATAGATACTTTAAGTTTATTTTTTAAACATTTGGTACATATGGGGGTACAGTACTAGTCAACATAGCTTTTTAGCTGACATCCTGCGGTACCTCTTAAGTAATTATGCTATAACGTATTTCACAGTTTTGATGTGCTACCCAAACGTAGGCCTTATAACCTAACAACTGAAGTACAACAACAAATACTGTTGCCCTTTGCTCATGCTAGTCATGACAACCCAAACTCCAGAGATTTATCAGGCCTTTAGATTTATTTGTAATAATGAGTCGAGAAATGATGTCTATACTTTTGAAAAAGTTTTAAAAACCCAACCGCACTCTATCGAGCCCAACAACAAATAAACAGCTAACTAGCTGGGGAACAAATGTGAAAATTCACAAAATTGCACTCCGTTTTTTTTTGTCCCAATCCTGGAGGCAGTGTTTCTTTAATTGTGACCTCATGCTGCACCAGTGGGTGGGAATAAAATCTCAGACTCAACAGAGGCGTCAAACCCACACAGGTAGAAATGTGTCCAGTCATAGTCAGAGGCTTCATTATTAAACTGGAAAGACGGTGGCGAAAAACAGGCTCTTTGGTGTACTTAAGTCATTAGACGATAAAGACAGAGAGCAAGAGAAGATTGGGATGAACGAATAACATGTCAATATAAAGCCCCCCCCCCCACACACACACACACACACACACACACACACAGACACACACATGCAGCAAAAGGAGCAGCGGTGAGTCAGCCTCCTGCTGTGAGTCACAAGAGAAATCAGAAATGTCAGACAGAAAAAGAGTGCGCACACACACACAGACACACACAGACACACACAGACACAGACACACACGCACACGTAGCCACAAGTTTCTCACATTAATGAAGATAACCTTGACAGCTGTTCTCCTTCCACCTTCTGAGTTACAGTAAGAGTGGAAGGCTTGGCAGACACACACAAACACACACACACACACACACACACACACACACACACACACACACACACATATAAACACACTAACACACACACACATAGAGCTCCACGTCCCCCCACATTTTAAAATCTGTAACACATAATCCATTTTTACCATCTAACACATTCTTAGAAATCAAACAGCGACAGCACATTTTACCTGCGTGGGCTTTAGACGAGCAACTGATTCATTCTCCATCGTCCTGCGTGTACCCCTCGAGTCCCCCAACGGGTCCCCGGACCCCAGGGTGAGCACCGCTGATCCCCTCCGCTGCTGCTGCTGCACTGACTGCTGCACTTCACTCTGAGCATGGAGTGAGATGTCCGAGACCACAGCGCCCCCCAGAGGAGAGGAAAAGGGGATGCACGGATGCTGTCATGGCTGGATCACCCAGTTACCTCAACTACCCTCACAAAGAGCACGTTAAAGTCACAAAAATATATATTTATACCATATCAAAACTTCCCCTCCATATTTTCAATATTTTTCTTTATCAGAATCTGGAGTGCCGTCATAAATTGTAATTTTTATATGTATTATTTTAACAACCACAGCTGTTTTGTGAACATTGTGAACAGTATTTTATCATCCTAGTTATGTATATGATACGTTTTTTAGCTATATCTCTGTATAATGCATCAGATTTTATGTATTGAAATGTGTGTTTATCATATGCAGTCCCTGTCAAATAAACTTGTAAATAAATACATTAATACAATTTAGGCTATTTTTCAACATTTTAGAAGGACATATTATACTGTTTACTCCACTAAAGTCATTTCATAGCTTTAGTGGTAGTAGTACATTTTATCATACAGCATCGTAAAATATGTTGTTAAGGACTGAAACTCTGAAACTGAAACTCCAAAGAAAATGAAATCGCCAACTTAAAACTTTTCCATGTAGTTGCTTCATTTATCAGTCTGTTTTAATTATCCAGCTCCACTACACTTTACAAGTCAATAAAGGGAAACAGGAGGATTTCATAATCAGCACCATGAGGGACTACTGAGAAATATCTCAGTAGTTTTCAAAGAATACATATATACATACAGTGGGTACGGAAAGTACCTCCTCCAATGAATCGCCACCTTATCGTGGTGGAGGGGTTTGTGTGCCCCAGTGATCCTGAGAGCTGTGTTGTCGGGGGGAATAGCTGCTGGTAGGGTCTCCCAAGGCAAAGTGGTCTCGGGGGAGGGGTCAGACTAAGAGCGATTCACCAAACCTCAATGAATCGGACGATACAAGGTTGTGGCACCTCGCCGGAATAGGGAAACCGGGGCACCCTCCTGGAGCCAGACCTGGCAGGGGAGCTCGCCGGCGAGCGTCTGGTGGCCGGGCCTTGGCACATGGGGCCCGGCCGGGCCCAGCCCGAAAAAGCTACATCCCGCCACCCCCTGTGGGCCCACCACCCGCAGGGATAGGCATTGGGGTCGGGTGCAATGTGAGCTGGGCGGCAGGCTGGGGCGGAAACCTGGGCGTGCTGACCCCCGGCATCACAGACTAGCTCTAGGGACGTGGAATGTTACCTCTCTAGACCAGCTAGATATAGTTGGGCTCACCTCCACGCATAGCACCGGTTCTGGAACCAAACTCCTGGAGAGGGGCTGGACTTTTTCCTTTTCCGGAGTTGCCCAGGGTGAGAGGCGCCGGGCGGGTGTGGGTTCCTAAGAGCACAGTGGCCTCCATAATCCTTAAATGGAAGAAGTATGGGATGACCAGAACTCTTCCTAGACCTGGCCGTCCAGCCAAACTGAGCAATCGTGGGAGAAGAGCCTTGGTGAGAGAGGTAAAGAAGAACCCAAAGATCACTGTGGCTGAGCTCCAGAGATGCAGTAGGGAGATGGGAGAAAGTTTCACAAAGTCAACTATCACTGCAGCCCTCCACCAGTCGGGGCTTTATGGCAGAGTGGCCCGACGGAAGCCTCTCCTCAGTGCAAGACATATGAAAGCCTGCATAGAGTTTGCCAAAAAACACATGGAGGACTCCCAAACTATGAGAAATAAGATTCTCTGGTCTGATGAGACCAAGATTGAACTTTTTGGCGTTAATTCTAAGCGGTATGTGTGGAGAAAACCAGGCACTGCTCATCACCTGCCCAATACAATCCCAACAGTGAAACATGGTGGTGGCAGCATCATGCTATGGGGGTGTTTTTCAGCTGCAGGGACAGGACGACTGGTTGCAATTGAAGGAAAGATGAATGCGGCCAAGTACAGAGATATCCTGGAAGAAAACCTCCTCCAGAGTGCTCAGGACCTCAGACTGGGCCGGGTTCACCTTCCAACAAGACAATGACCCGAAGCACACAGCTAAAATAACAAAGGAGTGGCTTCGGAACAAGTCTGTGACCATTCTTGACTGGCCCAGCCAGAGCCCTGACCTAAACCCAATTGAGCATCTCTGGAGAGACCTGAAAATGGCTGTCCACCAACGTTCACCATCCAACCTGACAGAACTGGAGAGGATCTGCAAGGAAGAATGGCAGAGGATCCCCAAATCCAGGTGTGAGAAACTTGTTGCATCATTCCCAAGAAGACTCATGGCTGTACTAGCTCAAAAGGGTGCTTCTACTCAATACTGAGCAAAGGGTCTGAATACTTATGACCATGTGATATTTCAGTTTTTCTTTTTTAATAAATTTGCAAAAATTTCTACATTTCTGGTTTTTTCTGTCAAGATGGGTTGCTGAGTGTACATTAATGTGAAAAAAAATGAACTTTTTCGATTTTAGCAAATGGCTGCAATGAAACAAAGGGTGAAAAATTTAAAGGGGTCTGAATACTTTCTGTACCCACTGTGTATATGTATATATATATATATATATATATATATATATATATATATATATATATATATATATCCAAATTAATCTGCGCAATATATATAAAAAAAATGTAAAAGATTAAAAACAATATATATGTATATATATATATATAAAAAATATATATATAAAAAACATAAATAAAAGATTTTAGAAATAAATATATATATATTAAAATCTGCACAATATATATAAAAATAAAAAAGGATTTTAGAAAAAGAAATGTATATATATATTTTTTTTTTCTCAATTCATATTTTGTTTTAAAACCATGTAGTTAAAATGTAGTGCAAACAATTACAATTTCCAATGAATGTCTTGGTGGTATGATGAGCAGTGGTTGGTGTAGTAATAATGGTAGCTGTGTAGTTGTTGTATAGGCAGTGTATTGGGAACATATTCATTCATTCATCCTCTGCCACGATCCACTGACAGACCACTCCCATCTTCCTCTTCCTCACCGCATCTCCCCCGCACTCCCCCCCATCCCATCCAGCGTTGTCAAGGAAACAAATCCTTTACACTGGAGCTGTTAGTCATCAATCCACGCTGCCCCCCCCCCCCCCTCTCTCTCTCTCGATGTGATTAGGACGTTTCATCATGAGTCGAACTCAAGGGCCCCTGTTCATTATTACATTTATTTATGGTTTATGATGATTCTTATATATATATATATATATATATATATATATATATATATATTTAGTTTCAGAGTTTCAATGCAAGAAAGTCATTGTTTATGAGAACGTAGCACCCTAATAGAAGGCTATAATAATCATACAAATAATGATAAGAATGATAATAATATAAGTACTAGTAGGCTATAAAACACTAAGCATTGTCATTTCCTACTTAGTCCCGCTGTCACATGGGTTGGGCTTGTTCAGGAGGGAATCCAAAACACACACACACACACTGTCACACAAACACGAATACACGCACAAACACACACACTGTCACACAAACACGAACACACGCACAAACACACGCACGGTCAGAGGGAGAAGGAGAAGGAAGGCGGATCTGAAGACAGTAAGGACTTCGTCAGCAGAGCAGAGCAGACCCACGGCGCAGTAAGTACCTCACACTTTATTATTATAATTCATTATTACCTTTTTTTTTTTTTTTTTTTAATGGAAGTGCCAGGTAACAGGTGACGGCGTAAACGTCACAGTAGCCTGTTATTTCTGTCATTTCTATTGCTTAATAGAACTCAGGGACTCTGCTCAGGTTACAATAATGACTTCCAGCAGCCTGTGTGGTGTTTGCCTCCAGAAGCACCGCGATACCGAGGCGGGTCGGGCGGGGGTCCGTTCGGGTTTTTGGTCCATTTCTGCCCGTTTCCTCGAGTTACTCCCGTCAGCTAGGTGCGACACTTCCTGCCGTGTTATGTCGACGTCGTGTTTGTATTGTGAGACGAGATAAAAGCAGCAGATAAGGGTTGTGTGTGTGTGTGTGTGTGGTTTGTAGTTTTATTTTGAAGGTGCTCTGCGCTGCGTATTTCACTGGTAATGACGTTATCAGAGAGTTCATTGTGAAATAATTTTCTCCTGTAAAGTAGCAGTGGGACTTATACTTTTTACTAATTTTTTTTGTTTGTTTTGTTCTGTATTGTTACTTGTGACCAGGGGCGCCGCTAGGGATTTTGGGCCCCATGAAAAGAATCTTTACAGGGCCCCCAACACAGCGGCAACATTTTTTGATGCTATTTTACATACAATTATGCATTTTAATGGTATTTTTGACTATCATTACCATATTTGTGAAAGAAGAACAGCATGACAGTTGACATGTACAGTAGGGGAAGAACTGAGCACTCTGAATACTAACTCACTAACTCTGAATTTTTTCTGTATTATAATTTCATCATCATTAGGGGCCTCTCTGGGCCCCCCTCCATCATGGGCCCCTAGAATCCGTCTCCTTTACCCCCCCTTTTCGGCGCCCCTGCTTGTGACAGCCAGTCAAACTTGATTTTTGAGTATTTACTCAAGTTAGTACTTAACTCCAGTATTTACACATGCATACTTACAACAACTTTAAAGGAGGGGGGTAAAGAAAATATCTCATATCTAAAATTACTGCTTAAGAAACTGGATTACTTCGCCATGTGTTTGCTTTAGCTTCATAATTCAATATATTGTAAATGATTTAAGATATGTATAGATACTCAATAACCTTCCTGTTAATCTCTCTCAGATCATGGATGATTCGGCTCCGCATCCCGCTCGCTCCGTGTTCCCGTGGCTGGTGGGAGCGTCGCAGGTGGTGGGTCTGGCAGCGGTGGTGCTGACCGGCGTGTGGATGGGCCACTTCCGCGGCGGCTTCGCCTGGGACGGCTCGGCGCTGGAGTTCAACCTGCACCCTCTGTGCATGGTACTTGGGCTGGTTTTCCTTCAGGGCGATGGTGAGTTGCTGGTTACACAAGGTGACTAGGTTACTTAGGCTAGATTGTGTCGAGAGCGATGTATGATTTTGATTCCTGTGTATTTGTTTTTTTTACATTTTTTACATTACATTACAGTCATTTAGCAGACGCTTTTATCCAAAGCGACTTACAATCAATAGTATATTCCATATCATTCACCCATTCACACACTGATGACAGGCTACCATGCAAGGTGCCACCATCAGACTCTAACTAACATTCATGCAACATCCAGTCCACACCGATGGCAAGCCTTCGGGAGCAACTTGAGGTTAAGTGTCTTGCCCAAGGACACATCGACTGCCGAAGCCGGGTATCGAACCACCGACCCTCTGATTGGTGAACTACCTTGCTCTCCACTACACCACAGCCGCCCTTTTTTATGCTTCGGGTAACAGTTTTATCATCTCATAATGTTTTTCTTAACATCTTTAAGGACATCTGTCACAACAGGGCTGCCAACTTTGAATGTAGTTCAGAGCAAGTAAAAAGCCAATGTAGAAGTGCCATAAACTTGCATTCTCTCTAATGGCCTGTAGGGGTCCACTTATTTTGTTGCAAAAATAAGTCTGGTTGTATGGAAGTCTATGAGAAAATGACCCTACTTCCTACTTGTTTTATTACCTCAGTAAACATTGTAAACATGGGTTTATGGTCTCAATCTCTAGTTTGAAGTCTTCTTCAAAACGGCACGATGTTCGTTTCGTAAATTATGGTACCATTTAGAGTCAAATACACGATAAAACAGGGTATGTTTTAGGGCGGGCTACCTTGTCCCGGAACCCATCTGCTAATGGTGTGACGACAGATTAAGATGCCGAGACTGGAGTGGGAGTTTAAAATCCAAAAGGAGACAGCTTCAACTTTGAAATATATAGTAAGGGGGCGCTATCGAGCCAATTTGTCAAGGTCCAAGCCTGAGACCCAAATCAGATATGGCCGGCACGGATATTTTATACAGTCTATGGCGGCTAGACAGGGCTGACTCATTACACTTTTGTTTCCCCTTATATATTTTGTACAGGGACGCAAGTGAACTAGCTATCAAAGCATTGGGGGTTAGCAGGTGAATGCAGGAACGATACCAGTGAAGTCTTCAGATTAGCCCGACTGGTCTTACATCAGTTTGTAATCACAGTTACGCCATGTCATTTTCTGATGATGTTTTGTAAAATTGAGTGAAACTGTAAGCAGAGGTCAGCAGAACGTGGGCGCTGTAGTGAGGCACTGTGTCTGTGCCTCTTAGCCTCGAGCGCTGTATTGCTGACCTGTTGCATTAGGCTAACGCTACCCAGACATCCATCAGTCCCTGCCCAGCAAGTTTAATTTAAACAGAGATAAGCAGCAATGGTTTGAATCATTGAACATGCCAGTTTGTGTGTGTGTGTGTGTGTGTGTGTGTGTGTGTGTGTGTGTGTGTGTGTGTGTGTGTGTGTGTGTGTGTGTGTGTGTGTGTGTGTGTGTGTGTGGGACATCTCCAATGTCACATCTCCATCTCAAACTAAGTCCCAGTTTATCTTTTCTCAATTTAGCACACATGCTCCTTTGAAAATTTTGAAAATCCCACCCTGACGTAGACGAAGGCTTCAAAGACCATTTGGACCTTTAAGGTTTGTCGTCAATCTGATAGAAAAGGTTCAAAATATGTCAAAAAGAACGGGAACTCTGAAAAGCTGAGGACAGTGCCTAAGAGTCCAAATGGAGGAAGCTATAGTATAGCCCATTAGCAGTGTCCCAACTCTTTTAACCTTTTATTGTCCCGGTATGATTTGCTATAGTAATGAGACAGCAGTCCATGATAGAAAAATACATCTTTTGAAACAAAATGAGCAAACCCATTGTTCCCTTAATGACCGAGCTAACAAGCTTTCTAACTGACAATTAGCAACAGTTAGCATGCTCGTTAGCTTTGAAAGCTTTCTTCTCTTCAGTAGTTCTCAGTTGTATGAAGCGACATACAGTCTTGAAAACAAAAGAGACAGACAGAGAAAATAGGAAGTAGCGTAACGAGCTGCTGTGACCGGATTGCACTAGCGTGGTTAGCGTTGAGCTTGCCAGCTACAGTAGTTTACAGAATAACCCCATGACTAGCCTCTGCATCACCAAGCCGCTGGAACCAAATAATTTACCAGTATGAGCGGAGGAAATTCACCGTGACACTTTCTGGTGTGACCTGGCATATTAATCACTATTTATCAGCTACTTCCTCCATTTGTTTGCAGCACCTTGAATGCCCTCGAGGAGAGATTGTCAAAAGGTCTTTAACTATTAGCCCCTCTCTATTTCTTTCTCTTTGAGGACTCAGAACAAGATTCCACCCAATAGCAGCAAAACAAAAGTTCATTTTCCAAACTGTAACTCAGCTAAATTATCATCTGTTTTATAATACACAGTGCAGCAAATCCCCGGTGATGTCCGTGGTCCAGGAAATCAAGACAAAGCGAGATGTCGCTGTCTTTCCAGCTCTCCGCTTCGCGCCTGCAGCCCTTGGGTACTTTTGTTAATGAAAGTAACCAGATTAGTTCAACTGGTTCACAGCTGTCCGTTGCAGAGCTGGATTGCATTAGTGCGATAAAAGAAAAAGGTCAGCTGGACATTAGATTGGGACAAGGCGGGTTATGGAAATACCCTGAGGGGGTCCTCACACACACACACAGACACAAATACACCTCAGAGCTGATTCTCTATGATTAAGTCATTGTTAACGCTAACGTGGATACATTTGACAGTATGTATACACACTTAATCAGCACCTTTAGCCACTCACAGAGTGCTGCAGGATTAAGAGTCAATATTAACAGTCAATACCTCTTTTGAATTTTGAAGCTTTTAGGTGTCTTAAAAAAGGCGGTTGCGAAACAAAGTGTTTGAAGTCAATCCGGCAGAAAAGGTCCATAATATGTAAAAAGAACAGGAACTCTGAAAAGCAGAGGATAAAATGGAGGAATAAGCAGTGTTAAAAGTTTGTTAACCTTCTCTTGGCGCAGTATAAACTGGTACAGCTATAACACAGCGGTGAATAACTGTTGAACTTATTGTTCCTTTAGTCACCGAGCTACCAAGCCTTCTAGCTGACAGTTAGTAACAGTTAGCAAGCTTGTAAGCTTTGAGAGTTTTTCCTCTTTTCAGTAGTTCTCAATTGAATGAAGTAATGTACAGTCCTCGAAACAAAACAGAGAAAATAGGAAGAGGCTCAACAAGCTGTTGCGACTGGCTAGCACTAGCGTGGTGAGCGGTTAGCTTGTCAGATAAATAAAGCAATTAAGCTTTAGAGATTTTAAAGTTTTGTTCTAAAACATAAACTACAACAGTAGTTACCTCTTTTGTGAATTTTGAAGCTTTTAAGTTAGAACACTAAGTAATTGTGTTCAGTTTAACCTTTTGCTGTACTTAAAGAGAATAGCGCTGAAGGCTCAGTTTCTGCACACAATGCATGTATGCTTTACACCTTCTATATGTGCTGTAAACACATAATGTTCTTATATGTTCACGTCTCACTCGGTGTTTAGCACATATCTTACATATTTACTATATAAATATATAGAAAGTGCCTCTGCAAACTTTCATGTTATGTAGATTTTACTCATTTAAAGAGGTTCTTTACACATTGTTTTTGATCATTTTTTATTGTTCGCATTTTGATCATTTCTGGGCCTCATATATAACTTTTATTAAGCTATTTACCTGCATGTCCTTAAACAATTGTTTATTTGATTGTTACAATGTCCTCCAATATCAGTGCATTAAGATATGTTGAGGAAATTGTGGATGTTATTCTATTTAATTGATAGTTTTCATGTGAAATATTGAATTGATATATATTAGTCTATTCACTTAATTTTTCCTTAACTGTAATTGATTCAATGTTATGTAACTGTAATTGATAACCCCTTTTTAAGGGGGTAGGGGACTCTTTTTCATTCCCTTTTCCATTCCCCACATATAATATTGTATTAAGAAACCTTTCTTTTGTCTGTTATCATTTGTATTACTACGTTTTCTGACATGTATTTTTTGTCACATTGAAAGTATCTTTTTTTTAAAAAAATCAATTAATGGTATGGTAATTGTCTTCAATGTTTTTCTCCTCCTCTTCCATTGGTTGTTAAGATGTTTCACTTCACATTGTGAATGTGATTGCTGACAAAGGACCTTGACTGAAACGTTTGTCTCAAATAAAAACAATGCTGACAATGTTTTCTGAAGAAAAAGATCATTGAGGTATTGGTAAATTCACCTCTCTCTCTCTCTCTCTCTCTCTCTCTCTCCAGCCATCCTGGTCTACAGAGTATTTCGGAATGAGGCGAAGAGGAACGTGAAAATGCTTCATGGTATCATTCACCTGCTGGCCCTCATCATCAGCATCATAGGTGAGAGAGAGAGAAAGAGAGCGAGAGGGATGTACGACATTGAATTAGGGTAATTGTAGATTACCCTAATTACAGAGCCTGGGGAGAGGGATATTATTCAGAGAAAAAAACAAAACTCAAATTCTCTGAGATTAAGGTCACAAATATATGAGAAATGCAGTGTATTTCTCTGTGGTGTGTTGAGGTTGATCCAACCTTGCAAAGTGAAGCGATGTGGTTCCTTGACAAAAAACTGTGGGGATTTCAAATTGGGTTTTTTCTCCTAAATTTAACCCCAGCTTCATAATTTCTGCTTTTGTTTTACTGTAAATGCTCGTAATGGGATGTCGTAGAGATGTGCATCTGTGAATGTTTAAAAGCTAATACCAATGTGTATGTCTGTGTGAGAGAGAGATCCTGAGAGAGAGATGGAGATAAATGATGCGTTAATCATTGTTTCTCTCTGTGTCTGTGTTTGTAGGTTTTGCAGCTGTATTTGACTTTCACAGAGCAGCAAAGATCCCCGACATGTACTCTCTACATAGCTGGTGCGGAATGACTACCCTAGTCTTATTCTGCGTACAGGTACACACACACACACAACCATGTTTCCATCACTGTAGAGGACCTTACATTGACTTGCATTCATTTACTGGAGACTTTCCCTAACCATAACGGATACTTGTCTTATCCTAACCCTTACCTAAACCTTGACCTAACCTTAAACCAAATCCTCACTCTAAAATGTAATGATTACATTATTGGGACTTGCATTTTGTCACCAAAAAGAAGACAAGTCCCCACAATGTTGTTGTGGCAATAGGTCCCCGCAACATCCGTAATATGAACCCTCCCTCCTAAAACAGTAACATCTGACTTTTCATCCCTCCATTTCCTCCCAGTGGGTGATGGGTTTGCTGTTCTTCCTGTTTCCTGTTGGCTCATCATGGTTACGAGCCGCGTACCTCCCTGTCCATGGGTTCTGCGGCCTGTTGCTGCTGGTTATGGCCATAGGGAGCAGTCTGCTCGGCATCACGGAGAAACTCCTCTTCAGCATCATGTATGTGTCTGCCCATGTCTTTATTCATCCTTTTTCTTTTGTTATTCTTCTCTGAGAATTCTTCCTAGCACACCGATACAACGGAGGATAATGGTATCTCCTCATTGTCTCCCTCTCTCTCTGGATATCCAGGCCAACCTACTCTTTGTTCACCCCTGAGGGGGTGCTGGCCAACGTCTTGGGGATCCTGCTGGTGTGTTTCGGGGTGCTGCTGGTCTACGTGGTCACCAGGGAGGAGTACCGGCGTCCGCCAAACCCAGAGGAAGAGTCTCTGTCCGTCCACTTCAAGACCCTGACCGAGGGGGGGTCGCCCACCACGCCTTGACCTCAGGGTGACGTCTTGACACCTCCCCCTCATCTGGAAACAGTGTGCTGCCAACAGACCAGCTAGTGTTACCAGTCTCTGTTAATAGCTAGTTACAGAAAAGTCAGTTTTCAAAAGTTTATGTTTTAGTTCAGTGAAGTCAACGAAATCATGGTCAAGCTTTTAATGACCAATCTGACCCATCTGATCTCAGATTACTGAACAGACCAGTCGACTTTCAACCCAAATTATTTATTTATACTTGATTTATTTTATTTCAGAATGAATAGAATAAGATCGGGAATGCAAGCAGCCCAAGCCGACCAATCACAGTTCCCTGTTGTCTCCATATGGAGTCCCAGATGTGCAGCTACATTTTTTAGGAGGCAAAAGTCAGTACCTACAGCTGCCATGCAGAAGTTTAAATATATAAAAAGAGTGCCTGCAGCTCAGAAACTGTTTGTCCTGCAGTTGCTGCATAAGCTCCTACAGTATATTTGTATATTATTACAGCCGAGTGATACGTCTTCTCGGTTAAAATGATCTAGGTGATTGCGTTTAACATTCAATTCTGTCGTATTGATTATTTAACTTTATCAATAGTTCTAATCAGATTTCAGTATTTTAAGGAAGCCCTGAGAAGAAATTGAGGTGTGTCTTAGTCTGATCGAAATAGATTTCTCTCCTGTGTTCATGACTTATGAACAGTTGAGAAAAAGTTCCTTTCATTTTCTTTTTCAACAAGTGGGAAAACAAGTTTAAGAAAATAAGTTACTGTTTTCCACCTGTAAAAAAAGGGTTTTAGCAGGAACTAAAG
The DNA here is from genome assembly GCF_027596085.1 of Anoplopoma fimbria. NCBI lineage: Eukaryota > Metazoa > Chordata > Actinopteri > Perciformes > Anoplopomatidae > Anoplopoma > Anoplopoma fimbria. The sequence continues at coordinate 20,207,117 of NC_072459.1, read as the reverse complement.
GCATTCATGTTTTCTTTCAGGTGAGAGTCAATTTACATAACTTGATATCACACAATATATGAACCTTGTGTTTTAGAGTGCATGAAGAAATTGATACTCACCAGGAAACAAATAATTTGTGCTTTTAATCCTATTTAGAACATGGGGCAGTGGTGCATTTCAGCCTCCTATGGCTAAAATTTGTGAGGTTTTTTTCCACCTGTTTTTAGGTCATAATCACAGGCTTAGAAATGTGAATCACCAGGCAAAAAACTATTCTCACATTCCTCTTAGGGTTCCGTAGTATTTGGATCAAGTAGCTCCTGAAGAATAAGGTGTGCCAAATTTCGTATATTAAGCATCCATGGCCCAAACATTTATTTTTTTCTCGGCTGAATTAAGTTGTTGCTTGAGTGTGTACTAGTAGTATCTAATTGGACTCTTGGTCCCCACTGTACAATTTGGCTGTATTACTCACCAAAAGTCAAACTGATGCCAAACATCACGCTTGAATTTGACCTTCTTTTTAAACTTCGCATTACAATTTGGAACCACCCACATCTGCTATCTTGATTTTCACCATTTTGGATAAATCACTGAGCATAATATTTATTAGTAAAACATGCTTTTTGGAAAATGATTTACATCAAACTACTTTTGTAGGTCACAACACTTTTTCCTGCACTCAAATAAAGTCTGTCCTCTCATTTGATTTTTTCCATTATACTCTATATCCATCCCAGAATCAAGTGAAGCTAGTACAGTTTTACCACAATGCAAAATGCATTAACAAAACATGTATTCCATTTGTCCATTACTACGCTGTTTGTGTTTAAGTGGACTGCCATGTTAACAATATCTGTATGGTGTGTATTCAGTTGTATGTGATAAGAGTTTGGTCACTTCATGCACTTTGACCTAAGGATGTTAAATTCATATGTTTGAATGTATTTATCCAAATTAATTATAACATGTAGCTACAGTTTAGTTTTTTGTGGCATAAGTTCAGTACTCCACACTAGTGCCTAATACAAAGCTCTTACTGAATGTTGTCTGTCTTAATATTATTCTTGACTGTGTAATCTTTGAAAGGGAAGTCTGAATCCCATTTGGACAACCTGAAGTAAATAAAATGTGTGTAATGTCAATTTTTTTCCTAAAACTTCTGATATAACTCGAGATGTTAAAGCAGGTGAGGTTAAATGTTTATTTAAATCAATTAAAAAGCTACACTCAAAGTCCCTTTTTTTACCAAATGTAGCAATAAAATAATAGTTTGACATTTTTGGAAACATGTTTAATAGCTCTTTTGCTTAAGGGTCTTTTTGTTAAATATGAAGCTTCAGCCAGCAGTGGTTTAGCTTAGCTCAGCAAGTGTGAAGTAGATCGGGTGGACAGTTCTTGTTATTGCTTTATAACCAAAGATACTCTATTACAAATGCTAACACAGAACAATGGTTTGAAATGGTATGCAACCCCCTGTCTCCTGAGTGGGCGTGGTCATATTACATTGAAATATTTTCAACTCACATCAATTCGCACCACCCACTGTCCTTTTACCGTATATGCAACCGCACCACCCCTAAAATTAGCTTTGAATTCTTTCTCAAAACACAAGGTGAAGCCTCAAGAGTTGATTCCCTATAAAGTTTTCTTGTGTGACTGCGAGTATAATATTTCTGACATACTTATGTACTTATAGTTAGAGTTCTTGAATGCAGATGTGAGTACAGTATTTTTGCACTACGGTATTGTTACTTTTTCTTAAAGTTAAAATGCTGCCCCTTTTTATGTGGATCTTCAATCTGTGTCGATGGTAATCCGTTGAAGTAATGGTGTCCTCAGTGTGTGATATATTGACCCAGAAAGCTGAATACGCAACAGCAAAATCTGTTCTAGCTGCATCCAGAGTGGCCATTTGACCTAAACATTTTGTTACCAGTTTATTCCACTGCCCGCAAATGGCAGATTAGTGCATGACCGCAAAAACAATATATATCCATGGTAGAAACCCCAAGACAGAAAGAGAGAAGATAGACTTACATGTTGTTTTTCATTCAGTTTTATTCCTCTTTGTAATGTTCACAAGCTGACACATTCCTGTTACTTTAAATGTTATACAAATGATGTTTTTCCTCATAGTTGTAACCGTCCTGGGTTTTAAATATGAACTTACTTTACACTCAGTGAAAAAAAAATCCCACAGTAAACCAACTAAAAGGGAACACACACTGTCCCCACTGTAAAGCTTGATTACCGCTCGATTACCTGTGGCATTTTAAACTTGGGGCTCGGCTCCCGTAAGCAGGTTGAGGGTTACATTCTACATGTACAGCACAACACATTGTTTTATTGACAGACTAAACAGCTGTCATCGGGCGAATCAAGGGTTTAAAGCCACACTGATGAACTATGACAAGCCGTCTCCAATCTCGTCTCTCTTACTGGCCAGAATTAGATGCCACACCCAGCAGTCCTGACTATGAAAATGGCTCGAGTAATTAAGAGTTGCCACATCTTCTCAGAGCAGGAAACCCCTGAGCAGTGAGAAACAAACGCAGCGGTCACAGAGACTGCCAGAGGTCGTGGTCTTCATCAGCAACTCTGAAACCAAGCTGCTGATTCTTAGCAACGTAAAAAGAAAATGTACAAAAAAACAGGCATTCGTGTGCATAAAATACATTTACAAAAAAAGGAAGCTTAGTCCCACTTTCTGAATTTCCGTCTTTGTCTAATCCCTTTTGAAAACTGCCCCCGTTAACTGTGAGTTAACCCCCTACCCTTGTAACTGACTGTCGCTAAGACCGTCATCTTACCATTCTCACACATATTGACCACTTGAATATGTTTGTAATATTTAAATGAATTGGTCCTTGATTGCAGACAGAGGTATATGAAGGCAGGTTTCTTATTTCTAACCGACAACCGTTGCTTTTGTCATCTGAAATGAGAACTTGCGTTAGCTGCAGCTAGTTAAAGGCCCTTTCAGACACAACAGGATTTGCGCTGCGCTTCCCACTGAGGGTCAACGCATATCTGACCACGTATTCGGGGAAGTCGCAGAGGATGGAGCAAAATATAAATATATATATATTTTTTATTTTTTTTACTTTTTGGTAAACATTTTTTCACCAGCAATGATAATGCATTTGTTCCACGCTAAGAAAACATGCGCTAGCACTAGCCCTGCTAGCACGCCTGAAATGCGAAATTTGTTTCCAAGATGGGGCTTTCCCTCCAGAGATCTCAATACAAGCTCAAACTTGTTGAATAGTAAAAGGAATTCAGGCACACACAAGTGCCTTTATTGGTAGCGTGAGTATCCCGTGTCACAAAGTAAAGCCTAATTTTGCTCAATGCAGTGAAAAGGCGTCATGGAGCGACGCAAGCTATTGGAAGAGGTGTTGTTGTGGCATTGTGTCTGAAAGGGTCTCAATCAAGCTAACATTAGCTACATGACGCCAACTCCGTCTGACTTTTACCAGCGAAATCGCTTTAAAACAAAAATCTTGTAAAAGCGATTGTAAATATGCACTTAATGTCTGCGTACATGATATGGTGCTAAAAAACAAGGCATTTGGTTTAGTTTTAACTCCACAAGCTAATGTAGTTAGTTGGAAAAAATTCCCTTTGGACTAGGATGTAACACTTGATTACTACTGCAGAAGTTTCTGGTTTTGAAAAGGCCAGAAAAAAAGACCCTACCCTCCAAACTCTTTAAATGTCAAGTATCGATTTTGCTTCATATCCAGCACAATGGCACAAACTGTAGTTTTGCTGCAACTTCATCTCCAGCAAAACTTCAGGGCATGTCAGGCTGTGCTCTGCCTAGAAACGGTTGCTAAGCTCTGATTTGACAATGACAGGTTTTTTTTGGGGGGGAGGGGTTCAACCAAACGTCAGTGGGCCTTTATTGAGTTAAAGACAGTAGGAGCCCATTGCCATGTTTCCATGGCAACGAGTGTTGCATCAGTTGGGATCCTTGTGGTTTGCATAAATTAGGACTTTTATGACTACATAATACAAAAGGCCTTCATAGAAAAAAACAAAAATAACTGGAGCAAAACAATTCAAAACCTTAAAATACATTTTTTACAGGATGTTCACTGGCATAGATGTTCACCCAAAACTGAGCCAAGCTGAACTGCTTTTTTTCTTAGCTCTTTGAAAGGAGGGTTTACATTTCTATGTTCTGTAAGAAAACCCTCAACATAAACATATAAAATCCAAAAGGAATATACAGTTTTAAGAGAAACAATATTTGTACAGTTTAATACAGATATAACTTAAGAAAGATAAATATCACTCAATTTTTTTTATATATACAGCAAGCCAGTGCTTATTCAATGACAGCATTTAGTTTCTTAAACTATGGCTTGGGACCGGGTCAATGACCAGAACCTTAGTGCCACAGGTTTTAAAGCCTGGACCCTGCAGTGACTGCGTCCAGATTTTTAGTTGTTTCATGTTTACGCTTCAAACTTGAAATAAAAACCTTCCTTTAAGGCGTACGCAGAAGTCAAAAGGTGATAGTGGTGGTTTTGTGTCTCTCTTGTCTGACTAAATGTCACCGTCTAGGGTCGAGTTTCTGAACCTCTAGAGCAGTGCATTGTGGGCATTCACAGACTTCAGTTTTGAAATGTACTGTAAGACAGAGATGTACAGGGAGGGAAAGAAGGATTTTTTTTTTTTGTGCTTACTGATGTATTTTTTGTGTTTACTTCTTATTGCCCCCAAATTTCCCTCTTCCCTCATTGTGCTTTGTAATGGCAAAAGCACACTGTCTTCCCTCACTCCCTTCATACTTGCTAATTTCCTGTGCCTCTGGCTCGTTAATTGACCCGACCTGCAACAAGCGATATGTTCCTTATCAAACGTGTTTGTTTAACTTCTGCTTACCCCTATCTTCTCAACAATAAATGAGTCAAGTACCGACACATATTGCGGCCATGGGCCAGGTTAGCGGAAGTGAAAACGTACGGCAGATTTGAACTTCTCTTTCAAACTCTCTTTTTTTCAGTGCATTCAACCGAGTGCAAACAATACACCGGGAATACCTTTAAGGAGTGTGTGCTATTTATTGCGCCTTACCCGTCTGAACTTCATAGGAACTGCATGTCGTACAAACTTGTTCATTTCAATGTCAATAGCCCCAGTGACTACTGGAATATATGAGTGCACTCAATTATTTTTAACCACTTTTTATTAACCCTCCTCCCTTGCCTTTACTTAACATTTAAACCTTACTCTATACATTGGACTCTACGAAGGGTCTTTTTGGTTTGACAGGAGAGGTAGGTCCTGTCTTTCTGTCACTTGGTCTGTCCGAGCAGCTATGGATCACCGGCAGTGTTCTGGCCAGCTTCACATCCAGGTACGAGGGATTCTGACTGGCAACTTGCCCTGAACCTTCACCCTGAGGGTAGTAGTCCGGCTGGTTGTTGTTGTGGGCGTTGTTGTTGCTGCGGTTGTGGTAGGCGATGGAGGATGGCTGGGGTTGACCGAAGCCTCCTCGATTGGTCGGGGTTCTGCTGGGCGAAGTGACGACCGTGTCCACTGAAGACACCGCCCAGGAGCGAGAAGGGCTGAGGCAGGACGCGGAGCTGGAGGGAGCTTGTTGTTGATACTGCTGGTGGGCCCTTGCGGTCCTGTCGCTAACGCCCATAAAAGGAGTGTTCCTCGATGACCGGCCTGCCTCTCCGGGATAAGTCCCACCTCCGGCCATGTATGTTTCTGACTGGGGAGAGGAGATCAGAAAGAGGTCGTCATGGTAGCCAGTAACCCCTCCCGCAGAGGCCAGATCTGAAGGTGCTTCCATGTGCTGGGCGGAGGCTGACGTCCTGAAGCTTGGGCCGTGATTTGCGGGCTGCCCACCTGCAAGGCTACCGCTGCTGGTGGAGAAACGGACGTTGATACTCTGGGAGTGGACAAGAGGCCTTGGGGGAAGAACGGGAGAGGAGGTTGGGTGGGCACCGAGCAGGTGTCGTAGTCCCCCCTGATGTTGATATTGGTAATCGTGCAATGGTGGAAGGCTATCGGGAGGCCTCATTGTCACCTCGGTAACTTCCTTGGGGTAGTAGGCTGCTTTGGATTGGTTGCGGCTGAAGTGACGGGCCTGGCCAAATCGATTATTAATCCCTGCCCTCTCCCCTCCCCCTTCTCTCCCATAGGCAGATGCAAGTCTTGCCTGGCAAACAAAGTCAACGTCTATATCATCAAGAGGATACGATCCAGAGCTCAGACCAGCCTGGACCTGCAGGCTAGGCCTGATATCCAAGGGGCTCGGGCAAATGCCTTCCCCCAGCTCGGCCAATTCTTGTGGCAGTTGGCCAAACTGTGAGTAAGCAGAACTTCCCAAAATCATGTTGGATTGGGCCGAGGAACTGGGCTGACTGGTTCGGACAACCTGGGCATTGGCTGCTTGGAGCCACTGGCCTTGAACAGGGTTCTGCTTTTGGAAGGATCTCTGATTGGACAGGTGTTGTTGCTGCTGCATCCCCTGGATCTGTTCTGAGTGGTGGTATGCCGAGACAGACTGGGGATGGTAGTGCAGGCCTCCATTTCCTGACAAGGCAGGCATACTTTCCGACATTTGGCTGGGTCGCTGTGGCAGGCTGAAATGGTGGAAGGAGGCGGACTGAGGAGGGGGCGCAGGGTGACAGGGGGATGAGGAGGAGGGGGAATGCGCAGGGCTCGGTAGGTGATGATACTGGTGACTGGGGGAGAGGGAGGATGGGGATGGCACGCCAGGGCGGCAGTGGGTGTTGAGACTTTGAGCCACAGGTGTAGGGTGGAAGGAGGAGGAGAGAGGAGGAGCATCTCCTTCCCTATGTATCCCCTCTTCTTCTTCTTCCTCCTCTTCCTCAGTAAGCCCCTCCCTGTCCTGCACCTGCAGGCAACCTGAGTCTCTGCACCTGGCCTCGTTGATGGTCATGGCCGCATTTTGTTGATAAACAGGATGTAACGAGGGAGGGGGAGAGTCCTGTTGTTGTGCAACCTGCCGACACTCTTCCTTGACCCGGGACAGCAGGCGCTGGATTTCCCGGTTGGATGGGCACAGGCGGCTGGCCTCAATCAGGTCCTCCAGGGCTGCGTGGAACTGTCTGAATGGTGAGAGAGAGCACAAGCATAGAGAGAAAAAAGATGACCAAACAGTTCTAGGAACGTTAAAGTAACGTAAGCTGGCCGGCCACGCCCTTTGGCATACTCTGCTTTATGGTCTATTTGACTCTAAATGGACCATAATTTACTAAATGAACATTATGCTGTATTGAAGAAGACTTGAAACTAGCGATTGAGACCATAAACTTGTGTTTACAACATTTAAAATCAGGTGAGAAGTAGGGTCATTTTCTCATAGACTTCTATACGATCAGACTTGTTTTTGCAACCTGAGGAGTCGCCCCTGAGGGCCATTAGAAAAAATTCAAGTTTTAGACACTTGCGCAGTGGTTTCACTCTTCAGAAGCGGAGGTTGCCGCCAGGTCAAAATGCAAGAATCATATGCCAATTAGAGCAATTACAGCCTAATGTTTAATAGGATCGAATATAGTTGTGTAGCTGTGTTTTGTAGCTCTGTAGTTTAGCATGACGGAGGTAGTCAGTTTCCTCAGGACGACTGTCCAGAACATCATTCATGTCATTCAGCGGGATGTTGACAAAAAGACACGCCTATTAGATGATTGCATTAATCATTTTTTAAAAAAGCAGTTCATGATTTGGTTAGGGTTGGTCTGTCCTCATGTTGCTATGGTTACCTGCGTCCACGTTTGGCGCGAGCTCGGGCATAAAAGGCTTCGTAGGATTTAGCTTTCAGCTCGAGTGCCTTGGTGGCAAACTCCTCCGCCAGGCCAAAATCCTGCAAGCAGATAGAAAGTAATGTCAAAAGATGATGTTATGATACATCTCCAATGTGTAACTGTAGGTGAGAGACAGAAAAAGACTCACGTTCATCTTGCGGTGGCAGCGAGACATGTTGAGCAGCACGCACACTCTCAGCTGTCTGGACGTCTTCAGCTCGTCCCCGGGAAACTTCTGGAGGGCTGACTGATAGGAGTGAGCAGCTTCTCTCACTTTACCTTGCTATAAATACACACACACATAATACGTACAATATCAGATAAATGTCTTTGTGTGTGTATCTCATTAAATGTGCGTTGGCCTGATTTGCTTGCTTGTGTTACCTTGTACAGTCGGTCTCCCTCTTGGATCAGTTTACTGAGCAGAACCATTAAGATGTCTGGTTTAGAGGTCGCCATGGCCCAGGTCGCTGGTCCTACACACACACACACACACACACACACACACACACACACACACACACACACACACACACACACTTAATTACCTCTGCGAAGAAGATTACTTTATAAGATAAGATACGATACGATAATCCTTTATTAGTCCCGCAGCGGGGAAATTTGTACACTCCTATTTTTGTGAGTTGGCGGTAAAACACTTTCATTGAAAACATGTTTGGTGGAAAACAACAAGTGGTTGATTTAGGTGTAGGTAGTGCCACCATTTGTCAATTTATAAATCACTTCATGTTGTGGCTTTTAACTACTGACGCATAAAAGCACAAATCAGCATGAACCATGCCCTTTTTTTCCTTTCGACACATTTACCACCATCTTGGCTTTTTTTTCCACCACTCCTCCAATGTCCCATCCTATCTTTAGGGGAACAGTTGGGGAAACTGCTGAGTTTAAATGTAATCGAGCTGTGAAAAAAATGTGCTTTGTGTTCTGCTCTGAACACACCTGTAGTCTTTTTTTTCCTCTTTACAGTTAAAATGTAGATCTAAACTATTTAGCGCAAAAAAATAGATTTACATATTCAAAAATAATACCACCCTCCTTTATAACAGCAACATTCCCTGTTTGATTCCGGATGGGGACATTTCTTGGATATCATAACGCTTCTCATTTCCTGTACGTATCTGTAATTGCGAAAACAACGTGAATCATGGGATCAGCTTTACTGAGTCATGTTTCTACCTATCTTGGCTCCCTTTTTGAGCAGAGCGATGACAGCGGAAGTGTTTCTGCAGCCGACTGCCCGGTCAAGAGGACGCATCCCGCTGCAATCAACATGCTCAACCGACGCCCCGTGATCCACCAGGTGCTGCACCTGACGCACAATAGGACACAAAGAAAGGCAACATTTAGCATATTGTATTGGTGTCAAAAGGCTTGTGATGTTCAGATTTCTTAGCTAAAATAATCAGCTTTTTTGTTGCTTTGGTTTTAAATAAATATTAATACGAAGAAGAAGTAGGTACCCATTTAGCTTAGAATATGGACATATCACAGACTCTGCAGGACAGGTAAGGCAGGGACTGACAGACTAATTCTATAATGTGGTAAATACGACAAAGGCATCTGTTTTACACACCACTTCTGGGTCACCGCGGAACGCAGCCAGGTCCAGAGGTGTCCGTCCGCTGCGGTCGACGTGGCTTGTGTCTGCACCTCGCTCTACCAGCTCCCTGACTAATGGGAGCTGGCCTTTCAGACACGCCCAGCTCAGCGGCGTTAAGCCTTCCTTGTCAGTCTGGTCGAGAGAGGCTCCTGGAAACAGAAAGAGAGAGATTTATCTCAGTGTACAAATATGGTTTGACGGATGCAATATGCATGGATGGCGCTCCCAAGCATGGATGGCGCCCCTATGGATGTAAGGCGGCCCTATGGATAGATTGCACCCCTATGGACGGATTGCGCCCTGTTGGATGGATGGCAGCCCCTATGGATGGATGAGGCCCCTATGGATGGATGACACTCCTATGGACGGATGACGCTTCTATTGATAGATGACACCCCTATTGATGGATGGCGCCCCTATGGATGGATGAGGCCCCTTTGGATAGACGACCCCCCTATGCCTGGTTGGTGCCCCTATGCATGGGTGGCGCCCTTATGGATTGATGCTGCCCATATTGATGAATTGTGCCCCTAAACATGGATGGCACCCCTATGCATGGATTCTTGTATGAATGAGCAATCTTGTCAATGCATGAGTGGTTACCATGATCCAGTAGCAGCTGGGCTGTGGTCAAATGTCCCTCCGAGGCTGCCGTCATCAGGGCTGTTCGACCCTGTTGGTCCACCATGTTAACCTCCCCCCCGTGATTCAATAAGAGCTCCACCACCTGATCGAGAGACACAAGCGGAGACGGAAGGCTCAACATTTCTGGAACACTACAACATGTTTATTCTTTGTGTGTGTGTGTGTGTTGGTTCTGTGTGTTCCACCGTACCTGCAAGTTGCCACGTCTCACAGCACTGAAAAGGGGAGCCACACCCCGCCTGTTGCTTTGCTCAACGGCAGCCCCCTGATCCAACAACAGCCGGCAGACAGCCAGCCTGCCACTTCCTGCTGCTGCCGTCAGAGCTAACACGGAGACACAGACAGACACAGAGACAGTTGGACACAGCTTTCCTACTTGCGCATACGCAAGATCGTATCAAAATCTTGTCAAATGGGGGGGTCCGTGGTCTAATTTGTGTCAGTTTAGGGGTCCTTTGAGGTGAAAGGGCTTGGGAACCATTGTGTTATGGCATGAGGAAAACAATTAAATAGATTATGTAGGACTTGGAGGTAGATGTTATTTCAACCAAATAACACAAAAAGAGTCCCATAAGTTAGTTTAAAAAAAAACTTTTAGCATATATTTTAAGAAATTGAGGTTCCAGAAGTTAAGGAGACGATGTTGTGAAAGTAACTTAAACGGGTCGCAATTTTAACAAAGAGAAAAATGTTATGAAATTATGAGAAAACATCAGGATGTGTACTGTAGTGCTCAGCCTCCGCCACTAGAGAGCAGTGATGTGTAGCACAGCAGCCACTGACCGTAAGTAGCTCCTATTTAGAAAAATGACAAGGTGATCCAGTCGACCCGGATGATGTAAGTCATCTTTTAACAACCTGAATTGTGTGGCAAGAAATGCATAAATATATAACATAACATATAACTTTGGCTTTGATTCAGTTGACTTCCAGGGAACCGTTGTTAGAGTCGTTGTTAGAGTCCTGCAGTGTTAGTACTATTAATGTACAAGTGAGTTTAGTTTTATCTCATCTTTACACTATTGTACTGCAGGATTATAGCAGCATTGCTGCGTTCATAGGCTATAACAGGCTGTAGTTGTATATATTTTTCATATCAGTTATGGAATGTGGAGTTACAGTAGATTTTAGCATGAGGATGAAGTGGAAAATCACCACTAGAATTAATGTTATCTTACTACTACAAATTAATTGTAAGAAGGGCACTTGAAATGTTTTTATAAAAGCAGCACCCCTAGCAACAAGAGCCACAAATGCTACTTGAGGTAAACCCAGCCGGGAACCCCATCTTAGTTGCTTGGCGGTCGCCATTTCAGGTTTTTTGCTCATCGCCATTATTTATATATATGTTATACATTATCTTCATAGATATTATGTTTAATGTTTAATACATGTGTAATAAATACACAGATAAGTAAAATAGTAAAACTAATTAAATCAGTAGTATAACTGTAGTAATAGCAAAAGTCCTGAAGTAGCAAAATGCCCACGGTAGCAAAATACTAGTAGTAATGACCAGTGGACTAGTATTCCTGCAGCGTGAACATTTGCTGTAGATGGTTTTTTCAGTACCTGTCTCTCCCCACAGACTGTCCGGTGTGTTGATCTCAGGTCTCTCCTCCTCTTCCTCGTCTTCCTCCGGAAGATCCAAGAGGTACGACACAATCTACACACACAAACACGGCACAGTAACAACTGTTACAAACATATCACGAATAGAATTTCATGATTCATTAACAACATATCATTAAAGTGTGTGTGCGTAGGTGACCTCGGCGTGGCCTGCGCTGGCCGCCGCGATCAGAGCCTGCTGCACCGCCTGGCATCGGCTCGCCCCCCTCTGGCCGCAGCATGAAGTGCAGCTCCAGTCCGCGCGCCTCAGCAGGAGGCACAGCACCTCGAGGCGGCCCAGCTGAGCCGCGTGCACCAACACGCACCGGCCCGAGCTGTCCACGTGGCCCGCCTGCAGCGCACGGGGAAGAGAGAGAGGTTTAGAGGAGGCGACCCTGCGCACATGGGACACTGCAGAGCACTGAGGCGGCCTCATGCCAACACACACACATATTTCATAAACACACGTATCAAATGCACTTTTTCCACATTGGCTTGGGAAATCAGGCTCTCAGGACACCAAGATATGTTCTTGAAGACATGGAGTCCATCCATTATTATTCTAAATATGGGTTAATTCTACTATAAGTATTCACCACATACAGGGACAAAAAAAAAAGTAAACCCTTTGAAATTAGTCATTTGTGCGTAATTCAGCCATAAAATGTGGCATGATCTTCATCAAGATTACTATAAAGACAAATACAGTCCATGTATACTTATAACACTCAAATCATGGTTCGTATTGGCATATTTATCAAATAATCTCAACATTAAAAAATCCAAATAGGAAACAGTTCCTTTTAAAAGTTTTGTTAAAAATAAGAAAGGTGGGAAAGGGCATGACAATAAGTAATGTCATCATAAAAAAAGAAAGATTAGCATAAAAATGATTAAAGGAAGCATAAAGAGAACCTTATCTAAAAAAATAAGAAAAAAAAGTACCGTTAGCATTACAATTACTAATGTTATCGTAAAATAAAAGTAGGGTTAGCGTAGAAATTAGTTAAGTTAGGATAAAAATAACTAACCTTGTCTTAAAAATAAGAAATGTTAGCATTAAAATAAGTAAAGCTAGCATAAAAATAAATCAGGTTAATATGAAATTAACTAACGTTATCTTATGAATAAATAAAGTAATGTTAGCATGAATGAAGTTCAGGCTGTTCACCTGACCTAACTAAGGAGCACGGAACCCAGTCATCCTGGATGCTATATCAGTGGCATCAGCGTGTAGGAAAATCCTGCTTTTACCTGTTCTATACCTCATAAAATGTCTGATATTTTTATCAATGACTTGAAATTAGTAGTTGTAAATGGTTAGTCGTGCTTTGTTCTGTACAAAACACATGAACAATATTGGTAACTGACACTCATCTTTTCACAAGCTGATCCCTTATTCACATAATTCAGAGGAATGAGATTGGAAATGTTAGATTTTAAAACGGGGAGGAGAATCCTTTGGTTACAGTTAAGACAGGGGTAGTGTTATTTTTGACCTACTATGGCAAAAGTTCTATAATAACCTTTCAGCATTTTAGGACTAAATTATGCAAAGATGCAGGGAAATCAAAGGGCTCCACTTTCTATTTCTTGGCATGTACTTTCTATTTTTAATGTATTCATGTATTCTTTAATCGTTTATCTGTATTTTAAACTCATGTTCTATTATTGTTTGTATTATAGTTTGTTTATGGTGATATAGGGGTTAATGGGGCGTTCAGAATTTGTGATTGTCCTAAGAAATGTCCACACATCTGCTGCAACTGATTTCTTGTTATAAATATAAAGAAAGAGGTAAGAAAAACAAAAAACATGGATACAGCATCATTCTTGATACGACCACTGGATGGCATCAAAGTACACATTCTACATTTCAAAGTGTAAACTCTGCACATGATGGCTTTAAATATTCAAAGCCACAACATCTGGCAGGCAGACAAGTAGACAGGCACCTTAGCTGCATGCTGACTCAGCATGTTGACGATGTCCAGATGTCCAGCTGCAGCGGCAAATCCAAGAGCGGTCAACCCGTCCTGTGACTTAGCATCCACCTGGAAAAAACAACACGGAAAACCACATGTTTGGTTGCTAAACTGGCACAATGGCAACAATAATTGTGTAAAAAAACATTAAAAAAAAGATTAAATAAAAATGTTACCTGAGCTCCAAGGTCGAGCAGCAGTGCCACAGCATCACTGTGGCCCAGGTGAGCGTGGACACACAGCAGGGGGGCGTTGTTGAGGACATCACTACAGAAATCAACATCAGCTCCGCCCATAATCAGCAACCTGCTCACCTGGACGAATAGGGGGCCAAGTTACAGTCCACCTGTACTAGCAAGTGTGTGTGGATGTGTGTGCGTGTGTGTGTGTGTGTGTGTGTGTAAAATGTTACCTTGATGTTGGGGGTGTACAGGTTGCGCAGCGACGATAAAGCAGGGCTCAGGCTCTCCGTGCTGTAGGACAGCCAGAGCCCCTGCAGAACTGAAGAGGAAACCCCAAGCTTCTTACTCAATCCCTGGGGACAAGAATAGATGCCAAAGAAATAAAACAGTTAGATGGATAATTATTTGGTATATAAATGGATATTTTCAGAATTCATAAATCAAGCAACTTGCTGGCGAGCTGTTCAGAGGTTTACTTGTAAGTGGCACTTGCCTTCACAACTTTTTTACAACAACTGACATACACACGGAATTTCAGTGAGGAGTAGCATAAAATTAAGTAAAGTTCGGAACCCAGGTTTGATGCCGGATACTAAGGCAATTAGAGTCTCTGTGTATGTGCTCACTTTGTAGATGTGAGCCTTCAGGATGTGATGTCCCAGCTCCAGCGTCTCCTGTCGGTTCAACTTCCCTTCCTGCCTGCAGAGCCAGAAGGCCAGCAGAGTGTGACCGCTCCTGGAGAGACAAAACAGACAGCATCAGTGAAGACGTCCTTCTCTTTCTGCCTCTTTTCTTTTTTTTTCACTCTCACTCTCTCTCTCTTGCTGTCCATCAGTGTACCTCGGGTCGCAGAGGAACCTGTCGTCCTGACCCTCCTCCCTCCACGTCAGCCACTCCCTGAAGGAGGCGTGGTTGAGCATCCTGCTGCCGTCGCTCCGCCGCAGCAGGAAGGAGGAGAGCTGCTCCAGGCGGTGCGCAAACTCCCCCCAGTGCAGTGTCCCTCCGGTCAGAGCGCCCGCGTTCACCACCTCGAACAGCTAGAGGAGGATTCAAGGATTGAAGAATTCGTGGAGAAAACACAGTGATGCACAACAAAATGCAGCTGTAGCTCATTCGCAACACGAGACAAACATGACAAGACAAAACAAAAGCAGTTGTGTATTTTTGAATTTGCGGTCACATTTTAAGTGTATTCATATTCCTTTCTCAATATGCAGAAGACATGACTTAAACATGGCTTATGGTGTGTTCACACTTAACAGGAAGCTAAACTTTTTGTGTGATGCTTTGTTAGCGTATCCTATCAGCGTTTAGATTATCTTCCTGTCGTCCCTGTAGTCTATGACGTCGTTAAATCAGCAATAATTCAGAAAACCAGCATCTTAAAAGTAGTTTGCGTGTGATCTTGCCGACAGACCTATCAATGACTTTTTTTACAATCAGGCATTGTTATGTAGTTATTTCAGCATCCTTTTTATCCGTTTATTGCAGTCACAGCAAATCTGGTAATTAGGGGTTCATAGCGTTGCTGTAAACCAGCCGACGTGTGGCTTGATAGATACAGAATACAGCTCTGGGAAATGATGTTTTGAGCCGAGACAGGACGGCCTTTGGTTTGCCAACGTATCTAGGACTTTCACAACATGCACAAAGCAACAATTGAAATGTCTCTTTCTGGCGTGTCTAGCATGAATAAACACAACACAACCAAAAAAACTCTACAGCCACGCTAGCAGCTTTTAGCTGAATGCTAACATCAACATGCTAACATGCTTCTAATGACAGTACTTGAAAGCTGAGGTTTAGCCGCTTTATGTTAAATGCTGATAGAATGTCACCAGTTTTGCAGGCATTTGGTCATAATCAAATTCTACAAAGAAAAAGTTTGACCTGGTGATGGTGCTGGGGGAAAAGTTAAGGTTGTTGCAATGTAACACACACACACACACACACACACACACACACACACACACACACACACACACACACACACACACACACACACACACACACACACACAGTGATGGTGCGTACCTGTTGGTCGGTCAGTGGGTGCAGCGATGCCACGGTAACGTTGAGCAGCGGCAGAACTCTCTGAAAGGACGACTGGGTGGGAAACCGCATGTTGAGCTGCAGTAGGTAGACTTCTGCTAGACTCACAGGGACCACCTATACACACACACAGAAACATACACACATCAAAATTTGTCAATAATGTATTATATAAATTGTGTTAAAACAGACAAATAACAAATTTAGTAACATAAGCGTGAAACTCAACTGACAGTTAAATTGCTTTCCGCCACTTCAGCGCGTCCACTGTAACTAAAGTTTCAAGTGCTTTTATAATTTACAATCAAATTGACTAATTTCAACTGTTTCAACCCTACACTTCATCTAATAATGCAATTGCTTTCTTAAGCCCCTATTGCTCTGGAAAAAAACAAACAAACATCTGTCTTTAGTCTGCATTCATTCCTAGGACACGAATCATCAGAAATCCTGGGTATTTTTGGCTCAAGCTCCTATCGGCAGAGATGGTAACGATGTTTCGATGATATGTGATGTGGGTTGAAGAGAATTTATGATAAATAAAATCAACAGGAATTTGGACAATTATTATAATTTATCAACGTACAAAACACACGATTAATATGCTCTTCTCAAAGCAACCAGACTCCAGTCAGACAACAACAATTTTACCTCGCTGATCGTTGAAACACACAAAATAAAAATCATCAAAACCGTCTTTCAACTGTTTTAACAGTCACCAACTTTGATTTGAGAGTTTTAAAGAGAGACTGAATAAATAACAAATATTTTTTGAAAAGTTACTGGAGTCACATTTTCACTGTTTACTTATCACGTTTTCCGGCACGTTTGTGTCGTCAAAGTTAGTAAGCTAGCACACTTTTTACAGAAGATTTTAGCTATTGCTAGTTCAACTACGATATTATAGAAAACAAAGTAACACAACCTCAACCAATAATAAGAAGATGCTTATGTATTATAACTGACTTACCTGTTATTTTCCTACAATCCTTGTTTCATTTCACCTCCACATCCTTCCCTGCCCATTCCTCACCTTGAAGCTGGAACTCTTCAGGACCAGGTACCCTCCCTCTATCAGATCCAGGGTCAGTTTCAGGTACAGGTACGAGCCTCTGCTCAGGCTCTTCAGGTGGCCGATCAGCTTGGCCAGCGCAGTGTTGTCGAGGCGACCGTTGCTCAGCGAGACGTTGCTTTGGATCTCCGGACTGCTGTGGATACGCTGCATCAGGTAACCCTGAGAAAGAAAAAGAAAAAAGACTGTGTATAGATGTACAGATAGATAGAGAGACAGACAGACAGAGAGACAAACAGACAGACAGACAGACAGACAGACAGTGTGCATGTTACCTGCAGGTCCTGGTCTATGGCGTTGTTCTCTTCCATCCCGTCTAGAGAGATGCGATGAAAAGGTAAAGAACGAGCAATGTCCTGATTGAAAAAAACACAGAAAAAAAGATTTAGTTGAGGTCTGTTAGCTCAATGAGTTTGTTGAAAATGTTGTACTAAACCAGAACCCTGTTAAAGGGATCTTAAAAATGTTTTTGCCTGATGCATAGTGTCAGTACTTAAGTATATTTATTCCTATCTGTCATAACCATGCTGGCTGTTTAATATACTTTAAATGTCCCTTTAAATGTTGCAAGGATTATCCAACATGTTTGGCAAATGCAATGCTACTGTATCTTGGGTAATGTCGGCCCTGGCTGCTTGAGTGTAAACTTAACAGAATCCTATAAAGAGCAGGACACAGCCCCTTAAGTTAGCTTAAAACTCTGATAGCATCTACAATGAGCTTTCACACAGTGGGAAAGAAATACCATGTGCTAGTCGTGAACGAACACAGCTTTTTTTTTTCTTCTTTTAAATAGAACTTAACCCTACAAGCTCGTTATCTTGGCAGTAAAGCTCTACTTCAGTAGTGTAAGCTCGTTATGCTAACGTTTGCTTTACTTTGCCAGTTTAAGCTAGTTATGCTAACATTTGCTTTACTACTGTAAGGTAGGTATGCTAACGTTTGCTTTGCTTCACTACTGTAAGCTTGTTTGCTAACGTTCATTTACTTTGCCAGGTTAAGCTAGTAATGCTTACGTTTGCTTTACTTTAAGACTGTAAGCTCATGATGCTAACGTTCGCAGCTATTAACATTCCTTACACTTTAACTCTTTGAATTGGGTGTAGGTTTTTTGCTTTTTGTGTCATGGTTTAGTTTTGGAAAGGACAAAAACAAAAGGACAACATGCAACAAACTCTTGTTATGCCAAGCTTTGCTCACTAGCAGAAGAACAAAGATTTAAATGGGATTTTTTTGGTAAAAACAAGAAAAAAAAAAAAGGTGAATTGTTTGACTGATAACAAACACAATCATCTGATATAGTCTAAAATGTTATTAATTTTTCCTGTCAATAATCGTTTGATTTTTGAAGGGAATTTGGTGATGATGGATGGTGAGCTTACATGCAGCTTTAATTAATGCATAGTTTAGCAGAACAACAGTTGTTGTCTGAGTTCTGTTTTCGTGTTTGTGTACATACGTGCTGGCCGGTCCTGACAGTGGTAATGACCTTCAACCAGGAAGGAAATTTCTGGACGTTACGAGAGAGGAAGGAAGTGAGTGTGTCGCCGTAGTCCGGCCGGTGGAACTCTGCCTCGTTCAGCCCATCAATCAGAATAATAAGCCCTGCCCCGTCCACATGCAACTTCCTCTCTGGAGAAAAAAACCCAATATGGAACAGAACAGATCACATTGAGTATTATATCTCTGGCTTTACAGAAGAAGTCAGCAGAATACAGTGCAACCCCAGGTTACCTCTGTAGAGAGCGTCCAGAGGTTCTAGTATTCCTCTCTGGAGGGCGGAGCTCGGATCCTGGACGCAGGAGCGCAGACTGAGTGTGCTCTGTAGCTGTGGCGTCTGGTGCAGCAGCTCCCGATAGGCCGACAGATGGGGGGCGTCACTTAGCATCGCCGCCATGTTGTGGACAAACTCAGGGACCAGGCAGGTGTCACAGTTATCAGCTTGACAGAAATGATATGCGACGACCTGCAAAGATATTTGCATGATTTGGAAATTTGAGCAAGTTTGTTGCTGTGGAAATCTTTTCAGTCTTTTAAGTTTCCAATGGAGTTACATTTTATAATAAAATGTGCCTGTTTTGCATAACAACTTAGTAGAAGAGCATTCTGGCTAACAATGTTACTACGTGCTAATCTGTTAACTTTAGCAGTGCTAGTAGGTTGACCTTGTTGCATTTGGACAGAACCAGGCTAGCTGTTTCCCCTTCTCTTTAGCGGAAATTATTATTGTCAAAAGTGCGCATGAAACACCTTTTTGATGAAGAGCTTATTTGTTTTCTTGTACACAATTACTGCACGGGCTAAAGAGGGGCAGCAATCTTCTCTCTTAATTTCAACATAAAGGGAATGATTTTACTGAAGGAAACGTAGTGCAAATACCTAAAAGGTGTACTTAAGTGCAGTACTTGAGTTAATGTACTTGGTTACTTTCGGTTACTGCTTTGTAGTAGTCTGTTGTGTGATACAGTAGATCTACATTATGTGAAGTGGGGATGGTACCTGTGCTGCAAGCCTCCTCAGAACCTCCTCTTGTCTCCTCCTCATCTCTGGAGTCCCCGGACAGCTTCCTCCCCCTCCTTCGTCTCCCCCTCGTCCTCTTCCCAGGGAGTCTTGGGAGAAAGAAACGGCCTCTGCATCTGGAGTGAGGGAATATAAGGATTATTCAACATTTTTAAATCTCAGTAAAGCCTGCTGCCTTCTTTGCTCTTTTTTTTTCTATCCACTGCATGATTTAATGGGTTTTCCTGCTGGTTGGATCAGCCATGAGCGTGGTTGATAGTTGGGAGTCGGGCTGGTTTTATTGGGTTCTGCATGATGACTCAGCCTTCTCTTACAGACTGATCGAGGTTGTCTTCATGGCTGGAATAACTCACTGGGGGTCTTTTTGGCAATCATGCGACATAGGCTCCTTCCAACAATTTACTATGTCCCCTTCAAGCGCTGTAAAAAAATTCAGCTAACAATGGAACATTTCTCAAACAAATTGGGGCTTTTCACTCTATTTTCTAATGTACATGTACATGTACTTAAAGATTTTCCTACACGTTGAGTCTAGACTGACTGTAAATCTGGGCTGGTTTTAGCCTGCTGGTGAATGGTAAATGGACTGTAATTGTATAGCACTTTTCTAGACCACTGATAGCTTTAACACTACATGTCATCATTCACCCATTCACACCCATTCATATACTCATGGCAGAGGTTACCATGAAAGGTGCCACCCGTCCACCAGGAATCTAACTAACCATTCACACCCATTCACATCCATGGAGCAAGGCTGTGGGGTTAAGAGTCTTGCCCAAGGACACACAGACATGGACTAGCAGAGCCAGGGGGATCGAACTGCGGATCCTCTGATTGAAAGACGACCCTGCTCTACCACTGAGCCACAGTCGCCCAGGTGGGCAGCTCGCAGGTGAGCGTAGGTTGATGGTTCGAATTCCCTGGCCACATGCAACAAATATCTAGCAACATGACAGCTGGCAACAAGAGGGTAGTATTCTATTCTACTTTATCCTATTCCAAGTTATGAGCTGCAAACCTAACCAAAAGAGAAGAAAACTCTAGAAATAATGTTGTGTGCTGCAATTCTATTCCCTTTTTAGCTTATTGACCATCCAACACGACTGAACACAACGAGAGGAAATGAGTGGGCCACTCTGGAGGAGGTCTGCAGGCTGCGCACCCAATCAGAAGTTAGAAACAGTTCTGGTATTTTTTCATGCTATTTTTTCCCATTGGCTGATTTATTTTCTTAACTTTGGATCGAGCGGGTAAGATGCAAGTTTGGCGCTCAGACTTGCCGTCAATAAAAGCGTAGTAACTGCAGAATTAATAGTAGAAAAATAACTGGAGTATTTAATCAGAGAGTGCAATCAGAACTGCATTGGGGTCAGATTGCAAGAACTGGAAGTTGTGTATATAATGGGAGGACATAAAATGTCAATGTTTCTGCTGTTTTGCCTTCATCTGTGAGCTGTTTGAAGCTTGAACTTGTTCAAAACTTGAATCAAGTTGTGAAAAAAAGACAATATATATCTCAAAATTCAAACAAATGTAAAACTACGGGAGTTAGTTTAAGGCTAATTCCCATCAGCAGTCCAGCTGTAAACTATTTTAGTCGTAGGATGGATGTGATGTGTTTAGGTCAACTTCAGAACGAATTCAATTAGTAAAAATTCTTCATAAATGTCACGAGATGAAAGCAAACGGAGTATACTGTGTTTAAAAAGAAAAATACATTTTTAAAAGTACAGTTGAAAGCATACATAATTTGCACTTGAAAATACAACCTTTTTACCCATTGGTTGATTAAGATGGAAGGCAGTATTTGGTACAACATATGAATATAGTAATGTTGTGAGTTTTATATTTAGGAAAATGTATTAATAATAATACATTTTCTTGTAAATTTTATATATTGTATTTTGTAAAAAAGTATTTTAAAAAGATGATGGTAATAAAGTTGGATTGATTCCGTTTTCTGCCGATCCGGTCTGGTGTACAAGCTTAAACCAAACCAACATTTCTCATTATGACTCGTTACTACACTTGTTTTACATAAGTTATAAGTTATATGCCAATGCAATTAACATTTGTTCATAACAGGTTACCTGATTGGGTAACCCCATATAACCTCTCTCTCTGCTTACGTTTAGCCACGGTCTGGTTGCTGGTGGCAGTTGGCGACAGGCGGTTTCCGTGACAACTGAGCGCCACCAGACGGGCAACGATAGCTGTTTTGCCGAAGCCCATGTTGCCGACAATCACCACGCCACGACTGGTTGCCGGGTCAGCACTGCGGAGACAAGCGTCCACTTCCTGGAAGAGCCACTCCCTTCCGGTGAACAGCCAATCAGACGAGAGACTCGGAACCTCAAAGTGGAGGGGCTTCAGGTTGAGGGAGGGAGTGAAACGAACTGCGGGAGAAGAGGGGAGGTGGAGAATTGTAATACCGTTTGTTAAAATAGTATGGTGTGTTGTGTTTATGTGTTTGTTTTGCATGTGTTTACCTCTGTGGTCCTGCTGACTACGATTCCCAGAATTCTGCCGGGGCATTCTGAGGGACGTCCTTGAAGGGATGTGTCTCTGCTGCTCATCCAGATAGGCTAGATCTTCAAGGTGGGCAGAACTAGTGGCTAGAGCGAGAGAATGATGGAGACAGTTTGTTTTATGCATGAACAAAGTTTTAGATGGGTATGAAACCCTTCTGGTAAGGTCATCATAACAAAAAATCTCATCTTGTTCTCTGATAAAATGTCAAAGGTACATCCAATATGTACGGGGAGAAGTTAACTACAGCTTATAAAGGGCACAGACCTTAAGAAGTCATTGAAAATACATTCATAAATGAGCACAAAAAATAGATAAGCCATGGACAGGCAGACACACTCACTCACTCACTCACACACACGCACGAACGAGTGCATGATCTCCCTCCAGGCTTGTGCCTGGCAGAGATAATAATTTAAACTAAAAGAGCTTGAGCAGTGCAGGATTTTCAGATACTGATATCAATACTGGCATCAACATTTTATGCTTTAAAAAAATAGTGATAATTTATTCAGCATTTCTGATAAGTAACTGTTGTGTGTGAATAAAAAATGATACAGTATATTAATCATATAAGCTTTAGATATGTAAACATACCAGTAACTCTGTTGTTAAAGTAACAGTTGTCATTTTGGAAAATATAGTTAATAGCATAAAAACACAATAGCTTGGTTAGATGAGAAGATTGAAACCACTGTCGTCTCTGTACAGCAAATGCGAAATGGTTAGCTTAGCTTAGCACAAGGACTGGAAACAGGGGGAAACAGCTAGCCCAGTGGTAGTTTTTAAAGGGGGGTTACATTACATTACAGTCATTTAGCAGACGCTTTTATCCAAAGCGACTTACAGGAAGTGTATTCAACATAGGTATTCAAGAGAACTACTAGTCACCAGAAGTCATAAGTGCATCTCCTTTTTTAAACAAGCATCTAAGAGTATAAACCAGAGCAAAAGTATAGTGCAGAAGCAAATTACTACGAAAACAATAATTGCAACAGACTAATACGAATATAACAAGTGCTACAAACCACTACGAATAGGATAAGTGCAGTAAACGAATACGAATTCAATAAGTGCAGCGGACTGATACGAATACAGTAAATGCAACAACTAATACGAATGCAATAAGTGCTACGAGGAAGGCTCAAGGTAGTACTTCTTTTATGGTTATGTGCCGGACTAGTTCCTGGCATTGAGCGATGACTTCCAAGGTTAACTTGCAATTTGCTGATTTTATTGCTTCACATTGCCAAGTGTTCAACCACAACAAATAAATCCAAAACCTAAAGAAACCACAGCATGAAGACATAAAACAAGCTAATGTCCAAATACAACCACAAACAGGGTTTGACACAGAAAAAGGTACGTTTTAAAATGCGGTTAAAAGTTAAAGAAACATTCCTTTTTCTTATCTATCCTCAGTGAAGGGAAGAACATGCAGGATTTGTGAGTGATTTCCACTACAGCCATTATATCTAACAAAACACTAATAAATATTGTTCAATGTGAGTCGTCTCGAGTGCCAACAAAGACAGACAGCCACCTACCTAAAGTTTGATCCAATCAATCCAGTTACAATCCGCTACAGCCACAGAGAACGTCAGTGCAGGCTGCGTATCCTGTGCGTATGTATGCATGTGTGTGTGTGTTTTGAGAAACGTCATACATGCCATTTCCTTCCTTTTTTTAGTTTTTATGAGACACAGAGAGGGAAAAGAGGAAATGGAGGATGAGCTCTTTTTCAAGCCTGGTTGTTTTGTATCCACACGCTACAATAAGGAGCTTATTATTGTTTTCAGAGATGTTAGCACGCACTTTTAAAAATGATAATGCTAAGCTAGGCTAACAACATCTTGACTGCAGCATCAAATAAGTGTTTTTCTAAAAATTTTAACCAATCTCTTTAGTTTCGGGTGACTATAGAAAATAATTCTGTGATATCTTTACTATTTTGTTTCACAATGAACAGAGCTGCTTGTATTGCTAAAGGTAAAAGGTAAGAAAACTACAGATAGGTCACGTTTGTAAAAAATAAATAAAATAGGGCTGGTTATCATTTCCCCCAAATTATTTATTGAAAAACCTAGCTAATTAAAGTGTTTTTGTTGAACAAGCTGTAAACACAACATTTACATATTTTAACTGTAAAAGGTTGGCTTACAGTTAGGTAAACAGTTGACGTTTTACAGCAGTTTCTTCTTACATAGCGACCGCTACATACGTTGATACTAACTTATCTGTGATAAGCTAATATTGTCCTTTAAAGTCACAGTGAAAGACAAGTTAGAGCATCTTGAGCTTTTGTCAATTGATGTATTTCCTAGTGACACACAATTTTTGGGGTTAATTACAGATGATGGGTGATGACTATTTGGCCTCCACTCCACTCGCCTCCTTAACTTGTGTTGTTAAATTAGGAGAAAGAGGATGAAGGTCAAATTTTATTATCCATCATTCATTAGGCTAGCTTAGTGTGGCTGTCTCTTTATACGCCTTTATTTGTTAGAAGCTCTGTTTAAAGAGATCACATCATTATCATGGATGCAAGGCTTTGTTAACTCACTATCACGCGTGAACTCACTATAGTTGAGAAAGAGTAATATATTTCCTTCCTAACAGGAAAGAATGTGTGTGGGAGCGCGTTCTGGAGAACAAAAATAGCAATGGCACCACTGGTCTCTCACCACCCTTCATTTCCAACAACGACTGTTTTGCTGCGTCAAGACAAGCGCGAGCGCACCTCAAACTGCGTCCTGTGGGAAAAAACCCATTGGACCCGGCACTGCCGCTGGCCACAAGTCCACTCTCATTTTCTGTAACCAGTGTAGCATTAAAGCATGTTGAAAATGGAACGCTAGCTAGCCAGCCATCTGCAACTTAGCCAGCTAGTTTATTCTACCTTGTTTAAATGCTACACTGGTTACAGAAAATGAGCCAAACAAAGTTTTCACTCATCGGGCAAATATAAATGTGCGGTCGTAGGGTGTGACAAGAGTGTGTGGATAAAGTATGAAATGGCAAAATTCTACTATTTTACTTTATAGGGAAGTTAGCCCGCTATAACAGTCACAATGGCAACAGTACAATGGCCACCACTCTGACCATCCTGCTATGGTTATTTGAATGGGAATGTCTTTTTTTCTATTATTATATTTCTATGCGTCATGCATTTGTCATCTTACCAGCGACTGAATTAGGACGGGGCATGAGGTAGAGAGGGATGGAGTGGGTGGAGCCTGACGAGCGGGCGGAGCCAGGGCCTCGGTCAGGGTGGAGTTTGTTGAGGCTGTAAGTGGAGGCGGCCATGATGTCCTCCACCCTGTACAGGAAGCCGTCATTCACGCCCCCTCCTGCCACCATACAGGAAGATAAGTTGGAGGCCACCACCTGCTGGCCCCCTTGCTGCCATAGATTCAGGCTGCTGCCGCGGTAACCGTCGACGGGATACTTCCCGCCGTCGTCCCGGTCTGCCGCCGACTCAGTGGAATAGCTGGTCAACGTGGCTGAACGAGAAAAAGAGAGGGGGAAAGAGAGAAAAATGTGAATGATTTAGCAGTGAAAGGGTTTCTTTTTTGAAGAAGCTGTATCCACGGTGTGTCACCTATGATGCCGCTGTCTCTGCTCTCCAGTGTTGAGGATGGGGAGGTGACGGAGGCGTGGTTGGGGGAAGCGTGATTGTCGTTGTTGGTGCCCTCCTCTCCAGCAGGAGGCTGCAGTGTGGCGCAAGGGGAGGTGCTACTACTTGCCAGACTGGAGGAAGGAGAGATCCTCTGTGGGGGGGAAAATATTTTTATCACTTTCTTGTATGTTTGCAGCAATGGCTTTAAGTCATGTGTACAGATAAACAATACTTACATATCAATATCTCAACCAGAAGGAATAAATATGTAAATTTAAAAAAAAAAAAAAATCATAATATCCAAGTTTAGTGCTAAAAATGTGCAAACAATACATTTATACATGGTGTATAAATGATGTATGATGAGTATCTTATGTACAGATTCAAATAAACAGAGACACCCTAGATGTGTGTTAGTGTGCATCCGTGTGTGACTTGATTACCTGTCCATCATCCTGGGCATGGTAGGAGGACCCCGGCTCTCCACTGATTATTTTTTCCCCCAGCAGGAAGCCCAGTCGGGTCATCAGAGCGTCGGCCGCCTCGTCTACTGAAGGTGGGGGTCCTAACTCCTCCTCCTCACCTGGAGAGAGCAAAGAAAAGAGGGAAAGGTTTTTCATTTCTCTCAACAAAATTACACTTGAGCTGTATATGATTCTAAATATATTCTGATTTAAATTAAAATTTGGCTGTTCAATAGAACAATATTTTTTTCCCTTATTAGTAGTGCATATTGTGGGCGCATATTCTCCGTGGCAGTAGAAAGTGACCAGCTCTATATCAACTTGGAAAGGCCCGGGGTAAAAAAAGGCTTGCAACTCCGAACCTTGAAGACTTTCACGTCAACTGAGGGGCCACCTCCAGGTTATTTGACTCATCGACCAGTCTTTATGCTAAGCTAAGCTAACCCGCTGCAGCTTCACATTTATCACACAGACATCAAGAGTAGCATCAATCTTGCCATTTGACTCTTAGGCGTACTATCCCTTTAATATCAGCTTTACCGATGCATCAAGGCCCAGAAAGGCAGAGTGCTGCCAAGTACAAATAGAAATGAAGCCACACAACTTGAATTTGCAGTGGTGGAAACACAGACATAACCACTGGAACAACCCAGAAAGTAGAGACCTCAGTACTATATATAAATATATATATACTCTGCTGCCCCGCCTCCTCGCACTATGAGATTGGATCGGTCCAAGCAGGATGAAAAATGGGTCTAAATCTGGCCAATCAGAGATGAGAATCAAAATAGAACAAATTGTTAAAAGACCTTAAAACCCATACACACACACATAAAAGCAAGTGCGCAAATCCCACAGGGACGATTTTGGGTGGAGCAGTAATTTATCTCCATATTAACATATTCATGATCATGACATATTTGCAAAGAGTAGACACACACACACACACACACACACACGACTGTCAGCCACAGCATGAAAGCTCATACTTTGTCTCTTTCTCTGACAGTCTGTAATTACAGCTATAAATTGCTGACTGTAGAACTAAATACTAGAGAAACAGACGCACACACACTGAAAATAAAACCAACCAAACACAAAACACACTGGGAAGCACACTGTGTGTGTGCACACACACACACACAAGCACACACATGCACGTGTGTGTGGTTATCCAATAACAGGGTGTGTGAGTCATTTTTAGAAGAAGAAAAATAAAATGGAAAGATCAGATACGGAGAGCGCAGACTTTTGTATTTCGGTCTCTTTAACTACTTTAGCTTCTGATTCCTCTTTGATGTATTTCTTTCTTCTTTCCTTTCTTCTTTCCTTCCTTCCTTCCTTCCTTCCTTCCTATATCCCCATATCTAAATATCACGTCTTGTCCTTCTACATGCCTTTAAGTTTGGTCATTCTGAACAGCTATAAACACTTTGGTTTCCCAGACATGGTAGGACAACACGTTAAACAACCTTGTTCGTTTTAACTGTATCTGCCTTGTTCCTCTTTTTCTTTGGTTGTTTTCATCTCTGAACTCTCTCTGAAAAAAGATCACAGCGAAGGAACACAACCGAGTGAAAGCGTGATAGATGTGGGTTCAAACCCCGGCTGGGACAAAGGTATGTGACGAAGAAATGTGTTCTTTGTGACAAAAATAAATAAAACGTCAGATGTGGTTGCGACTCTAAACTCTAAAACCAGCTTGAAAGAAAAGATTAAATTCAGGCATACGCATGACTTTAGATAGAACAGAGAAAAGGTGAGTGAGGCTAGACCGGCTAGCTAAAGCCAGCTAGCAGGCTAGCTCGCCTCACCCGCTAAAGCTGACTTGCTTGCCGAAAGATACCATAATATCAGAGGTTTTGGGGGGAGGGTCTAAAGGATATGGAGCAGCGTTCAGGGTAAGTTATTAATAACACAATAGTTCTCAGGTGGGTGCCGGTATAAGAAAATACTTCTGATCCGCACATTACTTGCTGAAACAGCACCAAAAGAACGGCAATATATTGAGGCGAAACGCCAAGCGGACAAGGATAGATCCAAAGCAAGAGTGAATCTGGGGTTGGTTGACCCCAACCCACAAATCCTACTCATCCTGTCCTTTAAGTATCCACTAAGTCACCAAGCTTCCAGAACCAAATATTTCACGAGGATGCAAAAATTATGTTTTTTGTCCCACTTTCTGGTGGCTTTGAGGCTAAAAGCTCCAATATAAATCTATTGAAGTAAAGGTAAGAATATAAAATATTACGTCTGGTTTTCCGTTGGACGCAGTGCATCCTCAGAGCTATTGAAGATTTATGCGGCATCTAAGAAAAGGACAACTGTCCCCCTCGTAAATTCCTTAGCGGCAGTGAAGGGCCGCTAAGTCAGACTATGAACAGGTAGGAACTCTATAAAAGCTGGTTGACTTTGGTGGTAGTCTGTATTCCTTAACACTGTTTTGACTTTGATGTCAGATGTAAAATTAGAAGGTGACAAATGATAGTTTTGTGTGGTGCTATTAATGAAAACCTGTACAGAGTATAAGTACTGGTTACATGCTGTGTATATACGTGCACTGTGCGTTTACAGCTGTTTTTAAACTACAGCTACAGATTTGTCAGTCCTCTGCCAATAAAGCAGCACACTCACATTTAAATGCTTTGCAGAGAAAGAAAGAAATTCAAATTGTAATTGTGGCAATTAGTGGATTTGCTATCGGGGGAGAAAAAATGTAAGGGTACATTTTTTCAAGTCAAGTTAAACATGTGAACTTTGACGTGCACGCTGTTGACCACCAGCAAGTTGTCTTCAAGCACTTTTTGCTGACAGCTAACTATCTTGCTAATGGTCAAAAAGCTTGCTAGCTCAGAGAGCTTCCTGAGAACACAAGAGAAAACAATGTAAATCCAAGAGCTTGTGACTGACAACTGGCTAGCAGGTTAGTTGCTAGCTACGCCAGCTAACGTAGATAGTAAACTAGCACTGCGAGTAGTCCATACCTCACCAGGCGAGGTTGAATTAGGCTTTGTCACTCTGGTGTGACCAGGCTTTTACAACATCGTTCAACAACCACAGTGCCTGGAATATAAGAGAAACCATTCTGTAAATTAAGCCAACGCTTTTAGACAGTATGCCACTTGTGTTATAGTGGAATGTGGATACATGACAAAGCTATGCAGTATTGTGTTTGCAAGTTCCTACGCTTACAACTGTAATTTGCTAATACATAGCTTTCATTAGATTGCTAACAACTAACTTTATCATCAATGCTAAAATAATCCTTTGATATGCTGACATGACATGCTGTAGCTAGTACCAGGCATTCGTTAACAGTTTAGTCGTTGGTTGCATATTGTGGCAGGTTGTGTGCTTTTCTAATGCAATACTTCAAAATGTTCATTAAAATTTGTTAATGAAACACAGCTTGTGAAATATTACAATTTGCAACGAAGTCTAAGGAAACAGGCTAACAGCCAACATCTGCTTTCTCTGTATTCTCACTGTCCGTACTCATAACAACGGATTTGCCTGAAATATGCAACCCAAAATGTCCTTTAACTTATTCCAAATACTGACACCTATATAGTAACTTTTGACCCTGGTAGAAACTCGTCTGCCTGAAACAAGAACATCGAGAGAGAGTCCTTTACTCTCACCGTCTTCATCACTTCTTACTCCTCTCTGTCCACCACCGGGACGATCCACCAGTTCCCGACACGGCTCAGGGACGTCCTCGTGGGACAGACAGCAGCAGGCGTAAAACAGCAAGCGCCGCAGGATGAAAGAGGCACGGCCGACGACCCTCGCCGTCGCGGGGTCCCCGCCGCAGATACAGACGCCCGCCGGTCTCCCAGGGCGACGGACGGAGGACCGCCCATGGCGACACCACTTGGCCCTGGAGCGGGCGCACGCTTTCAGAATAGCCGCCGTGCAGTCCATAGCTGGCTGGCTGGAGGAGTTATGATTGGTTCAGAGTGGTCCCATGTAGAGGACAGGGTCAACAAATCAAAGGGTTGTTATTGCCCCCCAAAACAACAAGTCACTATCTTCTTTTTTGGTCCTGAGCTCCTCCTTCTCCAGAGCACACAAAGGAGAGAAAGATGAAGCTGGCAGGAATGACGAGATAAGAAGAGGTAGAGACCCCCCAGGAGAAGAAAAAAAACACAAGAAGTTCTCCAACTTCTGTAGCCGAATGACTGCCGCTAATAAGCAGGACAGTCAAACATGCAAATGCTGTGGTAGAAGCCAAACTCTTCATATATTCAGTGAAGGTATTTTGTTACTTTCGGAGTTGAAACTACAATCCACGCAGCAGATCCAGACGATGTAATCCTTATTTGTCCTTTGTAGCTGAAAATTTTTTCATCGTTTTAATTCACAGGTAGAGCCTCCTCACAACCGTGCAAAAATAGCATCCAGCTACTCAGGCATGATGTGGAAAGAGTAGATCCTCCCCTAGTTGATATCCGCTTTGGTCAGGAGCACGATAAGTAAAGTTTCCAAGTTTTGTGAGGAGTTTTTACTTCAGCCTCCATATCTGGTCTGAAAGACGACCTCCCTCGTTCGACTGCACGGCAAATCAAAACCTCCCCTCCTCCAACCCAAAAGAAACCACACACGCACACGCACACACACACACACACACACACACACACACACACACACACACACACACACACACGAGAGAGAGGGGGAAAGGCTGCAGGAGGAGCTGAACAGGGAGAGTAATCTGTTACATGTCGAGGAGCGCAAGGAGAGTTTTGGGGAAGACAGTTTAGACTTCTTTCTTCTATCGGAGGAAAAACACAGCCGGAGAGAAAAAACCCTGAAGGAAGACTCGGCAGACCAAAGAAATGCTGCAATTAAACTTAAACTCCTTCCTTGAGAACAGAGGAGCGTCTGACCACAAATCACAGTGACGATGGAAGGGTGTAATCCACTTTAGCCCAGAAAATGTGAAAAATGTTGAAAGAAAAGTACAAAACAAATAGTTGGATTGAAGTAAATATCATGTTACTTGCTCTATTTGAGTTTTCAAATCAACAGAAAACCTTTTTTGAATGACAAGAGTAAAAAGTAGAAACATGGGGCAAGGGTGAAAAGTTGAAGAAATAGTTGGAATAAGATTTAGAGTCATCCTGCTGTCCATGAAAAAGAGATAAGTAAAGGAGGCAGCAACAAATCTGCCCAACAAAAGCAGAGAGCAGTAACAGAAGAGGTGCCTTTGGGGGGGAAAAAAGGTTCAAGTTTTCAGGCTGGCTGAAAAAACTGTGTAACCATAGACTGTAAATAAGAGGTGGATGTTGTCACCGTGAAGTCACCCATTGGTTTGTAGACTGCTGTTTTGAAGCTTTGAGTTCTTCAATTTTGGTCGACGCCATCTTGGTTTGTGGCCTTAGCCATTACGTTTGGCCTTAGCCATCTTGGTTTATGGCCATAGCCATCTTGGTTTATGGCCTACGTCGACTTGTTTTTTGGCCTACGCGATCTTGTTTTTTTTCCTTCGCCATCTTGTTTTTTGGCAACCAGAAGTGAAGACAACCAAATGCTGTACGAGACATTTTTAGGGGACCAAATTGTTACAGTTGACTTTCATTAACACAAAACACACTTAAAAGGGTTAAACGTCTAAGGCTACATCCAAACGTATTCGTTTTCATTTAAATTCTGGGTTTGAAAACGGAAACTATCTACGTCCACACAGGCGTTTTTAGCATTGTTTTCATTTTTAGCAAAATGATTTCCATCCAGACTAGCTTGCCTGAAAAGGAATATCACATAACTATTCACGTACACTAGGCATGCAGGTGCCGGTGTAAACAGGAAGTACATTGGTTGCTTATTTACAGATAATACGACTTAGAAAGAAAAGATCGTGCTTGATACTTAAGAACCGCCTCTATAAACTCAAACAGACCAATTTCGTTTAAAGTTTTATTTTTCAAACATAGTTACAAAGCCTCAGATCTTGCTGTATCTCACACACACATTTAATTTACTTTAAAATAAACGGTTACTAAACAAAGTAAATAGATTATGGGTCAATATATTTTGTCAACACACGTCTCTCCCTCATTTTCCGGACATGCCGCTCGCCAATCGCTCCAATAGCAGCCGCTTCCCCTGCATGTCGGCAGTAGTAGAATTATAAAATGCAGAATTTAACTGTGCAACAGCTGCTAGTAAAGACAATAAGCTCAACAACGCCTGTTATCAGAATTGATTTAACCGGGTAGTCATTTTAATCAAGGCTGTTGTTGTTTGTTTTCTTCCGGAAAGGGTCACGTGGTAAGGGCGTGACAAATCAGGGAAGGACATGTCACAACTCCTAAGACGCAATCAAATAGCGAACGTGGGTGCCTACGTCATCGTTTCCAAACTTCTTTGTTTCCGCCTATAGGGAACTAATCCAGCCTCAGGAGCCTTTTCAAACTCCTCCGTTTTTGGTGCCCTAAAACTCCGGCATAGTCTGGACGCTCAGTGTAAACGAAGCAAAAGATACGCGTTTTAAAATTAAAATGACATAATGTGGACAGGGCCTAAGACGGAAACACAGACAACTCCCAGACCGGACAAAGCCGGGGTAGCGTCCTGTCAATCACAAGGTAGCCATGACCTTAAGCATACCCTGCTTTATGTTCTATTTAAATCTAAATGGGTCCATAATTTACTAAATGAACATCATGTTGTATTTATTAAGGCCTAAAACTAGCGATTGAGGCCATAAAATCATGTTTACAATAATTACTGAGGTTATAATTAAAGTGAGAAGTAGGGTCATTTTCACAATAGCTGTGTCCCAATCTAGCGGCTGCAGCCTTCGGAGGAACCAGCATTCGCGGTCTACGTCAGCCACGTCTTTTGAATACCGCGAAGGCTCGACCGAGCGATCCCCAAAATGAGACGGTCTGGTTGACAGATGTTTTCCTGTTTGCGTCACCAGCTTTTCGCGCCCCCACCCTTTTGCCGCTCCCGTCTCCTAGCAACTAGCTGCGGTTGTCATAAAAGAGGTAAAGCTAAGTTTAAAAAAAAAAATGGACAAGCTGCTATAAATAGCGCAGCGGCTCTCGGTAGCGTTAGCTGGTTAGTTAATAGCGTCACGTAAATTAACCGATCATTTTAACATAATGTGGTCTGATCAGGTCCCTTGTTTTTAGTTTTAACACTTGTATCTGTAGCTATTCACGCGAGTTAAAAACCCAATAAATACATATAAATGTGAATTCTCCCGTTGCTGGTCCACTAGTCGCCATGTCGCTAAAAAAAAACTTCACCGGCACGCAATGAATCTTGAGATATGTTGGGCTTTGTCGGCCGCATTAGAAGGAGTCTTCGAAATGGGACAGCCTCGTTGCGGCCGTGTGACGCAATCGGTCTACAAATACACCCTCCGCTGGATTTGGACACAGCTATACACTTCTATACAATCATACTTCTTTTTGCAACCAGAGGAGTCGCCCCCTGATGGCCATTAGAGAGAATGCAAGTTTTAAGACACTTCCCCATTGGCTTAACTCGTAAGAAACGGAGGTGGCCGCCTGGTTCATGGCAACGGTCTGCTGTAAACAAATAACCGACCAATCAGATTCGAGTTTTTAACAAGCCAATGTAATAAACATTGTTAGGTGCTAACATAGAGGAGCATTTAGCAACTAGAGAGCTACAAAAACTCCCTCAGGAGACCTAAAACATAGCAACAAGATAAGGAAAATTGGTCTTAACAAGGTGGCCAGAAACATGACTAAATGATTACTAACGCTCTATAAAAGTGATTTTTCAAAAACACAGAGAAGAAAGAGGTAAAGGGGTGAAGAGAAATAAACTGAAACCAGAGCTTGTGTGTGTACGTGGGCACGGTGTACCAACTTTAAGAAGTTGCCTCGGCTCGTAGCGTTCCTGTTTTGACAGAGCACGAGCGGCGGAGATGGAGAGAGGGTCGGAGAGAGAGACTCCACATGGTTATGTTTAGGAGAAGTGTCAGATCAACCGTGAGGAGGAGGAAGAGGAGGAGAGGAGAGGTTGGTAGGGCTTGGGTTACACTTCTGTGTTTTCTCTCTCACTAAAGCACAGAGGGACGATCAGATGCAGGGTCAAAGGTCAACCCCCCCCTTCTGCCAGACACTGTGTAACAGGTCACCAGACACTGTGTAACAGGTCACAGCTGTGTGTGTGTGTGTGTGTGTGTGTGTGTGTGTGTGTGTGTGTGTGTGTGTGTGTGTGTGTGTGTGTGTGTGTGTGTGTGTGTGTGACAGAATGGGAGACAAAAAGAAACTATTCTAGCTCTGGTTGTGGTTTCCCTCTTTCCTTGCTTACCACGAAGAAATGCAAATGCAGGGAAAATGTACTTCTTTACATAGAATTTCGCACAAAAAACAATGTGTAAAAATGTACGTGCATAAACTATATACTGTCAAAACTGTAGAAACCACAACATTGCTGTGCTTAGATGACGTTATTTTGAGTGTCGACTGAGAGGCTACAATGTTTGATCCAAACTCCATTCAGAAAACAAGAATTTTAACAGTTCTTTGCTTGAGGTCTTGGGGACAGAAACGAAAAAGCATGAAGTCAGACTTTTTACAAATCAGCAAAATGATGTTGTTATTTCCGCATCCTTTTCATCCGTTTACTGCGATTAAACCAAAGCAAAAATCTGTTTATTTTGGTTTTATACTACTGGAGTTAATCAGCTGAGGTGTGCCTTGCTAGATACAGTGAATACAGCTCGGTGGGGGTAAGCTTCCTTTCCAGGGTTTCTAACGTGGGTGACACAAATAAGACAAAAAATACACGAATGGTCCCAAAGTCAAACCTTGTTTTACTGTGAGTAAAGCAAGACAAAAAAACTTGCTTGCTCTGCGTTTGGTGTGACCACAGCTCGTATCCTGATTGGTGCAGAGAAATGCGTGACATCACCTTTTTTCCAACTTAGCCAAACACCTTCAAACCAGTGAGAAAAACAGAGAAAATACAGGAAATCCCACAAGTAAAATAACCAAACCAATCCAGACGTTGGCACGAAAGTGTATTCATGTAGAATCACTTGATCAGCCCAAAATGTTTTTCCCCATTGACTTGCATCTGGGTAATTTGTCACCCACGTAATTAGACTTTTTGGGCTTCATGCGCCACTTTCAAAGGAATAAACAGGGCGCAGCCTCTAACGTGTCCAATTGTCTTTATACATCCATGTCTGACACTGGCACGCAGCCATGTTTGTTCTGCTACTGTTGGCACGCGCACACGCACACACACACACACACACACAATGAGCTAGCAACAGCTCAGCTAGAGCTTGACATCCGTCCCTCCCTCTGTGTGATAAGTGTTCTGTGTTGTTTGTCTTGTGTGAATGTGCATTTTCTTTACTTATGAAAGTGTGCCATGCTCAATGAGTTCAGATAAGATAGATGGTCCTACCAGCTCTTTTTACCAGGCGAAGGTTGAGGAGTGGAGAAGAGGGGAGCGAGCGACTGAATCCCTCCATCATCCTGACCTCTGACCCCTCCGACTCTATGCCACTGCCGCCTGTTGAAAGAGAGAGAGAATCAGAAGAGTGTTTGGAGATCGAAAGAGGCCGCTGTATGAAATCATGGAAACCAACAGAGAAACATATCTGCAAACAAAAAAACGCTTCTGACACGACTGTAACACACAGAGGTACTGACCACCGGTGTTGTTCTTGCGGGTTTTGCCTCCCAGCAACATCTTCAGGCTGTTTCGGAACATGTTTGCTCACAATGGCAGGTCACAAACACACAGATCCTTCCTGTCCACACCGTCTGGGAAGAGAGAGAGAGAGAGAGAGAGTCAATAAACGATTAGAAATTATCATTTTCATTCCAGTGTAGTAGGGACGTTCAATGATATTCAGGTCTACAGCATTCATACAGGGGCAATTATAGCCTGGGAATTCTCACTATTACTGTGCCGATACTCTCATGCCAATTGTACTTGCTGCCGCACCAGTTCAACCTTCTCCTTGTATTGTTGAAATAACTAAGATGTAATTTCCTTGTAAGTGTTTATTAATGGAGTTCTCCAAGCAACAAATGTTTTACTTCTATGCTCCTATAACACTTCCATACTGGACAGTTAAAATAAAGGCTGAGAGGTGATGCAGCGGAACTAGAGACATCTTCTTTCTTATGCCATGCATTCTTGGCGTCAAAACCTTGCATTACCCACAATGCAGTACTGTCGCTGATAGTCCGGTAAGAGAATCAGATGCGTAATGTTCGTAACATCTAATGAAGCCTTGGGCCTCAAGCCTCAACTGCACAACCTCAGATGTTTGCACTCCCCAAACTCAGACGAGTCTCTGACAGAGCTTCCAGAGTTTCACCGCTAAATGCTAAGCCTCATAGCCTCATATTTAACGACGGGGCAAATACTAATTTGAATAAACTGTGTGAAATTGTTATCACGTTAGTGACCGAACTAAGGAGCTTGCTAACTAACAGTTAGCAGGCAGTTAGATAGCTCATTAGCTTA